>NC_054825.1:171783169-172408169 GCF_018345385.1 Vulpes lagopus | reverse complement strand
CCTAAAGCATTTCTCTCAATATTGGTCCCCATTAACCCCCCTCGTCACTTAACCTCAAAGTTTCCACAATCATCACTTTCAGGTACCCGAAAAGAATTTAGAACTCCAATCACTGACCCTCTCAGGCTTCCAAACATTGAGCTCTAATGCTGTTCATTATCAGGGTTTTTGAAGCCCCTCACTTGGCACCAAGACCCCTGAAGACCACTATAAACTGATCACCACTCACTCTGCCAATCAAGAAATCGAGAACTCTCATTTATTGATTTCCAAATACTCCCAATTCATCTTCACAGAAACTGCCACTGACTCCCGCAAACCCCTACCACCCACCACAGACCCCCAACGAGGCTCCCACATCCAATCACTTAACCCCTTCAGCACCCTCGTCTCTGACCCTTACGGGCACCCATGACTGACCCAGTTGGGCCACCGTAGTCGTCCGATCACTATCCTACAGAGGTCTTTAATTTTGACTGTTTCTCACACTGACCTTTCCCATTTTTCCTGGATCCGCGCCCATAACCCGAAATTGATCGCCGGACTACGGCGCCTCGCCGCAGTATAATCTCTTCCCATCCCAACTGGCCAGTGCGCAGACTCAGTCACGACTTTGAGGTTGTCGGCCGCCACCTGGCAACCTTCCAACGAACAGGATTCTGGGTTTCTGAACTTTACCGGTAGGTATGATGGCTGCGCCCTCCTGACAGCTTGATGGGAGAGGCCATGTTTAAATCGGGGCCGTACAGCGGTGAAGAGGCCCTTTGTTAGACCAGCGGGTTAAGCTACCTTAGGGCTGGGAGGAGCACGCACTCCTGGGTCCTTAAACACTGACTTCCCCGCTACTTTTAGCTCCTCAGAAGCCCAAACCTCCTGTGACCAATACGTAGGTGCCCTAACCTCCAACCTGAGCTTCCTTTGTCTCCAGCAGCGCAAGCGCTGAGGTTAAGATGGCCACGTCCGTTTATACAGTTTCTTACGTACTGTGGGTGGAGCCCCCTCATAGGAGGAGCTCCCCAAAGCTAGGTGAAACTTTTCCTGGGACAGTTGTAGGAGTTGGAGAGCTGGGGAACCTGAGACCGCCAGAGACGGGGCGAGAACCCCAGAGAGGAAGCCATGGGAGACGGCGAGTACGAAGTTATTAGCTGTTACTGAAAGAAAAGGTTGAAAGCAGGGACATTTTTTTTTTTAAAAAAACTTTCAATTATTCGTAATAAATAAGAATTTTAGAACTCTATGTTGTTGCTGCTGATTTGAGAGCTTCAACATGAAATTTTTAAAAAATTAAGAGAGACATAATTCCCTGTCCTGTGTTAATGCTGGGCCAGGTGTACAGGGAGTTTATCTTAAGTAGTGTTACAAACTAGAATTCAACCGGGTAAATTTGAACATCCACTTGGCTTTATTAAATGATCGGTGAATCAGGCAGCATCTCACCTAGCAAGCCTCCTCGAAGTTGTACAAAATGGAAGGTTTTTATAAGAAGGGGGAATGGCAAGAAGGTTATTAGCAAAAGATTGTTCCAAGGTCACCTTCTCTTAGGTGGAAGAGCAGGGGTCTTACTAGGTAGGGTAACTGACCCATATAGGTCACCAAGTTTTTTTACTGAACACAAAGGGCTCCTTGCTGGAGGTGCATCAGCCAAAAGATCAGCCAAGTCTTTTGGTTTGAGCAAATGGTTTTTACTGCTTGAAGCTAGTAAGGAGATAGTCCACAAAGTTCTATTTCTAACACAAATTACAGGACCAATTCATACTGCTAGCTGGCAACCTTTCGGTTGTTTTTTTCTTGCAATTAGGAAGTGGTCACAGGACTTTAGTAAAACCTTGGTAATCATTCAAACATGACTTAACAGAGGTTTGCTTAACTCTGCAATTTTCCAGGAACATTTGTGATTTTCTTTGGTCCCAGACATCTGCTTAGTTGAGTAATTTCGGTGGGCTTCCAGGAATAGGGCAGTTGTCAAGGACTCCTGAAGCTGAAAAAAACACATTCTGGAAGAAACAAGATAGTTTATTTGTTGTCATTTCTTACTATGGTCCCTGATGACCTAATCCTTAACTACAAAATCTCATTTTGGGGGATGGAGGGGCCCCAAGGAACAGTTTACCTCATTGGTGATAATCAGAAAATTCCTGACTGCGTGGTTAAGACTTATATTTCTAGGAGAGGTTGAAACTACAATTAGAAAGAAAAAAAAAAGTACAGTTAGGTTTGGTATTATTAAGCCTTAGCTTGGTGGCTTGGATAAGTAACACCATTTTAAGCCTGTGGTTTTCTTTCTAAGAGTGGCTTGCCCCAGATGCTGACTGATGTAGGAAGGATGTTAGGGTTCGAAGCCAATGCCCAAAAAAGAATTCTTAGTATTTGGTGCACAAAGGTGATTTTATTAAAGAACAGGATCCTTGGGCAGAAAGAGCTGTACTGGGGTCATGAGGAACAGCCCATTATATACTTTCACGTTGGGAAGGGATTAGGCACAGTGTAAGTCTCTAAGGAATTTTGGAAGCAAGATTTCCAGGACATTGAGGGGGATGGGTATTGTTAGGAAAAGGTAATTTAATTACCATCTAATAAAACCTGAGTCATGAGATCCTTCAGATGTATATCGGTGGGTCATATGCTTGGGGATGACCAACGTATATCTTGACGGGGTAGAGATAAAAGAAGTTTCCAAAGGAATTTTTATGTTAAAGTAGACCTACAGGGCCTGGGCTTTGGGCTAAGATTGTCTTTTGCCCTTAGCAAAGTATCAACATTGAGGCAGCTGAGTTCCTAGAGGAATGTCATTCTGCCTTGTTTCAAGGACCTGTCAATATGCTGTAAGTAGTTAGGAAATGTAATAATTTTTCTTTTGCCTGCTTCCCACATCACTGACCTGAGACAAGGATGTGAGTGTGGGCAGTTGATTTGGCAGGTAGAGGATAGGCAAGTGACAAGAGAGGAATGGAACCCAAAACAGAGTGTATCAATGAGATTATCCCTGTGAGCAATGGAGACTCAGTCCTTTGAGGAACTCTGGAAGGTAGTGTAGATACAAATTGTCCCATTCAAGGGCTGCTGAAGCTGAGATATTTGTACATCGTCTCTTGTTCCTCATTGTTGGGTACTACAGAAAGGAACTTCAAGCACTTCTGGCTTGCCTCATGGGCAGGGTCTCAGGCAGAGTCTCTAGGAACTGTAGGCAGAGTTTCTGTTAGGCACCATTTACTCATGTTCTATACTTTGCCTCTGAGTAAGCCAAAGAAACCATGTTTCCACTTCAAGGGGAAGAAAAGAAGAAACTCATTGTCTGAGTTTTGTCCTAGGTCCCAAACACGTGATAACATCCAAAAGAGCCAGATCCCAAACATGTTCCAGGACGAAGCTTCAAACAAACGTCAGCTCATGCTTGCATCAACACCTCCATCTCTGGTGATTTACAGAATAACACTTATTGTTCAGCTGACACTTGCCTTTGATTGGACTCTACCCTGGATTCCTGAAGGAACAGATGCCCTAAATCCCTTTCCAATATAAACCCTTAACCCCAAGTGATGATAAGGCTCATTTTCCTTACCTTTCCAAGTCTCCCAGCCACTCTGTGGCTGTTCTGTGTCACTCACACTGTTCAGTAAACTCTGTTTTCACTTTCTCCAGCTCTCATTTGATTATTATCCTGCATGAAGCTGAAGACCCTCTTAGCTGGTCCTGTGGGGCCATCCTCTGGGTTATCAGACCCAGCCTGCCTACATCATACTGACAGCATTCATTTTATACCACCTAATGCACATCATAGGCATTGGAACGTCTCTAGGAATGGTTACCTTGCCTTAAGAAAATAACTTTTTAAAAAACCATAATTTGGGACACCTGTGTGGCTCAGTGGTTGAGCGTCTGCCTTTGGGTCAGGACATGATCCCAGAGTCCCCGGGTTGAGTCCCACATCAGGCTCCTGGCATGAAACCTGCTTCTGCTCCCTCTGCCTATGTCTCTGCCTCTCTCTCTCAGTGTCCCTCCTGAACAAATAAATCTTTAAAAAATAAAATAAAATAAATAAAAAACCATAATTCCAATTGGTCATCATACTAACTGATATAACAGCTGACCTCCAAAATGGCTACCAGTGATTCCTACCTCCTGGTATTAAAACCCTTGTGTAGTCCCCTTATACACTGGACCATTGTGAGGCTAATAAGATACAGTAGAAGTGATAGCACATCACTGCTAAGATTAAGTCATAAATGATACCTTGGCTTTCTCTTCATGGTGCACTCTCACTTTGTCTCTTTCAAATAATTTACTTGGAGAAGTTAGTTGTCATGTCATGAGGATGTTGAGACAGTCTATGTAGAGGTCCACGTAGCAAGGAACTGAGATCTGCCAACAGCCAGAGACAAACATCCTTTCCTTATCCAAATGGGTCATCTTGGAAGAAGATCCTGCTGTCCTTGTCAAACCTTGAGATCGCTGCAGCCTCTGCCAATAGATGGACTGCAGCTGCATGAGAGACTCATCAGAACCAACAGTCCAACCAACAGTTCCCAGATTCTTGAAGTTCAGAAATTGTGTAAGATACTAAGTGTTTGTTTTAAGCTGTTGATCTTGGGAGTAATTTGTCATCCAGGAATAGATAACACTACTGTAATTGATGTCTTTGGATTTCTTTTTTATTTTTTAATGATTTATTTATTTTAGAGAGTAAGGGAGGAGACAGGCAGAGGAAAAGGGGGAGAGAGAATCCCAGACAGGCTCCACACTGAGTGCAGAGCCCAGTGCAGGGTTCAGTTTCACAACCCTGAGATCATGACCTGAGCCTAAATCAAGTGTCAGATGCTCAACCAACTGAGCCACCCAAGCACCCCAGGTGCCTTTGGATTTCTTAAAGAAGTCTTAATCATGTAAGATTGTTCTTTCAAATCAGAGAGAATTATTAGCATTTTTCTCTTGTCCTGCAAGGGAGCAATTACGGCTCTGCTAGAGCCAAGAAAGTGGAAAGAAGAATCTTGGAATAAGATTGCAAAACTGGATACACTATTTAATGTCCTACAAGGCAATAAAACCATACCTTTAAGATTATCTTTTCTGCAGAGAATCAAGTTGCATCTGTAATAGATAAATATATGAAATTCATCAATTGTCTGCAAGTTAATATCTATCTGTACAGTCCAGATCCTAATCAGTAGTAAAAAGCCAATCAAATGTGCATTCCACTAGAGTAGAGGGATGTTAAGCTGGTACAGATTTAATCCACAGGGGACATTTGGCAATGTCTGGAGATGAAATTAGTTGTCATAAACTTTGGGAGAGGTATAGAGGAAAATGAGCAGAATGCTACTGGCACATGGTGTGTAGAAGCCAGGGAGGCTTCCAACCACTCTATAATACAGAGGGCAACCTTCCAAAACAAAGAATTATCTGGCCCAGAATGTGTATGGTGTTGAGTTTAGAAAATCCCTCTCTAGAATGGTTTATTAGATCTTGGGTGGACATTTAGATGATGCTCCAGTATGACTTTGAAGAGTCACACAGGATGACACAGTAATGCTTCTTTGTTTCCTAGTTTTTTATAATGTCTCTTAATGAAAGATTGGCAAAATGTTAATTTAAATCTGGGTAATGAATACATGGTGATTAATCTTTTGTCTCAATTTTTGTGAATGTTTGCATTTTTTCTATATTAAAAGGTAAAAAGAAAAAACTGTAAATTCTTGTCTTTAGCTTATGGTCAGTCCATGTACCAGGGACCACAACTACAGATCATGTTTAGACATAATGTTTATGTTAAGTCTAAACATGTTTCTCATTTCCAGCTGGGCCCCTGTGCTCTGCCCATCTCCCAAGTCCAGTGGTTCTCAATTCTAGCTATATCTTAAAATCACTAAGAAACTTTAAAAATCCCAGTTACTAGGATCAATTCCCAGCAACTCATGTTTGATTTTCCCAGGGAAAATTTCTATTTTTCTTTTCTTTTTTTTTAATTTTTATTTATTTATGATAGTCACAGAGAGAGAGAGAGAGGCAGAGACATAGGCAGAGGGAGAAGCAGGCTCCATGCACTGGGAGCCCGACGTGGGATTCGATCCCGGGTCTCCAGGATCATGCCCTGGGCCAAAGGCAGGCACTAAACCACTGCGCCACCCAGGGTTCCCTCTTTTCTTTTTTTTTTGAGTTTACTAGATGTGGGAAATTATGGGCTCACAACCTAAATCTATTAAGGAACCTCAAGTTTGGTTTGAGTTGGGCTGGCTGATACCTGGCAAGATGAATGACAGCCTTTTCAAGTGGACTCGTCAACCACTAGCAATGTTGAAAACAGTTTCCCGAAGTTTCTGACCTCCAAATTGCAGGTTTATTAGTGTCACCTTAAAGCTAATGGCAATTTCCTGATATTTGTTCCTTCAGCCATTCCAAAGAGTTTTGGAAGAATTTAACACCCTAACTTAAATCTCTTTCTACTTGAAATACCTAGGATACTTAGAGAAATTTCTATTTTTCTACACTGAATCCTAACTGATATAGGGGTTCTACGGCTTACATGAAAGCTGATTAATTCACAGACGGTACAGTACAAGAGTAGGCCCATACCTTTTATAATAAAATGGTTCTTCTACCTTGTCTATCACAGCTCAGGGAAGAGATAACAGTGAGTGCTGGAAGAGATTATCTAGATCCCATCTGAGAAGCCTTATAAACTTTGGAAAACTTCAGCATCCCAGCTCTGAATGTTCTATAGCTTATCACTTAACTGACAAATGTTTTCATGTTGAAGTAATCTCCATCAATTTCTTCCTTGTTAGAGAGGGGTGGTAAAATGATGGGACTATGGGTAATAGATTTATCAAATATGGTCCAGAATTTCAGGTATAGTTGTCATGCCTCTAGATTATATATTTGTCATGTCATGTAGGTTACACATAGGGACTTACAAATCTTTCTTCATTATGCACAAGAGACAGGAGTAAATATAAGCCTACCTTGTTGGCTGAATTGAGATGGTGAGTATAAGTTATGTTAAAAAGTGACCATGCAGGGCACCTGGGCGGCTCAGTGGTGGAGAATCTGCCTTTGGCTCAGGCTATGATCCTGGGGTGCTGGGATCCAGTCCTGCATCAGGTTCCCTGTGGGAAGCCTGCTTCTCCCTCTGCCTATGTCTGCCTCTCTCTCTGTGTAATGAATTAAAAAAAAAAAAAAGTAACCATACATTTGGAGTAGAAATTACTCATATGATTCTGAATAAGTAGAAATTACTTATATCTCAGGGAACAATTTGATGATAAATTATTAGACCAAAACATTGAAAAATGGAATTTCTTTAACCAAATGGGAGCCAAGGCATAGTTAATTTTTTTTAAATCTTTATTTATTTATGATAGTCACACAGAGAGAGAGAGGCAGAGACATAGGCAGAGGGAGAAGCAGGCTCCATGCACCGGGAGCCCGATGTGGGATTCGATCCCACGTCTCCAGGATCGCACCCTGGGCCAAAGGCAGACGCCAAACCGCTGCACCACCCAGGGATCCCATTTACACAGTTTTTGGTAGTGGCTTGTCTTCCAGTTAATTAACTATGCCTTGGGATCCCTCTGCCTCTCTCTCTCTCTCACTGTGTGCCTATCATAAATAAATAAAAATTAAAAAAAATCACACACAAAAACTGTGTAAGTGGGCAGCCCCGGTGGTGCCGCGGTTTAGCGCCGTCTGCAGCCCGGGGTGTGATCGATCCTGGAGACCCAGAATTGAGTCCCACGTGGGACCCCCTCAATGGAGTCTGCTTCTCCCTCTGCCTGTGTCTCTGCCTCTCTCTCTCATGAATAAATAAATAAAATCTTTTAAAAAACTGTATTAGTTTTATATTGCTGCATAGTGTAAACCACAAACTTACCAGCCTAAACACAGTTACCTATATTAGCTCACATTTCTGTAGGTCAGAAGTCTGACATGGAATGCCTTGCTCTCTGCTCTGGGTATCACAAGTCTGAAATCCAGGTGCTGACTGGGCTGACTTCTCATTTTGAAGGCTCTGAGGAAAATTCCACTTCTAAGGTCATTCTTGATGTAGATAGAATATAGTTCCTTGTGGAAGTAGGACAGAGATTTCTGTTTCTTTGCTGGCTGTCAGCCAAGAGCCATTCTCAGCAACTAGAGGCCATTCTCAGGTCCCATCCCCACAGCCAAGGACCAGGAAACAATGAATAAGAAACTGTGTGGCACATGTGAGTTTACTTAAATTTTCTGTGCTATAGTTTTGTTATCTTTTAAATGGTTATAATAGGGGCACATGGGTAGCTCAGTCGGTTAAGCATCTACCTTTGGCTCAGGTCACGATCCCAGGGTCCTGGGATCAAGCCCCAAGTTGGGCTCTCTGCACAGCAGGGAATCTGCTTCTCTCTCTCCCTCTGCCTCTCCCTCCCCACTTGAGCACTTCCACTCTCTCTCAAATAAATAAATAAAAATCTTTTAAAAATGGTTATAATAGCAAAATTGTCATAATTCACGATTAAGTTAAGAATATTAAGAACAAAGATTTTTTTAGGGCTCTTTTTCTTTCTTTCAGTAATAGTATAGCCTTTCCAGTTTCTACCCACTCCCACATTTGAAGTTTTTATTTTATTTTATTTTTGTTTTTGAAAAATTTATAGTTTTTAGAAATTAATAGAGGATGGATGGATGCCTTAGTAGGTATTCGATAAATCTGGTTTGTTGTTTTCCCTCTCCAAGACACATGGGCCAACTGGAGAGACATAACATGTCATCTTTTATGTATCTTGGCTCTAGCTAGAATGCTACAATTAAATTTATTTCTGTTTTGGGATGCCTGGGTGGCTCAGCGGTTGAGCGTCTGCCTTTGGCTCAGGGCATGATCCTGGTCCAGGACTGAGTTCCAAGTCAGGCTCCCCCATAGGGAGCCTGCTTCTCTCTCTGCTTGTGTCTCTGCCTCTCTCTGGGTCTCTCGTGAATAAATAAATAAAATCTGTAAAAAAAATGAATAAAATTTATTTCGGTTCTGATCATTTTTCAAACATGATTTTGTTGCCAGCTATCTAGGTGGAGTGTCTTGAGTAAATATTGGGGAGGCCACAGCTTTCTTGGGGACATCTATCTGTTCACACAGAGCATTTCACTATGGAAGTGTCCACTTTCTTTTTCACCGTGGTCGTGGAGCTGTGGGGCTGGGTCTGTATGATGCTTTCTCATTACTTCAGCTCTCTGCTACAAGGACTGCCTGCAGCAGTAGTGGCAGCTGTCAAGTCTCTGAGCTTGCCGGAGACCACGTCCGGGGTGTGTGTGGTGGGCATGGTGTGGGCATGGTGCAGGTGGCCACAGGTTGCATGGGGGAGGGCACTGAGGTTTTTATTATGGCCACACCCCCACTTCCAGTTATGTTTGTTTAAACTCATCAAACTTAATTCTTAAGATCACAAATATTTTTTAAAATATTTTATTTATTTATTCATGAGAGACACACACAGAGAGAGAGACGGAGACACAGGCAGAGGGAGAAGCAGGATCCATGCAGGAAGCCTGATGTGGGACTCGATCTCGGGAAACCAAGATCACGCCCTGAGTCGAAGGCAGACACTCAACTGCTGAGCCACCCAAGTGTCCCAAGATCACAAGTATTTAAGTATATTTCATTTTATGCAAGTCATACCACAATAAAGCTAAAGCAAAGTGTATAGCATGGATACAAAAGTAACTATACCTGGTAACATAAAGAAATTTGAGTTTGTGGAGGATGTAAACTATTATAGAAAAAAAAAAATGATCCACGTGGTGATTTTCATGACTTTCAAATAACTGAAAGAAAGGACTCAATAGATAGGTTGAACAGCAGATTAGACACGGGGGAGAAAAAGTTAGCCAAATGTGTAATAGGGAAGCATGGATTCTGGAACAGAATATGAGAAGAAAGTAATAGAGTGAAGAACCAGTACAAGCCCAAGCTATACAGTAATTTAATCTCATATAGTGGCATTGAGATGCTAGAAGGAAACAAGACAGAGTTCAGAGGCAATATTTGGAGATTCCAAAATTGACAGAAGACATCAAGGCACAATCTGAAGATGTACTTAGAACCCCAGGAAAGCTAACAAAAAAAGAAAATTGTAACTAGGACCATAACAGAAAATTTGATGAAGGTAAAAAACAAAATCTTAGAAGCTTCCAGAGGAAAAAAGAGGGTTTTTAAAGGAACAACCATTGCACCAAAAAAAAAAAAAAAAAAAGCAAAATGATAAGCAAATTGGATATCATGTAAGAATGAAAGAAAAATAGACTGAAAAAAACCACTAGACATGAGTGACATTTCTTCTCACTAGAAATGAGAAGGCCAAGAGCTAAGAGGGAATGCATTACATTGTGCATAAAGCATAATAGATAGGACTTCACATTGAAACCAGAAGTTATTTTGTACAAAGAAAATATATCAACAGAGAAGTTTATGACAATACCGTATGTCCCAGAAGAAATGTATATGTTGATGAGGAAAAATGATTTAAATAACAGAATTCTATCATAATTTCATTTCGTTTCTTCTCCCCTCAGACATTGAAAAATGACCCCAATCCTGGCCTTAAACCCCAGAGGTTCTTGACCCTGAGCACATTTCTAGAAATAGTGAAAGCATCCCACTTCTACCCCTTGCACCTGGGACTGGTCATGGATAGTGCCGTCTCCTGACTTGGGCTCCTTGAAGGGCTAATACTCCACAGAGCCAACTCCAAAACTTCTACCATGGGGGGCCATGCCTTTTAGAGCATCTTCTGGAAATGCTGTGCCTGCCCTCTCCCACACTACTCCTGACCCCTTTCCCTTCAGATACCTGAACCTGGCCATTGAGGGTGCTACCCCCGGGTTGGCTGCAAATATGGGTGGGCAAATAGGCACCTTCCTTCTTCCACAGGAGCAAATCTTCCAAGAGGCCTTTCTGGAGCCAGGGCTCTTTCCAAAGCAGTTGTCCTCCTGGGGGAGTCTAGCCCCATGTGGCAGGGACTGGCTGGACTTTCTTTAGAGGAAAGGCACTATCTGGTGCCTTCTCCCTTTGTCCTGAATGTATGAACTCATAAAGGGCCATGGAAGACCTTGATCTGACTTTCTTGAGCATCTCTCCAAGAAAAGTACCCTAGGAACAGGAAGGCATGGCTTCTGTCAACTTAAAAGGCAGTTCCAGAAAAATAGGGTGTTTGTCTTCCTAGAAGAAAGAAGATGCTCCTGGTGCTTTCTGGTTTTCCAAGAGTTCTCTGGCTTTTATCACAGATATGTCCTTTCCTTCCCCAGGGACACTTTGCCAGATAAGACTTCTCAGGTTTTACCTTCCCTCAGAATACAAGGTGTTGTCACTAGGGGTTCCTGATGGAAGACGCTACCTAGTTTTCCTTCTACACTTGCCTATTACCAACCTATTCACTTAAAAATGCTTCTCAGGGCACCTGGGTGGGTCAGTGGTTGAGCATCTGCCTTTGGCTCAGGTTGTGATCCTGGGGTCCTGCGATCGAGTCCTACATCAGGCTCCCCATAGGGAGTTTGCTTCTCCCTCTGCCTATGTCTCTGCTTCTCTCTCTGTGTCTCTCATGAATAAATAAATAAAATATTTTTAAGTGCTTCTCAGCTTTCTGTCTATACAAGAATTTTCTTCCTCTTGGAGAGAAATGATAGGCCATGATAACTGGAGAGTATTTAGTGGAGGAAGAATTGAGGACTATGTGGAACCAGCGGAGAGTTATCCTCCATCTTCTCCAGTGACCTGATTTCAAAAACAGGGCCAAGGGTAGGAGCCACTTTTCTCAGGTGTGATATGACCAGGAATTTGCCCTGCCAAGCAGTCACAATGATCATTGATGGTTTTTGATGGTTTGTTTGGATCAAGAGGCAGGACTTTATGATAGAGACAAAGATAGTAAAAATTGTAGTGAGGACAAAATATGAGTTGACGTTTCCCCACCTAAGCTCGTTTCTGGACAATGACAGCCTGATGTGCTTTACAGAAAGATACAGAATGGATAGCTTGCCTAACAGCCTGATGTCCACCCTGTGATTCTAGCTGAGACTGACTTCTAGCTCATACCTATACCACTGCTGGGCATGTGGACCACTAACCTCAAAAACTGTGTGAGGACCAGTGTGTCCCATCAATGGGGGGAAAATGAAATAGTTCTAAACATCATGAAAAGGAACCCAGCAGGAAAGAAATGTTTTCTTCTTGGTTCTGTGGCTTTTACAAAGTCACCTGAAAGGCTTTCTAGGTTCTGCTGCTTCCCTGTGTTGGAAGTTTTGTTATGGCAGCACCTCACTTCTAAGTGCATTTGTAAAAAATCATCCGACACTGAAAGAAATAGTAGTGTGCTTTGTTTGAGTGAATTACATTTGAATGAAATTTTGAGTGAAATTTCACTGATAGATACAGGGTAAGTGCAAATATAAAGTCAGTTATAAGTGAAAGACACAGAAGGGAAATGCTCAACTGGACAGGGAATGGAATCTTTTTTATGAGTTTTTTTTTTAAAGATTTTATTTATTTATTCATGAGACACACAGAGAGAAAGAGGCAGAAACACAGGCAGAGGGAGAAGCAGGCTCCCTATGGAGAACCCGATGTGGGACTCAATCCCTGGACCTGGATCACACCCTGAGCCAAAGGCGACACTCAACCACTGAGCCACCCAGGCGTCCCTCTCTTTTATGAATTTAAAAACAAGAAAATAGGGCGGGGGGTGGAGGTGACTGGGTGGCGGGCACTGAGGGGGGCACTTGATGGGATGAGCACTGGGTGTTATTCTATATGTTGGCAAATTGAACACCAATCAAAAATAAATTTATTTTAAAAAAAAACAAGAAAATAAACCAAGGAAATGAGAAAAAGATCCTCACAACTTACAAATAACAAAAGAAATGACCTGAGCAGACGAGTTTAAGAACAAGTGGACATAGCAGAAGGAAACATGAGCCCACTGGAAGATAACAGGAACCATAGAATAGGAGAGAAAGGGCAACAGTGCTTCCCATAGGTCTTCCAGAACCCAAGGCTTTTTCCTCAGGGGTCATCCTCCTGATAGATTCTTGACGTTGGTGTCAGGGGTGGCCAGCAACCCTTCAACAAATCTGGCACGTCCTATGGTGCTTCTCTCCCTCTGCCCTGTGTCTGTGGCTTCAGAGGAAAGCTTAGTCTGAATTCCTGTAGCCTGGGGCATCTGCCTTTCTCATCCCCTAGACCCAAAACCAGTGCCCCCAGGAAACAGGAAAGCTTGGCCTACCTGAAGGCCAAGGTCAAGAGAAGGGGGTGGGATTTACCTGCCCCAAACCCCATGTGGCTACGTAGTGTGGCCATACTCATTTAGCAAGTCTTTAATGGCCTTCTGTCTTTACAGGGATTTTCCTTCCTGCTGGAGGGAAAGGTTCAAGCTGTGATGGGAGATGGTAATTTGTGGAGGTAGAAATGAGGCCTGTTGGTACCCTTGATGTTCTCTCCAGACCCCAGTTGGCAGATGGGTTCGAGCTGCTTGTTGGCAGGTGGCTGTGTCTAGGGGCACAGTGTTTGGGGTGAGAGACTGATTTCTGAAGAAAGGACAGAACCCAACACCATATAAAAAGATGATGTATGTTTGGAGATTGTCCTGCCTGAGTTTGTTTTGGGGGAAGACATCATGTGTAAGTCTCAGAAACGACTCTGGCCAGGACAGCTTGGTGGCAAAGTACCTGAGGTGTGGACAGAGATGGTTGCTGTGTCAGAGTCCCAGCACAGGCATACACCACTGGAGGTCACTGGGGCCACTGACTGGAGTTCTGTTCCTCAGGCCGTCATTGCCTCCATGGTACTGAGAATCATGAAAGGCTTCTAGCCATTCTCCAGGGAACTCTGAAGAAAAAGCAGTTTCTCTTAGGCCCCAGTGATTTTTGATGTGGGAAAGAAAGGCAGAAGGAAAAAGTTTCCTTACTCCCTACAGCCCACTGACAAGTCCTTGAAACAGGCAGAGTGACTTTCTTCTAGGAGCTCAGCTGCCTTGATGTGATACTTTTTGCTAAGGGCAAAAGGCAATCTTAGCCCAACCCCCAGGACCCAGTAAGTCTACTTTAACATATAAAAATTCCTTTAGAAATTTCCTTTATCAGGGTCACCTGGATGGCTCAGTGGTTGAGTATCTGCCTTTGGCTTAGGTCTTGATCCCAGGGTCCTGGGATCAAGTCCCTCATTGGGCTCCCTGCATGGGGCTTGCTTCTCCCTCTGCCTATGTCTCTGCCTTTCTCTCTGTGTCTCTCATGAATAAATAAATAAAATCTTTTAAAAAAAGAAATTTCCTTTATCTCTACCTCCCCAAGATATGTGTTGGCAAACATCACCCCAGCATATGACCCACCAATATACATCTGAAGGGTCTCATGGCTCAGGTATTATTAGACATTAATAAATGACCTTTTCCTAACAATACCTAGTCCCCTCAAGGTCCTGGAAACCTTGCTTCCAAAATTTCTTAGAGACTAACACACTGTCCCTACCCCCCTCCCAACTTGAAAGTACATAATGGGCCACTCCTAATGACCCCAGTGCAGCTCTTTCTGCCCATAGGTCCCATCCTCATGCTTTAACAAAACCATCTTTTTGCACCAAAGTCATCTCAAAAATTCTTTCTTGGCGGTTGACTTTGAGCCCTAATATCTTTCCTACATCAATTTTCATTCACAATTTCCTCAAAGGCTTTCTGGATTCCGTCCCCTCCTACATTTGAGGGTCTATTGATGGCAGTACACTGCCTCCAAGGATGTCTGCCAACTTTTGTCAGACACCAAATGGAAAAGTGGTGCATTTTGTCTGATGTGAATTATGCTGAAAGACAGTTCCTTGGCAGGGACAGAAGAGGTAGAGACATAGATTCAATCACAGAAGAGAGATGCTCAGGCTGGACAGGAAATGCAATCCCTTTAGGAGTTTTTTAAAAATATATTTTATCTATTTATTTGAGAGAAAGAGAGAACACACAAGCAGAGGGAACAGCAGCGACAGAGGGAGAAGCAGGCTCCCCACTGAGCAGGGAGCCAATGTGGGCTCCATCCCAGGACCCTGAGATGACCTGAGCCGAAGGCAGACTTTTAACCAACTGAGCCATCCAGGCTCCCCGCTTTAGGAGTTTAAAAACAAAACAAAAACTAGGAGAAAGGAAAAAGAGGAAAGAAAAGGTATGTACACAACATACAATGAATGTAACCAAGGATCTGAGCAGAATTGTTGCAGAAGTAAAAGCGAACCCACTGAAATATAATAATGCACCCCACAGGAGGGGGAGAGAATAATGGGAAATACTGAGGAGCAAACAGGAGCACAGAGAACAGAAAGATCACGTTGGACACAGATAGAATTGATATCTGGTGGTTGAGCGTCTGCCTTTGGCTCAGGGCATGATCCTGGAGTTCAAGGATGGAGTCCCACATCACCCTAGCATATGACCCACTGAGAAGCAGGGAGCCTGCTTCTCCCTCTGCCTCTGTCTCTGCCTCTCTCTGTGTGTCTCTCATGAATAAATAAATAAAATATTTTTTAAAAAGAAGAAGAAGAAGAATTGGAATCTGGCAAGAGAAAGCAGAGCAAGAAAGTGTGAGCCTGAGGCAGTATTTGGAAACTGCAAAACTTGACAATGACCTCAAGCCATGCTTGGGCAGAAGAAGCCTCAGAGGGCTCACAATCAAGGATATCATATCCAGAACCATAAGAAGAAAGGAGCTGGGTGCCAACTGTGAATCAGACAAGTTTGCAGAGGGTGAAAGAGAGAGAGAGAGAGAGAGAGAGAGAGAGCACTTTCCAAGTAACAACCCTCCTTTGGAAGACCTCCCACCTCCACTTCCACTCCCCCAAACCCAAATGGGGACTGGCTTCCCAGTGAAAAGAATGGAAACCAGGTGTACCTGGCTGGCTCAGTCAGTAGAGCGGGTGACTCTCCATCTCTCACCTGTTGCCCATCTCAGAATTGTGAGTTCAAGCCCCATATTGGGCTTAGATTACTTAAAAATAAACTCTTAAAAAAAAAAAAAAAAGAGTGGAAACCAGGAGATGAAATCCTGGTAGGTCAAAACAGACAGCTAAACTGGAAGGGATCAGGGGTAAATTTGCTGTGGAGTGGTAAAGTCAGCTATGGAGTTGATGATACCCTCCACAAGTGATTTCCTCTTGTGAATTCTGGTACTACAGTTAGGTAAGATATTTGCATCATGGGAAAGGGGGTGAGGTAGGTACTTAGAGTTAAGAGCACCTTCTCTGGTCTTTTTGGCACCTTTCCTTGAGTCTGAAAGGCATTTCTGATCAGGTTTTCTTGTGTTCTTATGTTTAGAGAGGTGCCTCTCAGGATGGAGAGGGCCTTCCTACAGCTGCTGGTCTGAAGCCATTGCCAAGTCAGGCACACCTTAAGAAAACTGAGAACAAACAAGAAGGAAAATAATCACGCTCAACTACAGAGCCAAACACAGTAAAATAGTCATAAGATCCTTGAGAAGAATGGGGACTGCAGGCCCAGAAGGACTAGTCTCATCTCTCACCCACATTGGGCAGGCAGCTCCTTGGGCTTGGGCTGGCACTGACGCCTTTGAAGGCACAAATTCGCCCAGAAGCACCTAGGGGCAGTTCCCCCTCGGGATCACTGGACAGACCCTTCCGGGTCGCCCCAGACACACCCACAAGGCTGGCCTGAGGAAGGTATATCACTGCTACTGTTCTCATCCTGCTTGATCAGTCTGGCTTTGCTCATCCTTCCACCTACCCTCCCTCCCTCCCTCCCTCCCTTCCTTCCTTCCTTCCTTCCTTCCTTCCTTCCTTCCTTCCTTCCATCCTTCCATCTTCTGGACTCACTAGAGGACACGGGTCGCAGGTCCCCCACTGGAGCTGCAGCCACAGCCCGTGCCTGAGCCTGTCCACTGCTCCCTCGAGAGGGCGCTCCCCACCCATTTCCGCACATCGCTTATCAGCACTGGTGGTCTGTGCAAAGCTGGCAGCACCTGTTGCTCACACTTGCGCAGGTGGAGGGCCGGCCTCAACTCCCAAGTTGCTGGGGTCCTGGAGCATCGTGGGCTGTGAGGAGGCTGGGAGCCGAGGAAGGAGGGGGTAAGGTGGCCAGGGAGGTGGGATGATCTGGCCTTGCTGTCTTGGATTCCGTCAGACTTCTGGGTCTCACGCGGGGCTGCCACTCCAACGGTGGTGGCCAGATTTGATGACCAGATGCAGACACTGCAGAATGCATTGTGGACCTAAATCCGAATGGAATGGATAGAAATGAGGTCCAATGTGGGGCCAGGTGGGATGGGGCGATAAAGCCTTGTCACCTGAAAATCCATTGACCCTGAGGCCTAGACATGGGTGGAGGAGGCCCATGCCCCAGCCCCACACATCAGAGTTTCTGTCTCTCCTAATGCCTTTCAGGAAACTGTTGAAGCCCCCACCCCCACCCCTCACTAGTCCTGCAGCCCCACTACCTCCACCATGAAAGACACCCTCTTCCTTGGTGTACTGCACCTTCCTCCTTGGACAGGGGCCATCATGCTTCCCAGAAACCTTCCAGGACCCAGGGCACTTTCCTCAGTGGCTGTCCTGCTGACAGACTCTTGACCCCCCCAGTGGTAGGGACCACCAGCCTCTCCTTGACAAAGCTGACAAGTTCTGTGGTGCTCCTCTCTGCTCTGTATCTGTGGACTCAGGGGAGGGCTTGGTCGAATTACTGCTGGTCTTGGCGTCTAGTCTCCTGATGACTTTCTTATGCCCTAGTCATGTCTTTTTTCAAGACCAGTGCCCTAGGAAGCAGGAAAGCACAGCTTGGGCCTACATGAAGGCTGAGGTCCTCAGAGGGGTGGGATTTGCCTTCCCAGTGGGTTCTGGGCTCTGCAAGTGGCCTACCTAGCATGGTCATATTCATTTGGGAAGTCTTTCATGGCTTTCTGTCTTTACAGGGATTTTTCCTTGCAACTCATTACACATGCTGTTTTTTCTTTTTTTTTAAATAAATTTATTTTTTATTGGTGTTCAATTTACCAACATACAGAATAACACCCAGTGCTCATTCCGTCAAATGCCCCCCTCAGTACCCGTCACCCAGTCACCCCCACCCCCCGCCCTCCTCCCCTTCCACCACCCCTAGATCGTTTCCCCGAGTTAGGAGTCTTTATGTTCTGTCTCCCTTTCTGATATTTCCCACACATTTCTCCTCCCTTCCCTTATATTCCCTTTCACTATTGTTTATATTCCCCAAATGAATGAGAACATATAATGTTTGTCCTTCTCTGATTGACTTATGTCACTCAGCATAATACCCTCCAGTTCCATCCATGTTGAAGCAAATGGCGGGTATTTGTCATTTCTAATGGCTGAGGAATATTCCATTGTATACATAAACCACATCTTCTTTATCCATTCATCTTTCGATGGACACGCTGTTTTGTTTTTATTTGACTTTTTTGTTCTTCTTACATATGCTTTCCTTCTCCATGTGTGTTTTCCCTGATAGAGCTCATAGGCCTTTTATTTTGATTGATTGATGGGGGCACATGGCAGTGAAAGAGCATTGATGAATTCAGATCCCTTCCAATGTCCCTTTCCCTCCTACCTAGTATTTACATATTCATTTGGCAGGTCTTGATTTGTCCATATTTTTTTAAAGATTTTTTATTTATTTATTCATGAGACACACACACACACACACACAGAGAGAGAGAGAGAGAGAGAGAGAGAGAGAGGCAGAGACACAGGCAGAGGGAGAAGCAGGTTCCATGCAGGGAGCCCAATGTGGGACTTGATCCCGGGACTCCAGGATCACGCCCTGGGCCAAAGGCAGGTGCCAAACCTCTGAGCCACCCAGGGATCCCCTATTAGTCCATATTTTAGTGGAGTTTCTTTCTCTGTAGGAAATATTAATCCGTTTAAAAAATATTTTATTTGAAAGAGAGGTAGAATGAGTACACATCACTTGTCAGTGCCAGGATTGGTAACTTGTCTCTGCCTCCATGTGAAGAGGACTACTGGAAGTTCTACATTTAGAACTTTCCCAATATCTGCCTAATGCACTTCTTCTCTTGACTTAAATTTTTACCTTTTAACTGTAATAAACTATACCTATGAGTATAGTAACTTTTTGTGAGTTCTATGAGTCCTTCTATTGATCTATTGAATGTAAGGATGGTTCTGGGGACCTAGGCAGAGGAAGAAGCAGGTTCCTTGCAGGGAGCCTGATGTGGGGCTTGATCCCAGAACCCTGGGATCACAATTTGAGCCAAAGGCAGACACTCAAACACTGAGCTACCCAGGCTCCTATGTTTCTTCCTACAAGTTTTATAGTTTCAGTGTTTAACTCTGTGATCCATTTTGAATTGATCTTCATAGAAGATGTGAGAATCAGGTCAAGGTTCATTTTTAAATTTCTGCTCTTTAATATTTTCTTCCTTCTGCTTGCTTTGTGTGTGTTCTTGAGATGGGAGCTTATTAGATTATTAATTTGGGATTCTTTTTCTTTTCTAATGTATTCCTTTAGATTTTTAAAATTTTATTTAAATTCAATTTGCCAACATAGAGTATAACACCCAGTGCTAACCTCATCATGTCCCCTTCTTTTTTTTGTTGTTTCTTGTTTTTTTTTTTTTGTCATCATGTCCCCTTCTTAATGCTCATGCAATGTCAAAAAGTGCTAAAGCATTGCACTGCTTTAGCTGTGTCCCATGCATTTTGATATTTTATATTTTCATCCAACTTAATGCAATTTTCTAATTTCCCTTAAGGTTTCCTCTTTGACCCACAGTTTATTTAGAAAAGTGTTATTTAGGGACGTCTGGGTGGCTCAGCGTTTGAGCGTCTGTCTGCCTTTGGTTCAGGGTGTGATCCCAGAGTACCGGGATCTAGTCCCACATTGGGTTCCCTGCATGGAACCTGCTTCTCCCTCTGCCTGTGTCTCTGCCTCTCTCTCCCTCTGCCTGTGTCTCTCGTGAATAAATAAATAAATCTTTAAAAAAAAGTGTTAATTTCTAAGTATTTGGAGATTTTCCTGTTTTATCAATTTCTAGTTTGATTCCACTGCATTCAGAGAATATCTTCCACATGATTTCAATTCTTTAAAATATTTTGAGGGGGCAGCCCTGGTGGCTCAGTGGTTTAGTGCCACCTTCAGCCCAGGGCATGATCCTGGAGACCTGGAGTCCCACGTTGGGCTTGCTGCCTGGAGCCTGCTTCTCCCTCTGCCTCTCTCTCTTTTAACTCTCTCTCTCTCTCTCTGTGTGTCTCTGTGTGTGTCTCTCATGATTAAATAAATAAAATCTTTTTTAAAAATAAAATAAAATAAAATATTTTGAGATTTATTTTATGGCCCTGCATTTGGTATATCTCATTATATGCTCCATGAATATTTGGAAAGAATGTGTTTTCTGCTGCAGTTGTGTCAAATGTTCTATAAAAGTCAATTAGATCCTGTTGGTTGCTGAGTTCTATATTCTCTAAAGATGATAAACTTGGAGAGGTAAGGACCTGGAAACAGATTGGCTGAAAATTTGTGCACAAACTGGTTGTTCTCTCCTTTTACTTTTCCTTTCTTATATAATCAGGTACACTGCACAGAGGGTTTGATCTCTAATCAATAAACTGACCCAGGGAGGATGTGCAACTGCACAAATGAAGACTGTATTGAGGCACAGGGAGTCTGAGTGAAAAACCATACTCAGAACTGTGGGCCTCTCAGGACCTTCCCTATCCTAGTCCCAAATACCAGTAACTCAGGAGACTGGACTTATTTTCTGCTCTAAACTAAAAAGCAGAGAAGAGAACTCTCTGGCAGTCTTCCAGTGAAAAGGCTGGCTCTAATGTCTGGCAGTTGAGAAATTTTACTTCTTCACTGGAGGCAAGAATTACCACACATTTCAGGAAAGTATCCCATGTAAAAGGAAGAAAACAATTCAAGCTTTTTTGAAAAGAAATTTGATTTGGACATAAAAGACAAAAGTGGACAAGAAAACTTTGAACAACTTTAATCACTCTGAGAGATCGAAAATTATATTGCATCCACAAATAAGAACAGAAAGCTATGAAGAAGGAAAAATTAGGCATAACTCAGAATAGTCCTTCCAGCAAATACAAATTCCAGGAATAAAAAACCCGAAATACAGAAGAGTGCCAAAAGCCAAAAAATATAAGAAAAATTCTCAGATCTGGAGCCTACAGACTAAAAATCTCACCTATATCTAGCATAAAAAATGTTTAAATATCCATGCCATCAAGTCATGAAATTTCAGTACATTAGGGATATAAATAGCATTAAGTACTTGAATGGGAGACATAAGATTACACACAAAGGAACAAAAAACAATTTGTATTAGATTTGACAACATAAGCTACCAGAAAACTTGAAAGAGATGTTTCCAAATTTTGAATACCGGTAAAGTGTGAGAGTAGAATAAAGACATTTTCAAACATTAAAGAAAAAAGAAACTTAACACATGCATCTAAAGGAAGATATTGGAAATAGGACTTTAATGAAAAATTAACTTAATTCCGGGAACAGTAATCCAATTCAGGAAAACAATGAAAGTAAGTTTCAGGACAACTGTAGGATCCAATTGGAGGCCCAGATGGGTGGACTGAGAGATTTTTAAATCTTTATTTATTTATTTATTTATTTATTTATTTCATTTCATTTCATTTATTTATTTATTTTTTATTTATTTATGATAGTCATACAGAGAAAGAGAGAGAGAGGCAGAGACACAGGCAGAGGGAGAAGCAGGCTCCATGCACCGGGAGCCCGACGTGGGATTCGATCCCGGGTCTCCAGGATCGCGCCCTGGGCCAAAGGCAGCCAAACCGCTGCGCCACCCAGGGATCCCCATTTATTTATTTATGATAGTCACAGAGAGAGAGAGAGGGGGGCAGAGACACAGGCAGAGAGAGAAGCAGGCTCCATGCACCGGGAGCCCGATGTGGGATTCGATCCCAGGTCTCCAGGATCGTGCCCTGGGCCAAAGGCAGGCGCTAAACCGCTGCGCCACCCAGGGATCCCCTTAAATCTTTATTTAAATTAAATTTGCCAACATAGAGTATAACACCCAGTGCTCATCTCATCATGCCGCCTTTTTTTTTTTTTTTTTTTAAGGTTTAATTTATTTATTCATGAGAGAGAGAGAGAGAGAGAGAGGCAGGCAGAGACACAGGCAGAGGGAGAAGCAGGCTCCATGCAGGGAGCCCAATGTGGGACTTGATCCCAGGTCCCCAGGATCAGGCCCTGCGCTAAACCGCTGAGCCACCTGGGGTGCCCTCAGGTCCCTTTCTTAATGCTCATCATCCAGTTACCCCATCCCCACCCACCTCCCCTTCTGTAATCTTTTTTGCTTCCCAGAGTTAGGAGTCTCGAGTGGTTTGTCTTCCTCTAATTTTTCACCGCTCAGTTTCTCCCCTTCCCTTATACTTTCTTTCACTATTTCTTATATTCCACATATGAGTGAAATCATATGATAATTGTCTTTCTCCGATTGACTTATTTCACTCAGCATAATACCTCCACTTCCATCCATGTCAGTGTAAATGGTAGGTATTCATCCTTTCTGACGGCTGAGTAATATTCTATTGTATAGGGGATCCCTGGGTGGCTCAGGGGTTTGGCGCCTGCCTTTAGCCCAGGGCGTGATCCTGGAGTCCCGGGATCGAGTCCCGGGTCGGGCTCCCGGCATGGAGCCTGCTTCTCCCTCTGCCTGTGTCTCTGCCTCTCTCTCTCTCTCTCTCCCTCCCTCTCTCTATGTGTATCATGAATAAATAAATAAATCTTAAAAAAATATTCTATTGTATATATATACCACAGCTTCTTTATCCATTCATCTATCGAAGGACATCATGGCTCCTTCCACAGTTTGGGTATTGTGGACATTGGTGCTATGAACATTGGGGTGCAGGTGTCCCGTCGTTTCACTACATCTGTATCTTTGTGGTAAATACTCAGTCATGCAATTGGTGGGTCATAGGGTAGCTGTACTTTTAACTTCTTGATGAACCTCCATACTGTTTTCTAGAGTGGCTGCACCAGCTTGCATTCCACCAACAGTGCAAGAGGGTTCCCCTTTCTGGACTGAGACTCTAATTGTATATTTGAATAATTGAAAAAAATAATCTGTGGACATTTAACATAACTTGGAACACTTATCTGTGGAACATCTCTAAAAACTAACAATAGGTACAAAGAAAACTAATTAAATCCTTGAAAACATCTAGAAAATATACTTGGTTTTATGTATTTATTTTTAAAGATTTTATTTATTTATTCATGAGAGACACACAGAGAGAGAGGCACAGACAAAGGCAGAGGGAGAAGCAGGCTCCATGCAGGCAGCCGACATGGGACTCGATCCTGGGTCTCCAGGACCACACCCCGGGCTGAAGACGGCACTAAACCGCTAAGCCACCCCGGCTGCTCCTACTTGGTTTTAAATAAAAAATAATTTACATAATTATTATACAAATACCTCATATTGACTAAATGAGTAATTGAGATATAGCCATATTTGGATGTGGTCAAAGAGAAAGAAAAAGATGGAAGTTTTTTGTTTTAAATGAAATACTTATCATTACCCCAGATATTTTTATCACTAAAGACATTTTTTTTTTAAGATTTATTTATTTATGATTGACATAGAGAGAGAGAGAGAGAGGCAGAGACACAGGCAGAGGAATAAGTAGGCTCCATGCCGGGAGCCCGACGCGAGACTCCATCCCGGACTCCAGGATCGCACCCTGGGCCAAAAGCAGGTGCTAAACCGCTGAGCCACCCAGGGATCCCCATTAAAGACATTTTTAACTACTAAAATGAGACTGATTTGTTAGCCAATAGGGTTCAAAGAAACACGTATTACCCAAGATTGACTGAAAACATCATTGAATTTACCCAAGATTCATGTAGGTGCAGGTAAAAACAAAACAAAACAAACTAAACTAAAAAAACCTAATCTACAAATGAATATTCCAAGTGTAGTTAAAAGAGAAAATAAAGTGCCCTTCTTTTGTTTTATGAAGTCCTATTAATTTCAGCTCCCTGATTATATACTCCTATAATTTTATCACTGAGAAATAAATTATAAGGGAAAAGAAGGGAACTAAGTGGGGAAAATTAGAGAGGTAGACAAACCAAGAGACTCCTAACTCTGGGAAACAAACAAAAGGTTGCAGAAGGGGAGGTGGATGGGGGGATGGGGTAACTGGGTGATGGTAACTAAGGAGGGCACTTGATGGGGTGAGCATTGGGTGTTATACTATATGTTGGCAAATTGAATTTAAATAAAAAAAGAAAACTAGAAAAAAAGAAAACTAGGAGATATGTTACAAAGATATAAGGAATGGAAATGCGTTTTTATTGAAGGTAAAAGAAGTAAATTTTGAGATAAATAAGAGTGGTTGATTGGAAAGAAAGAAAAAGAATGATAATATTTTTTAAAAGGATTTTATTTATTTACTTGAGGCAGGGGCAGGACAAGCAGGGGAGTGGCAAGCAGAGGGAGAAGGAGAAGCAGACTCCCAACTGAGCAGGGAGCCTGACACAGGCTCGATTCCAGGACCCCAAGATCATGACCTGAGCAGAAGGAAGATGCTCAACTGACTGAGCCACCAACATGCCCCGATAATGATAATCTTACCTCTTCCTTTCCAATAATTTTTTTCTTTTAATTATTTTACTCACTTAAATGCCACAGCACCACTTTCTTGAGGGCATACTTAATGGCCAAGATGCTGTCCATCAAAAAGAAGAGTTGGCCTGAAACAACACTTTTCTTTTGCTAATCGTTTCCTTGCCCTACCATCCTGCCTGTAAAACCCTCCACTCTGTAAAACTCCTGGGAAGGTCTATTTATTAGTAGGCAATGCTGGCCAAAATGTGATCCATGCTGGTGAGGAAAGATTTTTCTTTACCCTACAATATTCTCCTGGGTGGTCTACGAATCACACTGACACAAGACAGATTAACAGGAGATAAACAAAAGTTTAATAACATGTATATATCCTGTATACAAGGGAGAGACCTAGGAAAACTGAGTGACACCTCCAAATGGCCAAAGCCATCATCTTAATTACCATCTTTAGCTAAAGATAAAAGAAGATCCTGGGCAGTGGAGGGTCAGTTATGGGAGGTTAGCAGGAAGAGTATAATAAACAAGGACAAGGTTATGTAGATTTAAGTCCATGCCCTCTCCACTGATAACATCCTAGAGCTTTATGTACCCTCTTCTTGGTACAGTGAGGAAGACACCCTTACAAATAGAGATCTCAAAAAAAAAAAAAAAAAAAAAAACAAACAACCCAGAGATCTCCTTTATAAATGTTTCTTGCAAAAAGTTAACTTCTACTCCGTTTCAGAACTTCTCCTGTATTTGCAGTTTCTTAAAAATAATCAGCCTAGGGATCCCTGGGTGGCGCAGTGGTTTGGCGCCTGCCTTTGGCCCGGGGCGCGATCCTGGAGACCCGGGATCGGATCCCACGTCGGGCTCCCAGTGCATGGAGCCTGCTTCTCCCTCTGCCTGTGTCTCTGCCTCTCTCTCTCTCTCTGTGACTATCATAAATAAATAAATAATAATAAATGTTTAAAAAAAATAATCAGCCTAAAATAATCCTTATGCTAAAGAGACATATTCTGAGCAGCAAATTCTGCCCCCCTAGCCCTACAAACCTAGTGTTCCTGGAAAGCAAGAACCAGAAGTACAGACCTATCAAAAACCATGCCAGAAAGAACACACAGTAAGGCTACAGGAGAGAAAAAATTTTTTACCTCTACCCATTTTAGGTTTTCAGCTGGGGCTCTTGTAAACAAACAATTTATTAACATGTGTGCACAAGTCATATGGGAGAAAACAAGAGTAACTCAAAAGTGGTGGCTTAGCATTCAAGAAATAATAGGTTTGTAGAGAAATGACAGGATAAAGAAAAGCAGTTTAGGCTCCCGAGGGTGGCAATCTGTGAAAGGAAACTAATGGAGTAAGGTTTATTTGCAGATTACTTTGGTGCCATCTATGGGCTAAGAGTCTGGAGTTGTCTTCAATAAAGGAGAATTTATACCCTGCCTTTACGCACAAATGGGGGAGGGCAGGGAGCTTTTCCTGACTTTCATGCTTATACATTGACTTCAGTTCAAAATAATTTTTATGTCAAAAACGTCTATGTTGGGGTGACATACTCTAGTTTCCTTCACAGCCACCTCCCATACCCACAATCTGAGGGCACTTCACAGTTATAAAAGAACAGGCCCCACATGGAGTCACTTACCCCCAGAGAGCAGACCAAGATCAACAATTTTAATTAATTAGCAATTGCAGTTTCAACCACAGAAATGGAACCTTTGAACCGTCCATCTGAAATTTCCCAATCAGCTCTAAAAGGTAACCTGCAAAATAAGACTCCTGCCTCTTCCCTTCCCTCAAAAAGAAGAGTTGGCCTGAAACAACACTTTTCTTTTGCTAATCGTTTCCTTGCCCTATCATCCTGCCTGTAAAACCCTCCACTCTGTAAGACTCCTGGGAAGGTGTATTTATTAGTAGGCAATGCTGCCCAACTCGCGAATAGTTAAATAAAGCCAATTAGATCTTCCGATTTACTCCGTTGACTTTCGTGTTTGTTTTTTTTTAATGCTACAAACCAGAGACATCAGAGACCCCCAAACCTGGCATCACAGGCATCATCACGCCCAGTGTTCTCGGTGGCGTCTTCTCAGTTCTGCATCCAAAGAATGGCACAGACGCGGGCAACAGCTCCAAGCAGGAAAAAACACAACCCAGTCTGCGATCCCACGCTCAGGGGCTTGGGGCACCGCGCCAAGCCCCTCAGAAAACGCCACGTGAACCACGACCAGGGGGACTGGGTATCAGTCAGGGTCATCACTTCAAGCCTGAATAAAGTTCTAGACAGCCTGCAAGCTCCAATCTCTCTCACGGCGCCCCTTACCCTTTCCCCTACCCCAGTCTCCAGCGGTGGCGGCTCCAAAGCTTCCCTCACCTCAGCAGACCCCAGGCTTCCCCCGCTTCCTCCAGCCCCCGCCCGCGCCTGCGCACTCGGGACTGAAACGGCAACTCCAGGGAGCTTAAACGCCGGGCGCTTGAGGGCAGTGTTCGCGGCTCGAACCGAGGGCGGGGAGGGGGTAGGGGGCGGGGAGGGGGTAGGGGGCAGGGTGCTGGGGTAAGAGGAGGAAGGGGGCGAAGGAGGGAGGAAAGGGGCGCGGCCAAGAACCAAAAGAGGGAAGCCAGAATACACGGCTTTTGTGATTTTGGACGACGGTTCCAACAAGGGAGCAGGCTCCGATTATCCTCGGTAGCACCGACCACTCACAGACACGCTTACAGGCCTGAGGAACCCTGGCTCTGCCGGAACTCGGCTTCTCCACCGGTCACCGAGCCGAGGACCCTGCCCGGTTCTCCCCCACCGCCCCCTTCCTGAGGAACCGAGACACTTGCTCCCGCCCCCTTTGCGCCTGCGCACTCAGGCCGCGGCGGGCCCTCTGGAAGCCCGTAGACTTGAGGGCTGGGCGGTCCTCACAGCCCGTCGTGGCCCGAGTGTGCGGGTCGCTGCTTGTGGCCGCTGCTTTTCTGAAGGAAACGAGTGCGGGAGGGCTGGATTCTGCGGTCCGGACCGGGGGTGGGTGGAGCCTGGGGCCTCGGGCTACTTCGCGATTCCTCCCGGGTGAGGGCTGGCAGCTCGAGACCCGAAGCGGGTGGGTTTAAACTCGTGGGCTCTAACAGCGCGGGGCCCGGCTTGTGGGCGCGGCCTATTCGGCAACGCGAGACCCTGCGGTCCTACGCACCTCGGTCTTCTCCTTAACCACCTAGGTCCGCCCGTAGAGGGCAGTCGGAGGCGGAGCCCCAGAATAAAGGTCCCCTGCAAAACGCTGGGGCTAGATTCACGCATGGCTGGTCTCTGAGGGCCTGAGGACCCGCTAGACGCGAGAAGACGCCGTGGGCCGTCCCGCGGGGTGAGCAGTAACGGTGTCCGAACTGCGGGGTCCCCAGAGCTGCGAACCCGGACCCGGGGGACTGCAGACCTCTCCCCGTTTGCCTTCGTTTCCATTTGTGCACACCTGTGATGGCTAGCGAGGGTCAGGGAGCGTGGAGGGTGGTGGGTTCTAACCGATCAAGAAAAGCCTGAGGGTGTAATGAACACTATTTGCTTCCCCAGCCCTGCCAGTCTCCAGAGAAGGCCTTTGAAGCGAAGCGAATCGCTGCTGCGCCTCGCAAAGCCAGGTTCTGTGTGAGTGTGTGTTGCTTCTTTGTTTCCGTGAAATGCATTTGATTTTCAGAACACTGGGCTTTTTGCTTTTCTTCCCTTGGAATGTGCTGCCTAAGAATGATCTATTCATTGGTTTGGGCCTTAAGATTTCCCTACCTAGTTAATGGCAGGGGACCTAATTAATAGGTAACCCTCTCTAGTGTCCATTTAATGCAATTCTGCAGTTACTTAACCGTATGGTATATATTTAATTGCTTTTTGAGCAGTTTTTCTTAAGGATTCTGATGATGGAGATAACCCTATTTGGAAGTCAACGTTCATGCTTTGTTTTCGACTGTGGTTTGTTAAGGAGTAGTTTAAGGGTTTGTTTAGATATCTTCAGTGATTCCAGAGTAGGGGTGGGGATTTTTTTTCCAGGGGACTCTGTGATTGGTAATTTTTGGTACCAGCCAGATGTGGTTAGCGGTTTGGTAGCATGAGTTTTTTTTTTTTTTTAATTTTTATTTATTTATGATAGTCACACACACAGAGAGAGAGAGAGAGAGAGGCAGAGACACAGGCAGAGGGAGAAGCAGGCTCCATGCACCGGGAGCCCGACTTGGGATTCAATCCGGAGTCTCCAGGATCACGCCCTGGGCCAAAGGCAGGCGCCAAACCGCTGCGCCACCCAGGGATCCCGGTAGCATGAGTTTGTTCTGCTTATTTTAGGGAAATACAAAATGGTATATATTTCAGGTGTACAACATGATGTTTTTCGGTTATATATACATTGTGGAATGGAATGATTAGCACAATCAGAGTAATTACCATCCGTCACTTCATAATTATTTCTGTGTGTGGTGAGAAAACTTAAGATCTACTCTCTTGGCAAATTTCAAGTATATAATACAGAAACCTTGCTGCACCTTAGGTCTTCAGAACTTACTCATCTTACGACTGAAAGTTTGTAACACTAGTTTGTTTGGGGTATGTTTTTTGATAGACTGAAGTGTATAAGGTGTTTAAGAATTTTGAACCTAGATGAAAGGAATTTGAATCTTGCCTGCCACTTAAATCTGAGTGCATTTGAGCAGTTATTTCTGGTCCCAATTTCTTCATCTTTAAATTCAGAATTACAATAGTAAATAACTCACGGGGTGGTTTTAAAAATTACCTGAATTAATATTTGTAAGCTCTTAGAGGAGTACCTGGCACATTAGAGGAGTGCTTAACTAATATTAGCTATCAGTTGTCAATGATGATTCTAAGTCGTTTCCTATCCCAGGAGCGAGAATGAATGGGGGGGCATAGAGAGAAGCAGACTCCCTTTTGAGTGTCTGGAGCCCTGGGTTGGGAGGGTTGTGGAGGAACTCTATCCTAAGATCCCAAGACCATGACCTGAGCCAAAATCAGATGTTTAACCCACTGAGCCACCTAAGCACCCCCCCCCCCCCCAAAGAGGGATTCTAACATGAAGTTTTTGGACTCTGTTTATGGGTTTCTAGGACAACACAAATCTAAGATTATGTATAAGATTGTTCTATATATTTGTCAGCAGGTAGTTTGGTGGGGAGGAAGTCTATCATTTCATGATACTATCAGAGTTGTTTAAGACCCAACAAGATTGATTCTTACTGGTGTGGAATAAAAGTCTGGGATAACTGGGAATGACTTTAGGGATAATCTTTTATAAAAGTAGTATTCAGCAGTATGGAAATGGTTAAGTAACTCACACTCCATGTGATGGAATGTTGAGATACTAAAAATTCCGTTTATTAGGAATTTAATCATCAGAAAAATAGATACGTATATGATGTAATATTGCGAAGTGTTATTATAAATAAAAATCTTTAAGAAATTGTAAAGTTACATATACATATTGAACACAATTTATAAGATACATTGCAAGGACTTAATTACTGGTGTATTCATTGGAGTCCAGGAGGGTTAAGCTCAAGTTATTGAGCAGTTGCTGTGAAATAAGCATTTCTTTTTCTATCTCTTAATTGCTTGAGAAAAGCATTGTGATCCTTCACAGAAGGATCTCAGATGTTGATGAGACACAATATTCAGGAATTGGTAGGAATTATTTTTTCAGTCACATTGATTACCTTGTTGATACCATTTACATAGGCCTATTTAATCACAATTTTCTTAATGACTGCAAGGTACCCCATTTTCCCAACTTATTAAAAGATTCTTTTTAATGGAAATGGCTTTTTAAAACAGTATTTATAATAGAGTTAATGCAGGCTTACAAAATAATAAGTAACTAAGGGACCTAAAATGAAGAAATTAAAATTATCCATAGTCTCAACATCCAAAATAATCACTATTGATATTTATAGTATATTTTCTCAAAATATTTCTACAAGCGTATGTATTTTTGCGTATGGTTTTATTTCTGAATAATGGGATAACGTTAATTAAAAATTTAATTTCGGGGATCCCTGGGTGGCGCAGTGGTTTGGCGCTTGCCTTTGGCCCAGGGCGCGATCCTGGAGACCCGGGATCAAATCCCACATCGGGCTCCTGGTGCATGGAGCCTGCTTCTCCCTCTGCCTGTGTCTCTGCCCCTCTCTCTCTCTCTCTCTGTGACTATCATAAATAAATAAAAAAAATAAAATAAAATAAAAATTTAATTTAAAATTTAAAGAAATCAAGACTTTAAAGTAGTTACTACTTTTTTTTTTATTTTTTAAGATTTTACTTATTTATTTATGAGAGACACAGAGAGAGAGAGGCAGACAGAGGCAGAGAGAGAAGCAGGCTCCATGCAGGGAGCCCAATGAGGGACTGAATCCTGCAACCGCAGGTTCACGACCCCAGCCAAAGGCAGATGCTCAACTGATGAGCCACCCTGGCGTCCCAAAGTAGTTATTACTCTAAAAGAGATGTTCAGTGCCCTCATGGATTTTATAATCATGGATGTATGGAGAAAGGTAAAAAAATCCCAACAGTTAGTTCCCTACTTGTTTGAGAAATCTTCCAAATAATTATAATTCTTAAGATAGAAATGTCATTTAAATTGAGAGACTTAATTATAATTTAAAATTAATTTTAGGGACACCTGGGTGGCTCAGAGGTTGAGCGTCTGCCTTCCAGCTCAGGGGGTGATCCTGGAGTCTCGGGATTGAGTCCCTCATCGGGCTCCCTGCATGAACCCTGCTTCTCCCTCTGCCTATGTCTCTCTCTCTCTGTGTCTCTCATGAATAAATAAATAAAATACTAAAATATAATAATAATAATTAAATTTTTTAATTTTTTTTAATTTTTAAAAATTTTTTATTTATTTATGATAGTCCCACACAGAGAGAGAGAGAGGCAGAGACACAGGCAGAGGGAGAAGCAGGCTCCATGCACCGGCAGCCCGATGTGGGATTCGATCCCAGGTCTCCAGGATCGCGCCCTGGGCCAAAGGCAGGCCCCAAACCGCTGTGCCACCCAGGGATCCCTTAAATTAATTTTAAATGTCAGAATTGAAATGTGAATTGAAATCCCCCCCATTTTTGGATGTCTGTTTCACATTAATGATTTGAAATAACTAATAAAAAATAAAATAAAATAACTAATCATATTATATATTGTTTTGTAAACTGATTTTTTTTCTTTCAATGTATCTTGAATACTTTCTATTCCTTAACTGTTTTGTGGAACTAGTGTTTAGAATTTTTTTTTTTAAGATTTTATTTATTTATTCATAGAGAGAGAGAGAGAGGCAGAGACACAGGCAGAGGGAGAAGCAGGCTCCATGCACCGGGTGCCTGACATGGGATTCGATCCCGCATCTCCAGGATCGTGCCCTGGGCCAAAGGCAGGCGCCAAACCGCTGTGCCACCCAGGGATCCCGGAACTAGTGTTTAATGATAACTTTAGGATTCCATTTTATGGATGTTTTTTGTTTTGTTTTTTTTATTTTATTTTATTTTATTTATTTATGATAGGCACATAGTGAGAGAGAGAGAGAGGCAGAGACATAGGCAGAGGGAGAAGCAGGCTCCATGCACCGGGAGCCTGACGTGGGATTCGATCCCTAGTCTCCAGGATCGCGCCCTGGGCCAAAGGCAGGCGCCAAACCACTGCACCACCCAGGGATCCCCATTTTATGGATGTTTTATTTATTTATTTTTATTTATTTATTTATTTTTTTATGGATGTTTTATAAATCATTTAAGAAGTGTGCTGTTGGGTAGTAATGTTCAAATTATGTGAGCAATTTCTTTGACAGGCTTTCTGTGTGCTATTACTTACCTGACTTTTCACTTTATGGTCATGTAGGATTTCAGAGAGAGGAACACTTAGGAATATGACATTGACTTTTACCAGGTGGGTTACAGGTGACACTCTGAAGTGTTTGGCTGAATTTCTGAAGGATTTTTACAGTATAAAATAGACCTCTCTGCTCTTTTATGCCAAAAGTTTCATCCTCCTGATCCTTCTTTTGGGTGAGAGTTTGAGAAATAAATTAATGATAATTTCCTAGAAAACTAAGATTACAAAAACCAAAGTTATTTTAATCTCAGTAAAGAGTGACTAACACTAAAAATTCAGAAGTAGTAATATCAGCATGTTAAATGTATGGAGTTTAAATATCAAAAGAAATAGCTCAGAAAGATAGGCCTCTAGATTTGGAAGCTAGGAGAAAGGATAGCAAGGATGGAATTTTGGAGTTTTTTTTTTTTTTTTTTTTGTGATATAAAACTCCTTGTAGAGCTGTTTTAAATTTGTCCAGGTGTAAGTGATACAGACTTTTAGAGAACAAAGATCACCTGGGATATCATCAAGTAGAGGCAACACAAAATTTTATTCTACCTCCATTCACAGACTACATATACATGTATGTTTATGTGTGTGGTTTTCCTGTCAAATACACAATCACAGTACAAAACTATTTCCTTACCTACCTTCTCCTAGCGATTTCCATGACATTAAGTAAGAATTTTGCCTTCTATTTTTAGTGTTTTTTTATTCTAAAAAATTATTTTTTTCAAGATTATTTATTTTTTTAGTAATCACTCAACGCCGGGCTTGAACTCATGACCTGGAGATTAAGAGTCACATGCCAGCCACTGCGCCAGCCAGGCACCCCTATTTTTAGTTGGTTTTTAGTGCCTTTGTGTGAAGGCCAATGATTTAACCTGCTAAAGGATATTTAGGCTCTTTCTAGCCTTTTTTCCCCATCATAAACACTTTTCACACACTGTTTCATTCTTTCTATATCATACCATGAGTGTCCATTTCCCTATAACTTTAGTAATGAGAAGTATCATTAATTTTTCAAATCTGCCAATCCAATTCCTTTAATATGCATTTCCTTAGTTACTAGTGAGTTTTAACTAATGAGTTATTTCTACTTTCCAGAGAATTAACCATGCTTAGGTTTCACAAATTCACTTTTCCCCAGCCTGGGTACCAAGAGAGATGGGTTGATAAATGAAATTGTGCAGGTAGTATTGATGATTCTGAACAGGCAAATGATGACTGATGAGCTCTGAGTTCACCCTTCCTCCAGGTAGGGATCCCAGTGTTCAAGTATAGTTTTGTCATAATAAAGACTGCTAGAATGTTCTATGCAAGTAGTTCTCAAATTGTGACATTGTGACATTAGGACCAGCAACACCAAGTATCACTTGGGAACTTTTTAGAACTGCAAATTCTCAAGCCCAACCCCAAACCTCTACTAAATGCCAAACTCTAGGAGTGAGGCTCTGCAAACTGTGTTTTAATAAGCCCTCCAGGTGATTCTGATGCACACAAAGCTTGATCACCAAACTTTGTTGCCTGTTGTGATTTTATAAAATCTGAAGGGAATTTAAAAATCCTTATTTCCAGGTCACACTCTGTACTGATTATGTAGAATTTTTTTTTTAAGATTTTATTTATTTATTCATAGAGTCAGAGAGAGAGAGAGAGGCAGAGACACAGGCAGAGGGAGAAGCAGGCAAGCCTGATGTGGGACTCGATTCAGGGTCTCCAGGATCACGCCCTGGGCTGCAGGCGGCGCTAAACTGCTGCACCACTGGGGCTGCCCTCTGTACTGATTAAATAAAAATGTTTGGGGGATAGGAGCCAGGCATCAGTATATTTTACAGATCTGCAGGCAATTTGAGTATCTAGCAAAGTTTGGGAAATTCTTGTCCATAGTATTTTTTATTTTCAGGTTTAGGGAGGCCAGCCACATTCCTGAGTCTTAGAAGTTCTGGGTCAGATGATGTAACAACCACTTCTCGGATGGGAAGATGGGAAGATGGGAATGGAGGGGGATGGATCTGCTCAGGACAGACCTGGACAGCCCATGCTCGGGTCCATATCAGCCACCGTAGAGTAGGGGATTAACTGGAAACCCACCTGCTAAAGTGCCTTGACATGAGCTTCCATGCAAGTCTCTGTCTGTCCTTGTGCAATGGATTTTCCTGTGCTTTTGAGGAGGACTTATATTTTTCTAAACTACTTTCTACCCCTCATAACTTGTCTATGTGTTGGAGTGGGGAGGAGCATAGGAAGGGAGAGTTAGTGTAACATTTTAAAATTTGGGAGCTCCAAAAAATTAAAAATTAAAAAATTAAAAATTTAAAAATTAAAAGTAAAATTTGGGAGCTCTGAGGCAATTTTGTTCTTATGGCTTCACCTTCCTCTTGCAGTTCTAGCTTCTATGGATTCTGCTTCTTCAGTAAATGAACTTTGAGGAAAACTGACCAGTTCTTCTAATCTAAAATCATGGCTCATGTAAGTTGTTTCTGTTTGAAGTACTGTAATTTTTTTCAGATTATGTGAAAATTCTCATTAGGTATCCTGAAACTTCCTAACAGAGCCCCATCCAACAGCTTCTCCCATTCTAGTATGGGATGGAACCAGGCAGCCCAGTCCCCACCCCTCCCCCCAACCACGTGCCTGTCTCTTCTCCACCCATGTTTCTGTGCCTGTTGACCAAATTATTTAGTGTATTGACTGCGTGTTCAGTCTTTGTTTAGAGCAGTGATAAAATAGAAATAAAGGCCCTAGAGGGTATTATTTGATCTGAGATTCTTAGTAGTAGAGAACACTAGAGTAGCAATGTACAAAAGATTATAATGTGAGCTACCTATGTAATTTAAAATTTCCTAGTAGTTGCATTTTTAAAATATAGAATTAGTGCCTTAAATGCAGTAGGCAGCATGTCAGTCTCATAAAAAGTACGGAATAATATGCAAGGCACTTAACATAATCTGGAACTTTTTTGTAGTCAGATTTTAAAAAGTAAAAAATAACACATGCAGTTAATTTTAATGTTTTATTTACCTCAGTATAGCCATATACACACACTTGCACATATATGTAGCCCAAATGTTAGCATTTCAGAGTGTGATCAACATGGAAATTACTGAGGTATCTTACATTGTTTTCTTTCTAAAGTTTTTTATATCTGGTATGTATTTTTTAATTACAGAGCATCTAAGTTTGGACTAGCCACAATTTAAGCACTCAGTAATCACATGTGTCTAAGCCAACATATTGGACATTGCAGCTTCAGAGATTTTGTGTATCCTAAATTCTAAATATAACTTAATATATTTAAAAATATAGAAATACCCAAATAAAATCATTTATTTATTCATGAGAGATACAGAGAGAGGCAGATGCAGAAGCAGGTGCCCTGTGGGGAGCCCAATGCAGGACTCAATCCCAGGACCCTGGGATAACTACCTGAGCCAAAGGCAGACGCTCAACCACTGAAGCACCCAGATACCCCCAAACTCCAGTTTTTAAAAATAGAGATTTTTATGGCTTATTTGGAGGAAAATAAATCCATCTTTTTTTTTTTTTTTTTTCCTAATCATTGAAGGAAAAGAGTTTAGAATGAAGCACATTTATTGAGAAATTTTTTAGGCCCATTGCAAGCAGTGTTCTAATGAGCACTATTTCAGTTAATTGTGGAAATTCTGATTAACTATGTAACCATATCTAGAAATAAGTAAAATTAGGTATGCCGTGGTACATAGGAAGTTTTTTCTTTAGCAGTGGTTGGCAAACTACAGCTTGTGAGCCATATTTGTCCCTTGGCCTGTTTTTATACAGCCTTTGAGTAATTTATGCTTTGGAAGAATTGTTTAAAAAAAGAAGGGAAAGGGGAAGGATATGAAACAGACCGTATGTGGCATGCAAAGCTTAAATATTAACCCTTTAGAGAAATAAATAATTTTAGAAATAATACATGGGTTTGTCATTTCAGCATTTGGTGATGTTCAGAGATGTGGCTGTAGACTTTTCTCAAGAAGAATGGGAATGTCTGAACTCATATCAGAGGAATTTGTACAGAGATGTGATATTAGAGAACTATAGCAACTTGGTGTCTGTGGGTAAGCTTATCTGTGTCATATAATTTGGAAATTCACAGGACTAAATTTCACTACTGTCTTTCTAGAAACTAGCTGAATATCTGCGTTGTAGTTGAGAGTAGGCACCTTGACTTATTAAGCATTTAAATAGCACCTTTAACTTCTCCCATAATCCAGTGACCTTATGTCTTTCTGTGCCTTTTATATAATTGCTCCCCTTTAATGACAGCTGGATATAAATCCTCAGACACTCACAGCAAAACCATTGTCAAAGAAATCTAGTTTCTTATTGCTAGAGATGGTCTATTATCTGTTAATTCAAACCTGCAATGTGAGTAGGAAGACTAGAGGTGTCCGCCTCCCCCCATGTATCTATTTAAAAAGCTTATACAATGTATATGTAGCTGAGTTGAATCAACAGTTTGTTAAAAATCAGGTGGACACATTCAATTTACCACAGTAGACATACTACCTTTTAATTATTTTCCTTTTAGCAAAATAGCAAAAATACTTAATAAAAGTACCTAATAAGTATAGAGTTTACTATGTACTAAGCACTCATGCAAGCACTTTACATTTATTAAATCAAATCTCACAACAGTTCAGTGGGCAGACATAATACCTCCTTTTCACAACTGAGAAAACTAAGGCCATAGAGACCCAGGTGGCAGAGGTGAGATTTGAAACCAGTGTTCTCAAATCATTACTTACTCAAAAAAACGCTAAAATTCATTACTTCCTCCCAAGAGACAGACTCTGTATGAGTTTAAATTACAATAAGATAATGTTCCTACTTTTCTGTTCTTGTTATGCCTTGTGATTGTGAAGTAACATTAATATGAATGCTTTTCAGTCCTGTTACTTTTCTTTGTTCTGCAGGCTCGATCAAGCTCATTCTTTCTTTATTATGTACCATTATGTTTTTTCAAGCAGGATGCTCCATTTCTAAGCCAGATGTGATTACCCTACTAGAGCAAGGGAAAGAACCCTGGATGGTTGTGAGGGATGAGAGAAGAAGGAGCCTAGGTGAGTAAGTGCCAATTAGGCAGATATGTGGTTATGGCATGGCACAGCCTGCTGGTTGGGAAGGAAACACACCCCATAGATGTTGCTAATGAAGAGAAGACCTGAAACCTGGGAAGAAAACATAGATCTCAGCAGGAGCCAGCAAAGAAATTTTATCTGTACTTCCACTTACCACTTGTTTCTTAACTCTCAAATTTCCCTGTCATTTCAGTGGAGGAAAACTTTCTTCCATAATGACAGCTATTTTACTTGTATTGGATCTAATTCATTTCTGGTTCATGTTCAGTATATATATTTCTTCATTGCTCTCTTCTCATGAAGTTTACATTGTAGTAGAGAAGTCATACAATACACAAACAAATGGATTACCAAATACCATGAAGTGATTAACTTCCGAAGAAATGTAAATAGAGTAAAATATGGTAGGTTAGGGCAGCCCAGGTGGCTCAGCAGTTTAGCGCCACCTTCAGCCTGGGGTGTGATCCTGGAGACCTGGGATCGAGTCCCATGTTGGGCTCCCTGCATAGAGCCTGCTTCTCCCTCTGCCTGTGTCTCTGTGTCTCTCATAAATAAATAAAATATTTTTTAAAAATATGGAGAATTATTATTATTATTATTATTTTAATATGGAGAATTATGATGGATGAATGGGGTAACTTTAGACAGGGTGGTCAGAGAAGAGGAACCAGTGGTAAGAGGTTTCATCTGGTCAAAGATGGAACCATTTGAATATCTATACACATAACTGCACACACACATTATAACATAAAATATGCTTAATTCCATAAATTCTTAGTGATACTAATAGCAAATTGTTCACCATTGGAAACTACTAGGGATTTAAGTTATTTGGGAAATATAAAGGAGAAGTATTCTCCTTTTTTTAAAAAGAACTGTACCAATATTAGAGGGATGGTTTTCTTTTTTTGTTTTGTTTTGTTTTGTTTTGGTTAAAGATTTTATTTATATGAGAGACATAGATAGTGACCAAGATAGCACAAGCAGGGAGGAGAGGGAAAAGCAGGCTTCCTGCTGGGTAGGAAGCCTGATGCGGGGGCTCCATCCCAGGACCCTGGGACCATGACCTGAGCCAGAGGCAGACACTCAACCGACTGAACCACCCACATGCCCCTAGAGGTTTTCTTAATAAAAGTATTCAGCGAGTAAATGAAAGATGACAGAATTAGAATATTATCATTTTGGAACCCATAATGAACAATTGGATCTGGGGCATTAAACAACAGTACTGATAACATCACAGAAATAGAAACAATCAGACATCATTCTTCTAATGAGAGGATACAGTATCACCTATGAAGTGACTCTGAATAAAATTGGTCCAAAGACTGATGAGGTTTCTAAAGCTAACTACAATTTATGAGAAGAAGATGGAGGAACATGTTCTACTGCACCTTGGGAATTAGCAAAATTAAGAAATGGGCAATGCTATAGGGTCAAAAAACAGTTTCTTCAACAAATAACTTACAAGGGAAATCTAAAGAAAGCAGGAAAACCTAGAAATTAAAAGACTTGTAAAATACCTATCAACCAGTTGTACTCTATGTACTTTTTTTGGGATCAATTTGCTATTTTTAAATTATTTAAAATCTTACATTTGAGACATAAATGTGAAATGTGAACACTGATTTTTGATAATCTTAGAGAATTACTGTACATTTTTTTTAAGTTTGGATATTGATATGATAAATCCTGTAAGTAAAAAAAATTAGTATATGGGATTTGCTTTAAATAATGTGAGAAGAGTAAATTGGGTTGTACATAGGCCTTGATTGGGCACAAGTTGGTGATTGTTGAAGCTGGGTCATAGATGCATGGATATTCATTATCTAATTTTGTGTATTTTAGAGATACTCTGTAGTAAAGTTTTATTTTAAAGTTATTGAGAGATCAAAAGAAAATGAGAGGTGAGAGGGTGATGAAAATAAGTATATCCAAGTCTTTGGAGGAATTCTGTCATAAAATCAGACACATGAGATACAGGAAATGTCTTTTAAGATGTGATCTATTAGAACATGTTTATATGTTGAAGAGGATGATTTCAAAGAGAGGAAAATTGATGGTGTAGTGATATAGGATAATTTTGTAAGGAATGGCCTTCAGTAGATGGGAAGGAGTAGGAGCCAATTTATGGAGAAAACCCATGCATATGACAAGGATATGGACACAGTTTGGTTGAATACTGTGAAGGGGAGAATACATATATTTCTTTTAATTGCTTCTGATTTCTTGTTGAAATAAACAGTAAGATTATGAGCAGAATGTGAGGATTATTTAGTGTTTTCCTGGAACATGGATTATTCAGTATTTGATCTGTATTGATTCTCAGGAGTACAACTCTGTGGTCATAGGGTTTTAATATTTACAGATTTCTTACTACATTAACTCTGGTGTTAATGTGATTAAAACTGCCTCTGTTATAAATCTATCCCATATCATCTTGTATCAACAAAAGAAAAAAGGTGGTTAAAGACATCTTGCCTTAGGAAACGAATCAATTTTATGACCAGGTAATATGCTCCTCATTGTCTTTAATTAAAGCTGATACTCTGCAAATGGAAATAACGTTTCTCCTTTTATATTGGTCTAATATTTTGCTTTCACATTAGCATTGTTTACTAAAGTTTTTGATTCAGTAGAATACAAACTAGTGTTTGGTTTATTAATTTTAAATGGTTAAATATTTTATAAATATTTTAAAAGTTGTGACATTAACATTTTTTACTATAGGCTAATCTTTTGATATTTAGTTCAGCCTTTTGTTTCATTATAGGACTAGCTGATTGTTTCTTTTTTTTTTAATTTTTTTTTTTTAAATTTATTTATGATAGTCACACAGAGAGAGAGAGAGAGAGAGAGAGGCAGAGACATAGGCAGAGGGAGAAGCAGGCTCCATGCACGGGGAGCCCGACGTGGGATTCGATCCTAGGTCTCCAGGATCGCGCCCTGAGCCAAAGGCAGGCGCTAAACCGCTGCGCCACCCAGGGATCCCTAGCTGATTGTTTCTTGATTAGATCACACAAATAATGCGAAGCCTGTTATTTCTAGTTTCAGTTTGTTTAAAGTAGAGCAGGAACCTAAAGTATTCAACTTTGTTTTTATAGAAATGATTGTCTTAGTTGCTTGCAGGGATAAAAACTGGCATAAACAAGTTTGGGAACAAATATGGCTGATGCTTTGTTTACAGAATAAGATTACAGCTCAGGGTTCATGCTGTAGTCTCCTAAGTGAGAATGTTCAACATGCCAAAGTTTTTTTGTTTTTGTTTTTGTTTTGTTTTGTTTTTTAAGATTTTATTTGATTATTTGAAAGAGGGAATGAGAAAGCGCAAGCAGGGGAGAGAGGCAGAGGGAGAGGGAGAAGCAGTTTCCCCACAGAGCAGGTGGCCCTGATGTGGGACTTGATCTCAGGAACCTGAGGTCATGTTCTGAGCCAAAGGCAGATGCTTAACTGACTGAGCCACCCACGTGCCCCGTCAACATGACAAGGTCTTAACCTGGCATATCTTTTAAGGGATGGGGCATTATGACAGTTGCAGGTCCATTATATCCACATCAGGAATGCTTTGTTTTTGTTTGTTTTTTTTTTAAAGATTTTATTTATTTATTCATAGAGATGCAGGGAGAGAAAGAGAGGCAGAGACACAGGCAGAGGGAGAAGCAGGCCCCATGCAGAGAGCCCGAGTGGGACCCGATCCCGGGTCTCCAGGATCACGCCCTGGGCTGCAGGCGGCGCTAAACCGCTGCGCCACTGGGGCTGCCCGAGGAATGCTTTGTTTTTTAATGAAAACCTTTAAGTTTTATAGGATGAGTTTTTTTATTTTTTAAAGATTTTATTTTTAAGTAATCTCTATACCCAATGTGGGGCTCAAACTTTTACAACCCTGAGGTTAAGAGTCACATGTTCCATGAACTGAACCAAACAGGTGCTCTATAGGATGAGTTTTATAACTTGTTCTACTTTGTGGGATGTGTGTGTGTGTTTGTGTGTGTGTGTGTGTGTGTGTGTGTGTATGAATATGGACGTTTTATCTTAATTTTTTGTATTTTTTGAATTTTTTGCATTGTCTGCTCATCACCTTTATTACTGGTGATAATTTGTATGAGTGTTTATGCTATCAACACTTTCTCATTTTTCTTACAAGTGTTTCAACCTTATTTTTATTTTGACTATGACTTTCCTTTTTATGTTTTTTTTAATGACTTTTTAGTTTACAAGTAAATCCTTTGAAATTACCATCTTCTGTAACCTTTGTCATACCTTTATAGCTGCCTACTTATTTACTACCATTATAATTTAGCTAATTATAGGTCATTTGATATATCATTTCTATATTATTTATCTTAAACCTTAAATTGACTTTTTTCCTAAAGGTCCTTACAAAGTTTCCAGTTTTTTATTGCTTTCTTGGGTAGGGAAGTGGAGACAGAGAGAAAAGGGAAGAGAGAGGAAAAAAGAGAAAGAGAAAGTGGGAGGAAGGAGGGAAATAATGGGAGAAGGAGAAAGGAAGACACACAGATTTCATAGTGACATTTTCTATAATATTCATCTCTCTGCTCATATTTTTTAATGTTTTTAGTATATACTTTTTATAAAATTAAAAAATTGTTTTTAGAGAGAGAGCAAATGCCTGTGAGTATGGTGGGGAGGTCCAGAGGGAGAGAGAGAATCCCTTTTTTTTTTTTTAAGGATTTAATTTATTTATTCATAAGAGACACACAGAGAGAGGCAGAGACATAGGCAGAGGGAGAAGCAGGCTCCCTGTAGGACCCCAATGTGGAACTTGATCCCAGGATCTGGGATCATGCCCTGAGCCAAAGGCAGACACTCAACCACTGAGCCACCCATGTGTCCTGGAGAGAGAGAATCTTTTTTTTTTTTTTTTTTTTTTAATTTTTATTTATTTATGATAGTCACACAGAGAGAGAGAGAGGCATAGACACAGGCAGAGGGAGAAGCAGGCTCCATGCACTGGGAGCCCGACGTGGGACTCGATCCCAGGTGTCCAGGATCGCGCCCTGGGCCAAAGGCAGGCGCCAAACCGCTGCGCCACCCAGGGATCCCGGAGAGAGAGAATCTTAAGCAAGCTCCGTGTTCAATGCAGAGCCCAATGCAGGGCTCAATCTCATGACCCTGAGCTTATGACCTAAGCTGAAATCAAGAGTTGAATGCTTAACTAACTGAACCACTCAGATACTCTAGTATATCCTTTTCTAAACAAATTTATTGGAACATAAATATATACCAAAAAACCTGAAGCCATAAGTAAACAGCTTACTGAATTTTCACAAAATAATCACATCCATCTGACTAGCACAGAAATAGAGGTTTGCTAGATTATTAGAAGCTCCCTCCTAACTCTTTCTAGTCTTTCCTCCCTACCAAAATTAACCACTATCCTGACTTAACAACTCTACATTTACTTTTTTTTGAACTTTATAAAAATGGAACCACACAGTATATCTTCATTTATGTTTGCCTTTGTTTACTCACCATTATGTTTATGAGATTGATCTGTGCTGTTGCATGTACTTGTATATTCATTGTCATTGCTATACAGTATTATATCATGCCAATATGTTTTAATTTTCATAGCAATTCAGATGAACATTTGTATTCTTTCCAGTTTGAACATATTCAAAATGATGTTCCTATATTATAGCCTCTTAAATTAGCATTTTATTTTTGAGAAGTAGTGAAGTCTTATTGCAAAATTTTTGAGAAAATATGCATTTCTTTGCTCAGATTTTTATTAGCTTGTTACTATGGCATAAACTCGTTCTTATGCCTGAAAAATCACTAAAATACTCTCTAGGTAGAACCTAAATGGCATTCGCTTTGAGGACTTCAGGGAGAATATAGGAGAGAGTATGAAGGAACAAAACAGGTTGAGTCTTTGTAATGTAGATGGGTATAGCTATATAAACTGAAATAGAGATAATATGTAGAACCTCTCATTACCTTGTGAAAACAGGGAGAGTTTACTCATGACTATGCAAAGTGAAAAATGAACTGTAGTGGAGATATCTAAGTGACAGTAGACAATGGGAAAGATGATCAGATGTAAAGAAATCACCATTTTTCACTTATATATTTGACTGAGATAGCTTAGAGGTGTTTTTGTTTCCCATCTCTATAGGAAATGATAAAAAATACATAATCAGTGTAATAAGGTATAAGATTAGTGGCAAAAGAACATATGCAATAACTGTTAGCTAATTTTGAGAATTTAATAATTAGTAATTACTGTATGTTATGGGTTTGTTACTCAGTGATAAATGAAAGGTTGTTTCTGCCCTTGGAAAGGTTTGAGGTAAGAAAATAGAATTTTTTTATTTTTATTTTTTTTTTATTTTTGATAGTCATACAGAGAGAGAGAGAGAGGCAGAGACACAGGCAGAGGGAGAAGCAGGCTCCATGCAGCGGGAGCCTGATGTGGGATTCGATCCCGGGTCTCCAGGATCGCGCCCTGGGCCAAAGGCAGGCGCCAAACCGCTGCGCCACCCAGGGATCCCAGAAAATAGAATTTTTTAAATGGTAAAATTTATTAATATGTATGTAACAACAAAATTGAAAGCGTTAAGAAACAAGGAACTTCCTACTGGGCTAGGAAGTAAAGGATGTAAATTAGGTGAAGTCAGCATGGGTCTGATTTTTAACATGGCACCTAAAATATGAAAGGAACCCAACTATGTAGAGATTGCAAGTTGGCTGTTCTAGGAGATTTAATAGCCAGTTAAAAGGTCAAAGAAGTGGAGAAATGATGACATATTCAAGGAACTGAAAGGAGACAAATGGGTAGGAATATAGGGAACAAAGGAGACAATGACTTGAGATAATATGGTAAACAAAGGTCATTTTATTCATGGTAAGGTGTTTGTACATTATTCTAATTAAAAGGAGTAATCCTTAAAAAATCTAAGTAAAAATTCTCAAACTTTGATCTGCCTCCAAATACATGATTACTTTACAGATTTTTAGCTCATTTACTTCAACTGAGCTTTATTTTCTATTGTTTTTTTTTTCTATTATAAAGCTTTTGCTTGTTAACTTTTTCAAGAATAAGAAATAGCATGTATTTATCTTGTTTTCTTTCAGATTTAGAGTCCAGATACGACACTAAAATGTTATTTCAAGAAAAGGATCTTTATGAAATGAATTTATCTCCATGGGAGATCATGGGAAGAATTAGAAGTTGTGGCCTTGAAGACTCCTTTATCAGAAAAGATTATAAGTATAAGAAGTTTGAGGGACAAGAAGGTCCTCAAGAGGGCTATTTCAGGCAAGTGAAAAAACTGCCTACTTACAGAAAACTCCCATCTCTTACTCTGTATCAGAGAATTCATAATAGAGAGAAACCCTATGAATGTGGGGACTGTGGGAAGGCCTTTAGAGTACGCCAACAACTTACTTTCCATCAGAGGATCCACACTGGTGAAAAACCCTATGAATGCAAAGAATGTGGAAAAGCCTTTAGACAGTGTGCCCACCTTAGTCGACATCAGAGAATTCATACTTCTGACAAACTCCTTGAATGTAAAAAGTGTGGAAAGATCTTTACATGTGGTGCAGATCTTCGAGTACATCAGAGAACGCATATTGGTGAGAAGCCCTATGAATGTAAGGAATGTGGGAAGGCCTTCAGAGTACGAGGACAACTTAATCTCCATCAAAGGATTCATACTGGTGAGAAACCCTATGAATGTAAAGAATGTGGGAAGACCTTTAGACAGTATGCACACCTTACACGACATCAGAGACTTAATATTGCTGAGAAGTGCTATGAATGTAAGGACTGTGGGCAGGCTTTCTTGTGTAGTACAGGCCTTAGAGTACATCACAAGCTTCATACTGGTGAAAAGCCCTATGAATGTAAGGAATGTGGAAAGGCCTTCAGAGTGCGGCAACAGCTCACTCTCCATCAGAGAATTCATACTGGTGAGAAACCCTATGATTGTAAAGAATGTGGGAAGACCTTTAGTCGTGGCTATCACCTGACTCTTCATCAAAGAATTCACACTGGTGAGAAACCTTATGAATGTAAGGAATGTCAGAAGTTCTTTCGTCGTTACTCAGAACTTATTTCACATCAGGGTATTCATATTGGAGAGAAACCCTATGATTGTAAGGAATGTGGGAAGACCTTTAGACTGTTCTCACAACTTACTCAACATCAGAGTATTCATTTTGGTGAGAAACCTTATAAATGTAAGGAATGTGAGAAGACTTTTAGACTGCTGTCACAACTTACTCAGCATCAGAGTATTCATACTGGTGAGAAACCCTATGACTGTAAGGAATGTGGAAAAGCCTTTAGACTTCATTCATCACTTATTCAACATCAGAGGATTCATTCTGGTGAAAAGCCATACAAATGTAAGGAATGTAAAAAGGCATTTAGACAACATTCCCATCTTACGTACCATCAGCGAATTCATAATGTAACTAAATAATTATGGAAAGCCTTCCACTTGGAATTTTGTGTTAAAGGGCATTAGAAAATAAATTCTAGGGGAAGTTTTTAAGTAAAGGAATCCCTTTTGTTTCATGCTTAAAACTAAGCCAAATAAGAGATCTTATTTGAAGGAAAGGATATATTAATTTCATGAATTTATAGAGACCTTTACTCAGCATTAAAAACCATGTTAAGCTTAAGGAAATTTGTTCCAGAAAGAAACTCTTAAAGGAGTGAACATAGAAGAGCTTTTGATCTTATCTATTTTATCAATTCTATTCTTCCCATCTGTATAATATACCTGTGGAGGTTGCGAGGGCACTGCCTCATTTCAAAAATTGATAATTGAAAAGTCATTTAGCCTCCATTTCTTCTTGAACTGTATTTTAGGGCAACTAGAAGTTGATGAGCTGAAGTTTTTTATTACAGGGTTTTGCAGCCCATAATGAAATAATGGATCTAGGCACAGTTCTCAGTAGAGGTTAAGATCAGTAGGTGCCCACTGATTGATTTTAATCTCATTAAAGAAAGGATAAAACACTTTGTGCCACCGTAATGAGTTACAATAAGACATATGCATCTTGCCAAAAAATATTGAACCTGAATCTCAGGATCAAGATCTAACTCCCACTCTAAAGAAAATTCGGGAAACAGAAGAACATGACACATGAAGGAGCAATTAAAGTAATCTAAAATGTGGGTAATTCTACAAGAGGAATGACCTGGCTTCTCAAACAATAAAAGGGCATTGAAAAAAGGGTGGTGGAACTCTGAGATACTAAGAGTCTGGAGAAATGTAGACCAATCAAATGCAATGCATTAGATCACAAGCTGAACAAACGTAAAAAGGACATTTTTATGACAATTGGGGAAATGGGAATATTGATGGTATTAGATCATATTAAAAATTATGTTTTTTGTTAGGTGTGATAATAGCATTGTGGTTATGTAAAAATGTTAGAGGTTAAGTTTATACACAAGATGATATGTCTGGAACTTTTTAAAAATGCTCATACAAAAGAAAAGTAAGGATGGATAACTTGTTTGTCAAAGTGATATAAGATGAGTGTTGGGTACATGGTTTTTGTTTATTTTGTTTTTGTTATTTTCTCTACTTTTATGTATTTTAGTTTTTCCATATTATTTTAAAGATAAAATTAGCTATGGAATTATAACCTTTGAAGGAAATGACTTTTTAAAATGATTACATATCAAAATTTGTGGATGTTGTCAAGGCTCTGCACACTGGGATAACAAATATGCTCTACCATATTTGGGAAATAAAAATCGAGTGTTTGACTTTTATCTATATCCCCTCTTGCTACCTCTGTTATCATTCCTATCCCACAGTACTTCATATGTTAAAGAATGAGTTTTAAAAGTAATTACTAGGGATCCCTGGGTGGCGCAGCGGTTTGGCGCCTGCCTTTGGCCCAGGGCGCGATCCTGGAGATCCGGGATCGAATCCCACATCGGGCTCCCGGTGCATGGAGCCTGCTTCTCCCTCTGCCTGTATGTCTCTGCCTCTCTCTCACTGTGTTCCTATCATAAATAAATAAAATTTAAAAAAAATAAATAAAAGTAATTACTACAACCAAATGTAGAAATTAATGGAGTAGACCATCATTATCTAATAAGATAGTTGCCAGCAATATATTGAGTGCTCAAAATTGAACACTTGTTAGTTCGAGGTTAGTTTGAATTAAAAGGGTGGCAAAGTAAAATACACATGAAGTTTTGAAGATTTAGTTTTTTAAAAACAATGTAATATATTGTTTCTCACAGCATTTCTCTTCTATAATATTCAGTGAATTGCATTATTACATAATACAGAAGCCAATTTAAGTGTCTTTCTGCTCTAAAGTAGCATGTTTGCATACTGAGGTCTTGGTTCTACCCTGAGTCATGCTCCCTGCCACCCCGCCCCCTTCATGAAAGGTAGCCTGCGTTTACAGCTGAGTAGTTTTCTCAGACTGTTTTTAGCCTGTACATGTTTTGGGATCCCAAGGCCCTTTCACTTCATACTGTTTCTTTCCCATCAATTTCAAGCTTGCAATGCTCCAAGCTGTACAGTTGTCTTAAAAACTTTTCAGTGGGGGATCCCTGGGTGGCGCAGCGGTTTGGCGCCTGCCTTTGGCCCAGGGCGCGATCCTGGAGACCTGGGATCGAATCCCACGTCGGGCTCCCGGTACATGGAGCCTGCTTCTCCCTCTGCCTGTGTCTCTGCCTCTCTCTCTCTCTCTCTCTCTCTATCATGAATAAATAAATGAAATCTTTAAAAAAAAAAAACTTTTCAGTGAATTTTATTAGGGTTCACTCAGGCGAAAGATCAACAGGCTATTCTCTGTATTGGGCTTCCCATGAGGCTGCTATGGAAAAGTGACTTTGAAATTCTTAGATGTCCTGCTGTTTCACAGAAAGGGTAAGTTAGATTCATCATTATTCTGAAGCTACATTTTCAGGACAGCACCATATATTTGATCTTTTTTTTTTTTCCCTCTCAGGCTCAATTATAACTTTGAAAAACCTTTTGCTATCTGGAAACACTGCCATGGAACCCTCTATATTTCCTTGAGATTCTACTTGAAATATGCACCAATTGATACAATAAGTAAAATATGATTTTTCTTTTTTCTTGTTATGCTTATCGTCATGAATTTCCAAATATTGGTCAAGCCTTACATCACTGGAATAAACTCCCATTTGTTTGTAGTGCATACTTTGTATGTAGTACCTATTGCTGGATTTGCTGTGATTGCTATGGTGTGCTAATATTTTGTTAAGGATTTTTTTTAAAGGATTTTTCCAATCTATGTTCATGAGGAATACTGGCCTATAGTTTTCTTTTATTCTACTGTCTTTGCTTCATTTTGCTAACATGGTGATGGTGGCCTCATAAAATGGGTTTCGAAGGATTGCCTCTTCTCAATATTTGGAAGAGGTAGTGTAGAATCGTTAATTATTATTTAAACGTCTGGTAGAATTTCCAGTGAAACCATTGGGGCCTTGAAATGGACTGAATGAGTCTGTTCAAAATTCATGTGTTGACATCCTAACCCTCAATGTGTTGACAGGAAGTGGAACCTTTTGGAGGTTATTAAGTGTTGATGATGGACCCCTCCTGATTGAGATTAGTCACCTTATAAAAGGGATCCCAGAGAACTCTCTCAAACTTTTCTGCCAAGTGAGGATACAAGAAAGTGGCAGTCTTTATTCCAGGAGATGGTTCTCACCAAAAACTGACCATGCTGGCCCACTGATGTTAGACTTCAGCCTCAAAGATTGTAAGAAATGCGTTTATAAACCACCCAGTCTATTGTACTGCATTATAGCAGCCCAAAATGAGCAAGACAGAAATTGGTACCGGAAGTAGGTGCTAATTGAAGAATAGGTAAGGGCTGTAAGAGTTTTTAGAGGCATTAAAAAAAATAGGGACATTAATGGTGATTCTGGTGATGCTCAGAAAAGAGCTGAAAACAAAACTTAAATCTTTAGAGAATAAATTATCGACAGAATGTTGGTAGAAATATGGATGGTAAAGGCAGTACTGGTGAGATTTTGGATGGAAGTGAAGCACACGTTATTGGAAACTGGAGGAAAGGCAGTTGTTTTTAGAAAGTGACAACTTGGCAAAATTGTATTCCATCTAGTGTTTTGTGGGAAGTAGAACTTATGAGTAATGAAATTGGAGGTGTGGCTTGGCTCCTCCTGGCTGATTACAGTAAAATGCAAGAAGAGAGAAATAACTGAACAATGGAATTTTTGAAACATATGGAAAATTCTTAGCTGAATAGTTAAATGGTGTTAAATGCTATTAAAGCGAGGGCATCGATTGGGAAAGAATGGGATGCTATAAGATGGCATGGGGACAAGTGGAAGGCCCTGGTGTAGCTAGGACCTGGAGCTCCTAAATTCTGAGTCTTCTTGCCTGTAGAAGCATCCTCATCAGCAGAAGTGGCCTTTCCACCCCTAGTGGCAGTGGCTTCCCAATCAACAGTGGCATCAGCCTTTATATTTCCATCTGATAGAATTAATTGCGCATTGCCTAAAGAAAGTGTAATGACTTCCCTTGAGTTAGTGGCCATGCTAGGCAATGCTACTTCTCGGAAATCCCCACAATTCACCCCCTTTTATTGGCAGGCCTATGACTAGACTCAAGTCCCAGCAGGCTCCTCCAAGTGCAGTGTGAAGTGTGACCCATGAGGAGGGGTGCTACAGTCCAGAAGAACTACTTGAGTTCTCTAACTTACACAGACAAATACAGTGGAAGAAACATGACTGGAAATTTGGGCAATGAAATCTGGGAAGAGATAAATGGATAGACTTGTCTGAATCAGGGCAGAAAAATTGAAGATACCTGTGTTGCATATGAATGAGTGACTTCAACAAAGGAGGATTGTAATAATTAAGTAGATGGGATGGCCTCTTCTGTGCCTAACAGCTTTTCCCCCCAGCCACCCCTGTCATTGTCCAATGGGCTCTTGAACAAAGTAGTCATTGTGGCAGGGTTGGAGATTATGCATGTGATCAGCATTATGGACTTCCACTCACCAAGGCTCACGCAGCTATGGCCACTGTGTTCCATATGCCAACAACAGAGACAAACACTGAGCCCCCCAGTATAGCACCATCCCCTGGAGTGTTCAGCTCCCTGGAAGCAGGTTGATTACATAGGACCATCATGGAAGGGGCAGCATTTTGACCTTACTAGAATAGAAACTTATTCTGGATGTGGATTTACTTTCCCTACATGCAAAGCTTCTGATAAAACTATCCATGGATTCACAGAATGCCTTATTCATGGTATTCCTCACAGCATTACTTCTGATCAGGGAACTCACTTTACAGCAAAATAAGTGCAGCAGTGGGTCCATGCTGAACAAATTCACCAGTCATATGTTTCCCATAAATACTGAAGCAGTTGGCTTGATAGAAGGATGGAACAACACTTTGAAGATTCAGTTATAGCACCAGCGGGGTGTCAAAACCGTGCTGGCTCCATAAGTCTGTATCTCCTCTGAATCAGCATCTGATAAATGGTTATTTCTCCAATATCCAGGATTCATGGACATGGAGGTCAAGGAGTTGTGTGAGATAATAGAAAATACATATATTGGCTTTTGCCCCTGGTTCCTGGCACAGAGCTTTTTCTCCCTTTTTTTTTTTTAAATAAATAAATTTATTTGACAGAGAGCACTAGCAGGGGGAGGGGTAGGCAGAGGAAGAGGGAGAAGGAGGCTCCCTGCTGGGATCAAGCCTGATGGAATCAGATCATGACCTGAGCCAAAGGCAGACACTTAACCGACTTAGCCACCCAGGCATCCAATGGCACAGAGCTTCTAAAACTATTGTAATTTCCTAAGTAATAGCGTTAGGAGCATCTCTTGTTCCAATATTTGGTCTTTGACCTGGTTGCAGACACAGGGCTCTTGAAAACTTTGTGATTCCCTATCACCCAGAGGCAACTCTGGGTGAGTTACTGGATGGCTTCCAGATGAGGACTGGTCCCTGAAAAGACCAAGCCATGATTAGAAGTTTGGAATTTTCAGCCCTGTCTCTTTCCCTTCTCTTGGGAAGCAGAGAGGGCTGGAAATGGGGCTAATGACCCACTGTACCTAAATGATGAAGTCTCCTCCATAAAAATCTCCAATCTATAGGGGTCAGAAGACTCCTAGGTTGCAAACATACCCCTACCAAAAGTGTGATTGCACCACAACTCCACAGGGACAAAAATTCTTGTGCTCAGGGTACTCCAAGACTTTACCCTATGTATCTCTTCCTCTGGCTGTTACATCTATCCTTTATCATATCCTTTAATAAACTGGTATATGTGTTCCCCTGATTTCTGTGTGCTGCTCTAGCAAAATAATTGAAACTGAGCAGAGGGTTATAGGAACCTTCAATTTGTATCCAAGTCAGAAGTTGTGGGTAACTTGGACACCTACTACTTGCAATTGGCATCTGAAGGGGGGGGACCACTATTGTGGGACTGAAGCTTTAGCCTGTGGTATATATATTTTTAAGATTTTATTTATTTATTCATGAGAGAGACAGAGAGAGACAGAGATATAAGCAGAAGGATAAGCAGGCTCCAGGCAGGGACCCCAATGTGGGACTCGATCCTGGGGACTCATGGATCATGCCCCAGGCTGAAGGCAGGCGCCAAACCACTGAGCCATCTAGGACACCACCTAGGCTGGTGTCCCTAGCCTGTGGTATCTGACACTATATCCAGGCAGATAATGTTAGAATTGAGTTGAATTCTCCATCCAGCTGGTGCTTGGAAAATTACTTGGGGAAATGGCCCATACATTTGGTGATCTGAAGTGTCAGAAGTAAGTATTTTGTATGAGTAGTAAAGGAAATAAAAAGAGAAGAAACACGCAGTAGGGGAAAACTGTAGGTTTTCCTTTATAGGTGGAGATGGGAATAGTACCACTCACTCTTACCCACTAGTGACCCACTAGCAAAATTTTTGCTTTCTGTTCCCAGGCCTTAGCTCCCTGCTGGCCTAGAGGTCTTAGTTCCAGAATGAGAGGTGCTTCCATCAAGAGGCACAACAATAGTTCCAGGAACTGCAAGTTAAGACTGCCACCCAGCCACTTTGGCTTCCTCATACCTCTGAATCCACAGGCAAAGAAGAGAGTTCCAGTGTTGGCTGGGGCCATTAATCCTGACTACTGACGAGAAATTGGACTACTCCTCCACAATGGAGGTGGGGAAGAGTATGTCTGGAATATAGAAGATCTCTTAGGGCATCTGTTAATATTATCATGGCGCTGTGATCAAGGTCAGTGACTAACAATGACCTGTTCCAGTCAGGACTATGAATGACCCAGACCCTTGAGGAAGGAAAGTTTATGTCACTCTTCTAGGTATAGAACCATAATCATGTAACCAGTTACAGAAATGAGCAGTGTTAATTGTCTCACATATTCCTTGTATTGTTATGAATGTGTGTGTGCTTAGCCTTATATTCTTTCCTTTCTTATTCCCTTATCAAGTAGCTTTACATCATAGTATTCAAGCATTGACTTTATATCATAGTATTTATCATTAATTTTTCATCATAGTATTTAAGTTACTGGGTATCTTGGAAAAGAGTAAAGTACATAGAATCCATGTTTTACATAGAAAACATGGATTTGTTCAGGTATGTACCTGGGTCAGGAAGAAATTTTTAAAAGCCATTCAGTATAAACACACTAATTCTTTTAAAAGTATTTTTATTTTTTCTACAAATGTAAGAGAAGGTTATAATGTACTATGACCCTCAATTCCACTTCTAAATATACATCCAAGAGAAATGAACATATTTGTCTACAAATGATATGGGCAAGGATATTAATAGAAGCTTTGTTTATATTAACCTAAAAGTGGTCCCAACAAAAATACCCTATCAATAGAAGGTGCATCAGAAAGTGACTACCTAACAATATGAAAGAAGAAAGTACTGGTGTATATAACAACATAGGTGAATCTTGAAGGTATTATATTGAGTGAAATAAATCAGTCACAAAAGAGTATATACTATAGGATTCCATTTATGTGAAGTTCAAGTAAGTAAAACTAATTGGTCATGATAGAAGTCAGAATTATTGGTCACCTAGGGGGTTTAGACTGGGAAGGCCTGACTGAACTTTGAGTGACAGAAATATTCTACATTTCAATCTGGGTGGCAGTCACTGTGGTGCACATATAGGTAAAAAATAAGCTGTATACATCAGTGTACTTTATGTACTGTTTTGTTTGTGTTTTATTGATGCCATTGCTCAGGCCTTGACCTTGTACTCCCGCAGCTGGTACAGCTGCTGCTTCTTGGTCTTCAGGTTCTCCTGATGGTCATTTGGCACATGGCATGTGTCTTCTTGAGCTGCAGATGCAGGAGCTTATACTTCTTACCCTTCTTACCCTTGTAGAATTTCCTGAAGTTTTCTATGTGAGTCTGATTGATAACTGTGAGAGCACAGGGGATGGATATGGATACAACCCAGATCTTGCAGAGCTTGGAAACCTTGTCACCTGTCACTTTGCTGTCTCACAGCTGGGACAGCTCCCACCTTCAGGTCTTCCAGCTGTTTAAGCACCTCCTCCTTAAAGGTCTTAAAGAAGTTCTTAATCTTGGCCATGTCTGCAGGATCTGCTGCTGCTGCTGCTGAGGGAATGAGGCCAAGGCTCTTTATGCTCTTTTTGGTATGTGTATTACACCTCACTTTAAATAATCAAGGAGAAGAAGAATGAGACAGTTTGATAATAGCCTCTTAATGTCTCCTTTAAGTGTAACCTAATGTGAATGTGTCATGGGCACCTGGTCCTTCAGCAATGTCCGCTATTCAATGTTTGTTTGTTTGTTTGTTTTAAGAATTTATTTATTCATTCATGAGAGACACATAGAGAGGCAGAGACATAGAGGGAGAAGCAGGCTCCCTGTGGGGAGCCTGATGTGGGACTTGATCCCAGGACCCTGGGATTATGACCTGTGCCAAAGGCAGACCTTAACCACTGACCCACCCAGGTACCCCTCCTCCTTCCTTCCTTCCTTCCTTCCTTCCTTCCTTCCTTCCTTCCTTCCTTCCTTCCTTTTTCTTTCTTTCTTCCTTTCTTCCTTCTTTTCTTTTTTCTTTTCTTTCTTTTCTTTTCTTTTCTTTTCTTTTTTCTTTTCTTTTCTTTTCTTTTCTTTTCTTTTCTTTTCTTTTCTTTTCTTTCTTTCTTTCTTTCTTTCTTTCTTTCTTTTCTTTTCTTTTCTTTTTTCTTCTTTTTTAAAGTAATCTCTATGGCTTGATCTCAGACCTGGAGATCACAGATCTACCAACTGAGCCATCCAGGTGCCCCACAATGGTTCTTAATCTCATTGCAAGATATGATGGATTAGGGCTTTGACCAGCAAAAAGAGGGGGAAAAAAAGGACAAGTATTTATTTTGTCTAGTTACAGTGACCATGATTTCATACTCTGGATACTAAATGACAATGGTGAGCCCTGAGAGCACTGGGAGTTGTAATCTTGGCTAGGAGAAGGGCTGCATGTGGGTATCATGTAGTTTAGACACTGCCAGGTATGGTCTGTGCAGTTTTCTCACTTTAGATGCGGAAGAGCAGGCAGTTTCTCAGAGCCTTGAAGGAGCTTCTATATGGATGATATGGCCCTTCCTAAGGTCCAGAAAAGGAAATCTGAACAGCCTAGTCACAAGCGCAGCTCAGCATCCCAGAATGTAAGACTTCTGGAAATCCTGTTAAAGTGCTGACTTTTGCTTTAGTGCAGTAGAACCTCTGCTACAGTCCATCTGTTTTACATCCTGGGGTTTGAAGGAAGTTTAGAGGTATCTAAATTCCTGCTAAACTTCCCAGTATATATATGAGGGTGAGGGGTTGGTTTGGGGACAAAAATGGAAAAAAAAAACTTGACATTTTATGAACTCCATGGCAATCTGGTCTTGTTTTTTCCCCCCATAGAGATATGGCTTCCATGGATTCTAGGCTTCTCTAGTAATAAACTCCAAGAAGCACGCTCTGGTTTTTACAATTCTAAAACTATGGCTCAAATTGGTTTTTCAATTTTGAATTCTGGTTATGTGAAGATTTTAATTTTTTACCCTGAAACTTCTTTATATCCCAGAACTGCTCCAGTTCCTCCCATATGTGGAGGGATGTGGTCCAGATCCCTCCTATGTGCCCCAGTTTTCTTAAACTATTGTGTACTAGAAAAATCAGCATCTGTTCTATGCATAGTCTTTGGTCTGGAGCAGAGACAGAACAAAAATGAAATCTCTGCAGAGAGATATTTGACTCTCTTGTCAGATCTTCAATTTGATGATAAGGAAAGGATGATCTCATTTGACTACACATGGAAAAGTTGGCCTCAGTTTAAGTATGTAGTGAAATCTCAGGTTTTCATAATGGGTGTGGAAATGATTGCAACCTGCTTACAGTTGGAAAAAGGGGTCTCTCCTGGGGACTCTGAGAGGTGGGAACCTATAGCAGTGTTCATTTTGCACCTGAAGAAGATATACAAGTTTCAGGAGACATGTTTGTGACTGATTAACCGATAATAGTATTCTCTGGCTCAGGAATGAAAAAACTGGGGAGAAATGGGAAATGGAGTAGCAAGTAAGAAGATATGGTAGGATGCTTCTAAAATGGCTCCCAGGAATTACTGCCTCCAATATTCATCCCTTTTTGTAACTTCCTTTTCTTTAGTGTGGGTTAGATTTAGTGGCTTGCTTCTAATGAATAGAACAGGGAAAGAATGATGAGATTTCACTTTTAAGACTAGGTTATAAAAGTCTCTAACTTCAGTCTGGTTCACACACTTTTTTTGTGCTGTCTTGCTCTGAGGAAGTCAACTGCCAACCTGTGAACTAAGGATAATCTCAGACCCACAGCCAATGAGGAACCAAGGCTGACATTCCAATAGCTATGAAAACTGAATTCTGTCAATGAGGAGTGAGCCTTGAAGCAGATCCTTCCCCATTTGAGCCTTGAGATGACTGTGGCCTCAGCTGACACCTTGACTGCAGTCTGAGAGATCCTGAATATGAGGCCCAAGTCCAACCGCAAACAGATTTCTGACCTAAACTGATTTGTTGTTATTTGAAGCCATTAAGTTTTGGGACATTTTATTTCATAGCAATAGGTAACCGAGAAGATCATCCAGATAATCACGGGAATAACCAGAGGGCAAATGTCCTGGGGCCATTTTGGAACTCTGCTTACTACACCATACACATCACACACCTTTGTGTGCAAAGGCGATCATCAGTTTCAACTTCTTTTTTTTTTTAAAGATTTTATTTATTTATTTATTCATGAGAGAGAGAGAGAGAGAGAGAGAGAGGCAGAGACACAGGCAGAGGGAGAAGCAGGTTCCATGCAGGGAGCCTGACGTGGGATTCGATCTCAGGTCCCCAGGATCATGCCCTGGGCTGAAGGTGGCACTATCACACTGAGCCACCCGGGCTGCTCAAGGGGAGTAATTAACTGAGGCTCAAAAGCTTTTCAATTTTTTTCACTCTATTATTTATTTTTAAAAAGATTTTATTTATTTATTCACGAGAGACAGAGAGAGAGAGAGGCAGAGACAGAAGCATGAGCCTTGCAAGGAGCCCAGTGTGGGACTCTATCCCGGATCTCAGGATCATACCCTGATGCTCAACCACTGACCCACCCAGGCATCACTACACTTTATTATTATCGAATAATTTCTTCCACATCATTGTTTCCTGTTGCCTGCTTCTAAAAAATAAATAAATAAATATTTTATTTTATTTATAAATAAATAAATAAATATTTTATTTTATTTATAAATAAATAAATAAATATTTTATTTTTTATAAATAAATAAATAGATATAGATGTATGTATGTATATATATATAAAACATATTTATAAGTATGTGTGCTATATGTAGATATAGTATGTGCAGAGACAGAAAAATGACATAGAATATCAGGCTATTCTAATTATTGTTATTGTTGCTGTTTTAATGTCCTTTATTTTTTTAAAGATTTTATTTATTTATTTGAGAGAGGAAGCATGACAGGGAGGTGGGGGAAGGGTCGAGGGAGTGGGAGAAGCAGGTTCCCCACTGAGCAAGGAGCCCACCATGGGGATCGATTCCAGGATCATGACCTGAACTGAGGACAGACACCTAACCAACTGAGCCACCCAGGTACTTCTTTAATGTCCTTTAATAATATGTTAGTACTGTTATCTTTCTTTTTTTTTAGTTTAATTTTATTTGAGAGAGAGTGAGTGTGAGAGAGAGAGAGAGTGCATGAACAGGGGGGAGGGATAGAGGGAGAAGCAGACTCTCCGCCAAGCAGGGAACTCAATGTGGGACTTGATCCCAGGACCCTGGGATCATGCCCTGAGCTGAAGGCAGATTCTTAACTAACTGAGCCACTTGGGTGCCTCTATTGTTTCCCTTCTAAGCATTTTTCCCTGTGCTTTTTATAAATAACTTTTTGCAAATATTGAGAAAATATACAGAATCACAATGAAAAAAATTATGGTAAACTTGTATTTTCCTATGTACCAAAGAAAATCTGTTAAACTGCAAGTGTTGTTATTTATCCTATTCAGACAAGAGTACTTAAAGGAGAAAATAAAAATTGAAATCTTTATAGTATTAGGTTTTTTATGCATTAAAAGTAGTTTAACTCTTGGGACACCTGGGTGGCTCAGTGGTTGGGCATCTGCCTTCGGCTCAGGTCATGACCCTGGAATCATGATCCCAAGATGTGGGATCAAGTCCCACATCAGGCTCCTTGTGGGGAGCCTGCTTCTCCCTCCTGCCTGTGTCTCTGCCTCTCTCTCTCTCTCTCTGTGTGTCTCTCATGAATCAATAAACAAAATCTTTAAAAAAAATAAAAGTAGTTTACCTCTTTTTTTAAAAAAAGATTTTATTTATTGATTCATGAGACACAGAGGCAGAGACACAAGCAGAGGGAGAAGCAGGCTCCATGCAGAGAGCCCGACGTGGGACTCAATCCCTATTCCCCAGGATCAGGCCCTGGGCTGAAGGTGGCGCTAAACCGCTGAGCCACCTCAGCTGCCCAGTAGTTTACCTCTTTAATAAGCAGGCATTCTTCTGTGTTTTTGTTAAGTATTTACACTTTTAGATAAAGAGTTTACATTTTCCTTGCCTACTTCAAATCATAGGCACATTATTTTGTTGACTTTGTGATTGGAAATGTTTTGTACATTATGTAATTGATCATTACTGGTATAAAAGAAGGCCACTGATTTTTGTATGAAGATTGCAACCTTGATGAAAGCTTGCAATATTTTATTTATTTTTATTTTTATTTTTTAAATTATTTTTTATTGGAGTTCAATTTGCCAACATATAGCATATCACCCAGTGCTCAACCCATCAAGTGCCCCTCTCAGTGCCTGTCACCCAGTCACCCCAAACCCTGCCCACCTCCCTTTCCACTACCCCTTGTTCGTTTCCCAGAGTTAGGTGTCTCTCATGTTCTGTCTCCCTCTCTGATATTTACCACTCATTTTCTCTCCTTTCTCCTTTATTCCCTTTCACTATTTTTTATATTCCCCAAATGAATGAGACCATATAATGTTTGTCCTCCTCCGATTGACTTATTTCATTCAGCATAATACCCTCCAGTCCCATCCACACTGAAGCAAATGGTGGGTATTTGTCGGTTCTAATGGCTGAGGAATATTCCATTGTATACATATACCACATCTTCTTTATCCATTCATCTTTCGATGGGCACTGAGGCTCCCTCCACATTTTGGCTATTGTGGACATTCCTGTTATTGCTGCTATTGTGGTGCAGGTGTCCCGGCGTTTCACTGCATCTCTATCTTTGGGGTAAATCCCCAGCAGTGCAATTGCTGGGTCGTAGGGCAGTTCTATTTTTAACTCTTTAGGAACCTCCACAGAATTTTCCAGAGTGGCTGTACCAGTTCACATTTCCACCAACAGTGCAAGAGGGTTCCCCTTTCTCCACATCCTCTCCAACATTTGTTGTTTCCTGTCTTAATTTTCACCATTCTCACTGGTGTGAGGTGGTATCTCATTGTGGTTTTGATTTGTATTTCCCTGATGGCAAGTGATGCAGAGCATTTTCTCATGTACTTGTTGGCCATGCCTATGTCTTCCTCTGTGAAATTTCTGTTCATGTCTTTTGCCCATTTCATGATTGGATTGTTTGTTTCTTTGGCATTGAGTTTAAGAAGTTCTTTATAGATTTTGAATACTAGGGAACCCTGGGTGGCGCAGCGGTTTAGCGCCTGTCTTTGGCCCAGGGCGCGATCCTGGAGACCCGGGATCGAATCCCACGTCAGGCTCCCGGTGCATGGAGCCTGCTTCTCCCTCTGCCTGTGTCTCTGCCTCTCTCTCTCTCTCTGTGTGACTATCATAAATAAATAAAAATTAAAAAAAAAAAGATTTTGAATACTAGCCCTTTATCGGATATGTCATTCGCAAATATCTTCTCCCATTCTGTAGGTTGTCTTTTAGTTTTGTTGACTGTTTCTTTTGCTTTTTATCTTGATGAAGTCCCAATAATTCATTTTTGCTTTTGTTTCCCTTGCCTTCATGGATGTATCTTGCAAGAAGTTGCTGTGGCCAAGTTCAAAAAGGGTGTTGCCTGTGTTCTCCTCTAGTATTTTGATGGATTCTTGTCTCACATTTAGATCTTTCGTCCATTTTGAGTTTATCTTTGTGCATGGTGTAAGAGAATGGTCTAGTTTCATTCTTCTGCATGTGGCTGTCCAATTTTCCCAGCACCATTTATTGAAGAGACTGTCCTTTTTCCAGTGGATAGTCTTTACTGCTTTGTTGAATATTAGTTGACCAGAGTTGAGGGCCCATTTCTAGATTCTCTATTCTGTTCCATTGATCTATGTGTCTGTTTTTGTGCCAGTACCACACTGTCTTGATGACCACAGCTTTGAAGTACAACCTGAAATCTGGCATTGTGATGCCCCCAGCTCTGGTTTTCTTTTTTAATATTCCCCTGGCTATTCAGGGTCTTTTCTGATTCCACACAAATCTTTTTATTTTTTTATTCCACACAAATCTTAAGATGATTTGTTCCAACTCTCTGAACGAAGTCCATAGTATTTTGATAGGGATTGCATTAAATGTGTAAATTTCCCTGGGTAGCATTGACATTTTCACAATATTAATTCTTCCAATCCATGAGCATGGAAATTTTTTCCATCTCTTTGTGTCTTCCTCAATTTCTTTCAGAAGTGTTCTGTAGTTTTTAGGGTATAGATCCCTTACCTCTTTGGTTAGGTTTATTCCTAGGTTCCTTATGCTTTTGGGTGCAATTGTAAATGGGATTGACTCCTTAATTTCTCTTTCTTCAGTCTCATTGTTAGTGTATAGAAATGCCACTGATTTCTGGGCATTGATTTTGTATCCTGCCACATTGCCGAATTGCTGTATGAGTTCTAGCAATCTTGGGGTAGAGTCTTTTAGGTTTTCTAGGTACAGTATTATATCGCCTGCATAGAGGGAGAGTTTGACTTCTTCTTTGCCAATTTGAATGCCTTTTATTTCTTTTTGTTGCCTGATTGCTGAGGCTAGGACTTCTAGTACTATGTTGAATAGCAGTGGTGAGAGTGGACATCCCTGTCATGTTCCTGATCTTAGGGGAGAGGGTCCCAGTGGACCCTCTTAGGGGAGAGGGTCCCATTGAGAATGATATTTGCTGTGGGCTTTTCGTAGATGGCTTTTAAGATGCTGAGGAATGTTCCCTCAATCCCTACACTCTGAAGAGTTTTGATCAGGAATGGATGCTGTATTTTGTCAAATGCTTTCTCTGCATCTATTGAGAGGGTCATATGGTTCTTGGTTTTTTCTTTTGTTGATATGATCTATCACATTGATTGCTTTATGAGTGTTGAACCAGCCTTGCATCCTGGGGATAAATCCCACTTGGTCATGGTGAATAATCTTCTTAATGTACTGTTGGATCCTATTGGCTAGTATCTTGTTGAGAATTTTTACATCCGTGTTCATTAGGGATATTGGTCTATAATTCTCCTTTTTGGTGGGGTCTTTGGCTTTGGAATTAAGGTGATGCTGGCCTCATAGAATGATTTTGGAAGTATTCCATCTCTTTCTAGCTTTTGGAACAGATTTAGTAGAATAGTACTGTTTCTTCTTTAAATGTTTGATAGAATTCCCCTGGGAAGCCATCTGGCCCTGGACTTTTGTGTCTTAGGAGGTTTTTGATGACTGCTTCAATTTCCTCCCTGGTTATCGGCCTGTTCAGGTTTTCTGTTTCTTCCTGTTCCAGTTTTGGTAGTTTGTGGTTTTCCATAAATGTGTCCATTTCTTCTAGATTACCTAATTTATTGGCATATAGCTGCTTATAATATGTTTTTAAAATTGTTTGTATTTCCTTGGTATTTGTTGTGATCTCTTCTTTTTCATTCATGATTTTATTTTTTATTTTTAAATGAGGTATCAGCATATATGTATCTGAATGGCTAACATAAAAAATAGTGACAGGGATGCCTGGATGGCTCAGCAGCTGAGTGTCTGCCTTCAGCCCAGGGCATGATCCTGGAGTCCCAGGATGGAGTCCCACAGTGGGCTCCCTGCATGAAGCCTGCTTCTCCCTATGCCTCTCTCTCTGTGTTTCTCATGAATAAATAAATAAAATCTTTTTTCAAAATGGTGACAAATGCTGCAGAGGATATATAGAAACTGGATCAGGGCAACCCCGGTGGCCCAGCGATTTGGTGCCGCCTTCGGCCTGGGTGTGATTCTGGACACCTGGGATCGAGTCCCACATCAGGCTCCCTGCATGGAGCCTGCTTCTTCCTCTGCCTGTGTCTCTGCCTCTCTTTCTCTCTCTCTCTCTCTCTCTCCTTCTCTCTCTCTCTCCCCCTCTGTCATAAGTAAATAAAATCTTAAAAAAAAAAAAAGAAAGAAACTGGATCACATTGCGGTAGGATTATAAAATGATACAACCAGTCTGAAAAAACAATTTAGCAGTTTCTTAAAAACTAAACATTCAAATACCATAAGAGACAACCATTGTAAACCTGGGCATTTACCCCTAAAGACATGAAAACTCATTTCACTACAAAATTTTGTACAAGAATATTTATAGCAGTATTATTTGTAATAACCTAAAATGGTAAACAGCCTAGATGCCTTTAAACAGGTGATAATTAGGGATGCTTGGGTGGCTCAGTGGTTAAGCCTCTGCCTTTGGTTCAGGGCCTGATCCTGGGGTCCTGGGACAGAGTCCCACATCAGGCTCCCTGCATGGAGTCTGCTCTTCCCTCTGCCTATGTCTCTGCCTCTCTCTCTCTCTCTCTCTCTCTGTGTGTCTCTCATGAATAAAAAATAAAATAAAAAAAACCATGTGATGGTTAGACAAACTGTGGTTCATCTATACCATGGAATACTACTTAGCAAAAAAATTAATGAGTGGCTGATACATTCAACAACATGGATGAATCTCCAGAGAAGTCAGTTAAGTGAAAAAAACCAATCCCAAAAATGTAGATATTGTATGATTACATTTGGTTAAAAGGGTGATAGTTATTAAGGCGGGTTATGAGCACTGGGTGTTATATGTAACTGATTAATCACTAAATTCTACTCCTGAAACTAGTATTACATTGTATATTAACTAATTGGAATTTAAATAAAAACTTGAAAAAAATAACATTCTGAAATTTCAAAATTATGGAAGCACAGAATAGATTAGTAGCTAGCAGGGGTTAAGAAGGGAGTGGGGCTGGAGGAAAGAAAGAACATGTGTCTAGCGGCTCCTGAGTGGCTCAGCCTTCAGTGTCTGACTCTTGGTTTCAGATCAGGTCATGATCTCAGGGTGGTGGGATTGAGCCCTACATTGAGCTCTGTGCTTATAAATGTGAAAGGTGAAACAATAATTCTTCCAGAAGAAAAATAGAATACCTTCATGTCCTTAAGGTAGGCAAAAGTTTTTAAATAGAATGAGGCATCAACTATAAATAAAATATTAATAAATTGAACTTCACTTAAATTAAAAGCATCTGTTCTTCAAAGACTTCATTATCAGAGTGAAAAGGCAAGCCATAGCCTGGAAAAGATATCTACGATACACATATTCTACAAAGATCTTGTATCTTAGTATGTACAAAAACCTACAAATAAATAGAAAAAAAACTACAAACTGATTTTAGTAAAGTAGTCAAAGTTAAACAGGCAGTTCAACAGAGATGGTATCCAGTTATCCAAGTGACTGGCATGTGAAAGGATGCTAACATGAGCATTCATTAGGGAAATACAAATTAAAAATCACTCGGAGATACCACTACCCACCTACTAGTATTGTAAAAATTAAAAAGACTGGCAATGCCAAGTACTTAAAAGTATATGGAGCAACTGGAACCCTTTACATTCATTACTGATACAAGTGCAAATTGACACAATGACTTTGGAAAATGATTTGGTAGTATCTTCACAGATAAATATAAACCTATTTCATGATCTCTTGGATTCCTAATAGAAATGAATACTATGTCTACCAAAATATGTAAGATTGATCATAGATTTATTCATAAGAAAAAACTGGAAACCCACACAAATATCTGTCAATATAGAAAAATGTAGCAAGATTTAGAGTACTGCAGCCAGCAGACCTGTCACCTGTTTTGGTATGGTCAATGACCTAACAAAGGTTTACAGTTTAATTTTTAATTTTAATTTTTTAAAGATGTATTTATTCATGAGAGACACACAGAGAGAGGCAGAGATGTAGGCAGAGGGAGAAGCAGGTTTCCTGCAGGGACCCTGATACAGGACTTGATCCCACGACCCTGGGATCATGACCTGAGCTAAAGGCAGACACTCAACCACTGAGCCACCCAGGTGCCCCAGGTTTTACATTTTTAAGTGGTTGAAAAAATAAAAAGCAGGAGTAGTATTTAGCAATATGTAAAAATTATATGAAATTTAAATGTCAGTGTCCATAAATAAAGTTTTATTGGAATACAGCTGCACTGTCTATGGCTGCTTTCATGCTAGAATAGCAAAGTTGAGGACATGTGACAGAGAACATCTGGCACACAAAACCTAAAATATTTACTAAGTGGCTGAAGAAATTTTTCTTACATCAATAATAAGGGCTCATCTCAGAGTCTTAATGTTGACAAAAACATGCCAGACACGTATCATTACACTGACTGCACTCAAATGAAGTTCAAGAATACATAAAAGTAATCTATGGTGCTAGAAGTCCAAATAACGGTGGAGTCAATGTTTACAGGGGAACATTCTGGCATCCTGGAAACAAATGTTCTCCATCTTGATCTGTGTGTGGTGATTGCCTGTGTATGCAAAAATCATGGAGATGTATATATTTCTTCATGTAAATTATTCCTCTAAAAAAAAAAGACTAAGGCTGAATTTGCATTTTTCATCTCTCTTCATTTCAATATAAACCTAATTTTTTCAAATTATTTGCTAGATGAAATTATTTGTTTCTCCCTCTCTAAATCTTGAAAGAAAATTTTTGTTTTGTTTTGGTTTGGTTTTTTTGAAAGAAAATTGATGATCCGGGCTGCTCTGTCCAATTTAGGTAGCCACATAAAGCTGTTTAAATGGGACTTTATTTAAAATAAAATTTAAAATTCATTCCTCAAAGTAGCCAGATTTAAGAGGCTCAAGAGCCACACGCAGCTAGTGGCTACTGTTCTGGAGAGTGCAGATACAGAACATGGAATCAAGGGGCACTTAGGTGGCTCAGTGGTTGAGCGTCCGCCTTTGGCTCAGGGCCTGATCCCCGGGTCCTGGGATAGAGTTCTGCATCCGGCTCCTACAGAGAGCCTGCTTCTCCCTCTGCGTGTGTCTTTCATGAATGAATGAATACATACATACAAAAATACATCTCGAAAAAAAAGAACATGGAATCCAGTTTTACAGAAAGTTCTATTGGACAGCGGTGCTCCAAAATGTTACATAAATGTTACCCTCATTTACAGGTGAGGAAATAGAAGCCTAGAGATACCGCTATTACACGGTGCTGCATACACTTTTTTTCCCACATTCACTGCTCCAGGTGAACTCTCAGTAAATCATTAATTTAACAAATCCGTAATTATATAGGAATCTCTTCTAAATTCATAACCACGCAGAGAAAAAAGCATTTTCCTTGTTATAAGTTATAAGATACTTAGTTGCAGACTGCCTGATTAATCCCAGGCATCTCCCTTATAGTCACACCGTCCGTAGACACTCACATAAACCCGAATGGATCACACGCTTATCCTTGAACATCCCCCTCATAGTCTCAAACACAACCTGACACACACCACACTCTCCCACAGTCCTCGCGTCCCCTGCAGGGGACACTTGGGTACAAACACGCGTCCTTGAAGTAAGCGTCAAACGCCGATGCCTCTTGGGGCAGAAACCTGGTAGTCACAAGTACTGGGTCTGAGCCAGGGCTCCTGTCTGAGAAACCCGCACCCTACCCCCTGGCCTTCTGCAGCTTTCTCAGCCCTGGACCACATTTCTCTGAAGGTATCACTTCAAGACCCAACTTGGTAACCCAACTAGGTGACCTCCTTGGGGTTTTCTGGGGGGAGTCACTTGAGTAAAACGAAATAGGTCGGCTCACACTTTCGTCAGCCGCTCCCGATTTCAAGGCGCTCCCGATTCCGGGCAGGCCGCAGAATGTTGGCCACTGCCTCTTGCATTCTGTGGGATGGAGCTGGTGGGGGTGGGTGCACACTTTTGGACTACATTTCCCGGAGGCCACCGCGTCCCCGCGCCATTTCGTACACTTATTCCGTTACGTCCCGACGCAAGGATCCAGTCTGCAGCGGCCAGGTGAGTGGACCGCCCCACTGGGACCCGTACGCTGCGTTTGGTTTGTGGAGCGCCCAGAAGGAAGTGCCCACGTGGCGCTGGGAATACCGGTATGCCCGCTGGAGCTCGGTGCTGACAGGAGTCGGGACGATCCCGGCTCCGGACTGCGTTTCTCCTGAGTCGTAGCGCTCCTTACGGTTAATTCCTTACGGAAGTCGGCCTTGCCGTGGCGGGGTGGCTGTGCCCTTCTCCGCCGGCAATATCGGCTACCGTCCCTTCGGTTCCGAGTGGCAGGGGCGTGGCGCCATTCGTCTGGTTCCCCCGCGTCGGCGGAGTGCAGTGCAGTTGGCACCTCTCTCCTCTGGCAAACTCGGCACCGTGACTTTGGTTCCGGGAGGACGGGGTCGGAAATAGGCCATCCTGAACGTTCTACCGCGTGGGATGGGTGTGTGTCCGCTTCTCCGGCGGCGCGATGGGCCCATCTGCCGTCTTCTAGTGCTTTTGGCGGCTGGGATCCTTGGCACCTGTGTACCCCGCTGTGTGACAGGGACACAGTCCGTTGAGAATTAGCTGCTGTAATTCCTTCATTTTACTGTGCAGAGAACGAGCCTATTTGTGAAGCTGCCCTTATAAATGAGGATTTACACCTGCAAGTGCCCTAAGAAGGGAGAAGACCACCATAATAGGATGCCCCATTCTACTTTGAGGGCCCTGTGGGGAAAACCATCTAGCTTGAAGTTGTTGTGGGAGATGATCCTCAATTGTTTTGTCGGCTCTGAAAAGGGCTTGATAGCCTATGATTATTTTCTCCGTTCTACTTTTTCCAACAGAGCCGAGCAGGAAAGGGAACAGGATGTCTAAAAAGCTTGCCTAAAATAAGTTGTCATTTTCTTTCTTCCCTCAAGTTTCTGACTTTTCGAGATGTTGCTGCCTCCTGAAACATCTTAAGGAGAAACCAGCCAGGTGCCTGGTCCTTGGCACAGCTGTCCCTGTAAATGATGGCATAAATGAGGGATGAGCTCACTAAGCTAACTACATTCTCTAACCACGCTACACCTCTCCGTTCCACCCAATGACAAAGCAGCCCTTTCTGGACTGATTTTTGATGAGAGAGAACTATACCCTCTGGAGGATATTTGAAGATCTTTTTAAAAAAGATTTTATTTATTCATGAGAGACACAGAGAGGCAGAGACACAGGCGGAGAAAGAAGCAGGCTCTCTACAGGTAGCCCAATGGGGGACTGGATCCCAGGACCCTGGAATCATGAGCTGAGCCAAAGGCAGATGCTCAACTATTGAGCCACCCAGACACTCCAGATTTGAAGATTTTTAATTTAACTTTATTATGGAAATTTTCAAACATAGAAGAAAATAATATGAACCCCAATGTGCTCAACACCCAGCTATAATTTAAAACATTTGCAAATATTCTTATATCTATCCTTCCTCCTTTTTTCCCCATAGCATTTCAAGAATTATATAATTTTATCCATATGTATGCATATATAGCCAAAAAGAACATCATTTTTAGATAATTACCATGATGTTATCCCGACTTTAAAACCTAACAGTAATTCCATAATATTCGATACGCAGTATTTATTCAGGTTTCCCCAGTTCTTTCAAAGATAGCTTTTTACAATTGGTTTGTTCAAATCATGGTCCAGATAAGGTCTACACAGTGCACAGTGCTTTAATCTACAACAGTTTCTGTTCCAGTTTTTGCTTTTGTTTTGCTTTAACTGGTATCACTGATTTGTAAAACAAAACAAAAAACTAGATTATTTACAGAATATTCTGCGTTCCACTTTTTGGCTAATTGCTTCCTTGTGCCATATAATTTGTTCCCAATGCCCCATATTTCTGTAGATGAGTGGTTAGCTCTAGAGGCTTGATCAAAGTCAGATCATATTTTGTATAAATCACATTTTCAGGCAAAAGTAATTCATAGTTGGTACTGTGTACTTCTATTCATCATGTCCTGAGGCTTTTAAAGTCTGGTGTCCCACTTCTGGTGATGCCATATTGATCAGTATTCAAGTGCTGTCCACTTAATCCTTTTATAAAGTCCCCCCCATCCTGGGTGGCTTAGTGGTAGAGCGTCTGCCTTTGTCTCAGGTGGTGATCCCTGACTCCGGGATCAAGTCCCACATCAGGCTCCTGCAGGCAGCCTGCTTCTCCCTCTGCCTGTGTCTCTGCCTCTCTCTGTGTGTCCCTCATGAATAAGTAAATAAAATCTTAAAAATAAATAAAGTCCCCCTTCCTTTTTCACCTATGAATAGAGGAAGGTATAGCATCCTCACCCCTCTGCCCAGCAAGGGGATTAAACTCTTAAGATACTACAATGTTTTGTGGCCCTTGAGGCCACACAGTACATAAACACATAGATACAGTATATCTATGGTATTAAAATTTCATAGTTGGATGGTGATAGGGAAAAACGTGGTGTCAAAAAAGACTCTCTGGGAGCTAATAATGAAAAAAAAAAAAGGTTAAGAAACACCTAAAGGTTATAATATCAATTTATGATTGATGGTGAAATCTATAATTTCATAAGGATTACACATAGTGACCTATTTTTTTTTTTAAAGGAAACGGGTTTATTGGATGCACCACAAGGGGGCAGTGGGCAAGACAGTAAAGTAGAAGCTGTGTGCCTACCTACAGTGATTTAAAAAATTATCTCACTTCCTTCTGCATTTTTTAGTTCAAGTTCTATAAATAAGAACTTTTCTACATCAGCTGTTTCGGCTATCTGAAAATTCAGTTCACCTAGGAAGACAAAAGTCGATTTGATTCTTTCCCTTTATGGGTTAGTTTTCAGAGAAATAAGTTGGTGTCTTCCAACCTTCTAAGGAGTCTCAAAAGTGAGTCCGTATGTAACTCATGGGTTTTTGAGATACATTTGATATGTTTCAAACCATTGTAATCCTTTTTGTTTTTTATCTCCAACTGCTCTCTGTTTAACCAGTGGGAGTCCTTTCTGGTCAGCTCCTATGTCTTTTGACACAATTGTATAAGAACGGATAGCTTATTTGCTTTCTGGCACAAGTTGTCCCAAGTTCACCTTGTACATTTTCTGTGCCAGACCTGAAATGAGCCATTTCTCTATGGAGTTCCAGTTCCCCTTATGGGGCTTGGCATATAGAGACAACATTGGATATTAGGAGTATTCATTGCCTATGGATATATAACAGACATAATAATTAATTCAGAATTCATAGAAGTTAATAAATTTCTATACAGTTGTCCCAGTACTGTCCTATATAGCTGTCTTTCCTCTGATCTGAGATCCATTCCAGAATCATACCTAGGATCACACATTTATTCAGTTATCACAACTCTTTAGTCTTCTTTAATCTGAAACAATTCCTGGGCCTTTTTGGGATCCTTCATTATCTTGACATTTATGAAGAGTGCAGGCCAGTTATTTTGCAGGTTGTCTTCAATTTGCATGTCTTCGATGTTTCCTCCTAATTGGATTCAGGTTATGATTTTTTAAAAAAGGATTTTATTTATTTGAGAGAGAGAGAGCACAAGTGAGGGGCAGAGGGAGAGAGAGAGAGAAGAAACAGACTCCCCACTGAGCAGGGAATCCAACAGAGGGCTCCATCCCAGGACCTGAGATCATGACCTGAGCTGAAGGCAGATGCTTAACTGACTGAGCCGCCCATGTACCCGAGGTTACAAGTTTTTGGCAAGTAAAGTGCTTCGGTTCATTCCCCAGTACCTTCAGTTACCTTGCGTTTTGTACTGCCTACGTTTGATAGTACTTTCTGTAAGAAAGTTAGTTCATAAGGCTCTTTTTTTTTTTTTTTTTAAAGATTTTATTTATTCATGAGAGACATGTAGAGAGAGGCAGAGACCTAGGCAGAGGGAGAAGCAGGCTCCTCGCAGGGAGCCTGATGTGGGACTCGATCCAAGAACCCCAGGATCACAACTTGAGCCAAAGGCTCAACCACTGAGCCACCCAGGCGTCCCGTTCATAAGGCTCTTCTTAATCATCATTGGAATTAGAGGTCTTCTCAATTTAGTTTCAGTTTAGGTTTCTTTTATATAAATGAAGTTGAACACTTTTCAGATGTTTAATGGTCCATTGGGCTTTTCTTTTTTTATGAATTGTCTTTGTTTTGTTCTTATTAATAATGATTTTTAATCTTTCTCTTGGTTTTTAAAGTAAACTCTTTTGGTCATAGGAAGAGTCACTCTTTTTTATTTAAGTTGCAGATATCTTCTCCCAATTTGTTATTTGTGTTTGTATTCTTTTCTTGATGTGATTTTTAAATATAGTAAAATGTATTCATTTGATTGTAAGAAATAGAAAGGCTTGTCTCCTCTCAACTTAAAAAGAACTCAACCATTTTTTTTTCTTTTAACATGCCTGTGGCCTGAATGTTTGACCCTTCCAAAAAATTTGTATGTTGAAATCATTGTGCCGAAAATGACAGTATTTCGAGGTGGAGCCTTTGGGAGGTAATGAGATCATGAAGGTAGATTCCTCATGAATGAGATCAGTGCCCTTATAAAAGAAGCCCAGTGAGGGTACAATAAGTCTGTGACCAGGAAGAGGACCCTCATTTGGCAAACCTGACTCCCTGATCTTGGACTACAAGCCTCCAGAGCTGTAAGAAATAAATTTCTATTCTTTATAAGCTGACTGGTCTGTGGTATTTTGTTATAGCAGTCCAAATGAATTAAGACTGGCATTTTTATGATTTTTACTTTTTTCATATTTAGATCTCTTATCCATTTGGAGTTAATCCTCATATGTGGTATAAAATGTGGATCCAATTTTACTTTTCAATAACATTGATTAAATAATCTCTTTCCCTAGAGATCAGAGGTTCTAGTATTCCATTAAACTGTGTCTATTCAGGTGCCAGTAGTCAGTATTCTAGTGATAGAGACTTTATAGTATTTTTTAAATCTCTGTTTTCTTCTTTTTCTAGGCATTTCCTGGCTATATTTGCTTTTTAAATTTCCTGCTTAATGAATTTAAATTTCATTTGTGTATCACCGTACTTGTTAGTATTTTTATTGGGATCATATTTAATTTATATTTTGATTTATATATCAAATATCCATGTTTGGAGAATTAACCTCTTTATAATATATCATTTTATCCCATGTATTCTCAATCAGGGTGATACTGCCTCCCAGGGGATGAAAACTGGTGTTGGACAGGGGTGGAGTGAGAAAATCTTAGATACTGGAATTGTTTGTGGCTCTCCAAAACACAATTTAGCCAACAAAATCTTATTCCTCATTATTTACTCTCTCATTGACATTTCTTGGGTATCACATGAACAGCACCTACATTAAGGTCATAGAAGATATATGTATGCAATATAAATGATACCCAAAAAAAAAAAAATCACTACTCCAAAAACTGTGGCAAATAGGTGGCTGTAAATGGAGAACTTTCAACTGATTGCTCAATCTTGAAGTTGTTATTACAAGAAGTGGCCTTGCATGGGCCCATTGGCTGCCTTGTAGATGTTATTTATATTTGATCATGCTTTTATGTTTGACTTGGGATTTGAGGATCAAATAAAAATGTTTTATTATTCTATAGAGTTATTCAACACCTCATAAAAGACAAATTTGGACTTAGCTAAGGAATGATTTTTTTTTCAAAGGATCAGTGCAGTGAGGGAAGGAAGGCTTGTAACTGGGAGAACATTCCAACCCCAAGATCTGCAGGCACCTAAAAGGTCAGGCAGAAAAGAATTTTCTTTTATACAGAGGGTAAACAAGGCCAGAAAGAACGGAATGTGGCGGCCTGGGATGAGTGGGTGTTCAGCTGTGTAGATTTTGTCCTCTGCAGTCAGCTGGGAAGGGGCTTGAGTCATTGTTAAAAGGGTTGTCTGCACTGGCTCAGAATATAGCATAGACCAGCCTTCAAGAGCCTGGGAGGAGGAGAGAAGTCTGACTAAAGTTTGGTCAAGTGAAGTTATCAAGCATTTTGTCCAGTTAGGTCAGTGGGGTCCAGCAGCCCGCCAATCATTTATGAAACAAGGAATGGACACTTGGAGCTCTGCCTGGCCTTGTCCAGTTAAAAAGAGGAGGGGGGTAATCCTCCAGTCTTATCTAAGCTATATGGGGAAAGGAGATTTGTTTCATTTGGCTATTTCCCAAAGATTGAGAGGGTATTTCTCATCATGGCTATTTTTCAGGATTATAGATTTTGGGCAAAATTTAACATTGTGAAACCCATCAATTATATCCAGTGCTGAGAAATGAAAATGTTGACAATACGGGAATGAAGATCAAGCAACTATTTAAAAGTTTCGTCTATCTTGTAGAAGTTAAGTTCACTAACTAAAAGTAATTCTTAAGAAATTAATTTTTCCTTTTTCTGGAAGAGAATGGTTTTGAATGATATGTTAAAGATTTGATTACATTGTTTATATTATATACTTACATAAATATGTATGTCACAGTATATCTGTCCTATTAAAATTTCATGGTGGAGGGAGACAGGAAAAAAGGTGTCTAGAATGGCTCTTCAGAGAGACAATGGAAAAAAAGTGTTAAATGCTGTTCTAACCATTTGTTCAAATCTATTTTTATGTCTTTCAGGAGTATTTCAAGTTTTTCTTCTTGCAGCTTTTATGCATTTCTTGTCAAGCTTGGACTTAGGTATTTCATCCTTCTTATGGCTTTTCTTTATTATAGTTTCTATGTGGTTATTGTTTTATATATAAAGGTCATTTCTTTATATAATAAATAATAAATAATAATAAATAATATAATGCTAATTTTATATCCTGCTAATTTACTAAGCTCTTTCATTATTTGTTGTACTTTTTTTTTCTTTCATTGTATCTCATGGGGTTTTTAGGCATGCTGTCTGTTATATCTCTTAGAGGGAGTTTTGCCTATCCTTTTCCTATTCTTGTTGCTCTTGTTGATTTCTCTTGCCTTTTTATTTGGCTAAGATAGCTAATACAATGATAAATGATAGTGAGAGCAGTGGGTATTCTTGTCTTGTTTCTACTATTAACCTGAAAATAGAGGGAAACGAGCATTTCTTAGGATTAAAAAAATTCAATTCAGGGAACACAGATTCAGGTAGAAACCAAATAGTGTCCCACTTATAAAGTGAAAGCAAGGATTTTTTTTTTTTTTTTACATGAGTTAAGAAGAGGGAGGAAAAAAGGCTAAACTACTCTTGGTTATACACTAATCAATACTGATTATATCTTCAGAAAGTCCACAACCATCAGTCTTATGATCAGGGTCTATTCTCCAAACAGAGAGGCATAAGGCAGATTCTCTGGAGTGGTCCTTCTTGCTTCATTTTAAAATGGCTCCACTCATGTCAATTTTCCCTACTATCATTAAAATAGTCATCAATTCCTATTTCTTACTGTGTCCTTATCAGGAGTGGGTGGTGAATTTTGTGAAATTTTTTTGGCATTTATGAAGATAGTATGATTTTCTTCCATAGAACAAATAACATCGTGGATTCTATTAGTTGACATTTGAATGTCAAACCATCTTTTTATTACAGAGAAAGTCCCACATAATCATGATTGTTTTTTAACATGCTGGCAGGGTTTTTTTTGCTGGTATGTCAAAATTTGCAGTAGTATTTGTGATACAATAATATATTTGATTTTTATTATTTTATTTTGTTTTATTTTATTTTATGTATTTTTTAAAGATTTTATTTTATTTACTCATGAGAAACACACAGAGAGAGAGAGAGAGAGAGAGAGGCAGAGACACAGGCAGAGGAAGAAGCAAGCTCCATGCAAGGAGCCTGACGTGGGACTCTATCCCGGGTCTCCAGGATCACGCCCTGGACCAAAGGCAGGCGCTAAACCGCTGAGCCACCCGGGCTGCCCTATATTTGGTTTTTATCCCTAGTTCTTGACTCAGAGCTCCTAACATCCTTGGAATTTTCTGAGTGATAGGAGTGTCTTTTATTTTTCATAACAAGCCCCTTTTGATCACACTTGAATTTATGCTAATGAAGTGGCTGGGGTGGGACCCCTAGATAGTCTCAGAAGGGATTGGAGTCACCAGAAAGACTAAGTGATTAAAGCATTGGAACTTTCCAACCCATCCACTGACCTCTAGGAAAAGGGTGGGTGGCACTGGAGGTAAACGGCCATAAAAACTCTTGTACTTGGAGATACGATGAGCTTCTGGGTTGATAAACACATTGAGCTATTGTGAGGGTGGCACTCCCAGGGAATGGAAAGCTTCAAGCATGCCCCTTGTCCAAGCCAATACCTTGTCCTATGCATCTTTTCCATTTGTCTGTTCCAGAGTTCTGTCCTTTATGACAAATTATAAATGTAAGTAGATTACCTTCTTGAGTTTTGTGAGCCATCCTGGCAAAGTATAAAACCTAGGATGGGGTTGTGGGAGTCCCCAGTTTATAGCTGATTGGTCAGAAGTACTGATAGCCAGGGATTTCAGATTGGCTTCTGGATTTAGGAGCAGCCTTGTGGGATTGTACCCCACAATCCCTATCCTAAAGATATGAGGTGCCCTGGAAAACTAGCACCCTCTGAGTTCCTGTTCAGCATGAGGATTAAAGAGAAGTCTGAACTGAATTCCTACTGTCTCGGGTGTATTCCATTGGATATGTAGGTAGGCTAAGATTTTTCTAAACTCCCTCAAAGAGATGAAATAAAGCTGGTTCCATGGTGCTTATTTTGTGGGCTCTGAGGCAAGCCTGATCTGATCTCATGGCTTCTTTTTCCCTCTCCAGCCCTGCCTTCTCTGGACTCTGCATATCTCCAGGAGAAGAACCCAGAAAACTGATCAGTCCTGACAGTACAGTTCTAAAAAACATGCCCCATGTGAGTTGCTATTTCATTTTTCCTTCTTGAAGTGCAATCAGTTGTTGTGTGAACACCACATTTTATTTATCCCAAAATTTTCTGCCTGCCTTAGTTGCCTAAGGGAATCATTGCTCCCCAATTTTTCCCATTCAGTGACTGACTGATCTTAGCAAAGAGCTCCATTCTTCTCTAAATGCTTTTCCCCTCACCAGACAGTGTTTAGGTGTTTTTTCAGTTCATTCTACATATTTTACATGCAAAGTCTTCTGCCAGGAGTCCTAAGGAAGCAGAAATGTCTCCCCTTAAGAGCAGTATTAGTATAATGGTTTGGTGAGGTAGTTATATGGAACACATGGCAAACTGATCTCTACAAACCTAGGTTTCCCACTTGGAAGTGAAAGCATTTCTGCTGGATCTTCCAAGTCTCAGTGTGTGACGACATTTTCTGCGAGGCTTTTAAGAATGGATGGGGGGGTGTCTGGGTGGCTCAGTGGTTGAGCATCTGCCTTCGGCTTGGTGTGATCCTGGGGTCCTGGGGATCCAGTCTTGCGTCCAGCTCCCTGTGAGGAGCCTGCTTCTCCCTCTGCCTCTGTCTCTGCCTCTGTGTCTCTCATGAATAAATAAATAAAATCTTGGGGAAAAAAAAAGAATGGGCGGGGAACTTAGTTCTGAGAAGAAGAGATCTTGCCTCTTGCATAGTTTCCTGTCGATGCTGTAACAAATTACTACAAACTTAGTGACTTAAAACAACACAAATTTATTATCTATACTTCTGGAGGTCAAAGTGAAATTGGTTTTACAGGCTAAATCAAGGTGTTGGTAGGTCTGTGTTCTTCTGGAGATTCTGGAGGAGAATCTATTTCCTTGCATTTTTCCAGCTGCCAGAGGCTGCCCACATTCCTTGGCTCATGGCTTCCTTCCATTTTCAGAGCCAGTAATCATCATTCTGACTTCTTTTTTTTTTTATCATTCTGACTTCTGCTGTCATTATCGCATCTCCTTCACTGACCCTTGCCTGCATCTATCACTTAAAATACTCTTATGATTACATTGGGCCCAACCAGATATCCCAGGATAATCTTCCCATCTAAAGATCCTTAATCACATCTACATTTGTAATATAAGGTTACATACTCAAAAGTTCCAGGGATTCAGATATGGACATATTTGGGGGGCTGTTATTCTATTCAGCACAACCCTCTTGCCCAGGAACCAATGGGGATGAGCAGCAGGTTTACCTTGGAGTTGGTAAGAATGTGTCAGTGATGCCTATAGCACCTGGATTGGCATCCATCTGCTTGCATCAAAGGAAATAGAAATAAAATCTTCCAGATGCCTATTCTCTTGAAAATTAGAGATTCTTAGGGCTCAAAGACATTAGAGAATTTAATTGAAATACTCAAAACAGGAAGATCATTGCATCCATAAAGTGGAAATATCAATTATATGACATAATATTGTGACTTAAAGAATTTGAATCTTCAAAAATTCTTTTTTTAAAAAGATTTTATTTATTTATTTATTGCTTATTTAGAGAGAACATGTGCACATGCAAGTGGGGGGGAGGGGCAGAAGGAGAGAGAGAGAATCCCAAGCAGACTCCCTGCCCACATAGGGCTTGATCCCAGGACTCTGGGATCATGACCTGAGCCAAAGTCAGATGCTTAATTGACTAAGCCACCAAGGCACCCGCCAAATTCTATGTTTTAGATGGAGATTTATTAAAAATCTGGAAACATTTCATTAAATTTGTTTACTTTAAGGGGAGAAAAGAAGGAAAGAACTCATATTTATTGAGAATTTATTATTTTTTGAAAATTTGAAAGCTTAATATGCTGTGTAGCTCCATTTATTATTTCATTTAATCTGCATTCATTAATTAGATAACTTCATCTGCATTGTATTCTTGGACTTTTCTGGATAATAGAATTATCCTATTATACACAGTAAGTTTTGTCTTCCTATGCAACAGTAGGACTGATCAAGGATCATGTTGACACTATAGTTGAGGCACCTAGTTTCCTTTAATGTTACAAGGTATTCAGCCACAGCCTATTTACTGTGTTATCCCTTTCCTTCAAGCCCTTCTCTTTCTTTCCTCATTTTACCTCAAAGTCATTGTCATATTTTCACCGATAATAAATGGATTTGTTGTTTCAGTGGCTGGTGACTTTCAGGGATGTGGCCATCGACTTCTCACAGGAAGAGTGGGAATGCCTTAACTCCACTCAGAGGGACTTGTACAGGGATGTGATGTTGGAGAACTACAGCAACGTGATTTCACTAGGTAAGATCATCTTTTTCAATACGCAAAACTTGTCTCCCATATTTTCTGCCTCCTTCATTATCATTTTCTGATTTCTCTTCCCTAAGGAAAGGTTTGAGTTTTTTGGAGATAGAAAGGTAACCGAACTCCAGTAGTCCACTGCTTGGGTTGCACCAAATTGAACACAACCCAAGGAAACATTGAAAGCAAAGAACTTTTTATTACTTGTTTCATGTAAGGAAACCAGGATATCACTCTGAAAGCACCATCTCCCTGTGGGGTTAGTACAGGAAGTCTTTGTGCAGTGTATCGGGGCGAGGGCAGGGGGCTCATATAGGCACTCTGGTTCAGTTGCACACATCTGGCATTTCAGCGTGCCAGTGTGTACCTTGTATGTTCAAAAAATGGTGGAAAACTCTACCCATAGGAGGAGGTCTTAGTATTATAATAAGCTGAAAATACCTTCAGGTCAGCTCAAGTGGGCTTCTGTACAGGTCCTCAGCTCCCTTCTGGCTCACACTGACTCCCACATAAGGGGCTATTGGGCTGGACACACTTAGCAAAGGTCTACCAGGTGAAACACCTTTGTAGGGGTCTTCTCAGCTGGAACTGTTGGTTCTGCAAAACAAGACACATTCCTTCCCTGCTTTTGTCCCTTCTCTTCCTCCCTTCTGCTGATAGCTTTAAGCCCTCTTATTTAAATAACTTCCCCCTTGTATCCTAGCTAACAGGAGTAGACAGCTCCACTGTATACCTTCTTACTTCTCATCTTCAGACCTCCACATTTTCTTCTATCATTTCCTTCAGTGTCTTTCTGTGATGACCAATGGACTGGATTTGAATCTGGGATTCCCATACCATGACCGTATCCCATTTCTTTTCTTTTAAGCTGGATGTTCGATCCCTAAACCAGATGTGTTTTCTTTATTGGAGCAAGGGAAGGACCCCTGGATGGTGATGAGAGCCATGACAAGAAGAAGGAGTTCAGGTGAATAAAGAGTTAGTCACATAGGAGCAGCTCTTGCTAATAATAACAACTGATCTGTGAGGTGGCACCACTTTGAGATGTTTATGTGAAGCTCTCTTCAAAGGCCTGTGGAAAGAAGTCTAAGATCTCAGCAGGAAGGTTATATCAATGTGAGTTTCCAAAAGGAATTTCCCTTACAACTCACATTTACCACTCTTCCTCCCTCATATTCCCTTTTTGTTTTAATGAGGAAGCTACCTTTGGTTTCTTCCAGAGATATCCTCATATTTATTTTTTTTAATAGAGTTGGTATCGCCATCAACTTCGTTGAGAGCTTGCTGTGTTCTTAGATTAGGAAAATCAGGGACGATCTCTCAGAGGAGGTAATTTTGAATGCGGGCTTGAATGAAATTAGCCATGCAAAAAAAAAAAAAAAAAAAGAAAGAAAGAAAGAAAGAAAGAAAGAAAGAAAGAAAGAAGAAAGAAAGAAAAAAGTGTGTGTTTAGACAGATGGAACAGAAGTGCAGAGCCCCTGAGGAGATGCTGAACTTCACTTATTTGAGGATCAGCAAGAAGGACAGTGTGGCTAGAATAAGAAAAGTAAAAGTAGAAATTAATGATGAAGTCAGAGGAATAGGCAGAGAACAGATCACGTAAGGCCATTTAGGCAAGGAATGAGATTTTATTACAAGCATGATAAGGAGCCGTTGGAGGGTTTTGTGCATATGAGTAAAGGGATGTTTGTTTAAAGATCACTCTGGGTGCTTATAGAGAATGAGGTTAAGAAGGAAAGCAGGAAGACCAGTTAGAGGTCTCGTTCAGGAGTCCATATTAGAGATAAGAGTGGCTTAGAATGGGGTTTAATATATGAAAGTGATAAAAATGGGTTATATTCTGGTTATATTTGATGGTACAATTAATATGATTTGCTGAAGGATTGGAAGTAAAGGCATCAGAGTTTGGAAGCCTGCAGAAGAAAGTCAAGAGTTATGCGTTTGAGATGGCCATTAGATATTCTTAATAGAAAAGTTAGATAAGCATTTAAAAGCTTGAAGGATGGTAGGACTGAGGAATAAATATAAGGTTAATCTCTGGATTATGGGATTAGATTAGATTATGGAGGGAATTGGTCTAGATGGAAGGCAAGGTGAAGTCCAGGGGCTAAACCATAAGGCATTCCAGCATTTAGTTGGGAAAAGGATAATGATCCAGCAAAGGAAATTAAGGAGTAACTTAAGTAACCTGTGGTCTGTGATGCAATCTGGAATACAGAGGACTGGAAGCCAAGTGGCAAACATAAAGAGGAAGTGGTTAACTGTGAAAGATGCTGCTATGAGGTCAAGTAAGATGAAGGATGAGACTTGATTATTGGATTTGGCAAGACAAAGGGCACTAGTGACCCAGACAGAATAGGTTTAGAAATGAGAGGAATAACAACCTGATTGTAGAGGATTAAAAAGAGAACAGAGAAGAAATAAGACAACAATAAAAACTATTGTGGGAAAGTGATTTAACTCACCAGGAAGTGTTGAGGGCCATTTGAGGAATTCTCAAAAGTATAAATAGAGGACAAAGAAGTATGATTCAAGTTTGTATATGGAGTGCTATTTCAACTGCATAAAAGTAAAGGAAAAAAGCCTGGAAGGAAATATGGCAAAAATGTTAGTTATGAGGGTGGGAGAAAAGGGGCGGGGGGAGTGTTGACAGGAAATCCAGACATCTCTTTTGAAAAGTTTTACCAGGAAGGAGTACAGTAAATGAATAGGAGCTGCAGGGTAAATCAGAGAATCAAAGAGGTTGTTTTGTTTTGATTTCAAAGGAGAGCCTTTAAGATGGAGATAAATATTGGAGAGATATACAAGAGTAAGTGATCTGGAAATATGGGTGGTAGTGATCACAAAGGATGGTTACTCGAAATTGAGATTTTGGAAGTATTTCCATAATTGGAAATGACAAGGTCTATTATGTATGTCTACTGTGAGGGAGGGTAGATGGAGTGAGGTAGAGGAAAACAGTGCTTCAGGGGAAACAGTGTGCTCAAGGTTGCAATCAAAGCAAGAGGTGAAGAGAACACATAGAAGGGAGGGAGGCTGAGGTTACAGAGTATTTGCAGGACATATACTGTGAAATCCTGAAGGCCTCCTGGTTAGAGTACAAGAGAACACTGCATCACAATAAAAGATGTCTAGACCTGGATGGGATGAGAGTCCTAGTGATGAACAAGAATGCAGGAACCTGGGGCTTTCCAGGAACATTGGGATACCTAGAAATGTCAAGAATTACAGGATTGGTCCTAGAGTAGTTTCTCTGGGAAAGATGAGTACTTATGCCTCTTATAACCTAAGAGTAGTGGCATTATTGGACTAAGAGTGTATAGAAGTCAAGACTTTCCGGGAGAAGCCAGCATTAATAGCAGAATATGGAGGTCTTACCAACATCCAAGAGGGGCCTCTCTTATAGGCTGTAGTGGGTGGAATGGCTGTCTTAATATAAGAGAGAATTACAGGTGCAGCATTGCTGGAATCTGGGATTAGGGATGGCTTTTCAGGAATCGCAAAGGAACGTAAAGTTTCAGGTGAACCCTGAAAGGATATAAAGCAGGTAGGGAGGCTGAGGGTAGACAGAAGAGCATTCCTGGCAAAGGCAACAGCGAATTGAGGGCAATAGGAGAATGGAGCTTGGTGCAATATGAGGTATCCTAAGAAGGCCCTTATATTTGGAGCCTCATAAGGAAATGGTGCCAGGTGTGAGTTTGGAGAGTCTGGCAGGGTCTAGACCAGGCTGAACCATCTAGGGGTTATAAAAATGACTTGGTGAGGGTGCTTGGGTGGCTCAGTCGGTTAAATGTCTGACTCTTGATTTTGGCTCAGGTCATGATCTCAGGGTCCTAAGATAGAGCCTTGTCAGTGGGCTCTGCATTCAGTGGGGAGTCTGCTTGAGGATTCTTTCCCTCTTCCTCTGCCCTCCTCCCACTTGTGTGCTCTCTCTCTCTTTCTCTCAAATAAATAAATAAATAAATAAATAAATAAATAAATAAATAAAATGACTTGGTGGGTTATGAGCAGCATTTATTTTTATCATTTTGTTTTGTTTCTTAAATAAAATAACACAGAAGAGAAAAAATTTTTAAATATCAGAACGCATCCCATGTAGCAAAGATAATTCCATGACCTATTGGCTTTATGTATGTGTGTGTTTGATCATAATATAGCATGTATTTCTTATCTTTGAATTTTGTCTCCAAAGCATTTGCAAACTAATGAAGAATCTTAAATAGGACAGTGAAATAGGACAATTTACATATTTAATGTATCACTTTGACTGCCAGATGGAAATTAGAAGAAAGAGTCTCAGGACATGACTGAGTAGGTTATTGTTCTGCTTCACACAAGAGGTGCTCTGGCTTTCTCTGAGTGTTGATAGTAGATAGGGATTGAGATAAGGCAACAGATTCAAGAGGAATTTCAGAGATTAATTCAGCAGGAGATGAGGGGCAAGGGGCACGGCCAAAATGAAAGAGACCTCCTAAAATGATTTCTGCTTTTCAGGCTATTTTGTCTTCTTTAGCCATCACCTCTTTTGCAGTTTTCTCATTTTTTTCTTCCATTAATTTAATGACAACAAAAAGAACTATTTAATCATGTTATTATAACATGGAGAACAGTTGGGTCTAAACTGGATTCATTTGATCCCTTACGCTGTTCCTCTAATCAACATATTCCAGTTGGGTTCTTTCCTAGGGTTTTGTAAACCGTATTGTGCTTCTCTGACAAAAACAAAGTAAAAGCCAAATACTCTTATCCCAATACATTTTGTTGACATGAGTTGATGTTAACTGAGCTGTGTGGGGTTTTTTGTTTTTATTTTTGTTTACAATTTCATTCTGCTTTTCAGCGAAAGCATGTTTTCCTTAGATTTCTGCATCATTTCTCTTTAAAAAATTTTAGAAGGGGGAAGGGCAGAGGGAGAGAGAGAGAGAATCTTAAGCAGGCTCCATGCCTAGTGCAGAGCCCAGTGTGGGGGTGGATCTCATGACCCTGAGATCATGACCTGAGCCGAAATCAAGAGTTAGATGTTTAACCACCTGAGCCACCCATGCTCCCCTCTGACTCATTTCTAAAGACTGTTTAAACTTGATCTTACTGATTTATGTTGATTTTCTTTCTTAATATCATCCTCTGTTACTTTCTATAGCCTAGGTACAGTGTCATCAGAGACTATGCCTCACACTCCAGGCATATTATTATTATTATTTTTATTTATTTATTTATTTATTTATTTATTTATTTATTTATTTATTTATTTATGATAGTCACAGAGAGAGAGAGAGAGAGAGGCAGAGACACAGGTGGAGGGAGAAGCAGGCTCCATGCACCGGGAGCCTGATGTGGGATTCGATCCTGGGTCTCCAGGATCGCGCCCTGGGCCAAAGGCAGGCGCCAAACCGCTGCGCCACCCAGGGATCCCCTCCAGGCATATTAGATAGTATTCTTTTACATTTAAAAGTTATACCTAGGGGCATCCCTGGGTGGCGCAGCGGTTTGGCGTCTGCCTTTGGCCCAGGGCGCGATCCTGGAGTCCAGGGATCAAGTCCCACGTCGGGCTCCCGGCATGGAGACTGCTTCTCCCTGCTCCTGTGTCTCTGTCTCTCTCTCTCTATGTCTATGTCTATCATAAATAAATGAATCTTTAAAAAAAAAGTTATACCTATAAATTTTTGTTCAGAACAACATAAACGTTTCTTTTTAAAATTTATTTATTTATTTATTTATTTATTTATTTATTTATTTATGAAAGACACAGAGAGGCAGAGACACAGGCAGAGGGAGAAGCATGGTCCCTCTGGGGAGTGTACTGTGAGACTCAATCCCAGGACTCCAGGACCATGCCCTGAGCCGAGGGCAGACACTCAACCACTAGGCATCCTAGGCATCCCTAAAAGTTTCTTTATTGTGTGAGCTTGTCACTATTTCTAGAATATTATAAAGATGCTTTTCTGGGAAATATGAGAACATTTGGCCTTAAGTGGAATGTATTGGAAAGGAAGACTTGAAAAAATATATAAGGGAAAAAGAAAATACTGTATATGGTTTCTATGTTCTGGGGAATAGCTAAATAGGCATATTTTTTCTAAACTTGTAAAGCTTGGAGAGTAGGAGGATCAACATAAATAAATGAAATATAATTCTAGACTTGTAAAAATTGAAACAAGAATGAGGAATAAGGTACAGTTATAGAGATTAAGAGAAAGCATGGACCCAATTAGAGTTTTCAGGGGTAGTCTTTCTGAGCAGCTGCTGTTTAAATTAAAACATTTCAGATATAAAGGAATTGGCCATGCAGAGAGCATTTCTGGCAGATGGAACAGCATATAAGAGTCTGAAATGGGAAAGAATTTGATATGTTCCAGGAACTTAAATAAAGCCAGTAGGGTTGGAGCATTGTTTCTGAGAATAAAAATGGCTCGATATGAGGTCAGAAATGTAATCAAGGAATGGATCATGCAGGGGCTTTTAGGCCATGAACAGGAATTTGGATTTTATTTGGAAGTACAAGGAGTAAACCATTGAAAAGTTTTAAGCTGTATTTTCAATTTTTTTCTATACCAGCAGCATCTGGAGAGATAGATAAATGAAGGAAAATTTGCATTTTTAAAGTTGCTGACAAATAGTGAATGTCAATAATGTGCAAATAATGATCCTAGGCATTAGAAATAAAGCAGAGAATGAAGCAAAGTCATTGCTTTGATTAAGTATGGGGGAGACAGACAACGCACCAGCTTTAAAAATAGTATATCCGGGATCCCTGGGTGGCGCAGCGGTTTGGCGCCTGCCTTTGGCCCAGGGCGCGATCCTGGAGACCCGGGATCGAACCCCACGTCAGGCTCCCGGTGCATGGAGCCTGCTTCTCCCTCTGCCTGTATCTCTGCCTCTCTCTCTCTCTGTGTGACTATCATAAATAAATAAAAATTAAAAAAAAAATTAAAAAAAAAATAAAAAAAAAAATAGTATATCCACTAGTGAATAAATGAAATATAGGTGCAGTTCTATACTGGGTGTGTTGATAATGTGACATTTGAGCAGAAAACTGAAGTGAGAGAAGAGAGCAAGCCATGCAGATATCTGGGGAAAGAGCATTCCAAAAGGTAAACATGGAGGCATATGCTTGGCATTTTGAACAGCAAGGAACTATTGTGGTGAGAACAAAATGAATAATTAGGAGCGGTAAGAGATGAATCAAAGTAGGGCAAACTCCCATAGACTAAAGTCAAATGTGCCATAATAAGTAAGATCTTTGGATATTATTCTAAGATGATAAAATAAGATCTGGGAAGATTTTTACAGGGGAGTAATATGATATGAATTTTATTTTATTTTATTTTATTTTTAAGATTTTATTTACTTATGCATGAGAGATACACACACAGAGAGAGAGAGAGAGAGAGAGAGAGAGAGAGGCAAAGACATAAACAGAGGAGAAGCAGGCTCCATGCAGGGAGCCTGATGTGAGGCTCGATCCCAGGACTCCAGGATCACGCCCCGGGCCGAAGGCAGGCGCTAAACCACTGAGCCACCCAGGGATGCCCTGTGATATGAATTTTAAAAGAATTCTTCTGCCTGCTGTGTGAAGAACAAATTGTATGGGCATAGTTCAAAGAACAGACCAGTTAAGAGGCTATTACTCTGAGAGACAGGTGGCTTGGCCTAGGGTGATAGTAGCGGATGTGGTCAGATACTCAATAAACTTTAATAGGAGAGGTAATAGGACTTGTTGATAGATTGGATATCTACATTTGATCAAATATTTCCATGGGAGAGTTTTTGCTATTAAAATCTTCCATGGTTGGATTCTAATCCACCTCCAAAGTCTGAGAACACACTTAGACTATTTTTCTAATTAACTTCCTCCCTATAAACTCCCTTTATTCCGTGTTTTCTCCTAGTGTCTTTTATTTTAATTGCACAAAATATTTCAGCACTGCTTGAGCCATTCTGTTCTTATAAGAATTTTATCTACCATTTTTACTTTAGAAGGCTTAAAAGTTTCATTTCTCCGTGTAAACCAAAACAGCAGGAATTTGCTTTCTTGTTATCTTCCAGACTTGGAATCCAGTTGTAAGATCATAAAGTCATCCCCAGAAAAGGGAGCTTATGAAATGGAATCACTGCAAGGGGAGAATATGAGGAAATCTTTCAGTCATAACTTTGATTGCAATGGTCTTAGAGATACTACGAAGGGCAAAGGAATGTTTGAGGGTCAACAGAGAAGTCAGGAAGGACTTCACATGCACATGAAAATTACCTGTGGCGAAAAGGCCACTCAAAGCCATTCTATGTTACCTACTCTTTATCAGATACATCCTACCAAGGAAAAATTATACAAATGTAAGGAATGTGAACAAGTGTTCAACTACCTGTCATGCCTTACTCAACATGAGAAAAGCCATAATAAAGAAAAACACTCTGAAGTTAAGAAAAGTAGGAAGACCTTCAGTCAAAAGCCAGCCTATATTCAGCATCAGAGGATTCAGAATGGTGAAAAGCCTTATGAGTGTATGGAATGTGGGAAGGCCTTCAGTCGTAGTTCTGATCTGATTCAACATCAGAAAATTCATACTAATGAAAAACCTTATCAGTGTAAGGCATGTGGGAAGGCTTTTATTCGTGGTTCACAGCTCACTGAACATCAGAGAGTTCATACAGGAGAGAAACCATATGAATGTAAGAAATGTGGAAAAGCCTTTAGTTATTGTTCACAGTATACTCTCCATCAGAGAATTCATAGTGGTGAAAAACCCTATAAATGTAAGGAATGTGGGAAGTCCTTTATTCTTGGCTCTCAACTTACTTACCATCAGAGAATTCATAGTGGTGAGAAACCTTATGAGTGTAAGGAATGTGGAAAGGCCTTTATTCTTGGTTCACACCTTACTTATCATCAAAGAGTTCATACTGGTGAAAAGCCTTACAGATGTAAAGAATGTGGAAAGGCCTTTTTATGTGCCTCCCAACTTAATGAACATCAGAGAATCCATACAGGTGAGAAGCCCTATGAATGTAAAGAATGTGGGAAGGCCTTTTTTCGTGGCTCACAACTAACTTACCATCTGAGAGTTCATACAGGTGAGAGACCCTATAAATGCAAAGAATGTGGGAAAGCCTTTATTTCTAATTCTAATCTTACTCAACATCAGAGAATTCATACAGGTGAAAAACCCTACAAATGTAAAGAATGTGAGAAGGCCTTTATTTGTGGCAAACAGCTTAGTGAACATCAGAGAATTCATACAGGTGAGAAACCCTTTGAATGTAAGGAGTGTGGAAAGGCTTTTATTCGTGGTGCATATCTTACCCAACATGAGAAAATTCATGGTGAGAAGCATTATGAATGTAAGGAATGTGGGAAGACCTTTTTTCGTGCCACACAACTTACATATCACCAGAGAATTCATACAGGTGAGAAACCCTACAAATGTAAGGAATGTGACAAGGCTTTTATTTATGGCTCACAACTTAGTGAACACCAAAGAATTCATAGAGGTGAAAAACCCTATGAATGTAAGCAATGTGGGAAGGCCTTTGTTCGTGGCTCACATCTTACTGAACATCTAAGAACTCATTCCGGTGAGAAACCCTATGAATGTAAGGAATGTGGGAAGGCCTTTAGTCGTGGCTCAGAACTTACTCTACATCAAAGGATCCATACTGGTGAGAAACCTTATGGATGTGTTCAATGTGGTAAAGACTTTAGACGTCATTCACAACTTACTCAACATATGAGGCTTCATAATTGAAAAAGCCTTGATTTTGATTTAATAGAAGGCTTCAACACTTCTGAAATGTTAGAGAACCCATATTATGTTCATAGTGAATGTAGTGATAGATCCTTTTGCTTGTGCTAAAAATCAGCTCATTTTTAGAAAACCTGTATTAATGAATGCAGAAATAACTTTTGGAACCCATTAAACATTTTTAAGAATCTCTATAGCTTTGGAATGTAATGCTGAAATATATTCTTTATTGAGCACCATCTCTATTTCACCATTTCCTGTGAAATTGGAGAAATTAATCTCTGTGTGCCTCAGTTTCTTTGTGTAAAATAATGGAATAATAGCACATTGATTAAATTAAAAATGATTAAATGTATGCAACTCTCTTTGGACAGTATCTGATACTCATCTGTTATTTTTTTTCTTCTGTTATTATCATCATTATTATATGCTATTGGAGAAGTCAAGTGGTAAGAGTATTTTTGAGTACAGTAAGATGTAAGCATTCTATTATCATCTATCTCCTTTCTAAAAATTTTGTTTCATTTTAGATTTTATTTATTAGAGAGAGAGAGAGAGAGCACAAGCACACAAGTGAGCAGGCAAGGGCGGGGGGGGGGGCAGGAGAGTGCAGAGCTGAGTGGGGAGCTGGAGGCAGGGTTCAATCCCAGGACCCCAGGGTCATGACCCAAGCCAAAGGCAAATGCTTAACCAACTGAGCCACCCAGATGCCCCCCCTCTTTTGTTTTGTTTTTACCATCTATCCCTTTATGAATACCAGATAATTTATTCTATGACAGAAACTTTAGAATATAAAAAAGGCAGGAAGCTCTCCATTTTAGAGCTCATAAATTCTGCTGCACAAGATAATTCATACTGCAAACAAACTATAGAAGAAATCCCTTTAAGATTGTAAAGCTTTTTTATAAAATCAGGGAGAGGTGATTTTTCAACAGCAAATTCCAAAAGCAGAAGTTGTTATTTCACATTTTCTAATTACTACTTTAAGGGAAAAATAATTTAACAACAAAATGATAGCGAGGTAGCTCCATTAAAAGAGAAAAAAACTAAAAAAAGAAAAATATATATGCAATTATTAGTCTTAAATGAGAAATCAAAAATTACCAATTATGGCTTTTTTCTCATTATCTCTACCTAATCTATTCTTGATAATTTGTTGAATAGTAAATTTTCAGATGCCTAAATTGCATTATTTTAAATGGGAAAAATGATAATGTTTCCAGCCCACTCAAATGTCCTGATTAGTTTTCCCAGATGTAATTTAAATTCAGCTTAAACCACCTACTTGATTTCTCTAAGAGATTTCAGAATAATATAAAACTTGTAAAACCCAGTAAACTTGTGTAAATAATTAGCAGATATGATTGTGCATGCAATGATTTTAAATATAAAGTATGAATTATGTTTTCCTTCTACACTTCAAGAAACAGAAACTATGATATAAATAAATTGGGGCAGCCAGGGTGACTCTGCGGTTTAGCATCCGCCTTTGGCCCAGGGCGTGATCCTGGAGACCCACGATCGAGTCCCGAGTCAGGCTCCCTGCATGGAGCCTGCTTCTCCCTCTGCCTGTGTCTCTGCCTTTCTCTCTCTCTCTCGAATAAATAAATAATAAATAGATATTTTTAAAAAATAAATAAATAATAAATTGTATTAGTACATAATGGACACAACAATTAGTAAAATAAAATAATAATAAAAGTAAAATAAAAACCATTGCTAGAATAATTGAAACATAAGTTCCCAAAACAATACTTACCTTTTCTACATGTGATGCACTCAGCTGTTTTCTATTCAATTCTCTGTAGTAAATCTACAGCCCACTCTGTTGTCTTCACAACTTAATACTATTCATTATCCCCATTCTGAAAGACACTGGTTTTACATTTATATTACAGAATTGTAATCCAGGAGCACCTGGGTGGCTCAGTTGTTTGAGTGTCTGACTCTTGATTTTGGCGCAGGTCATGATCTTGGAGTCATGAGATTGAGCCCTGCATAAAGTTCTGTACTGAGCATGGAGCCTTCCTGAGATTCTCCTTCTTTCTCTCTGTCCCTCCTTTTCTCTCCCCCCAACCCCCAGCTTATGCACTTACACTTTCTCTCAAAAAAATAATTCAAATGCTAATTTGCCATTTTTTAAAGTGAAAAAAAAAAAAAGATTAAGAACCATTAGAACTCCCTCTGGTGAATCATTAGAGTAACAACTGTGATGCTAGCTAATGCAGCCATGCATTCCCTGCTCATACTGGACAAACTATGGCATCATTACCACACTGAATTTAAAGAAAATGTAAATAATGTAAGTAAAACATTTGATGCATTGTTGTAAGTCATTGATATACATCTGGCATGTAACATATTTGCGTATTAGCAGAAAATACCCTGAACCAGACTCTCCCAAAATATGTTCAAGAAATAATAATCTCCAAATATCACTGGAGAAGAGGGTTCTGTCTCATTGCATACTACAGTGCATAACCAAATTCCCTTACTGGCCAATTCCATTTTGAACAAGACAAATTAAAAGGTTGTGAGAAGACCTCCAATAAAGAAAATATTACCGTTGTTTCCCAGTCCTGACCATGAATGCTTTCTCTTCCAACATACTATCTTTGGGTTATGAACACACTTTGAGAAATCCATTGCTGACCAAAAGGAATAATTATAAGATGAAATTTACAGTATTATGGCAGTTAATTAAATTTGGTAGGTGGTGTAGTAGTTTTTGTTCTAGCTCAAGTTTTCATAACCCTTTCCCTATTCCCTCAACATCTAGATTGATTTAGTTAGGTTTTTATTCTTTATGCTGTTGTTATGAGGTTGTTTAATGTGAAACTTGAATGAATATTATCTCAGCGTTTTATATTTATTTCATAAATTAAAACTTAGTTTCCTATTGAGGTAATAATGAGGGGATAGGAATGTACACTAATCAAATAATAAAGACAAACAGAAGTAACTGCTACACTGCTTTTGTTGGTAAGATATATTGATACCATCACACCCATTCAAAATTAAGCTCTATTTCCCCTACATGCATATAATTCTTTTCAAAGGTCATTAATTTCTTTTCAAAAGTCATTAATTTCTTTTACAAAGTTACATAATAAAGTTTAACCCATACCAAAGAAATAGTGCAAATTAAAAACTCACATTCACTACCTCCCACCCATCTACTGTTAAAACTTTGGTTTTTATCTTGTGATGTTTCCTTCTGTTTTCAAATATGGTCCATATTTGAGTCTAAAAAAAATATGTTTCAATGGGATAACTACCCACTAGAATTTTATTTTGTGTTAGCTTTTTCTTTTCTTTTTTTAAGATTTTATTTATTTAATCATGAGAGAGAGAGAGAGGCAGAGACACAGGCAAAGGGAGAAGCAGGCTCCATGCAGGGAGCCTGACGTGGGACCCGATCCCAGGTCTCCAGGATCAGGCCCTGGGCTGAAGGCAAGCACCAAACTGCTGAGCCACCCGGGCTGCCCAGTGTTAGCTTTTTCTTATAGAACATTTCAAACATATAACGAAAATAGGATAGTACAAAGAACAGCCATGTACCCATCTAGTTTTTTGGGGTTTTTTTTGTTTTTTTCTTAAGATTTAATTTCTTTACTCAAGAGAAAGGGAGAGAGCACAAGCAGGGGGAGAGGGAGAAGCAGGCTCCCTGGTGGGCAGGGAGCCCTATGTAGGGCTCAATTCCAGGACCTGAGCTGAAGGCAGATCCTTAACTGACTGAGCCACACAGGCACCCCTATTTTTATTTTTTAATTTTAAATCTAGTATAGATAACACAGCATTACATATTTTTAATAATCACTCTTATTTTATCTTTCTTGTTAACCTTCCAAATATTTTTGGCTGGGGTATTTTAAAGCCAAACCAGTATATTTTAGCATTTCCCCTCTACATATTTCAGTACGTATCTTGAACAGATAAGGACTTAATATCTGGTAATTTTTCAGATACTAACGATTATAGTTGTCTTATTTGACTCAGGATTTAGAAGACATCTGCTCATTGCATTTTGTTGGTATGTCTCTTGTACACTTGCTCTTCTGACTTTTTAAAAATGCCTACAGGAACATAGTAACAGCAATGTCATGATATATCCTCCCTATTTCCCTGCAAACTGAGTATTCAGGTTATTTCTTTGTTGCTACAAACCAGTGCAATAAATGCCCTTATATGCTTATTCTTGCATGTTTGTGTTTTTATTTCTACAGAGTATATTCTACAGATTAGGCTAAGTCAAATTACATGTACATTTTAAATTTTAACAAATTATGCCAAAACGTGAAGCAGTTTACATTCTCATCATTAATGTATGAGAGTGTTCATTCCCCATTACATCACCAGGAGCAAAAAATAAGGACTTCCATTGGAGCCATGATGGAATAACAAGTTAAGACAGGGACTTTTGATCGCCAACAAAAGAGATACAAATTAAGAGAGTACTGTGATCATACCAACTTTCTACCTGGAGATACATTCTCAATAACGAGAAAGGTTATCCCAAACAGAGTATGCTGGTCTGTGTTGAGAAGATGGAGATTAAAGAGACTGATGTGTCTGGAAGTTGCAGAGCAGTTCTAGAGAGAAGGAAGCTGTGCAGAGAATTTCAGAAATGTGTGAAAGGGTCCTCTTCAGTCTTTCCTAATATTAAGTAGTACATGCATAGAGTGTGGTTCTACAAGACTGAGTAAAGTGCAGAGAGCTGCAAGTTGTAAAATGCCCAGAGCTGACAAATGGCAGAGATGCTCTAATTCTGACCAGATGATCACCCATACCATTTGATAGGTAGCCCAGAAGAGTCACACAATAGGAGTAGAGGTGAACTACCTCTAAAGCACTTTAGACCTGTCCTAAACTGCTTTTTCAAAGTTTCAAAAGAAGTAAGTAATCTAGCTGTCTACAGAGCAAATTTCAACACTCTAAAAGAAATGTAACAATAGGGGCAGCCCTGATGGCCCAGCAGTTTAGCGCCGACTTCAGCCCAGGGTGTGATCCTGGAGTCCCAGGATTGAGTCCCATGTCAGGCTCCCTGCATGGAGACTGCTTCTCCCTCTGCCTCTCTCTCTGTATCTCTCATGAATAAATAAATAAAAATCTTTTTTTAAAAAAGAAATGTAACAATAGCCACCATTTAACAATGTAAATTTCACAATGTCCAGTATCTATACAAAGAAGGTTAAAAAAAAAAAAGACACAAAACCAGAAAAGAAAAGTCAATCAGCCAACTGAAATGGCAGGAGAAATGGTATCAGTATAAAATTACTAAAGCTGTTATGCTCAATAGGTTAAGAATTTTTAAAACCACAACATAATGAGGACAGATATGGAGGATACAAATGGAATTTCTAGAAAAGAAAAATATCTGAGAACAAAATTTTATGGAAGATTAAACACAGAAGAAGGAAAAATTCAGTGAACTTGAAAACAAACATACCTGGAAAAAATGAAGCATATGGAGAAAAAGACTGAATGAGAAGACACTCCATAACCTGTGGGCACATATAAAGCAGGATAAGATACACGTAAATGAGATGTCAGCAAGATGGTAGAGTTGGCTGTCCTGGACCTTTTTTCTCTCAACAAACACACTGATTCAGGTTTCATGGAAAAATTTCCATTGTGAGAAATTCAGAAACTGATTGAAAGACTTCTGTACCCCAGGAGAATGCAAAGTCAGACTCATCAAAACCCATAGGGAGATACGGGATCCTTCCCACCAGAGTCCTGGTATATGGTGCAATACCATAAATCAGTAAGAGACCTGCTGGCTACTAGCTTCAACGAGGGGAGGGAAGGGGATGGTTTACCCATCCTGTACCTCAAACTTCCTAAATGACTCCCAGAATACTGACTTTGGTCTTGCCAGTTGTGGAGTTTTGACAGGTCCAGTAAAATCTAGTCACTGAGTAGAAATGGAGATGATGGGTTGAGCTGGTAGACGTTAGCTCTGTTCAGCACAGAGCAAACAGAAGTAAAATCTCAGCCCTCAGCTTCCCCCTGGGGAAGAAAAGAATTGATCTCTGCCCAACACCCCAGTGTTGCCCAATGAATTGGCATTTGACTTAGTCTCAGAACTCTGAAATGTCTGGCAGTCTATCTACCTATGGGAGAACAAAGATAATAGTTTCAACTGATAAATGCCACAGCCCCATTTGTATCTCAGCACAAAAGGAATGGGCAAAAATAACAGCTGCCTAATTCTTCCTGGGGAGAGAAAGAGTACATACAGTTCCCCAGATAAAGATGGAGACTGGCAGAGAATTTAAAAATATGTTTCAACTATATACTGGATACAAGAGATACAATGTAGATTCAAATATCAAATTTCAAAACAAAAGGACAGAAAAATATACCATGCAAACATCAACCATATCCTATCAGACCAAATAGACATTAAGACAAAATTACCAGAGACAAAGAGGTACATTTTACCATCACAAAGGGTTTAATCCATCAAGAAGACAACAATCATAAGAATATATGCAACTAAAACCAAAAACCCAAGTGTCCATCACCAGATGAACAAGGCAACAAAACGTATATGCATACAATGGAATATTATTCAGATTTAATAAAGAAGAAAATTCTGACAACTACTACAACATGGATGAAACCTAAAGGCAAAATACCAAACATAAAAAGCAAAAACTGACAGAATGAGGGGTGCCTGGGTGGCTCAGTTGGTTAAGTGTTCTGGCTCTTCATTTCAGCTCAGGGCATGATCTTAGCATTGTGAGTTCAAGGCCCCTGATGGACTCCACACTGGGCATGGAGCCTGCTTAAGATTCTCTCTCTCCCTCTGCCCCTCCCTCCTGCTTGTGCTCTCTCTCTCTCTCTCTCTCTCTCTCTGTCTCAAAACAAAAAGCAAAACAAAACAGCCCCCCTAAAAAAACCCAACCCCAAAATGGACAGAATGAAAGGGAGAAGTAGATAATTAGATGGTAATACTTAAGGATATCAAAAGCCCACTTCCAATAATGGATAGAACAACTAAACAGAAGATCTTCAAGGAAGGAAACAAATGATTTAAACAACACCATAAGCCAAGTAGGCTTAACATATATAAAAAATTCCAGTCAGCAACACCAAAATACACATTTTTTAAGTATATGGAGTCTTATCCAGGACAGAGCATATTTTAGTTTAGAAAACAAGTCTTAAAAAAAAAACAAGTCTTAGTAAATATAAGAGGATTTATGTCATACAAAGAATATTCTCCAATCATAATGGAATTAAATTTAAAAAGTGAATAATAGAAGGAAACTTGGGAAATTAATAAATATGTGGAAACTAAATAACATGCTTTAAACCAATGGATCAAAGGAGAATTCAAAGAATTCACAAAGAAAATTCAAAAATGGAGAGAGAGATAAGATGGTGGCCTAGTAGGAGGACTCTAGGCTCATCTTGTCCTTTGACCACAACTAGATAACTATCAAATCATCCTGAATACCCAAGAAGTTGATCTGAAAACTGACAGAACAAACTCCAAAACTAGAAAGAGAGAAGAGGCCACATCAAAGAAAGTAGAAAGTATGGAGATGTGGTTTGGGGGAGAAATGGATCACAGGTGCTGCAGAGGGGAGGGAGCCCTGGTCACAGAGAAAGGTGAGGGAGAGAGGAGCACACAGGAGAATACACAAAGAGAACACTTCTCCAAAGCCATTGGCTCCTGATTTCAGCTCAGGTCATGATCTCAGGGTCATGAGACTGAGCGCCACAGAAGGATTGCCCAAAGAATCAATTTGCGAAGACTATCAGTGTATTTTTTTCCTTTCTCTTTGGCCTCATGTGTTTAAGGAAATTTCTGTCAAATCACTATCTCACCACTAAATTAATAGAAGATTTCAGTAGTCAAGCACAAAAGAGAATAAAGTTTTGACAAAAATAGTTTTAAAAAGTTCACTAAGCAATCACAATTCACAACAAGCAGCAAGAAGAAATCCTGAGGAGGAAAAAAAATCTCAATTACAGTTACTACATGATTACAGTTACTACTATACAAAGATTTCTAGTTTTAACCAAAACATATGTCATACAAATATGCATGCATTAATAGGCATTAATAGGCATGCATTAATAGGCAAAAAAAGACATAAAAATTGATCATGAGTTCAGACATTGTACTGACTAGAAAAAACTTTACATCGACTGTCTTAAATATACTTAAAAAGCTGAAAGACACCATGAACAATAGCTAAAGGAAACCAGAAGAACATTATCTCAATAGAGATTATCAGTAAAAGAAATTATAAAAAGGAACCAAAAAGAAATTGTGGAGCTTATAAATATAATAACTGAAATGGAAAATGCACTACAACACCTACTAGGATGCCTATTTTAAAAATTGAAAAATAACAACTGTTGACGGGGATGTGGAACAATTGGAACCCTCATACACTGCTAGAAATCCTACATGCTGCTATGAAAAATAACTTGGTTCCTCAGAAAGCTAAATATAGAATTTGCATATGACCCAACAATTCCACTCAGGTACTAAAGGAATTAATAACAGGGACTTTAACAGATACTTGTACATAAAAGTTTACTGCAGGATTATTCATAATAGCCAAAATATAGAAACAACTCAAGTGTCCATCAACAGAACAAACAAAATATGGTATGTATGCACAATGGAATATTATTCAGCCATAAAAAGACATGGAATTCTTACACATACTACAACATGGATTAATGTTGAAAACATTACATTAAATACAATAAGCCAGACACAAAAGTGTATGTTTCCATTTATATGAAATAGCAAAAGTAGGCAAATTTATAGATACAGAAAGTAGATTAGAAGTTTCCAGGTGCAAGGAATCAAATGGAAATTGGGGAGTTATTGCTTAATAGTTACAGTTTCTGTTTAAGGTGATGAAAAGGTTAGAGATAGAAGTGATAGTTGCACAATAATACGAATATAACTAATGTCACTGAATTGTACACTTAAAAGTGAATATGGCAATTTTATGTTGTATATATTTTACCGCATCTAATATGCCAAAATTACATTGAATATTACACTTTAGAAGGGTAAATTATGTGGAATGTAAATTATATCTCAATAAAGCTATATTAAAACTAGAAACAAACCAACCTATGAATGTAACTTAAGTAGTTGTACTACTATTTGCATTATTTATTCCATCTTGGATGAATTGGTTAGTTCATGGTTTACAAGAAATGGTTCATTTTTTTAAAAGTTGTTGAATTTCTGTGAGTAGAGTTACTTATAATGCTCCCTTATTATCCTATAAGTGTTTGCTGGGTTTATACTAATATTCTATTACATTTCTGATGACAATCTTGCTAGAAGTTTATAAATTTCATTGATCTTTTTGAAGAGCAGATTTTGGTTTATTTTTCTCTATTGTTTTTCTGTTTACAATTTCATTGATTTTAAGCTCTTATATACTTATTATTTCATTCCTTCTACTCACTTTGCATTGTTTTGTTCTTTTTTAAAAAGATTTTATTTATTCATGAGAGACACAGAGAGACAGAGAGGCAGAGACACAGGTAGAGGGAGAAGCAGGCTCCATGCAGGGAGCCTGATGTGGGACTCGATCCTGGTACTCTGGGCTAAAGGCAGGCGCAAAACTGCTGAGCCACCCAAGGATTTCATTTTGTTCTTTTTCTAGTTTCCTGAGGTGGAATTTGAGTGTTTTTTGAGAATTTTTTCATTTTTAATGAGCATTTAGTGCTTCTCCTCCTCCTGTGTGTCTGCCTCTCTCTCTCTATGTCTATCATAAATAAATAAATCTTTAAAAATATTTTTAAAAAATTTCAGTTCTATCAGTTTCTACTTTACATGTTTTGCAGCTGTGCTACTTGGTATATAAAAATTTAGGATTGCTGCCTTCTGGGACTGACCCATTTATCATCACGTAATGTGCTTTTATAGTCCATAATTTTCTTTGCTCTGAATTCTACTTTGATATCAACATAGCTACTATAGTTTTCTTGATTATTATTTGAATGGTATATCGTTTTCTAACCCATAACTTCAACCTATATCATATTTTAAGGTTTTTTTGTTTTTGTTTTGTCAACAGTATATGGTTGGGATGTTATCCATTTTGCCAGTCTTTTTAACTGATGTTTAGACCATTTATATTTAATGTAATAAATGATATATTAGGATTTAAACCTGCCATTTTATCATGTTTTCTGCTTGTACCTTTTGGGTTTTGTGCCTTGGTTTCCCTTTCTTGCCTGCCTATGGATTACTTGAACATTTTTGGTACCTTTTTTAGTATATCTGTGTAATTTCTTTTACTGGATATATATCTGCACAGATATTGTATTAGTAGTAATATTATACTACTGTTAACATTTACCACTTCAAGTGGAATATAAAAACAATGCTACCTGTTAGATTACTTTACCTTTATGATATACTTAAGCATTATCTTTGAAAACTGTATCAGACAATATTTTAGCCATCAAATATGATTTTAAAATGTTAAAAGAGGATAATCTGTTACATATACCCATATGTTTATCATTTTTGTTGCTTTTTCTTCTTTCTTGATGTTCCAAGTTTTCTCATTATCATTTTCTTTCTGAATAAATAAATTTCTTTATGAATTCTTTTAGAGCAGAACTTCAGTGACAAATTCTTGTTTTTCCTTCATCTGAGAATGTTTTCATTTTACCTTCCTTACTGAAGGATATTGGTTAGCATTCTGGGTTGAAAGTTCTTTTTTCAGAAAAATAAAATGTACCACTTCCTTCTGGCCTCCACAGTTTCTAATGAGAAATCCACTGACATTCAAATCACTGTGGTTCTATAGCAATGGTTCTCAATTGAAAACAGTTTTGTGTAACTTCTTGCAAGATACATCCACGAAGGCAAAAGAAACAAAAGCAAAAATGAATTATTGGGACTTCATCAAGATAAGAAGCTTTTGCACAGCAAAGGATACAGTCAACAAAACTAAAAGACAACCTACAGAATGGGAGAAGATATTTGCAAATGACGTATCAGAAAAAGGGCTAGTTTCCAAGATCTATAAAGAACTCATTAAACTCAACACCAAAGAAACAAACAATCCAATCATAAAATGGGCAAAAGACATGAACAGAAATCTCACAGAGGAAGACATAGACATGGCCAACACGCACATGAGAAAATGCTCTGCATCACTTGCCATCAGGGAAATACAAATCAAAACCACAATGAGATACCACCTCACACCAGTGAGAATGGGGAAAATTAACAAGGCAGGAAACCACAAATGTTGGAGAGGTTGCGGAGAAAAGGGAAGCATCTTACACTGTTGGTGGGAATGTGAAATGGTGCAGCCACTCTGGAAAACTGTGTGGAGGTTCCTCAAAGAGTTAAAAATAGACCTGCCCTACGACCCAGCAATTGCACTGTTGGAGATTTACCCCAAAGTTACAGATGCAATGAAACACCGGGACACCTGCACCCCGATGTTTATAGCAGCAATGTCCACAATAGCCAAACTGTGGAAGGAGCCTCAGTGTCCAATGAAAGATGAATGGATAAAGAAGATGTGGTTTATGTATACAATGGAATATTACTCAGCCATTAGAAATGACAAATACCCACCATTTGCTTCAATGTGGATGGAACTGGAGGGTATTATGCTGAGTGAAATAAGTCAATCGGAGAAGGACAAACATTATATGTTCTCATTCATTTGGGGAATATAAATAATAGTGAAAGGGAACAGAGGGAAGGGAGAAGAAATGGGTAGGAAATATCAGAAAGGGAGACAGAACATAAAGACTCCTAACTCTGGGAAATGAACTAGGGGTGGTGGAAGGGGCGGAGGGCAGGGGGTGGGGGTGAATGGGTGACGGGCACTGAGGGGGGCACTTGACGGGATGAGCACTGGGTGTTATTCTGTATGTTGGCAAATTGAACACCAATAAAAAATAAATGTTTTTATTAAATAAATAAATAAATAAATAAATAAATAAATAAATAAATAAATAAAATAACTTAAAAAAACAAAAAGAAAAAAAGAAAACAGTTTTGCACCTGGGGGAACATTTGTCAATGTCTGGAGACATTTTTGGCTGTCACAACTAGGAGTTGCTACTGGCTCCTACTGGATAGAGGCTAGGGATGTTGAAAACATCCTAGAAGACATGGCAAACACCCCCCACCCCCGCCCCCACCCCGCCAACAATGAATTCTCTTGACACAAAATGTTACTGATGCCAGAGTTGAAATGCCTTGTTATATAGGTTTCTTTTGTCTGGATGCTTGTAAGATTTTCTTGTCTTCAGTTTCCAGAAATGTGAATATGATGTGTCTAGATATGGATTTTGTTATTTATCCTGTTTACTCATCTTCTTGAATCTATAGGTTTGTGTCTTTTGCTAAATTTGAGTTTTCAGACACTTTCTTCAAATATATTTTCAGCTCTGTTTTTTCTCCTCTCCTGGGACTGATATAAATGTTAGATTTTTGTTGTCATTAAGGCCCAAGAGCTTCCACTAATTTTTTTCCTTATTTACTTTTCTCTGTTTATTCAGAATGGATAATGTCTGTTGCTCTCTTCAAGTTTGCTTTTTTTTTTTTTTTTTTTCCTGTCATCTCCATTCTGCTCTTGTGTTCATCTGGTGATTTTTTAAAAAGTTCAGTTATATTTTTCAGTTCTAATGTTTGTATTTGATTCTTCCTTATATCTTTTATTTCTTTACTGATACTCTACCTCTCTCTGATTTGACTTAAAAGCATTTTCCATTGCTTTGTTCCATTTTGAAAGATTTTTTATTTATTCATTTGAGACAGAGAGAGAGCATGAGTTGGGCAGGGTAAAGGCAGAGGGATACGGATAAGCAGCTCCTTGCTGAGCCAGGAGCCTGACATGGGACCTGATCCCAGGACCTGGAGATCATGACCTAAGCTAAAGGCAGACGCTCACCCATCTGAGCCATCCAGGTACCCCACTTGTTGCATTTTTTATTATAGCTGCTTTAAACTTACTCTAAGATAATCACATCTGTGTCATCTTGGTCTTGGCAGGTATTGACTGTCTTTTCTGATTCAAGTTTTGGTTTTCCTGGTTCTTCGTTTAATGAGCATTAATATTTTTATTTTTTGGCATTTTGAGTGTTAGGTTATGAGATTTTGGTTCCAACTTATATAACTTTATATTTTTTTTTTTTAAGATTTATTTATTTTAGAGAGAGAGGGAACATGAGCAGGAGGGGTGGAGAGAGGAGCCAAATCTTAAGTAGACTCCTTGCTGAGCAGAGTCCCAGGCTGGGCTCAATCCCATGACTCTGAGGTCGTGATCCAAACAGAAACCAAGAGTTGGATGCTTAACCGACTGCACCACCCAGGTGCCCCTATAACTTTTTTTTTTTTTTATGATGGTCACAGAGAGAGAGAGAGAGAGAGAGAGAGAGAGAGAGGCAGAGACACAGGCAGAGGGAGAAGCAGGCTCCATGCACCGGGAGCCCGATGTGGGATTCGATCCCGGGTCTCCAGGATCGCGCCCTGGGCCAAAGGCAGGCGCCAAATCGCTGTGCCACCCAGGGATTCCCCCCCTATAACTTTTTAAAAAAATGCTTGTAACTTAAGCAACAAAAACCTGCCAGTGTTCTCCAAAGCTGTTTTACCCTTTTTTTTTTTTTATTTATTTATTTATGATAGTCACAGAGAGAGAGAGGCAGAGACACAGGCAGAGGGAGAAGCAGGCTCCATGCACCAGGAGCCTGACGTGGGATCCGATCCCGGGTCTCTAGGATCGCACCTTGGGCCAAAGGCAGGCGCCAAACCGCTGCTCCACCCAGGGATCCTGTTTTACCCTTTAAACTCCCACTAGCGGTGTATGAAATTCAGCTCCTCCTCATCCTTGCCAACATGTTTTATAGTCAGCATTTTTATAAAAAGATTTTATTTATTTATTCATAGACACAGAGAGAGAGGCAAAGACACAGGCAGAGGGAGAGGTAGACGCAGGCTCCATGCAGGGAGCCCAACGTGGGACTCGATCCTGGGTCTCCAGGATCACACCCCAGGCCGCCGGCGGCACCAAACCGCTGGGCCACCGGGGCTGCCCTAGTCAGCATTTAAAAAAAAGATTTTATTTATTCATGTGTGTGTGTGTGTGTGTGTGTGAGAGAGAGAGAGAGATAGAGAGAGAGAGAGAGAGAGAGAGAGAGAGAGAGGCAGAGACATAGGCAAGGAGAGAAGCAGGCTTTGTGCAAGGAGCCCAATGTGGGACTTGATCCCAGATCGCGGGATGATGCCCTGAGCCACCGAGGTGTCCCTATAGTCAGTTAGTATAAATGCTAACTATACTATTAGCTTATTTTGCTTTAATTTGCATTTCTATAAGACTAATGAATTTGAATATCTTTTCATGTGCTTGACATCTACATATGTTCTTTAGCTAAGTATCTGCTCAAATCTTTTGCTCATTTATAAATTGGGGTATTATTGAATTAAAAATTTTTTATATTCAAATCATTTATCAGATGATTCGAAAATATTTCCCCCAATCGATGGCTAATCTTTTCATTTCATTTTATTATTTTTTTTAATCTTTTTTTTTTTAATCTTTTCATTTTAATGGTGTCTGTTGAAGAGTGTTCAATTTTCATGAATTATTATCAACTTGCTCTTTAAGGATCACACTTCCAGTAGAACATTAAAAAAAAAAAAAAACAGTTCTGCCTAACCCAAAGTTCTGGAAGTTTTGTGGTTTTAGGCTTTACATTTAGGCCTATGACATAATTTTACTTTTCTATGATGTGATGTATAAATCAAATTTACCTTTTTTGCATATGTGTAGCTAGTTCATCCAAGCACTGTTTTGAAAACTCATTTTCATCTTTGTCACAAATCAGTTGTTCATATGTGTCTATTTCTGGACTGTATGCTGTTCCACTGATCTATTTGTCTATCTTGATGGCAATAACACAGTTTTGATTACTTTAGCTTTATAATAAACCTTAAACTTAGGTAGGCAATGCTCTTCAACTTTGTTCTGTTTCAAGGTTGTTTTGCTAGTCTAGGTCCTTTGCATGCTTACATATATTTTAGAGTCGGTTTCCACAAAAAATAGTTTCTTGATATTCTTATTGGTACTTTATTAAATCTACAGGTCAATTTGGAAAGAATTGACGTAACAGTATTGACTACTCCAGTCTCTAAACATGGTGTATCTCTGTTAACTTAGGTCTTTAGCTCTCTCAGCAGTGCTTTTTAGTTTTTATGGTATGATTCTTTGGACTTCTTTTTCTAGATTTATCACTCAGTGTTTCATGCTCTTTTTGCTGATGTGATACTGTTAACATACAAGTTCCAGATTGTTCATTGCTAGCACAGAAAATTTGATTTTATGTATATTGATCTTTATCCTGCAACCTCACTAAATTCACTTATTAGTACTAGTAGTAGCTTTTTTGTAGATGCCATCGACATGCATTTGTTAATATAGTTTTAGGTCTATTCCAATCTGGATACCTCCTCTGCCCTTTTCCACCCTTATTTGCCATGGCTAGAGCCCCCCAGTACAATACTTAGTGGAAGTGTTGAGACAAGACATCTTTTTCTTGCTCCTGGTCTTAGGTCTTTCACCCTTAAATATGATGTTAGCTGTAGTTTTTTCACAGATACTCTTTACTGGTTAGGAAATCCCCTCCTCTTCTTAGCTGATGTTTTCTCATTAATGGATATTAGATGCCCAATAGTTCTTTACTGGATGCCAGACATAAACTTTGCCATTAGGTGCTCCATATTTTTGTATTTCTAAAAATATTCTTGATCTTTCTTTGGAATACTGTTATTTGGAAAATTTGATTCTTTTGGAGATTGCTTTTAAGCTTTGTTAGGATCAGAGTAGTGGTTAGTCTGTGGCAAAATTTCCCCCACAACTGAGGTAAAATCCTCTGAGTACTATGTATGAAATCAGGTTTTTCACTTTGGCTGTTGGGAGTAGGAATTATATTTGGAATTATATGAGCTCTGAGGATTGTTCTCTCCAATTCTTTCAAGTGGTGATTTCCCCCTGGTTTCAGGTAATTTTCTCACATAAATGTATTGATGAGTATTTAGATGAACTTAAGGGAAATCTTCTGCTGATCTTTGGACATCTGTAACCTGAGCCCTGTAAACTCAGACCACATTAACCTCATCATTCCATCTTAACAGTAGGAAACGACTGGGGTCTGCCTGGTTATCCCTCCCATTCATAAAATTAACTGTTCACTCTTAAAGTTGACTGTCGATTAACAGAATAAAGTTAATGCAAACAGATAACACTTTCCTTTTTTAAATTTAAAATGCTTTCTCTATAGTATAAAATATACTATACCCTGAGGTTATGAAATATTCTTAGCTGTGTTCTAAAAATGTTATTCTTTTGTTGTAAAGTCATCAATCCATCTTCAACACATTTTCATGTATTTCATGTTGCTGAATTGCATTCTTATGTGGATACTCAATTGTTCTAGAACAATTTATTGAAGAGGTGTTCATTCCCCAGGGCTCTGTATGCTACCTTTGTAATTAACCAAGTTACAAAGCATGGATCTATTTCTCAGACTGTGTTTGGTTTCACTGGTCTATTTATCCATCTGTACTATACCATATTGTATTACTATCTATACACTTATGTCTTAATATGATAGAATGTCCTCCCATGTTGTTCTTATTCAATAGTGTCTCCTTTATTCATGACTCACTGTATTTCCATATAAACTTTTAAGTCAGCTGGTTGTTTAAAAAAAATCCTATTGTGATTTTGTTTTAAATAGTTTGCTTGATCTCTAATTTGGTAACTAGCAACTCTACAATATTGATTCTTCCACCACATTACTGAGGTATACAGCTCATCTTATCCAAGTGTCTAGTTTTCCCTCAATATGCTTTTATTGTTTTCTGTATAGAAGTCTTAAAGATCTTTTGTTATAATTATTACAATCAGTTTTTAATGCTATTATAAATGTCCATTTAAATGTTTTTTTTTTCTTTCCTTAACAGGAAAACCAAGAGAAGAAAACCTACAATTTTGAAACACAGACCTCTTCCACATGCCTATTTTACCTTGTTAAACAGCTTCTGCCTTGCTACTGGATCCTAGGCAAGACTGCATAGCTAACCATAGGACAATATATGACCACACATGTTGAATTATTATGAACTGGGTGATATTTCTTTCAAAACATGGCCTTATAAATTAATCTGACATTCTGACATTGGGGGCCCTTCATTCCAATGACAAAGCAAGGAAATATGTCAAAAAATGATATCCACAGATTTGCTACTCACTGATAAAAATTAATGGATTACAATATCAACTCTAAAGAGAGGGGATGAATAAAAGCTCAGACCCTTCAGGAATGGAGGTTTTTATCAACCCAACTAGAACTCCCAGATGAAATACAGCAAAATGTTAGTGGTAGATTTATGTAATGTGCACACAGAATATGCTGTAATATTCCTTCAGCTTTTCTGTATGTTTGAAATTCTCATAAAATGTTGAACAGAAAGGAGGAATACAATCTGAGATGCTTTTAGCAAAGAGAACATGAAATAAGTATCTGAAGGAAATATTAAATACTACAGTTTCAAGACTTGTAAAAAGAACTATGGCAGCTCTACTTTTTCTCCCCCAACTATGTGTGTATGAATAAACTTCCTCTCTCCCTCTTTCCTAATCTTGATTTATATAAGGTCTTTTGATGGTGATTAAAGATAAAATATTTACTCTAGTTTAGCACAAACTACAGTGGAAATGTGACTGGAGAAGAGGAATCACCATGACCAGTGACTATGCATATTCCCTTTTGGGAGAGGGTGAGGTATTTATTTTAAAAGTTTGTAAAAATTATGGACAATTTATTTATTTATTTTTAAATTATGGACAATTTAAAACATGCACCAAAAGAGAGGATTTTAAACAACTGATAATACTTTTTTTTTTTTTTTTTACATTTACTACATCCCCTAATTTTTTCTGGGGTGTCTAAATGCAAATCATTTTACTCACACTTTAATATGTCTGGCAAATAAAGATTTCCACTTGAAGTAGCTGTAGTCTTTACACATCTAACCAAATTAACATTATTTAATATCTAATACCCAATCCATGTTCAATTTTTCATGACTTCCTTAAAATATCTATTCAGTTACCTATTCAAGTCTGGACCCAAGAACGTTCTACACTTTGAATCTGGTTGATATGTCCTAAAGTCTCTTTGTTTTTTTTTTTAATTTTTATTTATTTATGATAGTCACACACAGAGAGAGAGAGAGAGAGAGGCAGAGACATAGGCAGAGGGAGAAGCAGGCTCCATGCACCGGGAGCCCGATGTGGGATTCGATCCCGGGTCTCCAGGATCGCGCCCTGGGCCAAAGGCAGGCGCTAAACCGCTGCACCACCCAGGGATCCCCTAAAGTCTCTTTTGAACTACAGAAGTTCTCTGTTTTTCTCCCTCCTTACCATGCCACTCATTTATTGAAGAAACTTGGTTATTTGTCCTGTAGAATTTTCCAAATTCTGATTTGGCCAATCGTGATTTTCACTATAGCACTTAAGGGCTTTAAAATTCATTTTATTTCCTCTAAACTGGTAATTAGATCAAGAGACTAAATTAAGATTCAATGTTGGGAAATATAGCTTAGGTAGTACTTTCCCCTATCTATGGTATCATATTAGGAGGCATATTAATACCATACTGTTCCAATTAAATGTTGCTAAGATTGGCCAACTAATTCAGGTGTTATCAACCTGATTGCTACCTTCCAAAATTCCAATCACCCATTTATTATGGATTGTTGCTAAATCCATTATTTTGTTAAAGGATGCCAAATATAACTTTCTGTCTTTCTTTCTGAATATGTTAGCTAATTCTTTTATAATAAAATCTCCTCTCACCAACTATTTGATTACAGATTGTACAGAAAAATCATGATAAATACTTGACTCTTTTCTTAAACTTACTGAAATTTCAGAATGAGCTAGTACTCTGGCAAAATCCATAACGAGCTCTATCTTTTTTTTTTTTTTTCATTTTGAATTTAGGAAGTTCTACCTATGATGATTTCAACCCACTGCAATAGTTTTTGATGCTTAAATTATCCTATTTTTGATTAGTTTCTTTTGGTTGATGATACTATGGTCTTTGATAGCTTTATTGCTTTTAGGTACAATAAGATGTTTTATGATAATCATATATACATCTGGTATCCTTGACCTGTCTTATATCATTCCTTCAAGGAGCCCTTGCTTTTTTTAATAGAAAACAGAATTTAAAAACTAGTCTAGAGCTCATTGCTTCTGTTACTAATGCTTGTAAATCCCTTGGTGGACAGAGGTAGGAAGTACTTTCAAGTCAAATGAAAGAGTATAAGATATTTTACTTATGTTTTTCTTTTGAAAAAATGTAATTCCTCATGAAATTAAGTTATGTAATTAATTTTGGAATCACCTAATATCAATATTACCACTAACAAAAGACTAGTAAAGGCATTTTAGATTTCTTTATATTTCTCTTTTTCCTTCAGATACAGAATATTCTGGAGATATTCTAATAGTAAGTCAAAATATTTTTTTAAAGATTTAATTTATTGCAAAGAGAGAGAGAGAGAGAGAGAGAGCAAGAGTGAGAGCAAGCTTGAGTAGGGGAGGACCAGAGGGAGAGGAACAAGCAGACTCTGTCACCCAAGTGTTCCTGACTTAATTTTTAAGATAAAAGCTGGTATGTAAAGTATCTACATAGATCCAAAATCAAACTAGAAATCAAGGCATAACTGCAGATAATTACCTTTCATCCTCACCCTCTCCTGCTGTTTCACCTTGAGATTTCTTGTTGAAAGTACAGGCATATATTATATTCCTCTTTTTTCACAAATAGTAGTATCATATAATATCATTCTGTACTTACCTGTTTTTAATATATCCTGAAGATCACTCCATAGAACACAGGTACACAAAATTCCACTGTACATTCATATAATTAATTCAGTCAGTCTACTGCTGGACATCTGGGTTGTTTCCAGTTTGCTGCATTTACAAATAGTGTTTTGTAAATTTTTTCCTTTGTGTATACCACATTTTGTAATTTTGCCAGTGTATCTCTGGGATAGAAGCAAGGGTGTGGGTCTTATGGTAAATGCATGAGACTACACATGGATATTGCTTGATTCTTTCCTATATAAATTGTACTATTTTGCATTTTCATCAGTAGTTTCTGTCCTTGTTTTTCCAGTCTTGCCAATGGAGCATATTAATACATTTTTTTATTTTTGCCCATCTGATTGGGATGAAGTGGCATTTCAGTGTGTGTAACTTGCATTCCCATCTCAATTTTTAGACTCTTTAAATATATAAGTCTGTAGCATAGTTGCAAATATTTCCGTTCTGTCATTCTCCTTTATCTTTAATACTTAGTCCTATAAAATTATTTATTTTTTTCTTATTTCTACTGGATTTTTGAATCATACTAATTGATAGCTTCATTCCTGGGTTATAAAGGACTTTACCTATGTAGTACTTGTTTTTTTTTTTTTTTTTTTAAAGAATTTTATTTTATTTTATTTATGATAGTCACAGAGAGAGAGAGAGGCAGAGACACAGGCAGAGGGAGAAGCAGGCTCCATGCACCGGGAGCCCGACGTGGGACTCGATCCCGGGTCTCCAGGATCGCGCCCTGGGCCAAAGGCAGGCGCCAAACCGCTGCGCCACCCAGGGATCCCCCTATGTAGTACTTGTAAAGTTTCTTCCTATTTTTTACATGTAGATTATCTTGATTTGTTGGGAATTCACCCTAAAAGACTAGAGAAGACATCAAAATTCACAAACATACCAATGGAAAGAGTGAAAGTTCAAGAAACATGTACCTCAAGCATTCAAGGAGATCCAGGAATTCACAATGAATGAGACAGGAGCACCAGATATGCAAACTGATACTAAACTCAACACAAAAGTCTAAGCAAGGGATCCCTGGGTGGCGCAGCGGTTTGGCGCCTGCCTTTGGCCCAGGGCGCGATCCTGGAGACCCGGGATCGAATCCCACATCAGGCTCCCGGTGCATGGAGCCTGCTTCTCCCTCCGCCTGTGTCTCTGCCTCTCTCTCTCTCTCTCTCTCTCTCTCTGTGACTATCATAAATAAAAAATTAAAAAAAAATTAAAAAAAAAAAAAAGTCTAAGCAAAAGGAAAAAGGAATGCCCTATATTTATCTATATATGTCCAGAAAGCTGATATTTTTCTCAGTGTATTCATCACCTTAAAAAAAAATAGCATGATGAAGATGGTTGGTTTATTACAATAAAGTAATATAACAAAAGAATTTCATTTTTCCCATGTAAATTGAGAAATTGCACAGAAGACAATAATGTGGGAGGGAACTTCTGTTCCCTAATATTGTTTAGCTACTGTTAAAGAGCTGGATTTAAAATGTGCTAAGTACATGTTTATAAGCTCAGCATTCTTTATTTTATGTAATAAGATATACCAAGAAAATATCCTTAGAATAAATTAAGTACTGAACTGATAAAGTACATCTTCATCATCAGTATCTTGAAGTTATGTGTAAACTACAGAATTATCACCTACCTATATAAGAGTTTAAACATTTTGGTTAAATATCATTTGATTCCTGCATTAGTTTTTTCTATGTATGTTCATGAGTGAAATTATTCTTGAATTTGTTGTTCAAGGGCTACTCGACATCTAATTTTATTATCAGAATTATATTGGTCTTTTAGGATCTGCTCACAATTTTTCCATAGGATTTTCTTCAGGGGGTAGTCTGTACAATTATCTGCTCCTACATAATTTTTAAAGATTATTTTTTCCAGTCTTTAAATTTTGGGGCACCTTTTAGTTACTCTTGAGATATCATTTAAAATGTTCCTAGAAAACAAATAATACTCTATTTAAAAGTTGTGTCTAATAAGGTTTATATCTATTTATATGATCATTAAAAATATTCTCTAAAACATCTATCAGAGTTTTCCTTTCTTATCATAAGAGAAAGCATTGCCAAAGCCTAGTAATAATAGTTTCTTCAAAGAAATATTTTGACTTAAAAATTTAAAAACCTTTTGTATTGTTCTTTATTCCATGATTTTTGCTTTATTTTCATTAAAACTTTCTATCAATTCAAATGCCCATTGAGGCATTAGCTTGTTTAGTTCAGTAATCATTATTTAATTTGACAAATATTTGGACTCCATAATATGACATAGTGCTGGAGACACAGTGGTGACAAGAAGTAAACTGCCCTCAGTTGTCTTAGTTATATACACACAGTAAATTCCATTGAGAACTGCCATGGTCATGTTCATAGAATTTGATATACAGGAGTTTCATTATCATTCACATCTAAATAGCCAGTAACTTGACTACTGACCTGCTCATTCCTTTGATAATTATTTATATATGTAGTACTAAATTTCCACAAGGTCAGAATTTATTTGGCCATTTTCTAATTTTTAAATTTATGAATAGTATTTTTTTTTTAATTTTTATTTATTTATGATAGTCACAGAGAGAGAGAGAGAGGCAGAGACACTGGCAGAGGGAGAAGCAGGCTCCATGCACCGGGAGCCCGACGTGGGATTCGATCCCGGGTCTCCAGGATCGCGCCCTGGGCCAAAGGCAGGCGCCAAACTGCTGCACCACCCAGGGATCCCTAATTTTTAAATTTAAATTGTGGTGATAAAATGGATATGACATTTGGCTTTAGAAAAATTTGTTAGAGACAAGTCACTTCCAAATGCCTTTAAAAACAAAACAAAAATCATTGCTGAACACTCAACAACTCCACTTTCATTGAAACCATAAGGCTTTCTTTATAGTATGGATTTTTTTGTGCAGCAAATGAAATACTGATTCAAAGCTTTCTTCCCTTCATTCTGTTTTACAGCCTTTTCTTCAGAATTAATATCCTACTGTTCAAGAAGACACAAATACTGATGGCATATTTGTCTATATTCATTATATTATTAAGGTCTTTCTGTCATAGAAATGGTCTAATACTAATATTCATGATGGTCATGACATCATTTAAGTCATCAAGGTCATTTAACCCTGTAATCAAATAAGTAAGTGAACAAACACAGATTTGAGTTACTTTCCAAAAAATACCAGTAAGATGTTTTGGAACTAAGGCATACCATATAAATTGTATGACAAAGCTCAAGGCTTTCCAAGATTAATTATGTAACAGAAATTCAACTTTGGTATAATTTTATGGAAGTGTAACAAGATTTAAATAGAGATAGAAGGTTTCCCTACATGAGTTAGATTTAGACTCTATGTGGAATATTATCAGTAATATAGAGAATACTTTAAGAATGATTCAAAAGATATTCACAGTGTCATCTTATTCATAGGGTTTTACTCTGATATTCCAAATGGAAAACCATAAGTAAATGCTTTCCGGTATTAATAACAGATTGCATTTGAATTGTCTGCTATTCAGTGTTACGTGCTCCAATAAAGGGTTTTCCAATATTACTTACACTTGTGGGGGTTCTCAAAAGAGATTGATTCTCATCAATGAGTCATGAATAAAGGCCTTCCTATATTTTTATATCATAAGAGTGAAATAAAGTGAGAGCTTGGAGAAAATGATGTCTCAAAATTTTTATATTCATAGGATTTCTCAAAACTGTAAATATCCTGGTGCTGAGGAAAGTCTGAGTCCTGACTAAATGTGTTCCCATAGTCTTTCCATTGATAGAGATTCTCACAATTGTGAATTTTCTGTTCAGGAAAATATGGATGGTCATTAAAGATCTGGTTACTTTCCTTACATTCATAGGATTCTGCATCAGTATGAATTTTCTTATGTCGTGTAAGTTGTGAACCCCAGATAAAAGATTTCCCACATTCTTTACATACATAAGGTTCCTCACCAGTATGTATTCTCTGATGTCGAGTAAGTTGTGAACCCCAGAGAAAGGCTTTACCACATTCTTCACATTCATATGGCCTCTTTCCAGTATGGATTTTCTGGTGTCGATTAAGTTCTGAACCACGAAAAAAGGTCTTTCCACATTCCTTACATTCATAGTTTCTCTCACCAGTATGAATTTTTTTATGTCGATTAAACTCTGAGCCATGAAGAAAGGTCTTTCTACATTCCTTACATTCATAGAGTTTCCTCTCATTATGAATTTTCTCATGTTGAGCAAGGTATGAGGCCCAAATAAATGTCTTCCCACATTGCTTACATTCATACGGTTTCCTACCAGTATGAATTCGTTGATGTCGAGCAAGGTGTGAACTCCAGATATAGGCTTTTCCACATTTCTCACATTCATAGGGTTTCCTACCAACATGAACATTCTGATGTTGAGCAAGATTTGAACCACGAATAAAGGCTTTTCCACATTCCTTACATTCATGAGATTTCTCACTAGTATGAGTTCTCTGATGTTGAGTTAGGTGTGAGCCACGAGTAAAAGCTTTTCCACACTCCTTACACTCATAAGGTTTTTCACCAGTGTGAATTCTCTGATGTTTAGTAAGATGTGATCGCTGACTAAATGCCTTCCTACATTCATTACATTCATAGGGTTTTTCACCAGTATGAATTCTTTGATGTCGTGTAAGATCTGAGCTACAACTAAAGGCCTTCCCACATTCCTTACATTCATAAGACTTCTCACCAGTATGAATACGCTTATGGACACTAAGTTGTGAATGAAATCTAAAGGACTTCCCACATTCCTTACATTTAAAAGGTTTTTCACCAGTATGAATCCTCCTATGACCAGTAAGGCTTGAACGCAAACTAAATGCCTTCCCACATTCTTTACATTCATATGTTTTCTTAGCAGAGTGAACTGTCTGATACTGAGTAAGTTCTGAATCAGAAAGGAAGGTCTTCTCATATTCCTTATCTTCACAAAATTTCTCTCTAGTGTGCATTAATTGATGTTGAGTACAGTCTGAGCCAGAATGAAAGGCTTTCCGAGACTCTTTAAATTCATTCAGTTTCTTTCCTGTATTCTGTTTGTGATGTACATTAAAAGTTGTGTGATGGTTAAAAGTGGACATTTTTTCATAGGTAAGTGTAACCTGCTTAAAACATTCTTCCTGATTTTCCTGTTGTGTTTCAAACTGATCTTTGCTTTCCCAATCACCCCTAAAACATAAATATTCAAGGTTGTGTTTTTTACAAATTTCCAATTGAGGTAATTCTCTCTCAAAAGTGACATGTTTTTGTGATAACTTCTTGCTCTGACAGCTGGACTGCATGTCTGAAAGATAAGAAGATAAATTCATACTGTTTTACTGTTCCAAAAGACACAAAATGTCCAATGTAGATATAAAAAGTAAATCTTAAAATGCATAAGGCACACAAGAAATGACTGGCTTAAGAAATTCTCAAATTCTGGGCAATATGAAAAAGGGGCAAAAATAAATAGAAATTTAAGAGAACTGAAAAAAAGTTGAGGTGAGTGATTAGATACATAAAAGCTTTGTTTTAGTCAATTACATCTGAGTAGTTCCATTAAAAAAAAATATTTATTCAGCTATCACCCAGTCATGGACTGCCAATGTAAAGATAAGACTATTTCATTCAGTATGGTAAATCAAGTCTTAGCATGTTAGGCATTAAAAAAATAATTCTGTAAAAATACAATATTAAAAAAAAGGATATGGGAGGAATTTAGGATGGAATAAAAGGTAATACTACAAAAACCAAGTACTGGGAAGCATGATTAGGATCTTTTAATCATATAATAATTTAATACATCTCACTGTCTAGTTGCTTCCATCATTACTGAAATAAGTATGTATACTGCTTCCATATTACTTTTGTACTAAGAGGAGGAAACAAAAGTACATCTAAACTAACTGAAAGAAAATTTCCAGAAATGTAATCATACCTACATAATCAGTTTTCAGTTTGCCTTTGCACAAGCAAAGACTTCAACTTGCTCATTTCCTCCATGGTACATAGCCAAACCATCTTTTTGTCACATGACCCCAATGAAGGTGGTTTTGTTTTCTTTATTCTTGAGTTCATAGTATTGCTCATCTATTCTGCTTTATGCTTTGAAGCCCTTCCCCAGGTCGCCTCTTCTTTTCCCTTCTGTGTAAGGCCACTAAAATATTACAGAAAGTATCTACAAATTTTCAAGTACCATGGAAGATACTATGATGAATGTCTTATATAATTCTGAGCTTAAAAACAGCAATGTTGGGAAATAGGGTTATCAGTCCAATATGTGGGAAGTAATCTGGTCTAGAGTCAACAGACAGTAGGAACTCAGCAACACAGGTATGTCGCATTTAGGTTAAAGGACATAATTATGGGTGACAGTTCAAAAAGGAAAATAGGGGATCCCTGGGTGGCGCAGTGGTTTGGCGCCTGCCTTTGGCCCAGGGCGCGATCCTGGAGACCCGGGATCGAATCCCACGTTGGGCTCCCGGTGCATGGAGCCTGCTTCTCCCTCTGCCTATGTCTCTGCCCCCCTCTCTCTCTCTCTCTGTGTGTGTGACTATCATAAATAAATAAAAATTAAAAAAAAAAAAAAGGAAAATAGTTTGAGAAGCTGCCAAAGGCAAAGAGCTAGGAAGAATGTGACTCATTTTTGATATGTGCTAGGATTTGATGAAATTGTCATGCAGTTGTTAAAATTTTTCTTGGGATGATAGAGGCGGGAACTGATCAAGTGCTCTAGCAGTGACTAAGTTGAAAAGCAGTTCAGTTACATGTGTAAGTAGTAGTGTATTATAGTGGAAAAAGGACAGACCATAGTTTCAGGCTCAGTTCTATTTACTAACACCATCTTTAGGTTATGAGAAAATTACTAAGCTTGCCTGAGCTTTCATTTTTCTGTATGATACTAGGGATATTAATATCTTTTTTTAAGAGATTTATTCAGAGGATTGGGAAAACATACTATTTTTATAAAGTGCCTGACACAGAAAAAGGACTGAACAATTAGTAGCTGCTGCTGCTGCTGCCAAAAAAAAACGTGGGAATGTGGGGGACTGGAAATGGTTTAACAGTATTTCACACATAAACTACTGCTAGAAAGTAATTATTATTATTGTGCTAATTAATGCAGGCAAGGAGTTTAGGATAAATTAAAAAGAATGTTGAAGGAATATAAACCAAGACGTTAAAATAAATTCTGCAGATAACAGAATATGATGAGGAAGCAGCTATTTTGAGATGCTTCCTAGACAGCTTACAATATGACAATCCTGCTCACACCCAGAGTCTCAGCATTTAGATAAGGAGCTGAGCTTAGGATTCCCACCATAAGTTCCTGCTTGGCTTTTCTCAGGCACCTTTAAAAATAACCAGTTAGAGTTGAGCCCACAAATAGTGACCTCCACCCCAAATACCTTATAAGTATGGTGCTCACTACTTTGCTCTCTTATCTCCCACTTGTTCATGACCAGAGATGGAGGACTGTCCTTCTCATAGCTCATTGTATGCCCCTGCTCCCATTTTCTACAATTCATAAGTATTTAATCTTGTGACTTTACTTCTTTTGTGTGATTGTATGAAAACTGTGCCTTCAATCAAAACAACTCCAGCATTTTCACTTACCAAAGTGGAAGCTTGGATATTGAGGGAGCTACCTGCTGTCCCTATGTGGATGATTTGTGCCTCCTCATTCAGCAGGTTATAATCTGCATATCACTAATACACAAGCTATGGGCTCCTCAAACACAACATAAACATGGAGGTTAGAAATAATGACTCTACTATACCTCCTATCACCCTATTTTTTTCACTTCCATTTATATTACAAGTCCTTGACTATGACTCTTGTATACATCTCTTCCTGGTGAAACCTAACTTCCTGCTTATCCTGAGTCTGAATTAAATGAGTGAACATAGCTAGAAAAAATAATATGTGTTGACTAGAATCATTTCTAATTTATATTTTAAATGCCCACAACTGGGTTCTCAGCTGTGTCCAGAATTTTTATATATTTCTGGTCACAAACAATCAAGCGGAGGACAATCAAGGAATCAGAAACAGCAGAAACTTAGGTTGTGACAAAAGGAACAAGACAGATTATTCCATAGGTGTTATTTCACTATAAGCATGTAAAGAAAGAATTATAACTTTTCTTTATACCATATACAAACAGAAACTACAAGTAAATTAAAGACATAAATGGCAAAAAAAATCTTTAAAACTTATAAAAGAAAACAAACATCTCTACTAAATCTCTATGGGATATCAAACTTACTGGTAAATATTTTAGATGAACAAAACAAGAAAATTCTACAACTATTACTTGAATATACTAAAAGGCTCAGCCAATCTTTAGCACTCAGAGTGTACTGGTACTAGTATTTGGCTTAGAGACTGACAGAACTTATGACATCTCAAGGCTAAGGTGATAGAGATTAGTATCCAGGGGCTGTCTATAGAGGAGTCCTAAACATTCATCATGTTGAGTTAGAATAGAAGGGCTATTACCAAGGAATATGGGTAAAAAACAGAGGTAGACCTACACAGGAAATATAGCTCAGTTTCAAACCATCTCGGTGACTAAGGAGGGTGATGGACTGAGAAAGCACCAAAATATTAATGCCTTCAGTTACCTGATAGAAGCAACGGAAATCCTCTATAAAGGAAGGTAGTCTAGGCATTAGTTTTACCATTTTACAAACACTGTCTGCCATAAACTAAGTAAATAACCAGACAATATTAATGTAAACATACTACGGAAACAATAGTAGAAATACATCTAAAAGTTCTCTAGATATTGGAGTTATGAGACAGGGTTTAAAAATAACTGTGCTTAATGGGATGCCTGGGTGGCTCAGTGGTTGAGTGCCTGCCTTCGGCTCAGGTCATGATCCTGGGCTGGGATCGAGTTCCACATGGGGCTCCCCGCAGGGAGCTGGCTTCTCCCTCTACCTACGTCTCTGCCTCTCTCTCTGTATCCCTCATGAATAAATAAAATCTTAAAACAAAACAAAACAAAACTGTGCTCAAGAAGCTAAACTCATCGTTTTAGTAGAGAATAAGAAACCAATACAGATCAAAAAAAAAAAAAAATCCAAGAGAAAAAGATTGGAAAAATCTTAAGAGAAGCATTATGACATAGAAGATTCAGTTAGAAAACTAAACATAAATGTAAGTGGAAGCTTAAAGGGAGAACAGAGGAAGAATGGGAGAAGCAGCAATATTTCAAAAGATAATGGCTGAGAATTTCCAGAACAAACTCCATGAACAGGTGAATGAATGAAGTATAGCCAAAAGTGGAATACTACAGAGAAACAAAACTAAACTATTGATACGTGCAACAACATAGATGAATTTCAAAATCATGCTAGCAAGAAACAAGGTCAACAAAAAGAAAAAAGAGTATACCTTGTATAACTCAATTTATGTAAAATTCTAGAATATATAAACTCATCTAGAGTTACAGAAAGCAGGTCAGTGACCACTTGAAGACAGGAGTGGGAGGATAGATAGCACAGGGGCATGAGGAAAACTGGCAATAACTGAAGGGTTTCTTTTCTTTCTTTTTCTTTGTTTCTCTCTCTCTCTCTCTTTTTTTCTAAAGATTTTTATTTATTTATTTGACAGAGAGAGAGCCAGAGAGCACAAGCAGGGAGGATGGCAGAGGAAGAAGGAGAAGCAGGCTCCCCATTGAGCAGGGAACCCAATGTGGGGCTCAATCCCGGGACCTGAGCTGAAGGCAGATGCTTAACCAACTGAGCCACCCAGATGCCTCTAAAGTGTCTGTTTCCTGATTATAGTGATTATTTCATGGATGTAACAAAATGTCTGAACAGACCAAACTGTATACTTCAAATATATGCAGTTTATTATTCTTTAATTATATCTTGATTAAGTTGTGAAGTGAGAATTTTAGCACTATAATAAGAGAGAACTAAAATCCTAAAGAAAATAAAGATAAATATCCTTTTAGCCACTTTAACTAGGTATTAGTGTATTAGTATTTCCTTTATGTGAATGCTCATTCACACTAAAAATACAAAGTATTAAGCCAACAAATGATAAGTATAGATCAAGTACACAGCAAATATCAAATAAATACAATCAGTAATTCAGTAAACAAACACAGAGGAAATATCTATCCTTACTAGAAATCAACAGCCTTTAACCTACTAAATTATTAAAAAGTTTTAATTAAAAATAACTCAATTTGTAGTGAGACTACATTGAAACTTATATCATTCCTGACCTCCATATGAATCAACGCCCTCCAATCCTTCTGAAAACACATTAATTCCTATAGTATACAAATACATTCAAGTCATAGCTACCTCTCAGATACCCATGTGTTTACCATGAATCTGTTTGTTTCCAAACTTGTTGATACCAATTGTTTTTGACATTTTACCTATATGTTAATAACATTATATAAAGAAATATGAAAGGTTGTTTGTTTTATATGAAAACTAAGTGAATGCTCTAAAAAAAAAAAAAAAAAAACTAATTCAAGAAGGCTGAAAGAAATTCTAAGGACTGAGGGGAAAAAGAGATTCCACAGTAAGATTGTCTAAATTCTCATTCAGATAGAAACCAAATAATTAGGAGAATGAATTATTAGTGTAGTTTTTTAGTGTAGTTAATATAAGAAAGCATAGGGAGAACTCTAATTAGGAAAGTATGCACTGGTCCCTTATTGAAACAGGTGAACCAGTTATGGGTTGTAAATATTAATTTAAGGGATTCTCGAATTTTGTATGATTTAAAATAATCAATTAACTATCTTAAATTAACTGGGTACACAGTATTCTAACTTTAAATCCTCTGGCCAAGGAATTTCATATCTGAAACACAACCATAATTCAATGTGGAAAAAAAACCCCATGAATAATTGACCTGTACCAAGAATTACAACTTTAGTAACAAGAAATGCAGAATAACCTTAATATACAACAGAAGATTCATAGTATGTGAAAACTGACCAAAATTTTAAAAGCATATAGTAGTGTTTAGGGAACAAAAGTATGAAATAAAATTGCACAGACCTTTAGGAACAAAATATGTTATAAAATCTTATTTTGAAATACAGTTGACCCTTAAACCACACAGATTTAAACTGTACAGGTCCACTTATATGTGGATTTTTTCCAGTACCGTAAATTTATTTTTTCTTTCTTATGATCTTCTTAGTAATATTTTCTTTTCTCTGACTTATTTTAAGAATACATTATATAAAGACATAACATATGATTTATATTATCAGTAAGGTTTCCAGTCAATAGTAAGCTATTACTCGTTAAGTTTCTGGGAAGTCAAAACTTATATATTAATTTTTTAAAGATTTATTTTAGAGAGAGATAGCAAATGAGTTGCGGAGGGACAGAGGAAGGAGAGGCAGAGAATCTCAAGCAGACTCCATGCTGAGCACAGAGCCCCAAGCGGGGCTCGATCTCACGACCCAGAGATCATGACCTGAGCTGAAACCAAGAGTCAGAAACTTAACCAATTGTGCTACACAGGCACCCACCTCTATGTGAATTTTTGACTGTCCAAGGATCTATATTCCTAAACCCCTCAAACTGTTCAAGGGTCAATGGTAACTACAGATTCACAATAAGTTGCAAAGAGTACCCTTTATCCAATTTTGTCCAATGAATACATCTTACATAATTAAAGCACAATATCAGAATCACGAAACTGACATTGGCACAATGCATATGTGTACTATGTCATTTCATCACTTATGCAGATTCCTATAACCACCACCTCAATCAAGACACATCTAGATCATTATCTCACAGATTCTACCTCTTGTGCTACCTCTTTATAGCCATAACCACTACCACCATTCCCCAGCTCATCCCTACCCCTGGCAACCACTATATGCTTTCAATCTCTAAAATTTGGTAATTTCCAAAATGTTCTACAAATGGATTCATTTGGCATGTGACCTTTTGAGTTGGCATTTTTCATTCAGCACCATATCCTTGAGATTCATTTCAGTTGTTGTAGGTATCAATAGTTCAGAAAAAGAACAATTTAAAAATACAAATATAGCTTTTGGAATTTAAAAACATGATTCTAGTGAGGAGATAAAATTTATTTTCTTTTCTTTGATATTTCAAATAAAAAAGAAACTCCTAAATAAACAACTAACAAATACTGTGGAAAAAAAAAAAGAAGCTACAAAAGTATATTATTTCAATCTGAGTCCTTCCCATAAACAGAAAATTCATCAATTAGCCTCAACTTGCCAAATATGTGCCTTGTTTCCTCTTGACAGCAAGGCTTGTTTTTTTTTTTAAGATTTTATTTATTTATTCATGAGAGACACAGAAAGATCCCTGATCCCAGACCCTGGGATCAGGACCTGAGCCAAAGCCAGACGCTCAACCACTGAGCCACCCAGGCATCCCCAGGACTGGTCTTTTGTGACACTGCCCTCTCTTTGTTTTCCTCCATTAGCCTTAACCTCTCTTCTGCTACTTACTATTCCCTGTAGCCAGAAGCCATTTTCACCTATTATCCTGATTTTCAACTAAGCAGACTATCAGGACTTCTCTTAATGTAGAGCCTATTTTGCTGAAATGTATGGACATGTTCCAGTCACAGAAAATTCAAGTTTTTTAATAGATTATATACTCTTTGTTAACCCTTCCTATCCCAAAATGAAATTAGAAAATCAATAAATGTTGCTTAAAAGAATGAATTAGTAAGTGTAGGAAACGCAGAAGCAAGAATTTAGGCAAAATAAGAAGAATTCAAAACATAGTAGATAAAATAAAAAACAGTCAAGATTTTTGGAGGGAGAAATTTACAAATATCTAAATGAAGAAATTTACAAATATCTAAATGAAGAAATTTACAAATATCAACATGAAAAAAAGAGAAAAAGAAATTGAGTCAAAGCACTGATACATTACCTACTGAAGAAAAAGAATGGTACTTACCTTTTTATAATATGAGAGAAAGAAAATGAAGAGTAGTACTGAATTGCAGTGGTATTTGGAGGTGAAAAGAAGAGTCATTTGGAAATTCATGGTGAAAAGGTTACTTCTGGCTCTAGGTCTCAGAACTTTATTCACAGGATTTTATCTCTTGAGGAGACTTAAGACCAGTATTTCAGAGATGCTGCTGCCTCCGTAAACATCTGAGCTCTTATCTGCAATAATGGTGTCCCTGTGCAGACTCAGCCCTTACTCACCTGGGCATGGTCCTCTTGTCTCATCCTGTAAAACCATCCAAGGCTCTTTCCCTTTCTCCAGTAAAGAAAACACATCTGGCTGATAAATGCAAAGTCCTGATCAGAGATAAGAAATAAGAAATAACCACATGGTAAGGATTTCAAAATTTGAATCTAGTCCTTCAGTTATGAAGGAAGAAAGACAATTATAGGAAGAGTAAGAAAAAGGCATGAAGTATTTCTCCATCTAAAAGATGGAGAAGATGGAGGTTAGCAAATTTACAAGGCATAAACAATTTCCCAGAAAGAAGTCAGAAATTTCCCTAAGCACTTGAAAGACAATGCAAAAATTCACAATGTAAAAATCAGAAATTTCTGGGGTCAAATTCTGAATCTTACCCAGCAAGATCATGTTGCTGTAGTTCTCCAACATCACATCTCTGTACAAGTGTCTCTGTTCCAAGTCCAGGCACTCCCACTCCTCTTGTGAGAAGTCTATAGCTACATCCCTGAACACCATCAACTGCTGAAAGAAACAATGCAAGCATCAATGGTGAAATTTAAAAATCTTTTATTTATTTATTTATTTTAAAAGTTTTCTTAATTTTTTTTAATAATAAATTTATTTTGAAATTTAAAAATCTTTTAGATAGAACGGGGAAGAAGTGAAAAAGAGCACTGTATACTTACTGTATACACCACATATATAGTGGTGTATTGAGTATACAGTGGTGTATACTCACTGAGCAAAAAACTGAAGTCGGCTGCCTGTAGTATGGGGGGAAATTACACGGAAATTTGTGACTGAGGCTAAGTGACTATATGCTCTTAAAACCTTCTATTGTTCAGCCACAACATCCTTATGACCTTCCAGGGACAAATATCAGACAATAGGATGGCAGCCCAGAATCAAGAGTTCTTTGTTAATATCACTTGGAGGCCACACCAGGCTTAATCACTAAGTCCAGCTTTATTATGGGATAAAAATAATCCCCTGCCCCTCCTTAGGCTACTTTTAGTTGACTTTTCTGTTAGCTGAAGCTGAAAAGATTCTTAGCAGATACACTCCCTAACTGAATACCATTTTCTGTGAGAATGTATAAAATCTGGGTTCTGGGCTAAGTAGCTGACAACACAGGTCTTGTTAATAATATTAATCTCTCACTGATTTTCCGGCAAGATCCCAGGTCTCTCTGAACTTAACCCTCCACCAATCCTCTATTTAAAAGCATGATAAAGTGCCACATAATAAAATGAACACCAACCAACACCAACTCTCACCTTTATTAAATGAGACACCCCATTCTACAGAGTAAATAAAGCTTTCATGCAGTGTATCCCTTTTAGCCACTCAGTTCCACCTTGTTAAGCCACAGATTTGAAAAGAAAGTCTCTACTATTTCCTCCTTCAGTGCTCTATCAAAGTCTTAGAACACAGGAGGTGCTGAATGCCATGTTGGAGAGAAGAGGGACACTTAGGGAAGGCAGAGGACTGTTTCATGGCTATCACCATATTGAATAGTGACTCAAGTAAGCAGTTTAAGGATAATAAATAAAAGTATTCATAAGATGTGATATAAATGGTTAAAATTTTGGAGAGAGGTAATTCCAACTCACATGGGCCATGACTTAAAATTCCCAGAATCAATCAGTCTTCTATACTCCTCTCCTGGTGAAGCAGAGTCCCGAGGAAGCAGAGCTAGAAGGAAGGAATCATGAGAGGTCAGGTTTTCCACAGAACTTTCAAATGGACTAAAAATGCCATTTTCTTCCCTGAAGAAAGGTCAGAGAGATCTACAAAAATCCTGGCCCAAACCAAAACCCAACTGACTCATTCTCACTCCTTCTTTTTCCTAGTGCCTATGTAACCACTAATTCCCGTTCTGTTTCTATAGATTTTCTTATTCTGGACTTTCACATGAATGGAATCATACAATATGTGAACTTATTGTTACTCGTGTCTTTCATTTAGCATAATGCTTTCGAGGTTCATCCATGCTGTAGCATGTATCACTATTTCATTCCTTTCTACAGCTGAATAATATTCCACTGCATGACTAGACCACATTTTGTTTATCCATTAATAGACATTTGGGTTGTTTCCACCTTTTGATTATTATATATATGCTGCTATGAACCTTTGTGTACAAATTTTTATGTTCAAATACCTGTCTTAAGGTTTTAAGAACACGAGTTTTACATTTCACTTATTAAATTTATTCCTAAATATTTTATGCTTTTCGATACTATTGTGAATGGAACTGTTTTCTTAATTTCATTTTTGGATTCTTCATTGCAAGTGCATAAATATATACTTGATTGGGGGGGGGGGGCAGAGGGAGAAGCAGAGAGCAAATCTTTAGCAAGCTCCATTCCCAGAGCAGAGCCTGAAGCAGGGCTTGATCTTACAACCCTGAGATCATGACCTGAGCCAACAGTCACCCAGGCACCCCTACACTTGATTTTTATCTATTGATCTTATATTCTAAAACTTTTCTAAACCCTTTTATTAGTTCTAATAGTTTGTGTGTGTGTTTATTCCTTAGGATTTTCTATTATCAAAAAAAAATAAATAATGTCATGTGTAAATAGAGATGGTTTTACTTCTTTCCCAAGACAGATGCTTTTTATTTCTTCTTTCTTGCCTAACTTCCCTATAAAGTCTCCAGTACAGGGGATCCCTGGGTGGCGCAGCGGTTTGACGCCTGCCTTTGGCCCAGGGCGCGATCCTGGAGACCTGGGATCGAATCCCACATCGGGCTCCCGGTGCATGGAGCCTGCTTCTCCCTCTGCCTGTGTCTCTGCCTCTCTCTCTCTCTCTCTCTATGTGACTATCATAAATAAATAAAAATAAAATAAAATAAATAAAGTCTCCAGTACAATACTGAATAGAAGTAGCAAAAGCAGCCATTCTTGTTTAACTCCTGATCTCAGGGGGAAAATATTCAGATATTCACTATTAAGTATATTAGCTACATGATTTCTGTTGGTGCCCTACAGCAGGTTAAGGAAATTCCCTTTCATTCTTAGTTTATTAGAGTATTTTTAAAATGAGAAGGTATTGGCTTTTGCCAAATGCTTTTTCTGTATCTATTAAAATGACCATGTGATTTTTTATTTTTTATTCTTTTGATATGATGTATCACAGTAATTAGTTTTTGGATGGTCAGATAACCTTGCATTCTTGGGACATATTCCACTTGGCCATGTTGTATAATTCATTTTATATGTTGTCAGGTTTCATTTGCTATTTCGTTGAGGATTTTTGTACTCAAATTCTTATGATATATGCTTTGTCTGGTTTTGGTATCTGGGTAATATTGGCCTCATCAAATAAGTTGGGATCTTAGCTGTATGTTTTTCTCCTTTTTGAAAAAAAAATTATTTTTAAGTGAATTCTAGGGACACCTGGGTGGCTCAACGGTTAAGCGTCTGCCTTTGGCTCAGGGCATGAGCCTGGAGTCCCGGGATCGAGTCCCACATTGGGCTTCCTGCATGGAGCCTGCTTTTCCCTCTGCCTATGTCTCTGCCTCTCTCTCTCTCTCTCTCTCATGAATAAATAAATAAAATCTTTTTTTTTTTTTAAAGTGAACTCTACACCCAATGTGGAACTCAAATTCACAATCCCAAGATCAAGAATTGCATGCTCTTCTGACTGTGCCAGCCAGGCCCCCCTGGCTATATATTCTTTAATTGCAGCAGAGGCACCACTGGGGAATTCAGAACTGTTAGTAGGAGTTGTTCTGAACCAGGTTATGTTCTGAACAACAAAGAAAACCTGGTTGTTCAGAGGAACCATACTTTATTTATTTACTTACTTACTGATTTATTTAAATTTTAAGTAGTTAACATACAGTGCAATATTGGTTTCTGGAATAAAAGTCAGTGATTCATCATGTATATACAACACTCAGTGCTCATCATAACCTTCCTTAATACCCACCACTCATTTTAGCCAATCCCTTACCTACCTTCCTCCATCACCCTTAGTCTGTTCTCTATTGTTAAGAGTCTCTTATGGCTTGTTTCCCCTCTCTCCTTTTTTTCATTTCCTCTTCGCACATGTTCATCTGTTTTCTTTCTTAAATATTACAGATGAGTGAAATCATATGGTATCTGTCTTTCTCTGATTGACTTATTTCACTTAGCATAATACATTTTAGCTCCATGCTGTCACAAATGGCAAAATTTCATGTCCTGGTGGCCGAATAATATTACACACACACACACACACACACACACACACACACACACACACACCACCTTTATCCATTCATCAGTCGATAGACATTTGGTCTCTCTCCATAGTTTGGCTATTGTTGATAATGCTGCTATTAATACCAGAGTGCATATATCCTTTCAAATTTGTATTCTTATATGCTTTGGGTAAATACCTAGTATTTTTTTTAAGATTTTATCTATTTATTTGATAGAGAGAGAGAGAGAATGCACAAGCATGTATGAGTGGGGGAAAGGGAGAGACAGAGGGTTATGCAGACTCCCTGCTGAGCAGGGAACCCAATGCAGGACTCAATCCCAGGACCCCAGGACCATGACCTGAGCCAAAGGCAGACCCTTAACCAACTGAGCCACCCAGGTGCTCCCATGGTAAATGCCTAGTATTGCAATTCCTGGGTCATAGGGTGTTCTATTTTTAACTTTTTGAGGAACTTCCATATTGTCTTCCACAATGGCTGCACCAGTTTGCATTCTAACCAACAGTGTAAGACAAAGAATATAGAAACTAGCAAATGGAACAAAACAAAGAAAGAGATGACAATTATTGGAAGAAAACACTGAAAGTCAGAGATAATCCAACTTGCAACTAAGCAAACCCCTACAGATGAAATCCAAATCAAAGAAGAGAAAAAACATTAAAAACTTTATTTTTAACATTAAAAAATAATTTCCTGAAATAAAGCATGAATATACATAACGAAGAGACATCAGGGAGAAATGATTCAAAACTGTCAGTATGAAAACATTTCCTAATAAAATTATTAGGCTAAAACCCATGGGAAGTCAAGATAAAAATATGAACTTACCCATAAGAAAAAGGAAATTCACTTGTCAATAGACTTCTCCACTACTAAATTCAGTGCTCCCAAGAGGGAGGTAGTCTCTCCAATATATTTGCAGTAAAATGAATGACAGAATCGAAGATTTAATATGCAGCCAAGCTGTCCTTCAAATAGAAAATATAAAAAGTTCTATGCTACAACAACTTAGGGAATATTGTTCATATGAGTGCTTTCTAAACTACTAGAGGACATATTTCTGCCATAAAAGAGAGAACAGAGAAAATTTCAGGAAAAGCAGTGATGGTAAACATATTTAAGTGCAGACCTAAATAAAAATAAGATGGAGATTATGGTACCAGTATGTAAGATGGTTCTTAAAGGTATCTAGTACTTGGTATTAATGCTGTGTAGTTGCCCCCTCCACTGAATAGAGCTGACTTGTGTACCAAAAAGATATTGTGGAAATGATGGAGTATGAGAATAGGTCAAAAAGAACATTATGGCTTCTTCCTATACTCTCTTGCTGCCCTTCTGCTCTGGGGAAAACCATATAACATGTTATGAGGTCCATATGGAGAGGAACCGAGGTCTTTTGCCAATAGCCATGTGAGAAAATCATCTTGGAAGGTGGTCCTCCAGCTTCAGTCATACATATAGATGAGTGTGGCATGGCCAAGAGTTTGGCTATAACTTCAGGAGACCTAAGCCAGAACCTCACTGCTAAGCCACTCCTAAATTCCTAATCTGCAAAAACAGTGTAAGATAATAAATATTTATTGTTTTATTAGGGTAATATGTTTTACAGCAATAATTAACAGAGAAATAAAGTTTGCAAAATGGAAAATAGACAAGCTCACTGACTGCCTCATTTATAATAACTGGGAGAGAAAGGATATCATTTAAAGCAGCCAAGTCGGGGGATCCCTGGGTGGCTCAGCGGTTTAGCGCCTGTCTTTGGCCCAAGGCGCGATCCTGGAGTCCCTGGATCGAGTCCCGGGATCCAGTCCCACGTCGGGCTCTGGGCATGGAGCCTGTTTCTCCCTCCTCCTGTGTCTCTGCCTCTTTCTCTCTCTATGTCTATCATAAATAAATAAATAAATCTTTTTAAAAAAATAAAAAATAAAGCAGCCAAGTCATGGGTAGATATATAGAAATATTTAAGAATACAAATATGAAGGCAGAGAGAGTAAAAATGTCAACTGCATTTCAACATACATGCAAAAATTAGGAAATTAAAATTTAGATTTAAAATGACAGGGATCCCTGGGTGGCGCAGCGGTTTGGCGCCTGCCTTTGGCCTGGGGCGCGATCCTGGAGACCCGGGATCGAATCCCACATCGGGCTCCCAGTGCATGGAGCCTGCTTCTCCCTCTGCCTGTCTCTGCCTCTCTCTCTCTCTCTCTCTGTGTGACTATCATGAATAAATAAATAAAATCTTTAAAAAAAAAAAATGACAGCATTTGGGACACCTAGGTAGCTCAGCAGTTGAGCATCTGCCTTCCGCTCAGGACATGATCCCGGAGTTCCGGGATCGAGTCCCACATCAGGCTCTTGCATGGAGCTTGCTTCTTCTCCCTTTGCCTATGTCTCTGCATCTTTCTGTGTCTCATGAATAAATATATAAAATCTTTAAAAACATAAAAAATAAAAAAATAATATGACAGCATTTATAATAGCAACAAAAATGTTAAATACCTATAAATTTAACAAAATAAAATAAGGACAAGGCCTCTACATTGATTACTAAAAATAACAGAATAAAATGAAAGAACATCTAAATGAATGGAGGAATTTATCACATTTATGAGATGAAAGTGATTATTTTCAAGATATCAGTTTTTCTGCAATATAATGGTGTAAAAAGGTTAAAAGTAAAAGGATGGGAGAAGATATACCATGGAAATCATAATCAAAAGAATGCTATAGTAGCTATATTAATGAGACAAGGTAGATTTCAGAACAGATTATCAGAGAGAAAAGATGGTCTTTTCAACAAACAATACTAGATCAACTGAATATATGAGGGAAATGAATTGATCTTCCCTTATACATACACAAAAATCAATTCCAGAGGGTTTGTACATCTAAATGTGAAATATAATAAATATAGAAGAAAATATTAGTATCTTCATGCCTTAGAGATAAGCAAAGTGTTCTTCTTTTTTTAAGATGTTATTTATTCATGAGAGCAGAGAGAGAGAGAGGCAGAGACATAGGCAGAGGGAGAAGCAGGCCCCCCATGGGAGCCTGATGTGGGACTCGATCCTGGAACCTCAGGATCACACCCTGAGCCAAAGGCAGATACTCAACCACGAAGCCACCCAGGTGCCCGAAGCATCCAACTCTTGATTTGGGCTCAGGTCATGATCTTAGGGTTGTGAGATCAAGCACCACATCAGACTCTGCACTGGGTATGGAGCCTGCTTAAGATTCACTCTCTGCCTCTCCCTCTGCCCCTACTCCCCTCTCTAAAAATAATGATGATGATAATGATGATGAATATGTATCAACTAACAGCAGCAACTTCAATAAAGCAGAAGCTACAGGTTATGTAAGAGAAAACTTCACTCAGAGTATTTTAATACATTTTTATCAATCAAAGACAAATCAAGTGGAAAACAAGTAACCATAGACAGGTCATATATTAGACCACAAAGAAAAATTTTTAAATTCCAATGTTAAAAAATATCATAATGCAGCAAAACTGGAAATTATAAGTGAAGAGGAGGCCTATCTGCCTTACTGAATTCCTCAACTTTATCAATAGGGATTGATTTCATGTCACAGGGCTCAAGACCTCTCCACAGCACTAAGGCTAAGACGCTATACCACCTGTTCTGAGCAATAAATTATCATAAACACAGTGGCTTAAAACAATACAAATTTATTACCTTATGCTTAGGCAGTTAGGTAAAAGCCTGAGATGGTTCTCAATGGGCCAATATCAAGGTGTCAGCAGAGCTGTGTTCCTTTCTGGAGGTTCTAATGGATAATTATTTATTTCTTTATGTTTTCCAGACTCTAGAGGCCACCAACATTGGCTCCCTTCCTTCAGCCAGCAATTCTGCATATCTCTGACCATTCTTCTTTGATCCTATCTCCCTCTGACCCTAAAGACTTAGGAAAGGTTTACTGAATTTAAAGAATCCAATTGGGCCATTGGGTAATCTAAGATAATTTCTCCAATTCAAGGTCCTTAACTTAATCTTGTTTGCAAAGTCCCTTTTGCCCTGTAAAGCAAAATAGTCACAGATTCCAGGGATTAGGACCTGGACATCTTTCCAGGGGCATTATTCCACCTACCCCAACCACCTTTAAAGCTTCTATCCTTGGCTCTCCTCTTCCTGAGGGATACTCAAAAATCCACCCTTTCTATCCCATCACTTCTTCTCCAGCAGTCTTGAATCCAAACAGAATAAGCATCAATATTCCCTGTATCCATGTTTATGTCCATTGTCAGAAGCCTTAGATTCCCTGATAATCTGTCTTTTGAGACACTGTACTCCCCCCCCCTCAGCTAGATGTACTTTCTTGTCATCTCTCCCCACATCTGGACACTTTCTAGTATGCCCTCTGGAATTCATAATTCATTAATAACAAACTCCTCTTTTATCTCCAACACTTCCTTGAATACTCCCTTCACCTTTGGGTCTAAGGGAAACCTGGCTCTCCCCCAGCGGACTCTGCAGCCTTTTCAACATCTCCCTCTCCTACCCTCCCTACCCCCAGCCTCTTGCCACTGGGTCTGGAAGCAGGGCAGGTATCCTCCTTGTTCTTATTACTTTCAGACCTTCCTCTCTTCCTTTTCTAAAAAAGCTCTACCTCGGAATTTCATGCCATGAGATTACATGTAACTCACCACACCTCACTGCGGCTGACATCTACCAAATACAGGATATTTCTCCTTGTTTTTTGAAAACTTGGGCTCATGGCTTATTCTCTGCAACACTACTCTTTTATTCTTGCAGTTGCAGTGCATTCACACAGTTGAGCCTTGCTTACTCATTCTTCCCAGTATGTCTACTTTTCCCTCTCTTGTGGCTCATTATTACCAGCATACTTTTAACATTGTTATCCTCCCACCAGCTGCTGTTCTATTTCTCTGCTCATATTTACAGAGAAATTCTTGGAATATGTTCTCTACACTGTCTCCTATTCCACTCCCCACATTCTACATTACTCAATCCAACTAACGGCCATCAAAGAAACTGCTCTCCACACGTTTACGAAGGACTATGGTTATTACTAAACGCAATATTCTTCGTTTCTGGCTCCACAGCTGCTGCTACCACATTTACACACACAGGCACACAGTGTGCAGTCACAATCATGCATGCACATGCACAGGGGCACCTAAATAGCCATCACCGTCATGTACAGCTTCCCTCATCATCGTGCACATTATGATGTGCACACACACATACACACCCTCACCCCCACGGCTCCTGAACGATTACCCCCACCTCCCGCTCCTGTAACCATTTCACACAAGCACCCACAGATCCCATCGTGATCGCTGGCGCACGAGCGGGCACACACATACACAGCTCCCTACCAACTTCCTTCCCCATTCCTTCTTGCTGGCAAAGCCTGAGACTCCGAAAACATTAATCCCTCACTACCCTTCCCAGTGGCGTTGGCCCCTCAGGGGTCATTTTGTGTCTTAGATGATCTTACCTGACCCTGCGATCCCTACAAGAATGTTCCGCCGTGACTCGGGCGGGACGCTTCCTACAGTCGCGAGAGCGTCGGTGCGCGGACAGGAAGCTGTCTCGGCTACGGCGGACATTGGAAAATGTAGTCAAAGCCCGGACAGCCTTCAGAGCCCAGCGCCGAAGATCTCAGTTCATAGGCCTTGGCCCCGGTCTCCATCCTTTCCCTCGACAAAGACCATCGCCCTCATCACTGCTCACATCCGTGGCAAAGGGCTTCTCTATTCGTTCCAGGCCGCGATTCGAACGCAAGACTCCACTGAAGCCTCCACGCTGCTCCCCCACAAATGCTGGGAACCTGGACAATAAGCCAATGCGGCCTTTCGACCGGAAGTAGCCTTGGACGCGATGGCCCCTGGGAAATGTAGTTTAGGGTCGTAGAACTACTTCAGAGGAAGGGTGTCATTCTTTGCTGCTTGAGTTTGCTGTCTGGGCATGTGACAGACACATTGTGACAGAAAAGTCCTGTTAGACGGTGGTCAAGCGATCAGTGACTCCTTCCCATCTTTGTCTGAGTCTTGGTCTAGCCTGGTGCATATCTCTTATCCCACAACTATCGACCTGGGGGTAGGATGAAGGGGCCCAACTGCAGGAAGGTCCCTTTTCTGCGAAGCCATGGAAGCTCCTCCTTTTTTTTTTTTTTTTTGGAAGCTCCTTCTTTAGCCAAGGTGTACTATCCTCTTAACTCCTCAAATAAATACTTCACTTAAATAAATAAATAAATAAATAAATAAATAAATACTTCACTTATTCTCATCCTCCAATTACCCTTAAAGAGTTTGGGTTAAATTAATATTCAAGCTTACATCAGTGCTTTGCAAATGCTATTCATGTCTTGGCTCCCTCCCACCCCCCGAAAGTTAGTACTTGATAGCTTTTGAATTTTGCTTCCTCTTCTCTGAGCTCATCATTTAGCTGGACTGGCTCCCTCCCACCCCCCGAAAGTTAGTTCTTGATAGTTTTTAAATTTTGCTTCCTCTTCTCTGAGCTCATCATTTAGCTGGACAGTTTAGGCAGAGACATAGGCAGAGGGAGAAGCAGGCTCCTTGTGGAGCCCAATGGGGGACTCGTTCCCAGGACTCCGGGATCATGACCTGAGCCAAAAGCAGACGCTCAACCACTGAGCCACCCAGGAGCCCCAAGATCACAGTTCTGCAGGACATGAGTGTCCATCAATTTATAAATGTCTTAGTGATATACAAATAAAAAGCATTCTTATCAATAGCCTAACTTTCAGAAACCTATAACTCAATTTCCTGGAACCCTAACATCACCCTCCCCTCCATGAGTGATGTGGAAAACAGAGGCAGAAGGGAATGTAAACAAAATTAAGTTTCTTTATGACCTGCAGTCCATTGACAAATACTTGAGATAGAAAGTCCTTTTGGAAACCTCCCTTTTCCTTACTTTCCCCAACTCCCAAGTATATAAAAGTGTGAGGTCACCCCTCACACTTGTAATGCAGCTCTTTATATCCACGAGTCCTGTCACTGTGCTTTAATAAAGTCACCTTTTTGCACCAAAGATGTCTCAAGAGTCCTTTTCTTGAACATTGGCTCTGGACCCTAACACTATCCAAAACTACATCAAGATCACACTCACATGTCTTGGGAGTTAGGATATAGACATATCTCTGGGGTGCCACAATTTCCTCTACGTGTTATCATCTTTAGTCTTACCCTAATAGATTTCTTTAGAATTATCATCCTCTCGCTACTATAAATGCCACCTAGGTACAGGCAACATGTAAATGTTTTTCCTTATTTTTTTAAAAATATTTTATTTATTTATTTGAGAGAGAGTGAGAGAATGGGAGAGAGCTAGCACAAGCAGGGGAAAGGGGGAGGTAGAAGCAGACTCCTGCTGAGCAGGAAGCCCAATGCTGAACTCATTGAGGGGCTCAATTCCAGGACCCCAGGATCGTGAGCTGAGCCAAAGGCAGATGCTTAATCAACTGAGCCACCGAGGTACCCCAAATATTTCTCTTTAACATGGACTATCTTGGTTTAAGAGAGCAAAGAGAAAATTCTTCATACACTCCCTAAAACTTGTTCATTCCATACTTGATTTTTTAAAAAGATTATTTATTTATTTTATTTATTTGAGAGAGAGCTCATGCACTTAGGCGAACATGGCATGCAGAGGCGAGGCAAAAAGAGAGGGAGAGAATTCCAAGTAGATTCCTCGCTCCTCCTTGAATATACCAGGCTTATACCCAATGCCTGGCATTTATGTTTTGGTGTTTTCTTTGTTTATAATTTGCTTTATCCAAATATGTTCAAATGTCACTGCTCCTTCCTTTTGGTTTTGTTAAAATATTTTCTTCTTAGTTAGGCTTTTCCTAACTATTTCACTTAAAATTGCAATTCCCAGGGCATCTGGCTTCTCAGTCAGAATAGCATGCAACTCTTGGTCTCAGGGTTGTGAGTTCAAGCCCTACATTGGTGTAGAGACTACTTAAATAAAACTTTAAAAATGCAATTCCCTTGGGACTCATCCCATTTCCAAGCTTTATTTTTCTCTACAGAGCATAACTTTATCTAGAATACTACATATTTCATTGGCAACTTTCCCTGACTAGAATGTAAACTTGAGGAAAGGAAATTTTGGCCATTTTGTTCACTGATGCTTTTCTATAATAGAACCTGGCGCAGATAAAGGGCTCAATAGGTCACACTGAGCTGCTAAATGAAGGAATACAGTGTTTGACAGGAACAGGAAATAGGCACTCTCATAAATTTTTTGGTGGGAATGGAAAGTGATTCATCTTACGTGGATTGCAAATATTTATAAATAAGCTTTGGCCCGGTGCTTCTTAAAGGAATTTATTACAAAGATGCATGCACATCTATCCAAAGCTGAAATTTTGGTATCCCAGAATTATACAAACCTGAAAACAACCTAAATATTCATTAATATGGTGTTAAAATACGACATTTCCCCTACCACAAAATACCATACCGCTATACGAAGGAATAAGGAATATGTATTAATATGGGATGTCTCCTAAGAAATAATAGTGAGTAACAAGCAGGATGTTTTATAGTATACTAACATTTGTGAAAAACAAAGATGAGGGGCTTTATGTAAATAGATATGTTGGTATAAATATAGAATTACACAAAGTACATATAAACTGGTCACAGTCGATGCAAGTGGAGAAGAGAAATAGTTGAAAGGGAGACTTCTTTTTTCATTATAACCTTGGTCAAATATTTAAGATGAGTAAGATGGTTCCTTTAAAAACAATTGCAAAATTAAAAAAAAATTGACAGAATGGAGAGCTGGGGGAAAGCAGCAATGATTTCTAGGCTAATAACCTCAAGAGATGATGAAAGTTGCTGAAATATGACTGTGGGAAATAAGTGATAATGGGAAATGCAGATGTAAAAAATAAACATGAAGTTTTTAGCACCAGGAAGATAGAAAATGGAATGTAGTAAAACAGAAACTGCAGTGTGCAACAATAATAGTTTTGAAATACTGTTGATTTGTAAAGGACTGACAGTACATGTAGGCTATGACAATGAAGAGAATATGCCTCCCCCCCCCCTTTAGGATTACTTAAATAAAAGAGGGCACTGATACAGGGAGAATGATGACAGAAGGATTCACATCAACCAAGACTGAAGGATAGTAGGGCCTATAAAGGAAATCCTGAAAAACATTTCAGTGGTGTCAGCTCTCCCACTGAACACTTGGGTCCTGCCTTATCCCAGGCAAATCTGGCTGGTTCTCACTCACACACTTGGAGAGTATCTCTTTCACATTTCCTCTATTCACCACCCATGGGTCTCTCTTCTTGTTCCAAACTAAATATTTTACCTAGTTTGGTGATGTGATAGCCTATATCTAGGAAAGTGACATAAGATTGAATTTCAATTCACACCATCCCCAAAATCAGATGGAGCCTGGGTCTTTAAGGAAGTTACCACATAAAGAAGAACAAAGTAAATGACCTTTTACCTTAAAGGTTGAGCATATACAATCATATGGCAGAGGGCTTAAGAATACCTGAAACTTGTATCTCAAAGCTGAATATATTATGCCATGTAAAGTTTCTAAATATTTCAGAAATGGAAAAGAGACAGCATTTTACTTTTAAAAATTGGATTATAGAGGAGCTCTCCATGACTATTCTGGCTGTGTTGCTCTAGGTCTCCAGCATCACATCCCTGTGCAGCTTCCTCTGAACATCTTTTAATTGTGGTTGATACTTCTGGTTGAATTGAGCAATTACATCTACAATTACATCTCCAAACATTTGCTCTATCAATGACTCCAAGAGAACAGAAAAAAGTAAATGGGGGCAAGACAGTGGACAAAACAGGTACTCCTATATAGAGCAAAGTATACCTTGTTAAAATGTCGTACTGATTTGTTTTTCTATTCCAGAACAAATGGTTGGAACCTTAAGAGTTCATGTAAAAATAACAGGTTAGGGATCCCTGGGTGGCGCAGCGGTTTGGCGCCTGCCTTTGGCCCAGGGCGCGATCCTGGAGACCCAGGATCGAATCCCACATCGGGCTCCCGCTGCATGGAGCCTGCCTCCCTCTGCCTGTGTCTCTGCCTCTCTCTCTCTCTCTGTGTGTGACTATCATAAAAAAAATAATAATAAATTTAAAAAAAATAAAAATAAAAATAACAGGTTATTTATTGTATAAATTAAAATGTACCTTTCCCTCTTAAAATCGAAGTTCCAGGAAGATATACCCTTATTATCAGTGTGAAGAGGAAATAAGGCTTGCAGGATTCAGATTCCTCAGGCACCCATACTGAGATGACCCACATTCATGTGATCACACACATACTCATATCCATACCTGCAGGGATCCAGACGCTCTTGCCCTACCAGCTGTACACAATTACCTCAACCACACATCCCCATGATATGACCCTCCAGCCTCACAAAGCCACACATAATCTTCATTCTACCACTCTGTCACACTCACCAATTTTACCCACCTGCAGTTTTTCTTTCACTCAGCTGTCCTTTCCCCGAACCAGTCACACATATAATCTCACTACTGTCTTACACGGGACCTCCTCTGTCCACTTTCACATATATGACTGGGCTTGAAGATTCCTCTCTTTGAAACTCCCCAGGCTGATTTGGTCGCAGATGCTCAGGTCCACATTTGGGTTGGTTCTTCTGACAAGGTCCTCAACAGCCTGCCTCAAGAGCGTTTTTGTATTTCCAGGGAAAAACAGAATTCCGAGCACCCTCCAGGGCACTTAAAGTGAGACCAGGCCTCACCTCAGTGCCTAGAGGACGCAACTTACCTTGGCCTGGTCCATCTGGCCTTTGGGAAAGTCCAAGACTGCATTTCACAGGAGGGCCCAGTATATTGCAGTGAGTGGTCAAAGCCTGAGAGAGCCGCACTGGGGGCTATGTCAACGAAAAACTTTTCTAGGCAAGTCAAATAGGTAAGGAAGACTTTCTTAAAGACTGTGGCAATGGAGAAGAGAGGCTGAACTCAGCTCAGTATATAACAGTAGCTTGGATTTATAGCCAATGGGCAGGGTGAGGGAGTCAGTGAATAGAAATTACTAAGAGGAGCTTGGTTAAATATCAAGAGCAGGGGGGATTCTTGCTGAACTATAGTCAGCAGGTCAAGAATGAGACCTAGTCAAGAGGAAGGCTCAGAGGAGCCTGACCACAGTTTGGTCGAAGGACTCCTAGTTAGCTGACACTCGCGGGAACCTCCAGTGCGCGGCTCGGCCAGAAGGCGCAATTCTGGCTGGGTCCAGGCTCCCTGCCACGCACCAGTCGAGATACCCAGAAGACAGCTTTTTAACAATGTCCCTGCTACAGCTGTACTACATTTCCCAGAGGCCTCTAGGCTCAGTGCTCCCTCTCGCGAGAACTTTACCTTCTTCTGAGCAGTGGGCGGGATCTTCTGGCGGGTTGGGGCAAACGACCTCCGGGCGCCGTGGGAGCTGCCGCGTTCGACTCGTTCCAAGCTGACTAGAGGGGTGCTGACCCTCCCGAAGGAAGCATAGGTGAGGTGGTCGGGAACCCGGGGTTGGGGCCGGCCTGTCTGGAACCTCTGGCCTGTGCGGGCTGTGTGGGGGAGCCAGCGGAGCAGGGGAGATTGTGAAGAGGGCGTGTGTCTAAATGTGACTGTGTCTCGGTGTCAGTGAGAGCGTGTACGGAACTGTGAGGGCGGGGAGGAGGTCTGGATTTGCGGTTGTGATTGTTCAGGTGTGATGAGGTTTAATTGTGTGGCCGGGTGTTTGCTAGCGTAGCGTTCTTTGACCGCCGTTGTAAAACCGGGTGTCTTCTTGGTGCGTGTGTGTTTATGACCATTTGCTGAACCGTGAGTGCGGGACGCCTTGACTGTGAGGTCTGTGTGTTTACCCGTGGTGTTATGTATTTGTGATATCATTGGTGTAGGATCCGTGTCAGTTCGTTGTTGTCACTGTGTCCCCGTGAAGTGTGGCCGTGGGAATGTGAGTGTGTGGGGTGCCTATGACTGCGATTGTGACTGTGCCCGTTCCTGTGGTGTGTATGCCTGTGTGACCATGTGCAGCCGGTTGTGTTTAGGTTTGGGGTGCCTGCGTCCCCATGGTGCGAGTTTGTGGGACTCTGTGTCGGTACAGCACTGTAGTTGTGGGGCGCCTTTGTCTGCCTTTGTGACTCCAGCGCTCTGCTCCCAGGGGACCTCTGTGAGCTCAGGGACAGATTTCTGCCCAGAACTGCAGTGACCCTGCTCTTGTCTTGGTACAGGACGTCCTAGCCTTGCCTGACTTACATTTAAAGGTGGCGGGAGGTTGGTTGACCTGGGGTCCCAGAAGAACCTGATGTTTCCTGACTCCTTTCTTCTTCCCCAGCTCTGCTTTGCTTGCACAGAGGCTTCCAGAGTGGAGTGAAGAATGGCTGTGGAACATGTACAAGGCTCCAGCAAGGTAGTTTGTCATTTCCCCTTCTTTCCTGAAATCCCCTTTTCTTTGTCAAGACTTGACTTGCTTTTCTCCGCTTGAAAATTCTTGCCCGTTAGGTGACTTCATCCCTGGAATTTCCACTTTGATAAAATGTGATTGGCTGCAAACCCTAAGTCTTCAGGGCCACCTGATTTTCTCTTACTAATTTGTCAATGGTTTAATTTCCCTTTATGCTTCTTTTTTTTTTTTTTAATACTGTTTCTTCCTACTTGTAAAAGTAAAATGACTATTTAAAATAATTTCAAAAGTGTGTCTTTTGAAGAAAATTTCAATTCCCAGTTAAAGCCAATACTTTTTTGTATTTTCTGTTTTATGTACAAAATGTGATCCTGTTCTGTTTTATATAATAAAATGTGAATTTTGAAGATTGAATTCATTCAGCATTTACCATTATAGCCTGCATTTTTACACAAAATTGTATTCAAGTATTTTCCCACATGATTTAATATTTGAAACATTTTTAGAAGTGCATGTTTATTTGAATGCCTGTGGCTTTTTCCTCCCAAATTAGAAACAGAAATGGCATAACCTAGTCATATGTGCCATTTCACACATAATTATAAAGACTCACATAGGGAGTACCTAAGATATAAAATACAACCATTTCTAAAGAAACCTCTGATGTCCCATTAAGCAGTCACAAATAATTGTGTTCCTCTGGTGATGACCACTGTGATCATTTCTTTGCCTTTCATTAGAACTTTAGTGTATGAATTCCAAAATCATATAGGTTTAGTTTGTGTTTTCTATCTTTGTATGAATAGACATTCTTTTATGTCTTTTTTTAGTAAAAAATAAGACCTTCATTCATGTTTCCTCTAACTACAGTTCATTTTTTCCCCGCTCCTGTCCATATATTTTCTTGTATGATGGCATCACAATTTACTATTTATCCATTCTACCTTTCGTGGATACATGACTTGCTTCTAGTTTTTGGCTGTTACAAGCAATGTGACTATGAATATCTTGTGCACATATTTTGGCACATGTGTGTTTGCATTTCTTTAGCTGATATGCTAAAATTATGATTAAATTGCTGAGGGATGGAATTTGTACGTCTTCAGTTTTACTAGACCATGTCAAACTGTTCTCTAAAGATACTGTGCAAGTTTTTTACTTGTAAGAGTAGTTTGTAAAGGTTCTTTTTGTTCCACATCCATGCCAGCCCTTGGCATCGTCATACTTTTAAATTTTTGCCAATTTGGTGGATGTCTAATGTTATTAGTCACATATTTAATTGATATTTCCTTGATTAGCAATGAAACAACACAATTCTTGCCCAACCAGATGTCCTCTTTTATAAAATGCTTGTTCAAATGTTATTCCAATTTTTAATTGGTTTTTCTCTGATTAATGTGTGTGTGTATTTATCTTCTGAATAATGGTGACTAAATATTTTCTTCTGCTCTGGCTTGGTTTTTCATTCTGGTGACTTTTGATGAACAGAGGTTCGAGATTTAAATGTAATGAAATCTTTTTCAGTGGTTAGTGTTTGTTTAAGAAATTTTTTGCTACCTTGAGGTAGTGAAGATTTTCTTATGTTCTCTTCTGAAAGCTTTCTAGTCTTTGGCTTTAACGTATAGGTCTTTACACTACCAGGAATTGATTTCTGTAGGCAGTGATGTAATTTCATTTTATCCCCCATGTGGGTATCCGGTTGTTCCAGTATCATTTATTGAAAAGTTTATCTTTTTTACACTGATCTGCAGTGGCTATTTTAGTAAAAAATCAAGCAATCATATATATCTACATCTATTTCTGGACATTATATTCTGTTCCATTGCTCTGTTTTTCTCTCCTTGCAGCAATATCATGCTATCTTATTCACTGTGACTTTATAATATTTGGAGCAAGTCCTTTTACCTCTTGTTCCTGAAGAGTGTCTTCACTGTGTTCCTCTACATTTCCATATAAATTTTTTGAAATAGCTTGGTTTCATTCAAGCATCTTTTGTAATTTAGGTTGAATTGCATTGTATCTGTAATTGTGTGAGTAGAAATTTGGGATCCTTGTAATAACATAAACCTCTCGGTTGTTCTAGGTTTGGTAAGGTTTCTCAACAAGTTCTTGCTTATCTCCTGTAAATAATTCTAGGCCAATAGGAACCATATAACCCATTGTATTAGTGTTTTCCTTTTGCATTGATTGCCAGTAATGTAAGCACTTCAAATAATGATCAATCATAGTAAGTTTTGCCTGGGAATAATGATCAATCATAGTAATGAATTTTACCTATGACCATTGTGTATGATTAAATTTTTTTCCCTTAATTCTTAGCCCCCTCAAATACATTTTTGGAAGTGAGGATATAAAAGTTAGGTAGGGGATGCCTGACTGGCTCAGTCAGTGGAGAGTGCACCTCTTGATCTTGGGGTTGTGAGTTCAAGCCCCACTTTGGGTGTAGAAATTACTTAAAATCTTTTTAAAAATAGGTATAGCCTTAGATACAGATGTAGCTATCTATTGTCTAATATTTTTCTTTTAATAACATTCTGGTCCAGTCAGTTCTGCTTTTTATGGTACCTTTACTGTTCTCTCCTTATTATATTTCTTTTTTATTTGCCTTTTCCTCTTGCCTCTGCCCTCCATTGTCCTTTGTCAGGTGGTTTCTGCTTCTGCATCTTTGCCATTTATTCTCATTAACTGTTTAGTTTATTATTTATTTATTTATTTATTTATTTATTAAAAGTCAGTAATATGTTACTCTTGAGAATTTTACTTTTTTTAAAAAAGATTATTTATTTATTTATTTATTTATTTATTTATTTATTAATGAGAGACACACACACACACACAGAGAGGCAGAGACACAGGCAGAGGGAGAAGCAGGCTCCATGCAGGGAGCCTGAGGTGGGACTGGATCCCGGGTCTCCAGGATCACGCCCTGGGCTGAAGGCGGCGCTAAACTGCTGAGCCCCCCGGGCCGCCCAACTGTTTAGTTTAAATATTGGTTTCTTCAAAAAAAAAAAAAATCATCTCTCAGATTATTTTACCTATGCTAGTCTCTCTAACATGGTGTGAAAAGCATAGGTTCTAGTATCAAATGTGGCTTTTGAGCTTAGCTGCACCACCTGTAGCTGTTTATACTATAAATGAGAGGTTCTTATTCTCACTTAATGTTAAGAATGAAATAAGATATATGTAGAACACTTAGTACACATCAGAAGTTCAATAAATGTTAGCTCTCTTTCTCTGTTACTTCTCATTTTTGGGACCTCTATATCAATTACAGTATAAAGCACTCATCTAAAGGTCTTTGGTGATTCCCAAAAGAATTTTTTAAATTGAGGTGTAATTGACATGTAACATTATATTAATTTCATAAGTAGAAGATAATGAATTGATATTTGTGTATATTTTGAAATGACCCCACAGTAAGTCCATCACAATTAATATCCATCACCATTCATAATTTTTTCTTGTGATGAAGATTTTTAGGATTTAGTCTGTTAGCAACTTTCAAATATGCAATGCAGTATTATTAACTCCCCCTGACTTATTTGTTTTATAAATGGAAGTTTGTACCTTTTGAACCCCTTTATCCATTTCACACCCCCACTCCCAGTCTCTGGCAACTACAAGTCTGTTCTCTGTTTCTATGAGCTTGGTTTTTGTTTGCTTAAATTCCACATGTAAATGAAAGAATATGGTAGGTATTTGTTTTTGTCTGACTTACTTCACTTGGCGTAATGCCTTCAAGGTCTATCCAAGTTGTCACAGATGGCAAGATTTCATTCTTTTTTATGACTGAATAATATTCCAATAATCTTTATTCATTCATCATTGGTCATTCAGATTGTTGCTGTATCTTAGCTATTATAAACAGTGCTGCAGTGAACATGGGGGTGCATATATCTTTCTGAATTTGTGTTTTCATTTTCTTTGGAAATATACTCAGAAGGGGAATTGCTGGATAATATGGTAATCCTATTTTTAATTTTTTGAGGAACGTCCATACTGTTTTCCATAGTGGCTGCACCAATTTACATTCCTGTCAGCAGGGCACAAGGGTTCCCTTTTCTCCATGTCCTTCTCAACACATTATTTCTTGTCTTTTTGGTAATAGCCACTCTAATAGTCATAAGATGATATCTCATTGTAGTTTTGATTTGCATTTCTCTGATAGTAATGTTGAGCATCATTTCACGTACCTGTTGACCCTTATGTCCTTCTTTGGCGCAATATCTATTCAAAACCTCTGCCCATTTTTTTTTTCCTCTGCCCATTTTAAAAATAAGAATATTTATTTGCTGTTGAGTTGTATTCTTTATATATTTTAGATATTGTCATATACCCCCTTATCAGGTATATGATTTGTGAATATTCATTTCAGTAGGTTGCCTTTTTATTTTGTTGATGATTTCCATTGCTATTCAGAAGCTTTTAAGTTTGATATAGTGTATTTGTTTATTTTTGCTTTTTTGCCTTTGTGGAGTTATATCTAAAAAATCATATCTAAGACCAATGTCAAGTAGCTAACAGCCTCTGTTTTCTTCTAGTTGTTTTATGGTTTCAGGTTTTACATTCAAGTCTTTAATCCATTTTGAGTTATTTTTTTGTATGGTGTAAGATAATAATCTAGTTTTATTCTTTTGCATGTGGCTGTCTAGTTTTTTCAATACCATTTTTTAAAGAGACTGTCCTTTCCCTTTTGTGTATTTTTGGCTCCTTTGTTGAAATTAATTGACCATAGTTTATTTCTGGGTTTGTGGTGTGTATGTTTATTTCTAGGTATCTATTCTGTTCCACTGAATGTGTGTCTATTTTTATACTAATACCATACTATTTTGATTACAATATCAAAACAATAATATACTTTAAAATCAGGGAGCATGATATGTCCAGCCTTGTTCCCCAAAGGATCTTCTAGGCAAATTTTGCTCCCCAAATGCTTTGTAAATCATTGAGCACCAGGACTGTGTGTGTGTGTGTGTGTGTGTGTGTGTGTGTGTATATATATATATATATATATATATAATAGAACTTTTTTTTAAAAGATTTTATTTATTCATGAGAGACACACAAAGAGACACAGGCAGAGACACAGGCAGAGGGAGAAGCGGGCTCTGTGCAGGGAGCCTGATGTGGGACTCGATCCCAGGACTCTAGGATCATGCCCTGGGCCAAAGGCAGGTGCTAAACCGCTGAGCCACCCAGGGATCCCCTTATATAGATAACTTTTAATCCATTTTAGATTTGTTTTGCTGTGTATTGGGGATCTAAATTCAATTTTTTTCATTTACTCAGTATTGTTCCAGTATCTTTTATCCAGTAATAACTTATTTCCTTTTCCATTACTTTGCACTATTTACTTGGTATTATGTTATTTAAATAGGCTGTATTATCTATTAAATTTTTTAAGAATTTATGTCTCTGTGCTTGTTCCTGTGCCATGTTAGGTAATTTCCTTTTACAAGTTTTTGAATACCTGATCAAATATGTCACTTTTTTCTGATAATAGCTGTATTCTCTGTTCCTTTCATTACAAAATAATTCTTATTAATAACAAATTTAGAAAATACAGAGAAGCAGAAATAAAAGACAAAGGTCATCTGCAGTCCTATCAATTAAAGACTGCTGTCAAATTGTTAGAGCAAATGCTTAGAATTCTTTCTTTAATGTGATCATACTATGGCCACTGACTTGTACTCATCTTTATCATGCCAAAATACATAATGAACAGCTGTCATGTTTCTTCACATTTATATTCACCATGAGTTATAATGGTCTCATAGTGTTACCATTTTTTTTTAGATTTATTTATTTATTCATGAGAGACACACACAGAGAGAGATAGAGGCAGACACATGCAGAGATACAAGCAGGCTCCTCACAGGGAGCCCAATGCAGGACTGGATCCCAGATCCTGGGGTCATGACCTGGGCTGGAGGCAGCCAACTGCTGAGCCACCCAGGCATCCCTCGTGTTACCATTTTAATCAAGCCCTTCTGTGTTGAATATGGTTTGCTTACAAACTATTGCCTTTGTAAATAAGTATGTCCTTATCCTGAATGCTAGTGTTTTCCTTTTTTAAATTTTAGTTTTAGTTAAATCATAATTATATATTTTTTCTTATAATTTATATGTTATGGAGGGGCTCATGTGACCACAGTCCCCAATCCCAAGTGTCTATCCAAAGTACCCAAAGTTGTAAGTTAATTATTTATAACAAGTTTTGGCTCTTGGTGCAGTCAGAAAAAGGAGTTTAGAGACATCCAGGAAAGATGACTTACCCACGGCGGAATTTATGTGTCTATTTCTCAAATCATAAGTAGATTTTGAACATAAATGAAGAATGTAACACTTCCCTCCCCAACATTGGTATGCTTGTCGTATATGTTAAATCATTTTATAAAGTTGTGATATCTTAAAATGGTAAGACATAAAACGAAATTCTAATACAACTGTATTAGAGAATCAGGAGCAAAAAAGTAATAGGTTATCTGACGGTTCACTGGATGAAGTGTCTAACAGAGTACTTTTTATTAGAATTTTGTGGATTTACACAAAATAACTATAGCATAATAAGAGAGGGATAATTGATAAATAAAAATGGCATTTCTTGAGCTTTATTATGTTCAAGGCACTATATATATCTTAGAAACTGATAATTTTTTACCAATATTCTATAGAAGAGAAAACTAAGTTTTAGAGGGACAAATAATTTACCCAAAGACATAAGTGTTAGGTCTTAGATTTTAGGACCTGGATTGAAAGCTGAGTTTGTCAGACTTTAGAGCTAATGATCTTAACCAAGATAGTTTGGATTGAAATCTCCAGGAAAGATATAAAAAATAAAATTAGCTAACATATCATGGACAAAATGGAAGTTTATTCTCACTTAGGGAAAGGCAGTTTTCTTAAATGTTCTCAAACTTTTCTTTTCAGTTGTACTAAGAAAAGACAAGATTTGTCTTGCTAAATCGTGCTGTACATGTACTATGATTCTTAAACAACATATACACATACACATATATCTATATGCTATTTCATTTCAATAGCTGTGTGACTTTATCATACTTTACCCAATATATATATTTTGTGTATTTTTGGGTTTTCAACTATTTGCTCTTAATAAAAACTGTTGCTATGAACATTCTAGGATGTGTTTTTCCCAGGAGTGCAACTGCTGAATCATAGGAATATGTATATTAACCTAGATAATACTAAACAGTTTCAGAGTGGTTCTATGAGATTCTGTTTCAAAAAAGGTATGTTTATGTACTGCTTTACATCTTTGCCAATATTTGAAATCCTTACACTTTTTATCTATCTGACTTATGTATAGTGATCTGTCATTACAGTTTTAATTTATAATATATTACTAATGAAACAACATCTTTTTGTTCTGATTTTCTTTTGGCTTCTTTTTTTCAAAAATTTTTCTTATGTGAATTCATATAATAGTTAACCATTTTATTTTTATTTTCTTAAGATTTTATTTATTTGACAGAGAGAGAGAGAGTGAGAGGAGAGAGAGAGAAGCAGGCCCCCTACTGAGCAGGGAGTCTGACAAGGGTCTCAATCTCAGGACCCTGGGATCATGCCCTGAACTGCAGGCAGATGCTTAACTGAGACACCCAGGCACCCCAATAGTTAATCTATTCTAATATTAGAATGTACAGTTCAGTTGTAGTAGTGTAAATTCTATGGTATTTAACCTATCTTTGCAATGTTGTGCATACACCAGCTCTCTCTAGTTTCAAACTTTTCTTCACCCCATAAAACACCTTTACCCATTTGAAGCACAAAACCTTTAACTTTGATGATTTAAAATGTATTTTTTTATTACTTATATTTTTGGTGTCAAATCTAAGAATATATTGCCAATTCCAAGGTCATAAAGATTTATAAATCCCTGTTTTCTTGAAAGAGTTTTATATGAGGCACCTGGGTGGCTCTGTTGGTTAAGTATCTGCCTTCAGCTTAGGTCATAATGCTGGAATCCTAGGATCAAGTCCCATGTTGGGCTCCCTGCTCACTGGGGAGCTTCCCTTTCTCCGTCTGCCCCTCTACTCTGCTTGTATTCTCTCTCTCTCTTGCATTCTCTTTTTCTCTCAAATAAATAAAATCTTTTAAAAAAAGAAAAAAATTAATGAGTTAGCTCTTATGTTTAAGCTATTGATCCATTTTCAGCTAATTTTTTAATTGTTAAGCCAATTTTTATGAAAGAGGGCTTTAATTTTTTTTAAATTCTAATACAATTAATATACAGTGTTATATTAGTTTCAGGTATACAATATGATTCAGCAACTCTATACATTATTCATTGCTTATCACAATACTGTACTGCTAATCCCTTTCACCTATTTCAGCCATCCCCCTACTGACATCTCCCCTGATAATCACCAGTTTATTCTGTGTATTTTAGTCTTTTTTTGTCTCTTTTTTCTTTCTTTGTTTTGTTTCTGAAATTCTACATATGAGTGAAATCATATGGTACTTGTCTTTGACTTATTTCACTTAGCATTGTACCCTCTAGATCCATCCATGTTGTTGCAAAATGGTAAGATTTTATTCTTTTTTATGGCTGAATAATATTCCATTGAATATATATACCACATCTTCTTTATCCCTTCATCTATTTATGGACATTTGGGTTGCTTCTATAATTTGGCTATTGTAAATAATGCTGTAATAAATATAGGGGTACATATATCTTTTTGAATTAGTGTTTTCATATTCTTTGGTTAATTACCAGTAGCAGAATTACTGGATCATATATATGGTCATTCTACTTTTAATTTTTTTAGAGGAAACTCCATATTATTTTCCACAGTGTCTGCAATAGTTCGCATTCCCACCAACAGTGCTGGAAGGTTCCTTTTTCTCCACATCCTCACCAACACTTGTTTCTTTGTTACTGATTTTAGTCATTCTCACAGGTATGAGGTGCTATTTCATTGTGGTTTCTACTTGCATTTCCCTGATAATGAGTGATGTTAAGCATCTCTTCATGTGTTTGTTGGCCATCTGTGAGTCGTCTTTGGAGAAATACCTGTTCATGGGTTTTGCCCATTTCTTAATTGGATTATTTGGTTTTGAGGTGTTGAGTTGTGTATATTCTTTATATATTTTGGATACTAGCCCTTTATTGAATATATCATTTGAAAATATCTTCTTCCATTCAATAGGTTGTCTTTTAGTTCTGTTGATTGTTTCCTTTGCTGTGCAGAAGCTTTGTATTTTGATGTAGTTTATTTTTCCTTTTATTTTCCTTGTATCAGGAGACAAGCATCATGAAAAATGTTGCTGTGACTGATGTTGGGGAAATTACTGCTTGTGCTCTGTTCTGAGGTTTTCTGGTTTCAGGTCTCCTTAATCCATTTTGAGGTTATTTTTGTGTGTAGAGTAAGAAATTGGATCCACTTTCATGAGTTAATTTTTCATATGAAGTGAGATTGAGGGTTTGACTTCATTCTTTTGCATATATTTATCCAGTTTTCCTAGCACCATTTGTTAAAGAAATGTTTCTTTCCCCACAATAGACTTGTCATCCTTGTTGAAAATCAATAGGTCATAGATGTTTAGGTTTATTTCTAGATTCTCAGTTCTATCCCATTGGTCTATATATCTAACCTTGTGTCAGTATTGCAATGATTACTGTAACTTTTTGTTAGTAAGTTTCAAAATGGGGAAGTAATTGTCATAGTTTGTTTTTCATTTCTCCAGAAAGACCATTGAAATTTTGATAGAGGTTGCATTGACTCTGCAGATTGCTTTAAGAAGTTTTGCCATCTTTTAACACTAAATCTTCCAGTCCATGCATGTGGGATGTTATTCTGTTTTAACCCCAGCTGGTTACTGCAGTTGAATTCTGTCACTAACCACCCTGAGTTAGTGTCAGACTCCACAGGTTTTAACTGTTTATCTCACTCTACTTTAGACCAACTGGCTACAAATCTGTTTGGGAAGAAAGTCCCCATGACTGCCCTCCTTGCCAAATTTAATAATTTACTAGAATGACTCTTAGAATTCAGGAAAGCACTATACTCAAAATTAAAACTTTATAGTAAATAATAAGGATACAAATCAGGAATAGTGAAATAAGGAAACATAAGGAAAGTTGGAAAGGAATCCAAGTACAGTTTCTGTAGAATTTCCTTGTGAAATTAAGGGTACATTACCTTTCTGGTTCATCAATGTGTTCATCAGCCAGAAAGTTCTACTGAGCTTCAGCGTCCAGACTTTTTATTGGGGTTCCATTATGTGGCATAAATGATTTATCCCTGACTTAATGATTGAACTCAATCTCCAGTTTCACTTCCTTCTTCCAGAGGTTGGGTAGGTTCATTCTTTCTGGTGACCATCTCTAAGCCTGAAGCTACCTATACAGTCACACCATGAGTTACCTCATTAGCATAAACTCAAGTGTGATCCAATGACAAAGACACTTCTATCACTTGGGAAATTCCAAGAGTTTTAGAAACTATGATCTAGAAACCTGGGACACAGACCAGATAAATTGTTTATAACGTAACAGATATTTATTTAGTGGTTCCTTTTCTCTTGGATTATTTAGCTTTTTATTTATTTTTTATTTTTTTTTGGGGGGGGCCGCGGAGCCCACTGGTGCGCCCGCGCTCCCGCCTTCCCCGCCACCCCTATTTAGCTTTTTATTAATGATTTGAGAAAGATCTTCATATTTTGGGTACTAGGTTTTTGATAAATATTTTATAAATATCTTCTCCATTCTAAGGCTCCTTTCTTTACTCATTGTCATGGATTTATTCATAACTGAGGTGTGAGTCATGTTTGCCTTGTTCTACAACTTTATTTTCTATGTAATTAATATTGCCTGTGGTTTTTTTTTTTTTTTGCCTGTTTTTTAAGTGAGGGTTATGCCTCATTGTCCATATAATATCACTAATTCATACTCAGAGTCTTTCAGAAAATAAATTTCTGGGAATTCTGTCAGTTTCCTGATAGACCGCACTCCTTCAATCCTTTGTCCTTCTCTGTCTACTATTATTCCAAATTTTGCCTTTTTGAATTCTGCGCTCTTCTGTGTTGAGTTGTTATTTCTTAGATTTCATGCCTTCTTGTTTCTTGGTTTACTCCAAGAAAACTTCAAATTATCAAAATTGTTTTTTGGGGTGCCTGGGTGGCTCAGTCAATTAACTATCTGCCTTCAGCTCAGGTCATGATCCCAGAGTTCTGATATCGTGCTCAGTGGGGACTTTGCTCATGTTGGACTTCCTGCTCAGTGGGGACTTTGCTTTTCCCTCTTCCTCTGTCCCTCCCCGCCCCAGCTTATGTGAGTTCGGTCTCTCAAATAAATAAAATCTTTTCAAAATATTGGTTTTTTATATAGGTGGCATGTAAGAATGGATAAATGTGTTAAACTTGTGAGATCTGATAAGGGCTTTTTCAACCAGTACATTGGTTCTTTTGCAGGACAGGAATTCTACATCAAATTACTTTTCTTTTTTTAAGATTTTATTTGTTTATTCATCAGAGACACACACACCCACACAGAGGCAGAGACACAGGCAGAGGGAGAAGCAGGCTCCATGCAGGGAGCCCGACATGGGACTCGATCCCAGGTCTCCAGGGCCACACCCTGGGCTGAAGACAGCGCTAAACTGCTGAGCCACCCGGGCTGCCCGAAATTACTTTTCTTTAGAATTTTGTAGCTATGACTTCTGGCTTAAAATATTATTAAGAACTCTAAAGCCATTTTCATTCCTGCTCTTTTATTTATGCCCTGTTTTTTACTCTTTGGAGCCTTTTATGGTCTTTTCTTTGTTTCTAGTGTCCTAGAACCTAATGTAAAATACATCTCAGTGTGAATCATTTTTATTCTTTTTTTTAAAGATCTTATTCATTTATTTGAGAGAGAGCACCAGCAGGGGGTTATGGGATAGAGGGAGCAGCAGACTCCCCACTAAGCAGGAAGCCCAACGTGGGGCTTATCCCAGGATCCTGGAACAATGACCCAAGCTGAAGGCAGATGTCCAACCAACTGAGCCACCCACCCAGATACCCCAGTCATTTTAATTTTTTATGCTGTCAAGTGAATCCATTAAATGTGGAGATTCATGTCCTTCAGGTATGGAGAATTTCTTAAATGCTACTTTCTAAAACAACCTGTAATTTCTATTTTCTTTGAAAATTTTCTGATATACAGCAAAATTGAAAGAATATTCCAGTGTATATTATATAGTCATCACTTAAGATTGCCTATTCATATTTTGCCACATTTGCTTTATGTGTCTAAACACACACACACACACACACACACTTTTTTTTTTCTTTTTTGCCCTGGAATCATTTGAAAATAAGTTGAGAATATCTGGACATTTTACCTTTAATACTTTTAGCTTGTATTTTATTTTCTTTAAAGATTTATTTATTTATTTATTCATGAGAGGCACAGAGACACAGGCAGAGGAAGAAGCAGGCTCCATGCAGGGAGCCCGATGCGGGACTCAGTCCCTGGACTCCAGGATCACACCCTGGGCGGAAGGCAGGCACTCAACCACGAGCCACTCAGGCACTCCGTGCATTTTCCAAATAACAACAGTGACATAGCAAATCTATGAACATTTATATTAACTCATTAATACCACCTCCAACATTTCATATTCAAGTATTTCCAATGGTTCCCAAAAATGTTCTTTTAGCTGATGTAATGTTTTTTGTTCATTTGCTTGGTCACTTGCTTGATCTAGGATCCAGTCCCTTTAGTCTCTTTTAATCTAGAACAGACTTTCATTGTTTGTTTAATATGACACTGAATGTTTTAGACAATTCAGGACAGTTGTCTTATAGACGGTCTCAACAACCTCCATTTGTCTGATGGCTTTCTCATGGAAATTGAAGGCTTAGATTCAGTGTAAGTATTTAGTAAGCATACTATATAGATGACAGGATGGTGTAGCTTTTATTCTATTACATTGGGAGGCATAGGTTGTTGCACCATTCATGATGCCCAGTTTTATAAATTAAGGTTAAAGGTGGTGAATACTAAATCTTCCCAGTATAAAGGTATATTTTTCCCTTTATAATTAGTAGTCTGTAGAATGATACTGTGAGAACAGTAAATATCCTTTAACTCAACAGCTATTCACTTTCTAGTTTTAGAATTTACTGAGAATCTTTTCCTGAGTCAATAATTAGATTGCTGTTTTCAAAATGATGATTTTTCTGGTTTCTTCATTCCTCCTAGCACACTGCCTGACACTTGGCAGATGCTTAGCACACTTTTAAAAATGATCTCTTTCCATTAGATACTGAGCTGCCTTGCATGACCTTCCAATTTTCATTCATTTTCCATTTCCGTATCTTGCTGTACTTTTTAAAATAAATATTTTATTTATTTATTCATGAGAGACAGAGAGAGAGAGAGAGAGAGGCAGAAACACAGGCAGAGGGAGAAGCAGGCTCTATGCAGGGAGCGTGATGTGGGACTTGATCCCAGGACCCCAGGATCAAGCCCTGAGCCAAAGGCAGATGTTCAACCACTGAGCCACCCAGGTGTCCCCTTGCTCTACTTTTTAAAGAAATGTCTTTCATTTATTCTTTAACCTTTGTAATTGTTTATTTTTATTCCCACTTTATATTTTCATTTCCTAAGATTCTTTTTTTCATCTCATTCCTTTTAGGTTATCCTATATTCCTATCATGTGAAATAATTTCTTGTGTCCCCCTTAGGATATTGATGGTGGTTTCTGAAATTTTTTTTAAATTTTTAAAAAATTTATTTATGATAGTCACAGAGAGAGAGAGAGAGAGAGAGAGAGAGAGAGAGGCAGAGACATAGGCAGAGGGAGAAGCAGGCTCCATGCACCGGGAGCCCGACGTGGGATTCGATCCTGGGTCTCCAGGATCGCGCCCTGGGCCAAAGGCAGGCGCCAAACCACTGCGCCACCCAGGGATCCCTGAAATTTTTTTTTATTATGTAGTTTCTCTTCTAAGTTCTTTGGGATTTGTTCATTTAATCATTTTTTTTAGTTATACATTTTCCTTAAATATGTGATGATTTTTTGCCTTTCTGTATTTTAGAATGGACACTATGAACCTGACCTAACTTTTTGTATGATAACTGGTAAACCTCCATAGGTATGTAGTGCCCCCATTTCTTAAACCTTTCTGGGGGTTCTGCAGGATAAATCCTCCTCCTCTGGGTTTTCTTTATTTTTTGAGTTAAGTTTCACCATTCTTTGGTTTGCTAAGTTAGTCATCTTTTATCTTTATGCTTTCCAACTTGAAAAGCTTTGTTGCTGCTATCGCCTCTTTAACTCTCTTTGCCTTTTTTAAACATCCATTTCATTGGTTTTAGTGAAGCTTTTAAAAGGGCAAGAAAAACTGCATGTGATACACTTGTCCTCCTTGAGAGAAAGTGTATTTCTAGAGAAATCTTGTTTTTAGAAGTTTATTTTTAAGGACAATGAATTTTGAAACTAATTTATTAAATTAGGCATTCATTAAATGTATTTTGGTCTTTTTGCATGTGCCAGAGTTCAAGGTGATTAAAGTAACAGACATTGGTTATTCTTCCTTCCTGAAGGTTGGCTCCACTGTAGCAGACAGACATTAAGCAAACTTTCACATATGAAATTTGTGATTGTAGGAGACAAATGTGTAATCAACCATTACCCAAACAAAATACAAAGAATGGGGCGAAAAAGGTGGGGGAAAATACTTGAGAGATAATGGTGAGATGTGCATAATTAAGATTGGATATTCAGAAAAGATCTTTATTAGGATATGCCACTTAGCAGAGACCTAAACAATGCCCAAGAACTGGTAAGGCCAAGAGAGGGTAGTGGAGAGTGAGTATGGACAAATATGTAGGGTAGATGAAACCATTTTGGGTATGCATGCCAGGAAGCATTACAGTTTAGTGCATTTGAAGCACTGAGAAGACTAGTGTAGCTGTAACTTATTATTGAGGGGAGAGAAGTATCAGGTTGAAGATGCAGGCATGAGGAAGATTACTGATGAATTATTAAGATATTTATTTATTATTATTAAATATTAATAATATATATAATAATTATTTTTAAATCACCAAGGTAAGGAGTACAGGTCTTATCCCAAGGACAGTGGAGAACCCCTGAGGCCTTTTGAACAGAATAGTGCCAGGCTGAAATATCACTCTGGCTGCTAAAGGTAGAAAACTGGAAAGGCAGACAACTAGATAAAATATTGCTTTTATTTCAAATGGAAGATCATTTTGTCCTGGATCATCTATTGACAGTGCAGATGGAAAGAACAATTTCAGGACATATTTAGGCTTACCCAAAACAAACTTACTGTATGAGTGTTATGAGAATGGAGCTCAGATGTTTTCACCTTTGGCGCTTGACGTATTTGCTCAGGGACTTAATTGATGTCTTTAAGTTTATTCCTTTTCCTAGTCCCCTTTTTTGGCATGTAAGTCTTTCAAAATAATAGCTACTGAACACTGTGCAGTTACTTTATAATACTACATAAATATATTATGTGTTATCTCAGAATCATTCAGTAATCATTAGAGCTGGAGTTCAGAATACTTGTCGATCTGCATCCTTGCAATCTGCCAATAGTATCACATTACCTCTATCTGCTCTTCCCTTCTTTCAGACTTTAAAACTAGATTCTCAATTATAGTAGCTTTTGCTGAGTCCCCTATTTTGTTCTCCCAAGATTAGCCTCATAGACTTCCTAGACAAATATGGTTTTATCAAATTTTTATGGATTATGTGGCATAAATAAGCCACATTCTTACCACAGTAGATTCTTCCTTCTGCATTGCTCATTCATCACGTTAATTTTCATCAGAACACTGCCATATCTTCTATTTCCTTCAGATTGTATGCAATTTATGTTGATATGCAATTCATTATTTATCCTAGATTTTTCCTTCTACTTGTGGTTTCTTAATGCTCCAAAAACCCCTAAGAAATGGGTTAAATAGTAATTACCCTCATTTAAAAATGTATATGACACCAGATTGAGGTAGAGCTTAGGCATCTTTATATATATCAAGTTCCCCATGTTTAAAGGGGATTTTTTAGTTAAATCACTATTTAGGAATAACTGACTAATCTGTTTTCCTAAATATCTCCTTGGCCTTCCAGTGTGACTTCTTTTTACTTTTCTTATCTATTTGTCAAATTGCCCAATCATATTTGAGAACTGTATAAACCACTAATTTTTTATGAAAATTAGTTTCAGTTAAGTCTTTTCATTTCTATTATAAAAGTTTTTTTTTCCCAGAACACAAAAAAAGTGAATGTTTGCTTTTATATTTTCTTTCAGACTGTGAATCAAGGTTGAGACCAAGAAATTATTTCTGAAAAAGGATATTTATGGAATAGAATCATCCTGATGAGAGATAATGGAAAGACTTATAAAAAACAGCATTGAGTGTTCAAGTTTCAGAGGTGATTGGGAATGTAAAAGCCAGTTTGAGAGAAAACAGGAATCTCAGGAAGGACATTTCAGTCAAATGATATTTACTTCTGAAGACATGCCCACTTTCAATACCCAGCATCAGAGAATACATACTGATGAGAAACTCCTTGAATGTAAGGAATGTGGGAAGGATTTTAGTTTTGTATCGGTCCTTATTCGACATCAGCGAATTCATACTGGTGAGAAACCTTATGAATGTAAAGAATGTGGCAAGGCCTTTGGTAGTGGTGCAAATCTTGCTTATCATCAAAGAATTCATACTGGTGAGAAACCTTATGAATGTAGTGAATGTGGAAAGGCCTTTGGTAGTGGCTCAAACCTTACTCATCATCAAAGAATTCATACTGGTGAGAAACCATATGAATGTAAAGAATGCGGGAAAGCTTTTAGTTTTGGATCAGGCCTTATTCGACATCAGATAATTCACAGTGGTGAAAAGCCTTATGAGTGTAAGGAATGTGGAAAGTCCTTTAGTTTTGAATCAGCCCTTACTCGGCATCACAGAATTCACACAGGTGAGAAACCTTATGAATGTAAGGATTGTGGGAAGGCCTTTGGCAGTGGTTCAAACCTTACTCAACATCGAAGGATTCATACCGGTGAGAAACCTTATGAATGTAAAGCATGTGGAATGGCCTTTAGTAGTGGTTCAGCCCTTACTCGGCATCAGAGAATTCATACTGGTGAAAAACCATATATATGTAATGAATGTGGGAAGGCTTTTAGTTTTGGATCAGCTCTTACTCGACATCAAAGAATCCACACTGGTGAGAAACCTTATGTATGTAAGGAATGTGGGAAGGCTTTTAATAGTGGCTCAGATCTCACTCAACATCAGAGAATTCACACTGGTGAGAAGCCCTATGAGTGTAAGGAATGTGAGAAGGCCTTTAGAAGTGGTTCAAAACTTATTCAGCATCAAAGAATGCACACTGGTGAGAAACCCTATGAGTGTAAGGAATGTGGGAAAGCCTTTAGTAGTGGTTCAGACCTTACTCAACATCAGCGAATTCATACTGGTGAGAAACCTTATGAATGTAAAGAATGTGGCAAGGCCTTTGGTAGTGGCTCAAAACTTATCCAACACCAGCTAATTCATACTGGTGAAAAACCATATGAATGTAAAGAATGTGGAAAGTCCTTCAGTAGTGGTTCAGCTCTTAATCGGCACCAGAGAATACACACTGGTGAAAAACTCTATGAATGTAAGGAATGTGGGAAGAATTTTGGTTCTGGCTCAAGCCTTACTCAACATCAGAAAATTCATACTGGTGAGAAACTTTATGAATGTAAGGAATGTGGAAAGGCTTTGGGGAGGGGCTCAGAAATTCATCAACATAAAAGAAGTCATACTGGTGAGTAGTTCTGTGAATTAGAAACTTTCTAAGTTAAAAAAAAAAAAGAAACTTTCTAAATTAGAATTATGTGGTTAAGGAAGGACACAGGACATGTAAGAAAATTCATACTAGTGAGAGTCACTACAAATGTAAGTAAGGTACAAACACCTTATTTATGCTTTACCACTTAGTCTGAGAGAATTTTATACAGGAAAAGAAAAACTACTCTTAAGAACTTTATCTGTATTCATTCTTTCATTATTTTGGAAAATTCATACTTGTTAATATTAAAATTAAAAGATTGTGTATTGTATTTTGCCTTTATTTTAAACATTGAAAAATTCAATTGGGGGCTATCCCTGCTACTTTTGTTTACTGATCCATCTGAAAATTATTTTAAATTATTTATTGAGGGTCTAAATTTGCCCTTCTCCCTGTTTCTCATTTGAATGCCATTTATTTAATAGCCATATCTATTTTTGTATTTTTTTATTGCCTGTTTGATGGTAAGTTATATTTTTATACATATAAAGCATGGATATCAGGTCAGTCTTTGTTTTCTAAATTTGCATATATGTGTTTGTATCTGTGTTCCATTTTGTTTGTGTTAAGCTACTATTTTAAGTATCCTTTAATATCTTATGGATCTGTATCTTTTGTTTTGGAAGATTGTTTTACTTTTATAAAGTTTATACTCTTTTTACAAAACAGTTCCTCTCTATATTAATGTAGATATGAACAAAAAATAGTAAGTAAGTAAGGTACAAACACCTTATTTGTAATCATACCAATCATAGACAATCATTGTCAAACTTTTGTAGTAAACCCTTTAAGACTATGTCATTGTTTTTGAAAGAAAGTGTGATTATGCTATACTATAACCAGCCTTTAATTCTTTGTAAATATGTTGTTACTCTTCTATTGGCTTGAAACTATTCACCTGTCTTTTTCAAACCCCTATTTTTGTCAAATATTGAAAATTCTGCCATTATAAAGAGTTACCTTAATGGCCCCTTTTGAATGTGTCTTCTTTATTTTTTATTGTTCATTTCAGAGAAAATGTATGGGGTCTCTTCTGGATTTTAATGATTTGTGCTATAATCTGTAAGCGCTGCTTCCCTTGACCAACATTTATGACCCCAGTTATTTCCCCAAAATTAACCAACGTACTTATTCTTCCAGCTCCTTTTATATGCATATATAATGTGCTTTTGGTAATGTGGGCATAATCAGCTCACTTCAGAGGCTTGTTATGTGGATTCTACAGTTGTGCCTATCACATAATAAAACTTGCTTAGTGTTAGCCTTCGTCATTATTATCTTTTCAATTTTGTTATTTATGGAAAAGCTTTTAACTAGTATTCATGTTTTATTGAACATCAAAGACATTATAATGGGAAAAAAGACACTTATGTAAATTAGTATAAGAAAGTTTGACCAACATTTATTTCCTATTGACAAGAGATAATTCATTGTAAAGAAAAATATGAAATGATAAAGTGTAAGAAGGCAAAATTCATACTGAGGTGAGAATAAACATTCTTCATAGAAATTTGAGTTTTGAGGAATGACCTCAGCATCATGGCAGCATAAGATGCCCACCTTCATTTGGCCCCCCACAATTAACAAGTAGAAGTGCCTCTGTGGTTCTCGTGGGATCTAACACCATAAGCTAAGGGACCTGAGAGGAGTCTCACCCGCATTGAGTAATAAGCTGACAGTCCTTGATACAGACTATGGAACTAGCAGGAGTCAACCAGCCCAAGCCCGTCTTGGCTGTATTCAGGGCAAATCTGGAGAGTGCTGATTTGAGTAGACACTCACAAATGAGAGAGCCTTTGTAGAACTCTAGATATCCTGAGGAGATATACTAGCACTCTATTGGCAAAAAAAAAAAAAAGAGGGGGTGAGTTGAATTTTACTAAGGCCACTCCTTCCCCAGGGCGGCACACTATGGAGCTGAACTACCCAGTGATGATTTCTTCCATGGGGAAAAACAGTGAGTGATTGCCCAATTTCCCTACATGTATAGGATGCTGCAGAACTGCTTCTCTCTTGCAGCACCCACAGCATTGAGGCAGTACCTGCATGACTTGGGGGAGGGAAGAGATCAGGATATAAGAATATCAGAGTGTATTAAAGGAATACAATTCCTACTGGCTGCATTCAGGACTCCAGCAGGAAGCCCATCACAAGCTGCTGGGAAAACCTTGCACAAGGATCCCTCACATGGCTTGCATGCACCCCCAATGCCCCAATCCACAGTTACTCTAATTCTTTAGCTAACTCTGTGTATGCCCCCAAGTATGGGCATAAGGGCCAGTTTTGGTAGACAGCATGCAGAAAACAGGCCAGAGTCTGTGGCAAGGGAGAAATCACAAACTTGAGCTGTAGTATTATCTTAGGAAAAACCAAAGAGGTTTCCAGCAGCCAGCCTGGTGAGTTGTAAGGTTGAGAGACAATGAATAAGCTTAAAATTTCTGCCACATGGGGACAAGAAGCATGGAGTACATGTATTCCTATAAGGACAGAGAAAGCCTCAGTTATGGACTGATTAAAAAGTATCTGACCTGAAGGCAACTAGAAATGTTTGGAGGAGATGACTACTTCAAATGAGAAACCAGCAATGCAAAACTCCAAGAAACACAAGGAATCAATGAAACATAGCATCACAAGATCTAAATAGTCCTCTAATAACTGAACTCAAAGACACTGAATTCTGTGATTTGCCTGACAATTCAAATTAGCTGTTTTAAAGAAACTCAATGAGCTACAACAAAACATAGAACTTAACAAGCCAGGATAACAACACATGATAAAATGAGAAATTCAACAGAGAAATCATAACAAACCAAACAAATCTGGAGCTGAAGAATTAACGAAATGAGAAATGCAATAGAGAACATCAACAGAAGAATAAACCAAGCAAATATAAAACCAGAGAGATACAAGATAAGGGCTGTGAAATACTCTTGTCAAAGGAGAACAACAAAAACAACAACAAAAAAGGATGAAAGAGAATGAAGAAAGCCTACAAGATGTATGGGACACCATAAAATAAACAAGACTATAAAAAATGATTTGTTAATTCAGAATATAAAGAGAATTTAAAAAAATAGTAAAATTAAAAACACAAAAGGGGGCAGTAAAAGAGTAGAATTTTTGTGTGTGATTAAAGTTGCTATCTATCAGCTTAAAATGGATTATTTTATAAGATTTTTTAAAGATTTATTTACTTTAGAAAGAGAGCAGGGAGGAGGGGCAAAAGGAGAGGGAGAGAAAGAATGCTCAAGCAGACTTCTCAGTGTGGGCCTGACACAGGGCTCAATCCCAGGACCCCAAGATTATGACCTGAGCTGAAATCAAGAGCCAGCTGCTTAACGGACAGCGCCACTTAGGTGCCCCTGTAAGATGTTTTATATTTTTTTGTTGTTTCACAATAACCACAAAGCAAATATCTATCAGATTCACAGAAGATAAAGTAAGGGGAATTGGAATGTTTCCTCTTTCATTTCTGATTTTATTTGGATCCTTTTGCTTTTTTTCTTATTCTAGATAAAGCTTTGTCAATTTTATCTTTCAAAAACAGATCTTGGCTTTGCTAATCTTTTCTATTCTTTACTAATCTCTATTTCAACTCTGTTCTTTGTTATTTCCTTCTGCTAACTTTGGCCTTAGTCTGTTCTTTTTCTAGTTCCTTGACATTTAATGTTATTGTAAATCTTTCATTTTTCCTTATATATGCATTTATTGCTATAAACTTCCAAGAACTGCTTTTTAAAATTTTAAACTTTTTTTTAAAAACTTATTTGTTATTAAACTTATTAGAGACAGAGAAAGAGAGAGCACACACAGAGGGAGAGGGAGAAGCAGACTCCCTGCTGAACAGGGAGCCCAATGCAGGGCTCGATCCCAGGACCCTAGGATCATGACCTAAGCCAAAGGCAGACACTTAACTGACTGAATCATCCATTCCAACTGATACCACAGCAATACAAAGGATCAAAAGAGACTGCTATGAACACTTGTATGCTAACAAATTGGATAATCTAGAAGTGGATAAATTTCCAGAAACATATGACCTATCAAGACTGAATTTTGAAGGAATAAAAAATCTAGACAGACCAATTACAATACTTGTAAGGTGATTCAATCAGTAACCGAAAATTTCCAAAGAAGAAAAACCAAGCACCAGATGGTTTTACTGTTGATTTTTATCAAACATTTAAAGAATTAATGCTAATTCTTCTCAAATTTTCAAAAATTGAAAAGGAAGGAACACTCCCAAGGTTAACCTAACTTTGATGCTAAAACTAGACAATGACACTAAAAGAAAACATTACAAAGCAATAATCTTGATGAATATAAATGCAAAAATTCTCAATATTAGCATTGAATTCAGTAGGGCATTAAAAGAATCATACACCATGATCAAGTGGGATTTATCCCTGAGATACAAGGATAGTTTCACATATAGAAATCAATAATTGTGGTATGCCACATTAATAGAATGAAAAATAAAAATCGTATGATCATCTCAACAGGTGCAGAAAAGCATCGACAAAATACAACATCTTTTCATGGTAAAAGAACTCAACAAATTTGGATATAGAAGGAATGTCCTCAAACAATAAAAGCCAAATATGGCAAAAGCCAAATATGGCAAACTTGACAGTGAAAGGGGGAAAGCTTTCCTTCCAGTTTGGGAATAGCACCAGGATGTCCACTCTCACCACTCTGATTCAACATAGTAGTGGAATTTCTAGCCAGGGCAAAGATATGAGAAAATAAGTATAAGGCATCCAGATTGGAAGAGAAGAATAGAGTTTTCTCTGTTTAGATGATATGATCTTATATATAGAAAATCCTAAGGACTCCACCTTGAAACTGTTAAGAGCTAATAAAAATAATAAAGTAGGATACAAAATCAACATGCAGAAATGAGTTGTGTTTCTGTACACTAGCAACAAAATACCTGAAAAAGAAATTTTAAAAAATAGTATTCGCAATAGCGTATAGGTACATAGAACAATAGGTATATAGAAAACAGAAATAATAAAATATGTAGAAATAAACGTAACCAATGAGGTGAAAGATCTGTGTGGTAAAAACTATAAGACTTTGATTCAAGTAATTGAAGAAGACACAAATAAGAGACATCTCATGTTCATGGATCAGAAAAATTATTATTGTTAAAATGACCTACCCAAAGCCATCTATGGGTTCAATGTCATCTCTGTCAAAAATCAACTGGCATTTTGCACAGAAATATAAAAATAATCCTAAAATTTATATGGAGCCATAAAAGACCATGAATAGCACAGGTACTCCTGAGTAAGCAGAACAATGATGATGGCATCACACTGCCTAATTTCAAACTACACTATAAAGGTATAGTAACTAAAACTGGTTGGTACTGGCATAAAAATGGACATATAGTCCAATGAAACAGAATTGAGAATCCAGAAGTAAACCCTTACATATACAGCCAGCCAATATTTAACAGAGGAGCCTAGAGTATTCAGTGGGGAAAAGATAGTTTCTTCATTAGATGGTGTTGGGAAAACTGGATATTCACATGGAAAAAAATGAATTGGACCCATATTTGTACTACTCACAAAAATTATCTTGAAATGGATTAAAGATTTAAACATAAGAACTAAAACCCTAACATATGAATAAAATATAAGAAAAACCTCTTTGACGTTGGTCTTGGCAATGATTACTTGTGTATGACACCAAAAGCACAAACAACAAAAGCGAAAATAAATATGTGGTACTAAATAAGTAAAATTTTCCTGCATAGCAAAAGAAACCATCAACAAAATGAAAAAGCAACCTATGGAATGGGAAAAAAAAAGTATTTACAAATCATATTTCAAAATGGTTTAATATTCAAATACATAAACTCATACAACTCAGTAGCCAAAAAAACCCCAAAAAACAAAAAACAATAAACAAAAAAACCCACCAAAACCAAAAAACAATAAATCTAACTTAAAAATTGGGCAAAATTGAAGACACACTTTTCCAAAGAATACATGCAATAGGTAATAGGTATATGAAAAGGTATTCAATTCAATATCACTAATCATCAGGGAAATACAAATCAAAGCCACAATGAGATATTCCCTCACACCTGTTAGGATGGCTATTATCAAGAAGTCCAGAGTTAGCAAGTGTGGTTGAGGATGTAGAGAAAATTAAATCCTGTGCACTGTTGTGGAAATGTAGATTTGTACAGCTACTATGAAAAAAACAGTATGGAAGTTCCTTTAAAAATTAAAAATAAAACTTTATATAATCCAGCAATTCCACTTCTGGGTATGTATCCAAAGGAAATAAAAACAGATATCAATGAAATATATACTTCTGCATTCTTTTTTTAAATGCTATATTTCATTTTTTAATGTTATATTTATTTTTTGTTTCAAGTTTTTGTTTAAATCCTAAGTTATTTAACGTATAGTGTAATATTAGTTTGAGGAATAGAATTTGGTGATTCGTCACTTACATGTAAACATCCAGTGTTCATCACAGTAAATGCCCTCTTTCATATCCATCACCCATATAGCCCATCACCCCACCCACCCACCTCCCCTCTAGCATTCCTCAATTTGTTCTCTATACTTAACAGCATCATTTTCCTCTCTCTCTCTTCCTTTCTCCTATGTTCATCTGTTTTGTTTCTTAAATTCCACGTATGTACACTTCCATATTTTTGCAGCATTATTTATAATAGCCAAGATATGGAAACAACCTAAATTGGTCAATGGATGAATGGGTAAAGGAGAAGTTATATATATGAATGTGTTCAAAAAGGAAATCTTGCTACTTGTGACAGCTTATATCAACTCTGAGGGGATTATGCTAAGTGAAATAAGCCAGAGAAAGAAAAATATTATAGGATATCACTTGTATGTCGAATCTGAAATAGGTGAACTCATAGAAACAGTATAGTGGTTGTTACCACAGGATGGTGGGGGATATGGGGAGATGCTGGCCAATTCTTTTTTTTTTTTAATTTTTTATTTATTTATGATAGGAACACAGTGTGAGAGAGGCAGAGACACAGGCAGAGGGAGAAGCAGGCTCCATGCACCGGGAGCCTGACGTGGGATTTGATCCCGGATCTCCAGGATTGCGCCCTGGGCCAAAGGCAGGCGCCAAACTGCTGCGCCACCCAGGGATCCCGATGCTGGCCAATTCTAATCACATTTTACTTATAAGATGAATAAGCTTTTGGGATCTAACGTACAGCATGGTGACTAAATACTGTATTAAATACTTGAAAGATGCTGAGTGATAGTAAATGTCTCAATAACTGCAAAAAAGAAATGGTAATTATATTACATGATGGAGGTATTAGCTAACACTATGATGCTAATCATTTTGCAACATGCATATCATCAACATGTACACCTTAAGCAGAATTATAGTCAATTATATTAATAAAGCTGGAATTAAATTTAAAAATTTAAAAGCTATACTAAAAGTCAAATACCTTGATAGGGAGAAATTATATTTTATGTCTACGTGTGTGGCCTTTATTATGTTGAGGTATTTCTTCACTATACCTCCTTCATTAAGAATTTTTATCATAAATGGACGTTGAATTTTGTCAAATGTTTTTTCTGTACCTGTTGGGATGATTATATGATTTTTATCCTTTATTTTGCTAATGTGGGTTTCTCATTAATTTGTGGGTGTTTAAGCTATTCTTGCATCCATGGAGTAAATCCCATTTGGTTGTATTTGTGAATTTTCCAGTTTTCTTCTTATAATTGATTTCTAGTTTCGTATCATTGTGGTCAGAAAAGATGCTTGATATGATTTCAGTCTTCTGAAATTTATTAAGGGTTGTATTGTAGCCTACAATATGATCCTGAGAATGTTTCGTTTGTGCTTGAGAAGAATGTGAAGTCTGTTTCTTTTGAAGGGAATGTTTTGTGTATGTCTGTTAAGTCCATCTGGTTTATGTTTAAATACTTAATCCTTTTTCAGTTAATTTTTTTGTTTATGGTGTGAAACAAAGGTCCAATTTCATTTTTTTGTGTGTGTCGATAACCAATTTTTCCAACACCACTTATTGAAGGGCCTATCCTTTCCCCATGTTGTATTGGTGCCCTTCTCAGAGATTACTTGGCCATATATGTGAGGTTTATGTCTGGGCTATTCTATCCCATTGGTTTATGCACATGTTCTTGTGCTGGTACCATACTGTTTTGATTACTGTAACTTTGTAACATGTTATAAAGTCAGGGCACTTAATATCTCCTGCTTTGTTGTTCTTGCTTAAAAATGCTTTCACTGTTCAGGGTTTTTTTTCTGTGATTTTAAATGAATTTTAATTTTTTTCCTATTTCTGTAAAAAGAAATGCCATTGGTATTTTGATAGAGATTGCATTGGATCTGTAATTTCTATGTATTTATAAATTTTCCCATTTTATTTCCATTATTGATAAATGGTTTTATTCTGTTGTGATATGGAAAGATACTTGGAATAATTTCCAATCTTCTTAAATTTATTAAGACTTGTTTTATGACTGCATGTGATATACTGAATAATGTTGCATATATGCTTAAGAAGAATGAGTAGTAATCTGCTGATTACTTGAGTGGAATACTCTATATATGAGTGTTAGATTCATTTAGTCTATTTTGTTGTTTAGTTCTACATTTCTTATTGGTTTTCTGTTTGGATGATCTATTCGCTAGTGACAGTGGGATTTTGAAGCTTCCTATGATTATTGTATTGCTGTTTTCCTTTTAGATCTGTCAATGTTGGCTTTATACATTTAGGTGCTTTGTTATTAGGTGCATGTATATTTATAATTGTTATGTATTCTTGTTGAATTTTTCCTTTTATCATAATATGACACTTTGACTTTTGTGAAGATTTGTGACTTAGGGTTGTTTTTTTTTTTTATAAAAGTAAAGCCACCCCTGCTTTCTTTTGTTCCATGTGCATAAAACATCTTCTCTGCCTCACATTTTCAGCCAATGTGTCCTTAATTCTGAAGTATTTTACAGACAGCATTTGTTTGGGTCTTGTTTATGGTTTTGGGTTTTTTTTTTCAGTCTGTTTTTTCAGCCACTCTATGTCTTTTGACTGGGGAGTTTAGTCCATTTACATTTAAATTAACTATTAATAAGTAGGAACTTATTTTAATTTTGTTAGTATTTTATCAGTTTTGTAGTTCTCTTGTTCCTCTCTTCCTTTTTTTTGTTTTCTTCATTATAGTTTGATGACTTTTTGTACTGATATGTTGTGATTCTTTTCCTTTGTTTTGTTTATCTAAGTTTTTCATTTGTAGTTACCATGAGGCTTGAATAAAATAATTTATAGTTATGACAGCTATTTTAAGCTATCAATTTAATTTCAATTGCATACATAAGCTATACACTTTATTTCCCTCCACATACACACATTATGTAATTGTTTTTCAATTTTTTTATATTGTATTTTAATTAGCAGATTTTTCTGGTTATGGTTATTCTTAATACTTACATCTTAAACTTTTTATTGGTGTTAAAATATATGTGGCACAATTACAGTATTGCAATATTTTGTCTTTGTCTTTACCAGTTAGATTTATGTTTCCATATGCTTTCTTTTAAAAATAAATAGTTTCAGAGGTAGAATTCAGTGATTCATCAGTTGCAAATAACACCCAGTGCTCATTACATCAAGTGCCTTCCTTAATCCCCATCACCCAATTACTCCATCCCTCCACCCATCTCCCTTCCAGCAGCCCTGTTTGTTTCCTATACCTAAGAGTCTCTTATGGTTTGTCTCTCTCTGTTTTCATTTTATTTTATTTTTCCTTCCCTTCCCTTCCCCTATGTTCATCAGTTTTGTCTTTTAAATTCCACATATGAATGAAATCACATGGTATTTGTCTTTCTCTGACTGATTTATTTCATTTAGCATAATATCCTCTACTTCCATCCATGTCATTGCAAATGCAAGATTTCATTCTTTTTGGTGGCTGAGTAATATTCCATTGTGTGTGTGTGTGTATCACACTTATATATATAAGTATATATACAAAGTATATATACACCACACTTTATCCATTCATCTATTGATGGACATCCATTTGCAGGTATATCTCATATATATATATATATATATATATATATATATATATATATATATCACTTTATCCATTTATCTATTGAGGGACATCCATTTGCAGGTTTTTGTGTAGTCATAAATTTTTACCTCTTTTGTGTAAATACCTAGAAGCCCAAATTCATCATATGTTAAAAATATGTTTAGTTTTATAAGAAACCACCAAACTGGGATCCCTGGGTGGTGCAGCGGTTTGGCGCCTGCCTTTGGTCCAGGGCGCGATCCTGGAGACCCGGGATCGGATCCCACGTCGGGCTCCTGGTGCATGGAGCCTGCTTCTCCCTCTGCCTGTGTCTCTGCCTCTCTCTCTCTCTCTCTGTGACTATCATAAATAAATAAAAAAAATTTAAAAAAAAAGAAACCACCAAAGTATCTGAACCATTTTGCATTTCCACTAGTAATGAATGAAAGTTTCTGTTACTTTCCATCCTCATCAGCATTTGGTGTTGTCAGTGTTTAAGATTTTGGCAATTCTAATAAGTGTGTACTGGTATCTTGTTGTTATTTTAATTTGCATTTCCCTGTTGACTTATGATGTAGAGCATTATTTTATGGGCTTATTTTCTATCTGCATATCTTCTCTAATGAGATTTTTATTCAGGTTTGTCCATTAAAATTTTTAAAAATATTTTATTTATTTATTTATTCATGAGAGGCACAGAGAGTGGCAGAGACATAGGCAGAGGGAGAAGCATGGGAAGCCCAATGCAGGACTTGATCCCAGAACACTGGGATCATGCCTGAGTTGAAGGCAGATGCTCAACCACTGAGCCACCCAGGCATCCTTTGGCCCATTTTTAAAATGTGGTTGTTTATTTTCCTATTGAGTTTAAAGTATTTTAAAAAATAGTCTGGATAATAGTCTTTTATCAGAAGTGTCTTTTACAAATGTCTTCTCCCATTCTGTGGCTTTGTTCTAATTCTCTTGAGATTGTCTTTCAGATAATAAGAGTTTTTAATTTTAATGAAGTCCAGTTTATCAATTATTTCTTTCATAAATCACGCCTTTGGTGTTGCTGGAAAGTCATCACCAAACCCAGAGTCTTCTAGATTTTCTACTATATTAACTTATAGGAGTTTTATAGTTTTGTATTTTACATATAAATCTATTGCCCATGTTTTAGTAATTTTTGTGCAAGATGCTCTGTTTAGATTCATTTTTGCATGTGGATGTGCAGTTTTTCCAGCACCATTTATTGAAAAGTCTGTCTTTGGTCCATTATATTGCCTTTGCTACTTTCTCAAAGATCAGTGATTATATACAATTGTTTCTGGACTATTTTGTTCTATTGATCTTTTTGTACTGAATAAATTTGACCTGTAACATTGCCTAGGGTTAAGGTGTACAGTGTATTATTTTCATACATTTATATATTATAATATGGCTAATGTAGCAGTATTTTTCACATTATATAATTATAGTACAATATTATTATCTATATTCATTATATCATGCATTGGGTTCTATGGCTTATTTACTACTGACTGCAAGTTTGTGCCCTTTAGTATCATTGTTCATATCCACGTCCACCATCCCCTTGTACCCATTTTACTCTGTTTTTTACACATTTAGTTTTTTTAGATTCCATATATAAGTGATAATATACAGTACTTGTCTTTGACTTATCTCGCTTAGAATAGAAGGATATCCTCCTTTCTCATGACTGAATAATATTCCTTTGTGTATATGAACCACATCTTTTCTATCTGGTTATCCATTGAGGGGTATTCAAGTTGGTTCCGTATCTTGGCTATTGCAAATAATGATCTGATAAACATGGGATTGTATATATGCAGTCAAAATTCTGTTTTCTTTTCCTTTGGCTATATACCTAGAAGTGGAATTGCTGGATCATATAGTAAATCTATATTTAATTTTTTGAGGAACCTCCATATTGTTTTCCAAAGTAGTTGAATCAATTTACACACCCACCAGATTTTTGTGTATGTTCATCAGGGATATTGGTCTGTAGTTCTCTTTTTTAGTGGTATCTTTATCTGGTTTTGGTATCAGGGTAATGCTGATCTCATAGAATGAATTTGGAAGCTTTCCTTCCTCTTCCGTTATTTGGAATAGTTTGAGAAAAATAGGTATTAATTCTTTTTAAAATGTTTGATAGAGTTCATCTGTGAAACTGTCTGGCCCTGGACTTCTGTTTGTTGGGAGACTTTTGATTACTAATTCAATTTATTTTCTGGTAATCAGTCTATTCAGATTTTCTACTTATTTCTGATTCAGTTTTGGGAAGTTCATCCTTCCTTCCTTCCTTCCTTCCTTCCTTCCTTCCTTCCTTCCTTCCTTCCTTCTCTCTTTTTCTTTCTCTCAGTCTTTCTTTTTCATTCCTTTTTTAACCCTTTATCTCTGTGGTAAGGGTCTCATCAATGTCTTCTTTTCTCATGCCTAGTAATATCCTTATGATTGTTGCTTTAAATTCTATATCAGGTATATTATTTATATCTGTTTCATATACATCTCTTGCCCTGGCTTCATCTTGTTCTTTTATTTGGGATAAATTCCTCCATCTTTGCTTTTTGTCTAGGTCTCTGCCTTCTTGTGTGTGTTAGAAAGCCTCACTGTGTGTCTCTCATGAATAAATAAATAAAATCTAAAAGAAAAAAGAAAGCCAGTTATGTTTCCTGATCCTGAAAGTAATGACTTTCTGAAAAAGGTCATGTAGTGCTTAAGGCCTGGTGCTTCAGGGAGGTCTCTGATGTGTGCTTTGTATGCTTTGTTATTATGTTTTGATTGCTCTGTCCTTCAGCCCAGACGTCTGCAGAGGCTCTCCTTGCATGCTGTGCTGTGAGCCATTTGGCTCTTGGCCTGATGAGTTTTAATTAGATGTGTTCTGGTGTGCTTGTGAAATCCAACCTGACTCACCTCCACCAGAACTGATGTCCTGCAGAATTCTCTGTTTGGGAGACATGGTGTGGTCAGGGGTTTATGCTGGTCTTCTGAGGAAAGGTCCTGCCACACTGGAACTGAGGCAGGAATGACTGAGAAGGGCAGTCCCTTCAGAGCAGAGGGGGGTAAGTCTTGGTATTTTCAAGTTAGGCAGCCAGTGGTGGAGCTGCGCTGCTTCCTGCAGGTGGCTCTATGTTTATACTGAGGGGACAGGGAGGTAAATGGTACTGGCCATTTGTTTACAGAGAGGTGTCTCTGTGAACACTCTCATTGATACACTCTGAGAAGAGTAAATAATCTCCTAACTCTGTGCCCCAGGTGTTCCTCAAATCGCTGTTTCCATGCTGTCTATCCCTGGATTGTCTGCCTTCTCTCTAGGAGCAGCACAGTGCCCTCCAGGCTCTATCCCAGCCAAGGCTGCTGACTTTTAAAACTCCAGGCTTTATGCCCCATTGATTGCAAGAACTCCAGTAGTTCAGCCCTCTTATTTTCTAAGCTAACGGTTTTGGGGAAACTTTCTCCTTGTGTGTTCCCTTATGTGTTCCTCTCTCACCCTTATCTATGGCCATGGCTCCCTCCCCTCTGCAGAACCAGTGATCTATTTCTCCCATGAAGCATGTCCCCACATTTCCTACCTTCTTCAAGGTGGCCTCTTTTCTCCCTTTAGTTGTGTAGTTTGTCCTGTCAGTCTTCAGGTTGATTTCTGGGGTAGTTAGAATGATCTGATAGTTATCTACTTGTGTTCATGGGACAAATTGAGCCTAGGATCCTCCTACTGTGCTGCCATCTTCCCCTGTCTGTGAGTGTTTTATCACAAATGAGTGTTAGATTTTGTTGAATGCTTTTACTGCATATATTGATCATGTGATTTTTATTTTTTCGTCTGTTCATGTGGTGGATCACATTAATTTATTTTCAAAGGTTGAGCCCACCTTTTGTATTTGGGATAAATCCCATTTTGTCATGGTGTGAATAATTATTTTTATATATTCTTGGATTCAATTGCTATTGTTTTGTGAGGATTTTTACATCCCTGTTCATGAAAGATACTGGTCTGCAGCTTTCTTTTTTTGTAATGTTTTATCTGGTTTTGGGGTTAGGGTAATATAAAGACCTCAGAATGATATAGGAAGTAATACTTCTGCTTTTATTTTCTGAAAGACATTGTAGAGAATTGACACAATTTCTTCCTCAATTGTGTGATAGAATTAACCGGTGAATCCATCTAGGCCTGGTGCTTTCTGTTTTGGAAGGTTATGAATTATTGACTCAGTTTCATTTATACGTCTACACCTATTCAGATAGTCTTCTTCATCTTTTTTTTAAAGATTTTATTCATTTATTCATAGAGACACACACACACAGAGAGAAGGGCAGAGACACAGACAGAGAGAGAAGCAGGCTCCACGCACGGAGCCCGACACGGGACTCGATCCCAGTCTCCAGGTTCATACCCCGGGATGTAGGCGGCGCTAAAGCGCCGCGCCACCAGGGCTATCCAGTCTTCTTCATCTTGTATGAGTTTTGGGATATTATATCTTTCAAAGAATAATTCCATTTCATTTAAGTTATCAAATGTATGGGCATGTTTATGGTATTTTTAATTAACTTTTAATATCTATACAATGTAATGCTGTCCCCTCTTTCATTTCTTATACTAGTAATTCATGTCTTCTGTATTTTTCTTAGTTAGCCTAACTAAAGGCTTATTTGTTTTATTGATGTTTTAAAAATATCATTTAGTTTTCTGTATTGATTTCCTGTTTTCAACTTCATTGATTTTTGCTCTCTTATTATTTATTTTTTCTGCTTCCTTTGGATTTTTTCTTTTTCTAGTTTCTTAAGGTGGAACTTAGATTTTTGGTTTCAGGTCTTTCTCCTTTTCTAATATATACATAATTGCTATAAATTTCCCTCTGAGCACTGCTTTTGCTTCATCCCATAAATTTTTATAGTCTGTGTTTTCATTTTCACTTAGTTAAAATGTTTTTAAATTTCTCTTGAAAGTTCTTCTTTGACCTATCTATTAGAAATCTGTTGTTCAATCTTCTTATATTTTGGAATTTTCTAATTATCTTTCTGTTGATTTCTAGCTTAATACTATTATTATTTGAGAGTAGATATTATATGATTTCTATTCTTTTAAGTGTTAGGGTATATTTTATGCTCCAGAATGTGGTCTATCTTGGTGAACGTTCCATGTCAGATTGAACAGAATGTCATATTTTTTAATAATGAGAACCCAGGAGTCCCTTGTCAGATTGACAAGTATGACTTTTTGCCTATCCTACAAGTGACAAAACTATGGTACATTTGTAGCAAATTATAACTTACTACTAATCTCAATAAGAGAAAAGCACAAAAACCTCATTAAGATCTAGCCAGAATATAAAAAAAATTCATAGTATAGGAACTGCAGTAATAACTAGACAGAAGTACTCAACCTTATAATATTATAAAAATAAATATTTGAAATATAAATGAGAACTTCCCGTTTTACTTCTTACATTGGCAAAGATAAAGAAATTTGGTATTAATTATGCCAGCCATAGTGTGCGGAAGAATATTCTCACACCATCCTGGTGGGTAGAATGAATTGGTAGGTATTGCCTCAATAGAGGTCAGTTGGACATTTCTTTCCAACTTTAAAATCCATGTAGTGTTGGCCAGCACTTCCAATTCTAGGATTTTATCCTGGTGATGTCAGACAAACACACAATGATATTATTCATGGAAACATTGCTTGTATAATTATAGCAAAAGCTTAGAAGCAATGTTAATTTTCATTAATGCAAAAATGCAGTTTTCACAGGGTAGAACATTGTTAGCTGGGGAGTGTCTCATAGTCTTCCATCTGCCTACTGATCCCATGTGGACAAATTTTTCTTTATGCTTACTTAGCACCTGTTGTCCTACACTTTGCATTTTATATTTATATGGGAATCTTCTCTTGCCACTATGCTAAAGCTTTTTTTTTCCTCTTTCTTGATTTCTTGTGTAACTTTTTGCTCTTTTACACCCTGGCATTGATATAACACATCCTTTACTACCTTAGAATACAGGTCCACAGAAAAGGCTGAAAGAAAGAATTTCTCTCTTGAAGCAAGTCAGCAAAGACTAGAGGAAGAATCTGCTTCTCCAAATGTGAACACACTATGTAAAACTTGAAGGAACACCAAAAAATCAAGGAAACATGGCACTACCAGGGGAACATGATAATTTCACAATGATTGACCCTAAAGAAATAAAGATATGCAATTTACCCAATAAAAAATTCAATAATCATTGTTTTAGGAGGCTCGGTGAGAAGAAAATACAGTAAGATAATTCAATGACATCAGAAAACCAATGTACTAACAAAGTTTAACAAGGAGATAGAAATCATGAAAAGAAACACAAAATATGGAGCTGAAAAATACAGTGAATGAAATGAAAAATTGCAATAGGATGCATGAACAGCAGACTTAACCCAGCAGAAGAATGAATCTGTGAAGTCATAGACAAGTCATTTGACATTATCCAGTCAGGAAAAAGTGAAGGAGAGAAAAAAAGAATGAAGAAGTGAAGAAAATGTAAGACCAGAAACCATAAAACTATTAGAAGAAAACATAGGGAGACAGCTTTTTGACATTCGTCTGGGCAATGAATTTGGATATGACATGAAGAGCATAGGCAACAAAAGCAAAAATAAACAGGTAGGACTACATTAAACAAAAAAGTTTCTGCCTAGCAATGGAAACAGTAAACAAAATGAAAAAGCAATGCATGGAATGAGAGAAAATATTTGTAAACCATATATCCAAAACCGTAAATATCTAAAATTATAAGGATTTATATAACTCAATAGCAAACACACACACACACACACACACACACACACACACCCTGATTTATAAATGGGGAAAGGACCTGAATAGACATTTTTCCAAAAAAGATATATTAATGGCCAGCTGGTATAAAAAGTGCTTAACATCACTAATCACTAGAGAAAGCTGAAGACTGCAAGGAGATATCACCTCGTACCTGTTAAGATGGCTTTTACCAAAAAGACAATAGCTAATCATTGGTGAGGAAGTGGAGAAAAGAAACATTTGTAGACTGTTGGTTGAAATATAAAGTGGCACAGCCACTGTGGGATACAGTATGGAGATTTCTCAAGAAATTAAAAATTGAATTACTATGTGACTCAGCAGTCCTACCTCTGAGTATATATCCTAAGAAATCAAAATCAGTATCATGAAGAGATATCTGCACTACCATGTTCATTTTTATTGCAGCATTATTGCCAATAGCCAAGATATGGAAACAATCTAAGTGTCCACTGATGGATGAATGGATAAAATAGACGTGAGCTATCTTTATAGATAGATAGACAGGGACATATATAGTGCAATATTATTCACCCATGAGAAGGAAGGAAATCCTGCCATTTGCAAAAACATTGATATATCTAGAAGACATAGAGAAAAGCAAATACTGTAACGATCTCACTTATGTGTGAGATCTAAAAAAAAAGTCCAATTCACAGAAGCAGAATAATATGGAGGTTACTAAGGACTGGGTTGGAGGAGATAGAGATATGTTTGTCAGAGGGTAGAGGCCTTTGGTTATATATGAATAAACTCTGGGTATCTAATGTACATCATGGTGATTATAGTTAATTATACTATGTTATGTACTTGAAATTTGCTGAAAGGGTAGACCTTGGAGTGTCTGGTTGGTTCAGTTGCTTAAGAGTTTGCCTTTGACTCAGGTCATGATCCTAGGGTCCTGGGATTGAGCCCCACCTTGGGCTCCCTGCTCAGCAGGGAGTCTGCTTCTCATTCTCCCTTTGCCCCTCCCCCTTGCTTGTGTTCTCTCCCTGTCTCTCTCTCTCTCTCAAATAAATAAATAAATAAAATCTTAAGAGTGACTCTAGTAGAGAGTTCATTCTCAGTATTGCGAAATTTGTTACATTTTTAATTTTGTTTCTTCATTTCAAGGCACTATTGAGCAGGGCATCCTGTTTCTATTTTCTGGTACCTTTCATGTGACCTACTTTCTGATTGTTGAAAATGTTAGGATCTTTATATTCTTTTTTAAAAATATTTTATTTATTTATTCATAGAGACACACACACACAGAGGCAGAGACATAGGCAGAGGGAGAAGCAGGCTCCATGCAGGGAGCCCGATGTGGGACTCAATTTTGGCACTTGATCCCAGGACTCTGGGATCATGCCCTGAGCCAAAGGCAGATAGATGCTCAACCTCTGAGCCACCCAGGTGTCCCTATATTCTTGTTATTCTAAAATTTTATCCTCTTATACCTTTCCCAGAGCTTACCAATTATTTATAACTTGATTTTTCAGGGGAGAAGGGGAAGCAAGAGAGTACTTCCCTTTACTGAAAATATACTATATATCAGTTAGGTTTTTAAATAGATATTCTTCTTAATTGGATTTAGTATATTTTAAAACCAGAATGGATCTTGGAATTCTCTCATTCTGTACAGGAGTTTTTATCTGCAGAAATTGGGTTGTGTGAGGCCTGCTCATTGATTAACACTAACTCTAATCTTCACCCTTATCACAGGTATTGAGCCCAACCTGTTTGTGTTCCATTTCACTCCTTTCCTCTAAAACTCTCCTTTACTTCTCTTTTTATGTTTCACATCTCTTCTACCTTGAAGTCATTTATTTTCATTATACAAGTATAACACAGGGTTTTTGTTTCAGGGATTTGTGATATTCAGGGATGTGTCTATAGACTTTTCTGAGGAAGAGTGGGAATGCCTGGATTCAACTCAAAGGAATTTGTACAAATACGTAATGTTGGAGAATTATAGCAACCTGGTCTCAGTCGGTAAGTATACCTTTCTCCAAAAAGTCTACAGCCCTCCTGAATATTTGCTTCCCCTGAGAAGAATTTCTCAACTTCTTTCATATATCCTATGTGTTTCTTTTCCCTATTCCTAAAGAAATGAGCTTTGTAGAGTTGGGAATGTATGGCGTCATTGGGCCTACCGCCAAAGCTCTACCTTTTCTTTTTTTGTGTGGCCCTTCCAATAGTGACATCATCTTTTATTTGCTGATCACAGGATAGGATTTGAGTCCTGAAACAGCTACAACATAAAAAGTCTCCTTTGTTCTCTTATGAGTAGGAATTTGCATTCCCAAGCCAGATGTGATCTCTTTATTGGAGCAAGGGAAGGAGCCTTGGAGTGTTTTTGGCGGTGAGCTGACAAGGGGCCTGTACCTAGGTAAGTGATTGAGGATTATGTAAGGGAAGAGGAATGTAGGGTATAAACCAGATGCTCAGTGAGGAGACCACATCTTTGAGATGCTTGGAGGAAAATCCCCTCAAACACCCACAACTATTAAGAAAAGTAATCCTCATCATCATGAACTTCCAAATGCCCACACTTTCACCTTCAACTTAATACTATCTATGCTTCTTTTCTCTTATTTTCTGTCTATTCCTAGTAATTTTAATGAGAAACATCTACCTTTTTTCTTAGAAACATCTACTTTTATGTGAGATCTAATTCCCATTAGTTCACTCTTTCTTGCCTTTTGGTCTATACATATGTCACTCCTTTAAACATTTTGGTATTAGATACATTCCATTTTTTAATCAATTTTATTCATGTATTCATTCTTTCAGCCAACATTTCCTTATATTCTGTGTTGTGGAGAATATTTTTCTAGGAGACATAGACATTATAAAATATATCAACTATGAAAAAATTTATAGCATAGGGATTGAGGAAAATAGGTGATGGGGATTAAGGAGTGCACTTGCTGTGATGAATACAGGTATTATATGGAAGTGTTGAATCACCATATTATACACCTGAAATTAATATATACTGCACGTTGCACATTAACTAACTGGAATTTAAATCTAAAACTTTAAAAAATCCACAAATATCTTTCAAAATGTAGAATTAATTGCAATTGTAGAATTGATTGCTGTTCAAATGCCACAACCAGGAAAAATAACTAAAGATTGAAAGGTGGAAAAGCTTCACAGAGCTATAATAGTTGGAGCCCTGGGAGTGATTGCAGTCACCTTGGTAGAGAGTTTTGGGTATAAAGGTTATGTGCTTGCAATGGGATAGCAGAGGTTGTAGACAAGACAAAATTGAGCTGAGGGAGGAGGATCAAACAATTGCATGATGCATGCAATCAGCATAAAATAGAGTGGGAGAGAGGGAAAAGGTCATAAACATGGATGATTCAGGGTAAAGGGCACAGTAAGTACAAAAGTCCTGAAGCAGGCAGGCTCATTGTGTATGAGGAGCACCAAGGTGGCCAGTATGGGGGAATGAGTAAACAAAGAGGAGAGGAGTTTGATCTGTGATCAGAGAGGTATGAGCACATAGAAAGAGTCAGTTTATGATGACCTTGTAAATTGTGATTAAACTTCCTGAGTGAGATGGAAATAAGTAGAAGATTTTAAGCAGAGCTGTGATGTGATTAGGCTTTTTATTTTTCAAAAATATTATTTTTCCTATTTACAGAAGAGGAAACTGAGACACAAAGACTTGAAGTAACTTGTCCAAGGCCAACAACTAGTAAGTGTTGGAGATAAGGTTTAAAAGCAAATTGTACATGTCTTAGCTCAAAAGCTATTTTGCCTCTCCAAGTCAAATCAAAGGGGAAGTATAGTAAACATACTTTCATCTTAAATGCTCGTGAACAGATAGAAGTTAACTTTTTAAATTCAATTTTTAAAGTGAGTTTTTACATCCCATAAATAGCTAACTATAGCACACATATTACATGTATTTATATATACAAATACACATTAGATGTATATAAATGCATCATGGATTTTCTCTAAAACACTTTGTCATATGCCTTCCTTTCTTTTTTTTTTAAAAAATATTTTATTTATTTATTCATGAGAGACACAGAGAGAGAAAGAAAGAGAGAGAGAGAGAGAGCCAGAGATAGACAGAGGGAGAAGTAGGCTCCATGCAGGCCTGATGTGGGACTCAATCCCACGACTCCAGGATCACGCCCTGGGCCAAAGGCAGGCGCTAAACCACTGAGCAACCCAGGGGTCCCTGCCTTCCTTTCTTAATAAGCTTTTAGATATATCAATATTATAATATAAATATATTTGCATAATGAAGTTGTCTTCCATATTCTTACAATTTCAATTTCTAATTGAAACTTCCTGGGATGCTTGGGTGCCTCAGCAGTTGAGTGCCTGCCTTCGGCCCAGGGAGTGATCCTGGGGTCCTGGGATCTAGTCCTGAATTGGGCTCCCTGCATGGAGCCTGCTTCTCTCTTAGCTTCTCCCTCTGCCTGTGTCTCTGCCTCTCTCTCTGTGTCTCTCATGAATAAATAAATAAAATCTTTAAAAAAATAAACTTCCTTTCTTCTATACATTCTTTTGTAAATAAATTTTTCACTTTTTTTATGATTGATTTTTTAAAAGAAGACTATTTTGAAATCTTTTCCAGCAAGGTATATAATACATATGTCCAATTTTATTGCATCATGTTCAGAAATGTGTACCTTTTATTTTTTATTTATTTATTTATTTTTTAAGATTTATTTATTCATTCAGAGAGAGCGAAGAGAGAGGCAGAGAGACAGGCAGAGAGAGAAGCAGGCTCCATGCAGGAAGCCCGATGTGGGACTCGATCCTGGGTCTCCAGGATCACACCCCGGGCTGCAGGCGGCGCTAAACCGCTGCGCCACCGGGGCTGCCCGAAATGTGTACCTTTTAAAAAATAAATTATTCTATGCTGTTTTCATCTTGGAATAAAGAACAATATCTTGCATATTTTTTGTTGTTTTTCAAAATAAGAATATTTTCAATAGTGAAAGTCAATTTGTCCTGTAATATTTTACATTCAGGATTTATCTAATTGCAGCCCCATGAGTAGAGTCACATTAAGCAATTTCATCTGATCTGATACTTAATTAGGATTGTGTACTTCATTTGTGTGTGTGTGTGTGTGTGTACTTCATTTTAAAAAAGATTTATTTATTTATTTCTGAGAGAGAGTGAGAGAGCACACACTAATGGGAAAGGCAGGAGAGGAAGAGAGAACTTCAAGCAGACTCTACTCTGAGCATGGAGCCCAATGCGGGGCTCATCTCATGACCCTGAGAACATAACCTGAGTCCAAACCAGGAGTCAATTGCTTAGCCAAGTATGCCATCCAGGTGCCCCTAGGGTTGTGCACTTCTTAATTCATGATATCAAAATGCAAAGTCAAGTTTTTTCATTATACTAATGGTAATTTTGATCAGGTGGTTGGAGATGACTACCAGATCTTTCCATTAGAAAGATACATTTTCCCACTTATCATTACTAAATAATCCGTGTAGTAATACTTGGAGACCGTGTAATTGTACTCTAGAAATTTTTCACCCAAAGTGTTTGTTATTCATTTTTTCTTATTCAAAACAATTATTAAATTGAGCTTATAAAAAAAGTGAAGTTCTACTTATATCACTTTATTTCTGCATTTATTAATTGGCCTTGCTTTGTTAAAGAAAAAAAAAAGCTTTTCCTCTCCATTTTTGTTGAGAAACACTACAGATTTGTTGATTCTTTTAAAAATCAATATTTTATAACCCATGGTAATCAATCTTTTTTTATGATTAAACTATCATTCATGGTTAGCCATTGAAAGCCCATTTCAGGTGGCTTCTGCATCCTTTTTCAGGGATGCATGAGTCTTTAATGACCTTCTGTTTTCTGGCACAAAAATATGTTCCAGTCTCATATTATTCTTTCCCCCAACTTGGAATTAACCAGCTCATTAAGAAGCCTTAGTTTCTTTTAATAATGAATGGTTTTCATTGATTAATATCAGTGGTCACTGGGCTCATTACTACTGGATTATCATTGCTTTTCTATCCATTAAGTGCAAAGAGACAGGGAACATATTTTTAAAAAATATTTTATTTATTTATTCATGATATTCACACAGAGAGAGACAGAGAGGCAGAGACACAGGCAGAGGGAGAAGCAGGCTCCATGCAGGGAGCCCGATGTGGGATTCGATCCCGGGTCTCCAGGATCGCGTCCCGGGCCAAAGGCAGGCGCCAAACCGCTGCGCCACCCAGGGATCCTAGGGAACATATTTTTTATAACTGAATCATACTAATAACTCTAATTGAAATCTGAAAGACAAGATTCTCACTTTTCTGCATTTCAGTTTTGTAACTTTTTCTTGAACGGTAGAAACTCTATTTCCCACAGTGTGAGTACATTTATTCAAGTCTTCTGTCCCAAATTCCACAGAATAGTTTCAAAATTAGAATAACAGCGCAACTACTGACTGAAAAACCTACCTGAAGTCATGTTCAAGATTCATTACAGTTTTCTTTCCCTTTTTCCATTAGGATGTGCTACACTAAGGATTTCCAGTCAGAGTACCCTTTGTAAAGTTGCTAAATTAAGTATTTTTTTGTGCATTTTCAACTTAATATACCACTTAACTATTGCATTTAGATTTTTTTAGTTTATAATTGGAATATATAAAACATTTACATGTTTCAAAAATCATTATAAAAATATATGTAAAGAAGTTATGTGGGCAGCCTGGGTGGCTCAGTGGTTTAGTGCTGCCTTCAGCCCAGGGCATGATCCTAGGGACCCGGGATCAAGTCCCACGTTGGGTTCCCTGCATGGAGCCTGCTTCTCCCTCTGCCTGTGTCTCTGCCTCTCTCTCTCTCTGTCTCTCATGAATAAATAAATAAAATCTTTAATAAAAAAGAAGTTATGTTTACATTCCTATCTACTTCATTTACTGCTACACTCATTCTAGGTAACTTCCGGGGGGGAGGTTGGGGGTAGTCTGATTAATCCTTTCTGCCTTTTTCTCCCAGAAATAGAGCATGTTCACATTTACATTCCCAATTCCCCTTCTGTCTTTTACCTGGGATATTATTCTCTCTGCACTCTTCTTTGCTGTCCTGGTTTTTGTTTTTGAGAGAAAGAGAAAGAGAGAGCAAGTGGTGGGAGGGCAGAGAGGGAGAGAGAGAGAATCTTAAGCAGACTCCACTCAGCATGGAGCCCGATGCTGATCTCACAAACCTAAAATCATGACCTGAGCCAAAATTAAGAGTCAGACACTCAACTGACTGAGCCATCCAGGTGCCCTGACCTGCTTTTCTTTTGATAATTATTAACAAGTTATTGTAGAAATATTTCCATATAGATATGGTGGCAAAAATAAAAAAGATATATAAAATTAACTTATTAATAATTCCAATAATTAATGAATTATAGCAAAAATCAACATATAACACCCAGAAGGATAAGTTAATTTAATTCTAATAATAATAACTCTACTATTAATTCCAGTACTTAGTAGAGTTTCCATTCAGTCACAAAATTTATAAATATTTTCAGTTTTGTTTCTTGCTTTCCTATGCTTTTAACTTTGATACTCCTTTCTAGTCTTATCACGGTGGCTACACACCTTTCTGGAAGTGTTTAATAGAAATAGCACTACTGTATGTTTTCATCTTTTTTCATGATTTTTATGGGCATCGCTTTTTCTTCTTTTTAAAAGAACTTATTTATTTTTGTTTTTTTAAAGATTTTATTTATTCATGAGAGAGAGAGAGAGAGAGAGAGAGAGGCAGAGACACAGAGAGAGAGAGAGAGAGAGAGAGGCAGAGACACAGGCAGAGGGAGAAGCAGGCTCCATGCAGGGAACCCAATGTGGAACTCAATCCCGGGACTCCAGGATCATGCCCTGGGCCAAAAGCAGGCACTAAACTGTTGAGCCACCTAGGGATTACCCCAACATTTTAAATTTTGGAATAATTTTATATTTGCCAAAAAGTTGCAAAAATAGTATAGAGAGTTCCCCATATCTCTCACCTAATATCAATTTCCCCTATATTTCTGTGGTATATTTGAATTTACCCCATCCCCATTGTTTTCATTCCCTCCAATATAGTATACCTTTCATAAACTTCATGATTTTTCCTTTCTTTGTTTAGTGTGAGCATCTATGCATGTATCTTCATATATCTCTTTTCTTAGATAAATAGTAGTAGCATACACTATGTTTCTTCCACCTTGTTCTTTTACTTTAAAAAGTCATGAAGATCATTCAATAGGAATATATAATATGTAATATATAATATATATTATAATTATTATATATATTATATATAGTTCTCATATAATATATAATATATATATATTTCTCATTTCCTTAGAAAGTTTCTTAGAACTCTATTGTGAGCATACACTATACTGAGTTCAAGTATTAGTAATTTGGTGGCTATTTGATTCATTATAGTCATTTGCTATTTATTTGATTCATTATAGTCATTTGCTCTTACAAATAGTTCTATAGTACATAAAGACTCCTAACTCTGGGAAATGAACTAGGGGTGGTGGAAGGGGAGGAGGGCGGGTGGTGGGGGAGAATGGGTGACGGGCACTGAGGGGGGCACTTGACGGGATGAGCACTGCGTGTTATTCTGTATGTTGGCAAATTGAACACCAATAAAAATAAATTTATTATTAAAAAAATAGTTCTATAGTGGATAACTTGTGAACCTCTACAGATTCTTTCCAGAAGTATATTTTTGGATTTCTAGAATTGGGATTGCTTGTTCAAGGGATAAAGAATTATATAATTTTGCTAGAAACTGGCAAATATCCCTGTATGGTAATTGTATCATTTTAATTTGCTATACTGAATTGTGAGAGAGGCTACTGAGCTATAAACTTCTAACAGACTAGGTTATCAGACTTTTGAGTTTTTGCCAAAGTATACTTTAAATTTATTCCAAAATTTAAGAATCATTGATTTAATCTTTTTCTGATCACCTTCCCCTGTGCCTTCCCATATGGCTTTCCAGTTTCTATACTTTATCTCTCAAATTGTACCACCATATAAGAACTATAAATCCTATTTTCATTTATAAACATTAATGTCAATGTAATTATGCCTTTTCTAAGTTTTTTGTCTTCTCCCCTGCAAAAAAAAAATGAATGTTTTTATATGTGTTTTCTTTCAGAATATAAATCTAGATGTGAGAACAAGGAATTATCTCTGAGAAAGGATAACTATAAAATAGATTCATCCCAATGGGTTATAATGGAAGAATTTACAAAGCATGGACTTAAACAGGGATCTCAGAAAAGACATTTTAGCCACATCTCTGAACACATGCCCCGTTTCCGTCAGCATACATCTCTTCCTCTACATCAAACATTTAATACCAAAGGGAAATCTTGTGAATGCCAAAAATATAAAAATGCCTATGGACAGGGTTCAAAACCCATTACACAGCAAGAAGGCCATACTGGCAAGAAAGTCTATGACCATAAGGAATATCGGAAGGCCCTTAGTAGAACTTCAAAAGTTAGTTCATATCATTCAATGCATGTTGATATGAGACCCTATGAATGTGAGGAATGTAGGAAGTCTTTGAATAATGGCTCAGACTTTATGCAACACCAGATAATTCTTACTAGGGAGAAATCTAATGAATTTAAGGAAAGCAAGAAGGCCTTTACTAATGCCTCACAGTTTTTTCTACATCATAGCATTCATACAAGTGAGAAGCCCTTTAAATGTAAGGAATGTGTTAGAGAATTTAGTAATGGTACAGCCCTTATTCGTCATCAGAGGATTCATACTGGTGAAAAGCCCTATGAGTGTAATGAATGTGGAAAAGCTTTTAGTACTAGTTCAATTTTTAGAGTACATCAGAGGATTCATACAGGTGAGAAACCCAATGAGTGTAAAGAATGTGGAAAAGCCTTTCGTCATTCCTCATACCTTACCCAACACCAAAGAATTCATACTGGTGAGAAACCTTATAAATGTAAGTACTGTGTTAGGGCATTTAGTAATGTTTCAGCCTTTATTCGGCATCAGAGGATTCACACTGGTGAGAAACCCTATGAATGTAAGGAATGTGGAAGAGCCTTTAGTACTGGCTCAATACTTACAGCACATCAAAGAATTCACTCAGGTGAGAAACCCTATTTATGTAAGGAATGTGGGAAGGCCTTTCGTCAGTCTTCAGACCTTACTCAACATCAGAGAATTCATACTGGTGAGAAACCCTACAAATGTAAGGAATGTGGAAGGGCCTTTCGTCGTTCATCAGAACTTTCTCGACACAAGTTAATTCATGGTGATGAGAAACTGTATGAATGTAAGGAATGTGGAAAGATCTTGAGTAGAGATTCAATACTTATACAACATCAGAAAATTCACACTGGTGAGAAAGCCTGGGAATGTAATGAATGTGGGAGAGTTTTTACTTGTGCAACATACCTGACACGGCATCAGCGAATTCATACTGGTGATAAACCATATACTTGTAACAAATGTGGAAAAGCCTTTCTTCGTTCTTCAGACCTTATTCTGCATCAAAGAATTCATACTGGTGAGAAACCCTATGAGTGTAAGGAATGTGGGAAGGCTTTTGCAAGAGGCTCAAATCTTAATCGCCATCAAAAAGTTCATACTGGGAAGAAATAGTATGAAAGGAAGCTTTGTAAGACCTTTAAGCATTTCTTGCAGTAACATGACATGAAAGATAAACCCTAGAAATGTAATAGGAGAAATTCTAATAATTTATTGGTAAGAAAATATAGAAATACAATTAATATGACAATGCCTTATGTGTTTACAGTTTAACTACCATAAGAATAAAATGAATATTGTAAGACCTCTATTAATAGTTCATTCCTTTTAAATTTTAAAAACTTACTAATCATGAGTGGAGGAAAGTGAAAAATCTCTTGTTGCATTTTCATATTTTAAAATATTTTAAACCCACTTTATTTTTATATAGCTATAAGTAGTTTGGTTTATGCATAGCTAAAATACTATATTATTATACGTTGTATATTAAATTTTTAAATTTATATTCTCACCAAAATTCTTATTCCAGTACAACTTAATCAGTAACGATTTCCTGATGCTATTTATGCACAGTTTTGTGACATTTTATATTTTTAGTGTTATAAGCTTGGATTTAATGACCATCTTTTTATACTCCAACATCCAATTTGGGAGATCTTCAATTGATCTTTTTCATAATAAATTTTTACCTGAATGTCTTTGCATCTATAGCATTTTATTTAAAATATCATTACTGGGACACCTGGGTGGCTCAGCAGTTGAGTGTCTGCCTTTGACTCAGGGCATGATCTCAGAGTTCTGGGATTGTGTCCCACATCAGGCTCCCTGTGAGCAGCCTGCTTTTTCCTCTGCCTGTGTCTCCCTCTCCCTCTCTGTGTCTCTCATGAATAAATAAATAAAATCTTTTTAAGAAAATAAAAATAAAATATCATTACTTTAAGAGGTGCCTGGCTGGCTCAGTCAGTGGAACATGCAACTCTTGATCTCTGGGTTGTGAGTTTGAGTCCCATGTTGGGTGAAGAGATTACTTAAAAATAAAATCTTTAAAAAGTAAAATATCATTAGTTTAAGATATATATTTTGATATTGATAAAGTGATAGAACTATTTGTATATGTAAAAAGAAGTCAATAAAGTTAGCTTTCTTCCCCCAAAGTGGCCATAACTATTGTCAAATTGCTGGAACAAATTCTTTTATAAATTTTTTAAAGCAAGTGTAATCATGTTATTCAAATTGCCTCATAAATTGCCTTTTTAATGACAAGGTGTGTCATATAGGACATTCCGTAATTAAGTGTTTAATAGTTTTAATATATATGACTTACGATTATTTTTACCAAACATCTATGGTCAAATACTCTGACTGACTCCACTTTTTGTATTTATAAGGAATGCCATGTTTAGCATCCTACTTGGCATACTGTATTCACTTGTCTACTTTACATTGTTTTTGAGATAATCCATGTATACCTTTTAACATGTACATATTTTAAACATGACAGATTAAACTGGCTGCCCTTTTGACCATACTGTGTTATGCCATTTTTCTCTCCTCTCTTCCATGTTACTTATCCTTGCAGAATTTTTCCTAATGATTTTGCCCAAATATAACATAGGGACATTTAATTTTTTAAAAAATTATTCATTTCCACTTAAATGTATTTATATTAAAAGCCTATTCCTATATATTATTATTCTTTATGTGAAATAGGCATGGCTATATTCACTAACATCTTGGGTTTGGTAAGGATCAAATGAGTTAATCTACACAAATGCTTATAATTAAGACTTTAACATACTCAGTAAATATAATCCGTTGTTAAAATTATTTTTTTTCTTTTGGCTATTTTATTATTTATAAAGGCTCTTAACTATGGTGTATATTTGATTTAGTATTAGAAATTTAATACTGGAGAAAAATATAAAACCTCTAGTGAATATAGCAAAGCCATCATCATTCATTCCTTCTTGGTATTGAGATGATCTATCCTGAAGGAAAAAAAACCCATAAAATTATAATGAATAATGCCTTTACTCATATCTAATTTTATATGTTGAATTTATGTCAGCATGAAACATTATTGAGAATATTATTGCCCACATTATCTGGCTGATTAAAAATAATACTGGATTGTAGAAATATTTGACTCTTGATCCAATGCATGTTTAAACCAACATTTGGCTAAGGATGAAATTGAATAAACTGTGATTTCTTTGAATATAAAGGACACTAGTATCCTATACAGCAAAACCTGTGGGAGGTGGACAAAATTACTCACAGAACTTGTAACTCTAAGTCCAGACATGTAAAAAAAATTTAAAACATAAATCCAGATACGTATTACAATAATTAATACCTAAAATCTGGTACTGGTGCCACAGGGATATGGATGAAGTTTCCATGTATCTGGGATTCAGACTGCCTTAAGAGTGGGGTTTAGCTTGGCTAGTGCTGTGCTGATGTCTCTGGGGAGGTATGATACAGGTGATTCTGAAAGTTTGGAACAATGTCAAACAAGAATCAACAGCTTCAACTAGGAACTATGGCCACTAATAGGGTTTATTACATTTCTACTGCTGCAAAATAAATTGCCACAATTTTGGCAGCTTAAAGAAACACACTTCTCATCTCAAAGTTTTCATGGGTACATGTGAGGGCATAGCTTAGCTGGGTCCTCTGCTCAGTTTTACAAGGTGGCAGTTGAGGTGTCAGCTGGGGGTGGTGTCTCACCAAAGGCTCAGGATCATCATCCAAATTCACTTGTTTGTTGGCAGAATTAATTTCCTTGAAGCTGTACCAATGGTGGCTTGCTTTTTAAGGACAACATAAGATATTCTTAGTTCTGTCTCTGACATATAGATCTTTTTAAAAGCTCAGATCGTACCCAGTCAGGATAATCTCCCTTTTGATTAACTGTTTAGGGACTTTTGTTTTATCTTCCAAAATCCCTTCACCTTTGTCATATAACTTAATTATATACCATCATTTCTGCCACATTTTATTTGCTTTACAGTCAAATGTGTGTCATTAAGGAGTCATCTTAAAATTCTGCTTTCTGTCTTCTGCCACACAACGTAAAGAAGCATTTCTGGAGAAAGAATAGTTAACAATACAGAACTGGGAGGCAAGAATGAGCTGGCCAGCTTCTTTTTCCTCCTTAAGACTTTCAGTATTTTTTTGAAACTCTACTTAGCAAAGCCTAATAGGAATTGAAAAGCTGGAATACGAGCCTCTAATTCCAAAATCATAAAGCAGTGTATAAAGGTTTTAGGGTTGAAGCACAGAAATAAGATATAATTACTTCAATGGCCTCATTGCTTGTTTTTGAGGCAAGAGGAAAACAACCATCTTTTCATTAATGAAGGTAGGAATACACTACACAAAACAACTTTTGTTACTGGGTACCTCAGTTCTTGTCCCAGATGCACCAAAGAATTGGGAGACCTAAGACCAGAATGGAGAAAGACAGTTTATTGAGTAGATAAGTGTGCATGTGCCTATGCATGATGCAGTCTGTCATAATTAAATTTATTTGTATATTGTTTGAGTTTCTAATGAGCTTTTGCTGTGACCCTAAGGTTACTTAAGAGAAAGTTGCACCTTTTGTGTGCATGCTCAGTTCTTGGACATCCCCTTGTGGTTTTTGAGCCAGCTCTGTGGCTAGGCCTTTCCTGTTTTGTGACCCTTAGAGGTGGCTCTAAAGGTGTGGCTGTTAACTCTGAGGGGTGGCTCTGAGGATGTGGCCAGCATCTGCTTTATCCCTCCTTGCTCATGCATAGCTAACTACCTAACACTTTTAAGTAATTCTTTATCTCAAATCCAATCCTACTTTCATCATCTTTGATATTTTTACCCCTTAGTGTTCATTACATTAACAAGTAGACACATGTAGCTATTTAAAGTCAGATTTAAACTAAAGAAAATTTAAAATTCAATTCCTCTGTTTCATTAGGCACATTTCAAGTGCTCAACAGCTGTTTGTAGCCAGTGGCCATTGTATTGGACAGCATATTATTTGAACATTTCTGTCATTGCAAAAAATTACACTGCACAGTCCTATGATATAAATGATCTTTCAGTTATTGAATTATAGGAGAAAATTTGATGTTCATTGGTTCTGTTGCATACCCTGCAGTGATATCCACAGACAGGGAGAGTTGGCACCAGTTACTTTGTGGCTTCACCTAGATCCAGGAGAAAAAAGTTACATTTTATCACCCTTTTACACATTAAACTATGATGAGAGAGAGACCAAACTGAAGTTGCCTTGGTAGAAAATTAACATAGAGAAGTCAATGAATTCATGTACAAATATTCTTTTTTTTAATGTACAAATATTCTTTAAAAATAGATGATCCAATAGAAAAAAAATGCTTTTATAGTCACCCCCCCAAAAAAAGAGCTGATAGCTCAAGAAATTAAACGAAATAGAAATGTCCGCAATCATTATAGAAAAATAAATAAAAATTTTCCAAAGTGATCAGAAAATGAAAAAATAAAAGGATGTGGTGGGATTGCAGTTCTGACATCATTAAGAGTCCATCATTCCTTAGGTTATAAATGTGATGCAATCCCAAAATCCCAGGAATTTTTTAAACATGAGCTCATTCTAAAGTCTATATGGGAAAATAAAGAAATCAAAATAACCAGTAAAATTCTGAAGAAGAGGAATTGCATAATTAGAACTATCAGATATTAAGATATATTATAACTCTATAATAATTAGGTGTAGCTCTAGCAAAAATATAATGAACCACTAGAACTACTTAAAAGTCCAGCTACAGATCCAAACACATAGGAAAAATAGTATATGATAATGAAGGCATTTTGGATCATTTAAGACCCTTTGAATTGTTATAAATCTTGAAAAGTTGGATGTATTATTTCATATGTATGTATTACTCATAGATTTTTCAACAAATGTTTTTAGTAGTCATATGGCAAAGATAGGACAACTTTGTATCCATATTTATTCAAACAGTCTGAAAGCATCACTCCATAGTTTACTCAAAAATAAAAAGAGAAAATATAGCTTTAAGTAGATAGGACTGTTGACTACAGTCTTAAGGAAATAAATTAACATCAGAAATGGGAAAAAGTGACATCAAGTGGCCCTTGATATGATACATTAAGAAAGACACAATATCACCTATGGATTATTCTTGTCTAAGATATTTAACCTGACATTCAACAAGGGGAAATAATTTTCTTAAGTGTGTAGAACATTCTGGGAGAGAAAATCAGTGTGGATACCAAAAGTATGAACTTTGAGGTACAAGAGAGCTGTGAACTGTTCTAGATCAAAGCAGACTAATGAAATATGCCAACTAAGTGGAGTACATGATATCTGTGTCTTGGATTTTATAAGAAACTTTAAAATCATTGTTGGGGGTCACCTGGCTGGCTCAGTCAGAAGAGCATGCAACTCTTAATCTCAGGATTATGAGTTCAAGCCCCACATTGGGTGCAAAGATCACTTAAAATAAAATTTAAAATAATCATTAGGTTAATTGGGAGAAATTTGAATATGTACATATATTAGATTAATATTGTGTGATTGACTTAAATTTCCCAAGGGTATTTATTGTGATTATTTTACAGAGTGTTTACACTCTGTACAAATACACTACAGGACATGTTACACTACAGGACATGTTTAAAATATAGACATATCTGTAAAACATAGATCGAAAAATTAATGGCCTTATCTAATTGAGTAGCCACATGGGAGAGAGAAAAAAATTGGATCCTTAATGGGTAGCTCAAAGCAAAATAAAATGCAAGTGAATCAAAGCTGTAGATTAAGAATTGAAACCAAAAAATCCTAGATAAATCCATAGAAGAAAATAATGTGAAATTAACTCAAAACCATGAAGCCATTGAAGTAAAATATATTTGTGTATTTTGCATACAAAACTATGCAAACACAATGTCTTGAGACACTATTGAAATATATAAATCCCAAGTTGAGAAATATTTTATTTTTATTTTTAATTTTTATTTATTTATTTATGATAGTCACACAGAGAGAGAGAGAGGCAGAGACACAGGCAGAGGGAGAAGCAGGCTCCATGCACCGGGAGCCCGACGTGGGATTCGATCCCGGGTCTCCAGGATCGCGCCCTGGGCCAAAGGCAGGCGCCAAACCGCTGCGCCACCCAGGGATCCCCCAAGTTGGGAAAAATTTTAAATAGAAAACTGTCTATATAACTTAATAACAAAAGTAGGTAATACAAATCATTAAGAGAAAATACAAACAGTGATCTAAAAGAAAATAGGTGAGTATGAAAAAGATATATCACAGCAGAAAAGCTGCAAAGGAATTGTTATTCCTTCGAAATAAATTTTTTTATCTCCTTTCCCAATAAGGTATATGTAATTTAGAGATGTAGCTTTCACTCATCAGATTGACACTATAAGTGTGGTATCTAATATCTTAGCCACAGACTGGGAAAACGGGGATCTACACATATTGCTGTTGGACAGCTAAATTGCCATAACCTAAAGGAGGGCAGTAGTAAATACCTACCAAGACTTAAAGTGCAGGTACCTATTTCTCCAAAATTTATAAAACAGATGTCCTGAGACATATCCACAGAAAAGAGAACATAATTTATGGCATTAGTGTAGTAGCAAAAGGAGGAGGAAGGGTCAATTATAGTAATATATTGGTTAAATAATCATACATCTATTCAATGGACAATACATAGCAAATTAAAAGAAAAGGGATGTATATTAATATGAAGTTAGAAATATTTTAGGTGTGTATAACAAGTTAATATTTTTGTTAAAGTCTATCATTTATCTATTTATATGAATTTAGTCATATAAACTACACACATACTGTGGTGGGAGGGTGGTGAACACACTGTTTGCTTGGAGAATATTGGCTATCTGGGAGATAAGGGTGCAAAGTGTTCAGTTTTCTCCTTCCATCATTTATCTTTTATTTACCATATGCAAAAATTAGTCATCCATGGAAAAATTTTTAAATCATTAAAAAAAAAATCAATCTTGAGTCGTAATTCGTTTCTACTTCCTAGTTGTCACTAAACTTTTTTGTTCTTTTTTTCTTTTTAAGATTTTTATTTATTTATTTATTCATGATAGACACAGAGAGAGAGAGAGAGAGACAGAGAGACAGAGAGGCAGAGACACAGGAAGAGGGAGAAGCAGGCTCCATGCCGGGAGCCCGACGTGGGACTCGATCCCAGCACTCCAAGGTCGCGCCCTGGGCCAAAGGCAGGCGCTAAACTGCTGAGCCACCCAGGGATCCCCCACTAAACTTTTTTGACTTTGGTTTCCAAAGTCTGTTGAACAGAGTTATGATTGCCCAGATGGGATGGAGACAGCCAAGGGAATTGGTAGCTTTCTGTCACTCAGGCAGTGGTCATTAAGTAACATTAACTTCGGAATAGCAACGGTACCCCGGAGAACACCGACCCATCCTACAGCGCGGCTTCCCCAAGGCGGGCGGGCAGTCAGCCCCAGGCACAGGCGGTGAGATCCAACGTGGTGATGTCACACGTGCAGCGAGCTCAAAGGATTCTGGAGATTGTAGTTCAGGCCTCGTGGACTCCTCCACGCCGCGCAGGCGCAGATGCAATTTGGTAAAGTGGCGTCAGTTTTGTCTTCGGACATGGTACCTTTACCTGTGGAGTCCGTGGATCTCCAATCCCTTCTTCTCACCGGGGCGCCGGATTTCTTGGGGCTGGAAGGCTCATAGACCCGAATGGGCATAAGCATACCCCTACGACTGGAGCCCCCGTATCCATCCGGTAAGCTTGTGCGTTTGTCGCCGCGGAGTCAGCAAGTTGGGCGCAGTTATCAGGGGGCGGGCTGCGCCTTAACATCTGGAGGTTGATTTACGGGCGGGGGCAACCGGGACTGACTAGCTGTGTTCCGGGAGCCACCGCCTTCTTGAGGACAGACGCATTCCCGGGTCTTTGATATGGGGCCTGAATTGGGGAGCGTCTCCGGCTCAGGGTCTTTACTGAGGCGGAATTTTCCGCTGTAGGTCTAGGCTCCGGGAATCCTGCTCCCCAGATGTAGCGAGGACAGAGGAATGCTCAGAACTAAGGTGGTGCGGGGTTCGGGCATTTGCGTCCGCATCTCCAGAGCCGCCAGCTGCCCAGAGGCCATTCTGCTGCAGCTGGAGCCAAGGACTCGGGCGGAATCTGTCCATTCTTCCTCCCTTCCCCGTCGGTGTATCTGTGTGAATGGGAGAGAGTGGACAGTGGGGAAGGAGGCTAGAGGACTGCCCTTTGGACCTGGTTGTTCTGGAACTGAGGCCAGCGTTACCCTGCTAGCCCTGCAGTGTCAGGATTCTGCTCTTTTCCAGAAGGGGGCCCTGAGGAAGACTGGGCGTCGTGCAAGGCCAAAAGCCATGACCCATGAGGTGATGCTTCCTTTCTGCTTCCTGAAACATAATGATCATTTGCTTTCTTTATCCTTACCTTTCCTGGGTAGGAGCATCTCTTTCAGGACCTCCTGACCGTTTCCTTCCATCCCATCTACTCAGCTGTGTTGCCTACCTGCCCTCTCTGAATAGCCACAAGTGTTCACGACTTTTTTCTATAAATCGTTATCTTTTTTCCACCTGGGGTCAGGAATGTTGATTGAGCAGAAGTGCACAGGGAGGAAAATGAGGATATTCTTTGCTAAACTTGTTTTACCTGGACTATGATGTGATGAGGTCAAATTGAGCACTGGAGTAGGAGGTCCCATCTGGAAAATCATGATCATCTCCATAGACAGTCTAGTCAGACAAAATGGGAGTTGGTGTTGTTCAGTCTTCATTTGCCCTCAATCTCTTTGTGAATCTTCATCAGTTTCCAACAGATTTCGGCAACTCGGGAACCAGGAACATTCATTACAGTTTAGTGATGCCTGATTACAGGTTGAATTATACCTCAGTTTAAGAACCTTTATTGTTAGATCCCAGACAGACAGACCTTTAAAGCCTCAGTTGTTTAAGAACCTTTTTAGTTAGATCCCAGACAGACAGACCTTTAAGGTCTGATTAATGCTAAACACCAAAATGAGAAGAAAGATTAAGTCAGCTGTCTTTAGTATTTATACTGGTATTTCCAATTATTCACATTTTACTATTTGTGGAGGAATCAAGTGTAGTCATTACTCCTTGGTTTCCTTGTGTGTTGGAGTGGGAAATTAGCTTTTCCCCCACCAGGGTTATTTTTTAAATATTTTATTTATTTATTCATGAGAGATACAGAGACATAGGCAGAGGGAGAAGTAGACTCCCTGCGGGGATCCTGATGCGGGATTCAATCCCAGGACCCCAGGATCACGACCTGAGCCAAAGGCAGAGACTCAACCACTGACCCACCCAGGCTGCCCCCAAGATTATAAGATTTTGAGCTATTAAAACGTTTATGGACTAAGGAACCTATGAAAAAGTCTATAAGAATTTTTTTTAAAAGTAAAACCAACTATGGGTGAGGGACATTAAGGAGGGCATGTGACGTGATGAACGCTGGGTGTTATATGCAAGTGGTAAATTATTGAACACTACATCTGGAACTGATGATGTACTATATGTTGACTAATTGAATTTAATTTTTTAAAAAGGTGAATCAACTACAAGAGGAGTTAAATAGAGCAGTCAGAAGAAAGGGCTAAAGATGGGCAAGTGGAAAGCCCATGTCTTAGTTCATTTCAGCTACTATAGCAGAATACGAGGGATTTGGTGACTTCTAAACACAAATTTATTTCTCAGAATTCCAGAGGCTAGAAAGTTCAGGAACAAGGCGTACTTCCTCATGGTTGGTTATCTCGCTGTATCCTCATAGGACAGAAAGGGGGATCTCTCTGGGGTCTCTTTCATAAGGGTGCTAATACTATTAATGAGAGTTCTGCCTGTATGACCTAATCACCCCCACCCCAATACTGTCACCTGAGGGGTTAGTATTTCAATATATGGGGTACGTGGGTGGCTCAGTCATTTGAGCATCTGCCTTTGGCTCAGGTCATGATCTGGGGTCTTGAGATTTAGCCCTGCATTGGGCTCCCTGCTCAGTGGAGAGTCTGCCCCTCCCCCTGCTTGTGCTCTCTCTCTCTCTCTCTTTCTCTCGCTGTCTCTCAAATAAATAAAATCTTTTTAAAAAACAGAATTTCAATATATAAATTTGGGGGGAAGGATATAAACATTCAGTACATTGCATCCCTCACAGAGATATAATAGCTGGAACATTTGGAGTGACTGCAGTCAGCTCTGTAGAGAGTACTGAGGATAAGGGCAAGTGCCTGAAATCCCAAGGCACTAACATACAGTAGAAAGTATGATCTATGCAGTTATCCGGGAAGAGGGAATTTCAGGCAAAAGGCATAGTAGATGCATAGTCTATGAGGTAGGAACAGAATTATTATGATTGAAGAACAGCAAGGTGGCCAGTGTGGCTCAGACAGAGTGAAGGAAGTACATCTGAAATGTACTCAGAGCTATGGACTTGGGAGTGGGTCAGATTATGTAATGACTTTTAAATTAAGATGATGATTTTATTCTGATTAAAATGGAACATATATAATAAGATTTTAATTACTGACTTATACTTTTAAAAAATTATCTTGGGGCATCTTAGTGACTCAGTTGGTTAAGCGTCTGCCTTTGGCTCAGGTCATGATCCCAGGGTCCTTGGGTTGAGACTCAAATCAGGCTCTCTGCTCAGCAGGGATTGGAGGTGCAAGGTGGGAGCAAAGAGACCAAAAGAGGGGGTTTTTCCAGTGTCTAGATGAGTGATGTATTAACAGTGTATGTGATGAAAAGTGATTAGATAAAGCCATAAACTTGACTAATACTTTGGTTGGTGTTTGTGTATGAGAGAAAGAGAAGAGTTGAGAATGATTCCCAAATTTTCTGGCTTGACCAGTTGAAATATTGAGTTAACATTTTTGGAAAATAAAACAAAACAAAACATTTTTGGGGATATGGATTACTAAGTAAAGATAGGGTTTAAATTCAAGAGTTCAGTTTTGGATGTGTTGTGAGGTGATTGTTAGCCATCCAAATGTAAAAGTCAGTGGGGTTGTTCAGATTTAGGTTTCTGGTTTTTTAAATGGAGTGAGGACTAGAAAGAAAATAGGAAATTCATGAGGCACCCCATTTATCCTACTCCTAACAATTCATTCCAAAGAAAAGCAGGCAAAATTTCAAGAGATAAATGCAATTTAACTTTGTTTCTTATTTATGTCTGTTGATTTTTCTTATTAATTTTTAGAATACTTCCACAATTTGTTCTTTCCCTGTAGATAATAATATTGTCAGGGGCACCTGGGTGACTCAGTCAGTTAAGCATCTGACTTTTGATTTCTGCCTAGGTCATGATCCCAGGGTCATGAGATTGAGCCCTCTGCCAGGCTCTCTGCTCAGCGTGGAGTCTGCTTGAGGATTCTCTCTCTCCCTCTCCCTCTGTCACACTCTCTCCCTCTCTTAAAAAAATATGCTATATTTATATAGTATAGTATATAATATTTATGTATATATATATGTATATATGTGTATATATATATATATATATATATATAGTCAGTTTTTTCATGCTTTCCAATGGTTAACCTTTCTTTCTTTTTCTTTTCTTTCTTTTTTTTTGGGGGGGTGGGGGGTACTGTCAAGTCTTACTTCAGTGTTTGTAATTTCCAGTAAATGTTGAAAAAAGGTGGGGACAGTAGGTACATCCATCTTTTTTACTGATTTTTTAGAGCACAATTTTAACATTTCATATCATGTGTGTTTTGGTCTTAGGTATCTGTAAATTGTTCTAATTAAAGTAAGAACAATCTATTTTATTCATAGCTTGTTGAGGGTTATATGATTAGATGTTCAGTTTTGTCAAATTATTTTTCCTGTGTTCAGAAATCTTTTTTCCCTCTTTAATTTGTTGATAGTGAATTTTCTAATGCAATCTTATGTTCTTAGAATAAAATTAACATGGTCATGATGGTTTATTTTATATGACACTACAGGATAGAGTTTGCTAATGTTTTTTTTTTCAGATTTTACATGTCTATTTGATAGATTGGCCTATAATTTTCTTTCCTCATACAGTTTTTGGTTCTTTTTTGTTCAAAGGCTTTATTAGTCTCATTAAATGAGTATAAGAGTGTTGCTTCATATGGATATACTGTACACACACATATATATGTATATACTTGTAGAAAATAATTTCAGTGAAAAGGTACAAGAATCAGAGAACCCCTATATATCCTTTATCTAGATTCAGCAGTTTTACAATTTTTAATATTTTGCCACATTTGTCATTCTTTCTCTCCCTCTCCCCCATCCCTGTCTCTATCTCCACATCCACATATACTCATACATACCATTTTTTTTTCTTGAACCATCTAACAATAGGTTGCAAACATCATGGCCTTTTAGTCCTTAATACTTCTTTGTGTACTTCCAAGGAACAAGAATATTCTCTTACATTATTACAACATCACTAGTAAAATTTAAGAAATGTAACATTGGTAAAATATTTTTATTTGACCATCATATTCCAGTTGTATCAATTGTCCCAAAAAGGTCTTTAGGGTATTTTCTCCCCATTTAGTACAGGATTCAGTCTGTTTTGACTTTGCATTTTATTGGCCTGTCTCTTTAATTTTCTCTTAAGTTCCAAACGTCTATTAGATTTTTCATTGTTTATAATTACATTATCATTTTTTGAAGAAAAAAGTCCACTTTCTTTTTTTTTAATAGAATACTCTTTATTTAGCTTTTTTTTTTTTGTGTGTGTGTGTGTGTTATCTTGTGGTTAAGTTCAAGTTATTCTTCTCCTGCTAGGATACCAAATATGTGATATTTTGTTTTTCTCAGGACATTATATCTAAAAGCATGTGATTTGCTTCTGGCCCTCATTGAAGATGTTAATTTTGATTACCTGGCCCAAATATTTTCCACTTTCCTTGTTGTATAGTTTTAATTTTTTTCTGCAACTAATCAGTCATCTGTGGGGAGGCACCATGTTGATATTGTATTCCTCATCAAATGCATCCCACCCCCAATAGATTTAACATCATTAATGATTCCTTCTCACACCAGTCTTAGCTATGAGGGTTGCACAATAATCATTTCTCAGGTCACGTGGGTGACTCAGTGGTTGAGCATCTGTCCTGGGATCCTGGGATTGAGTCCATTGAGCTCCTGGCAGGGACCCTGCTTCTCCCTCTGCCTATGTCTCTGCCTCTCTCTTTGTGTCTCTCATTAATAAATAAATAAATAAAATCTTTAAAAAAATAGTCGTTTCTCAGTTCTAGCACTTCCTCTGTATTTCTCAGTCTGTATTCTACTTTTTGGAAGTGTCTTCACTATTTGTCTATCTAATTTATTTTGGTTTCTATTTCTCATTGATATGGCCTCATGGATTTGTTTGCCAAGGTTATAATTAATTAATTATTTTAGTGCTTAAACCATCTAAGGGTTGGCAAGTCAGAGCCAAAGCTAGCTCTAGGTCTTTCTGACATGCAGACATAATTTTTAAGTACTCGCTTACTTTTTGGTACAAAAAGATGCTCAGAGATCTTTTTCCTTTTTAAAAACCTTTTCAAATATTTTTGGGAAATGTATTGTGTTTATTTTTCAGGGTTGTGAAAGAGAATCTTTTCTATGCTTCTTTCCTAGCTTCCATTGATTTGCTGGCAATCTTTGTCTTTTCCTGCATCATGCTGACCTTGCCTTCATCTTTAGATGTTCTCTGTGTGTATGTTTCCAAATTCCCTTTTCAAGAACACTAGTCATATTATATTAGGGGCTCATCCTACTCCAGTATGATCTCATCTTAATTTAACTAATTTCTACATAAGGCCACATTCTGAAGTAGAGGGGCTGCTGGTGGCAGTGGTAAGGACATCAATAGATGAATTTGTAGTGAACGCTATTCATCCATAACATTTTCATACATATAAAAATTTCAAAACCAAATTGCATAGTCTGAGTAATAATACAGTGAAGATCTATCTTACTACTATGTATTTTAAGAAATAGAACATTGCAAGTACCTTCAAGGCCCCTTATGTGCCCAATTACACTGTTGTTTCTTCACTATAGGGTTTGAAATAAGATTAGCTATAGTATACATCTTGGTATCTAGTCATGCAAGTTCTCACATCCTTGCTTTTTGTTAGAACTATGAGTTATGATCCACTGGTGATAAACAGGTAGACTTATAAGTTTTAAAATGATCACCAATATGGGGTACCTGAGTGGCTCAGTCAGTTAAACATCTTTCTTTGGCTCAGGTCATGATCTCAGGGTCCTGGGATTAAGCCCCATGTGAGGCTCCCTGCTCAGCAGGAAGTCAACTTCTCCCTCTGCCCCTTCCCCTGCTCTCTCTCTCTCTGAAATAAATAAAATCTTAATAAATAAATAAATAAATAAAATGATCATCAATAGTTCTACTCTGCCGAAATTGATTATAAAACTAAAATCATATTTAATTTGCTTTTGGTAGTTTGAGGTTTCTTTTAATTTTGTTTTATTATTATATAGAATATTTCCAAGATTGCAATGGCAAATCCATAAAATAGGGTATATTCGGGGAAGTCTAGCTTTTTTTTAATAAAGATTTCATTTATTCATGAGAGACACATAGAGGGAGGTAGAGACATAGGCAGAAGGAGAAGCAGGCTCCCTGCAGGGATATTGATGCAGGACTCAATCCCAGGACACCAGGATCATGACCTGAGCTGAAGGCAGATGCTCAACCACTGAGCCATCCAGATGCTCCGAGAAATCTAGCTTTTATCCCAGTCTGTTCAATATTGTTCTCCATTTCTCTCTCCCTCTCCCCAATGAGTTTGCTCTCCCATTTTTTTCCTAAATAAAAGCAATTGGGTATATCTTCTAAACTTACCTTTCTTATTTTCATAGCAGCATACTATATGCAATTTAGTCCACCTTCCTTTTTTCACTTAACAATATATCCAGGAGATAATTTCAGGAAGGTATAAAGATTTTCATAATTCCTTTTTATAGTTGGAAAATATATTCCACTTAGTAGATGAACCATAGTTTTTTCAACCAGTTACCTGTAGATAGTTGGGTTGGTTCCAGATGTTGCTATTATAAAATTGTGCTTCACTGAAGGGCATTGTGAGTAAATCTTTAAAAAAGTATGTCAGTATACCTTCAGAGTTGAGTCATGTCACTCAGATTGCTAGTTTATAAAAGGGTAAGTAAATATGCAATTTGGTTGGGTATTACTGAATGCTCCTCTACAGTGGGTGTGCCATTTTGTCATCCAGCTAGTAATGAATGAGAGAGGCTGTTTCTTCTTAGCTTCCTAAAAGAATATGTTGTCAAACCATTAGATTTTTGCCATTACACAAATCAGTTGAAAAATGTTGAAAAATGTTACCTCTTTGTAGTTTTAATTTGTTTCAAAATTTGGAAACTGTTCATTTAAAGTTTCCTAATCACCTCATTATCCAGTATGACTTCCCATCAATTCATGTGCTTTGTGCATTTATCAAATTCCCCCAGTATATTTGATCACTGTATAAATCATTTATATCTCATATATATTAGTTTCAATTTAATTCCCCTATTTATACTATAAAAGTTTCATTTCTAACAGGGGAAAAATAGTGAATGTTTTCTATTATGCTTTTTTTCAGACCATGAATCTCATTGTAAAATCAAAGAATTATTTCCAAAGAAGGAAGTTTATGAAATAGAATCACCCCAGTGATTTATATTGGGAAGTCTTACAAAACATGGACTTAAGTGTACCTGTTATAGAAATGACTGGGAATGTAAAAGAAAGATTGACAAAAAACAAGGATCTCATGAGAAAAGTTTTAATCAAATTATTTTCTTTTTTTTTCTTTTTTTTTAAATTTTTATTTATTTATGATAGTCAGAGAGAGACAGAGAGGCAGAGACACAGGCAGAGGGAGAAGCAGGCTCCATGCACCGGGAGCCTGATGTGGGATTCGATCCCGGGTCTCCAGGATCGCGCCCTGGGCCAAAGGCAGGTGCCAAACCGCTGCGCCACCCAGGGATCCCTCAAATTATTTTCAACTGTGAAAATACATACACTTTAGGTCAGCACATATCACATACTCCATATCAAAAAGGTTTTCTTGAAGAGAAAGCCTGCAAATGCAAGAACTAAGAGAAAGCTTTTGTGTGTGACTTGCAATTATACATCAGAGAATTGATACTGTCAAGAAGTTCAGGAACCATAAGAAATGTGGGAAGGCTATTAGCAGAGGATGAAAACATACTCAGCATCAGATCATGTTTACTGGTGCAAACTGTGAACATAGGAATATGATAGGCCTTAGACTGTGCACATCAGAGCATTCATACTGAAGAAAAAAATCTATGAGGGTAAAAAACATGGAAAAGCTTTTTGTACTGGTTCAATATTTCTATCACATCAGGGAATTTACCCATGTGAGAAACTTTGTCTAGTTAAGGTAGAATGGTTTTTTATCATTCTTCAGACCTCACTTATCATCAGAGACTTCATGCCAGTGAGAAACCTTATCAGTGTATGCTATGTAGAAAAGCCTTTAGTAGTAAATCAGCCATTACTCAGCATCAAAGAATTCACACTGGTGAGAAACCATATATATGTAATGAGTGTGTAAAAGCCTTTCATAGCAGTTCAATACCTATAGAATATCAGAGAATTCACACTGGTGAGAAACCTTATATATGTAAAGAATGTGACAAAGCCTTTCACTATTCCTCAGATCCTAAAAGGCATCAGAGAATCCATATTGGTGAAAAGCCCTATGAAGGTAAAAAATGTAGCAAGGCCTTTAATAATGCATCATATTTGTTTATAATCATAGAATTCATACTGGTGAGAAACCCTATGGATGTAAAAATTGTGCTAAGGCATTTTTAAGTAGCTTACCCCTTAACCTACATCAGAAAGTTCATACTGGTGAAAAACCCTGTATATGTAAAGAGTGTGGAAAGGCCTTTTGTAGTAGTTCAAAACTTATAGAACATTGGAGAATTCACATAGGTGAGAAACCCTATGTTTGTATGGCATGTGGAAAGACCTTCTGAAATAGATTTATGCTTATAGAACATCAGAGAATTCACACTGGTGAGAAACCATATGTGTGTAAAGAATGGAAAGTCCCTTTAAAAAAAAAAGATTTTATTTATTCATGAGAGACACAGAGAGAGAGAGGCAGAGAGAGAAGCAGGCTCCCAGCAAAGAGCCCGATGCAGGACTTGATCCTGCACCCCAGGACCATGCCCTGAGCCGAAGGCAGATGCTCAACCACTGAGCCACCCAGGCGTCCCTGGAAAGGCCTTTGATCACCCTTCAGGCCTTAGTCAACATTGGGGGATTTTTAAAAATTTTTTTATGATAATCAGAGAGAGAGAGAGAGAGAGAACAGAGACACAGGCAGAGGGAGAAGCAGGCTCCATGCACCGGGAGCCCGATGTGGGATTTGATCCTGGGTCTCCAGGATCGCGCCCTGGGCCAAAGTCAGGCGCTAAACCGCTGCGCCACCCAGGGATCCCTAGTTCAAATCTTAACATCAGAAAGGTCATGCTGGTAAGAAGCTCTGAAAATTATCTGTGGGAATGGCATTATGGATTTCACCTAATTTGAGATAGAACCTCATTAGATCCTGTAATTAATATGAAGAGCCTTTTATTTGCTTTTCACAATCAAAGTTGCCTAAAGGATATATAGTAGATATCAGAATACCATCAACAGTTCACTCCTTACTTAGGAATTTATAACTGTGAATGAAGAAAATCAAAACTAGGGCACCTGGGTGGCTCAGTGGTTGAGCCTCTGCCTTTGGCTCAGATTGTGATCCTGAGGTCCTGAGATCGAGTCCTGCATTGGGCTCCCCATGGGGAGCCTGCTTTTCCCTCTGCCTATGTCTCTGCCTCTTTCTCTGTGTCTCTCATGAATAAATAAATAAAATCTTAAAAGAAAAAGAAAAACTTCCATGCTTGTCAACCTTAAATATCAGAGAATTTAAGGAGTAGTCCTAGAATTTCATTTTACTTTTCGTAATTTACCTCTAGATATTTTTGTTTTATGTATATTTACTGGTCATTAAAATTGTTAATTCTGATGGCTTTTTTTTCTCCAAGATTTTGAACCTATCACTACTTATTCTTTCCAGTTGCTTTTCCTGCCGCTTTGGTAATATATTTTAATTTATCTAAGCTTTTTTTTTATATAAGCTTTTTTTATTTTATAAGGTTAAGTTTCAGGATAACAATTTAAATATCATTCATATGTATATGTTTTTATATATGTATATATATAAATATACATATATTTAACTTTTCATTCTGATAAAACAGAATGAAAAGTCTCAATTTTGGGGAATTCCTGTACAAAGCTCTGATCCTCACTGTTAAGAGCCAAGCTCCTCACAGTAGCTTCTTTTGCTATCTTATTATAGGAACAGTGTTTTCTGTGGAGCAAGAAATAGATGAATGCCAACTGACTTTTCAATCCCCTCTTTCTTCAGTGGTCAATATAAACCACTTTCACAAAGAGCTGAGCTGTGTAGAATCCACAGTTTTCTAGCTTGCTGCAAAGTGATTAGGGACAAATAGGAAAAAAGGAAAACAAGAAAACTAGCACTGCAATCATACTTCTCATGTCTCTGGATAAAGAAGTATGGGTTACCTTTAGCCAAAGGAATTAAAAGTATGCAAGGTAACTACCTAGTTCATTCACCATTAGCTAGATTTGTTCATTTAAGGCTTTCACCTCTTTCCAAACCCACAATTTTGTTTTATTCCAGCTATGCCTGCTAATAAAGAAAAGGCATGCTCTCTCCAGATTTATCCTTTACTGAGCCTCTGCATTTGGTACCTGGCAGTGAGGAAGTATGCTTTTCTAATAGGTCAGTGCTGAAGACTAACAATGAGAAATCCATTAAAGAACAATACTCTCACCTCTGGAATATGTTATCCACACTTTCCTTACCCTCACATTAGACACAAGAATACACTGAATTTAGTTCAATCTTTTGCAAATAAACATCATCATCACAATTTTGTTTTGAGGAAACTACTTTTAATCTCTCATTAAAGAAAAATGAAGATATCTACTCATCTTAAGAAAGATCTAATATTGGTCAAGATCATGAAAATCCAATTTTACATGTGGCACCAAGAAAAAGGAATGCTATAAAAATTATCTTCATCACACTACTGGGCATGCTGAGGCTTTTTATACTGAGCTCTTACAAGTGATGCTGGCTCAAAAGGAATAGCACTGCACAAAGCTCTTAGAGTTTCCCCAGCTTACTTCTGGAATGGAGAAAGGCAATTTCATACCAAAACAAAACAAAGCAAAACAAAACAACAACAACAAAAAACAGAAGGTAACCGATAAAAAGAGCTCATGAACAATCCCACAAAGAGACCAAATCCTGCAAGTGAGAATTTTAAAGCCCACTAATTAGTGCTCACTTCAGCAGCACATATAATAAAGCCCACTAAATAAATCTTTCCTGGATCCAAACAAATGCTACAAATACCAGATTTTTAGGTTCTCAACTCACAGAATTAAAAGCCTGTTGGCTGTTAATTGTCCTGTGGGACTCACCTCTTCACAAAATTTTTGCATAGAATCTGTGCAAAAGTAACAGACACATACCTGCAGTGTAGGACAACATGGGAGGTGTTCTCTTTCATGAGGCAAGAGTCATTTTTTTATGAAACTGAAAATGAAAAAGGTGCTATGGAGAGAAAGTTTCCCAACAGTATAAAAGCAAAGACTGGCTGAAATTTGTAACTTTAGAAACAAAAATAATAAAATAACCCCTCTCTAAAGAAGTCCTCCACAGTGAACAATCTGCTCTATATACCACAATGAGGAATGATCCTGGCTTCCATGGTGGAAACCTGCTACAAGTGCCAGGCCAGGCCCTACCCTTCCTGGCTCCTCAGTGCACAAGGTGGGGCCACCTACTGCCCTGCAGCCAGACACAGGGAGCTTCTCTCACTGACCTGCTAACACAACATTGGAGTTCTGGCCTCCAATGTGTTTCTGTGCATAATTTTATGAAGTATCTAAGTGCCATTCACTAGATCAAAAAAGAAAAAAAAAGAATAGAAAACTCTGGACCAAGGAAATTTTTAACTCAAAAAGTTAGGAGAGACACCAATTACATTAACAACACTTTTCTTAAAAAGTAGAATTACTTTCTTTTGAAATCAACCACAGTGGTGAGATGTGTTTTTCTTTTCAGGTGCCCAATGATGGCACACATCTTTACTCAGTAAATCCTGCTGGCACGTGGGGCAGCATCACCTCCCAACAGTGTGGAGAAGAGCACGTGTCACCACTGGGCAATGAGAGAGCTGACAGAGATTCTTGGCTTCTCAACGCCTGACATGGTTGAGCTTTCCTTGTTCTATTAGAAAAGTTCATGAGGAAGCTATGAATAGGATCAGTCCAGAGAAGGAAAACTTTTATTTTCACTGTCCAAACATCAGTCAATATACTGGGAAAGCCCTGGAAGCCCTCACTGTAGCCTTGCCTCTTGAGCACACTGCACATGAACACTCCCATGGGACACACAGTCAGCTCCTTCAGGGTCATGTTTACCTTTTCTGTGGTCTGTCCATAAAGCCCAAATATCTCCCAGAGTTTTTCTTCACTGATTGTGTCTATCTTGTTACCCAAGATCAGGATTGGCACATTGGATATTGTCTCATCAGTCATTAGAGCATTTAGCTCAACTTTGGATACCACGAGGTGAGGATGATCTACACAGTCCACCAGAAACACAATCCCATTAATTGCTGGGAGGTAATTTTTCCAAACCCGGCATGCTTGCCCGGCTCACCAAGCTCAAAAGTTGTAAAAGTCATTCCAGCAATTGTCAGCTCTTCTGATGTCAGATGTAATGTCGGAACATGTTGGCCCAATCGGTCATCTTTGAGCATGTGTAGAAGAGTGGTTTTGCCTGCATTGTCCAAACCTAAAAATACAAGTTTTACAGATTTCTTGTAGAGTCCTAGGAACTGGAGCACACTGCTGAAGCCATTGTATATCCACTCAAAGATGAAAGGCATTATTGATGGTTACTACGGGCAAGGGGGTGCTTCCCCGGTGGTGGTGGGTGGCTTCGACTACTTTTTTTATATCAACACAAATAGAGCTATATTCCTTTTTGAAGAGAGTTCCTCTTAATATTAACATTTTGTTGTATTTTTTTTAATTTCAGAAAGCACAAAAGAAACCCACTCTCAAAATTGTCAAAATAAATCCTTTCAGAAAATTTTAAAAGAAACTCCATGTTATAAATTATCTTTTCTATGGTAGAGTATATCATGAATAGTTTTCCAAGTCATTAACTATTATATCATTATCCTAATTTAATACAGTTAATATTGGGACACCTGGGTGGCTCAGTGGTTGAGCCTCTGCCTTTGGCTTAGGACATGATCCCAGAGTCCCAGGATGGAATCCCACATCAAGCTCCCTGCATGGAGCCTGCTTCTCCCTCTGCCTATGTCTCTGCTTCTTTCTCTTTGTGTCTCTCATGAATAAATAAAATCTTTAAAAAAATAGAGTTAGTATTCATCTGTATGGCTCTACTATTATTTTATTAATATATTGATAAAATGTTTTTATTCTAAATTTTGCCTTTAAAAACAATGCTCCTTTCAACATCCTGTTTGCGTTTTGTAAGCTTGTTTCCTTTTCTTACTTTTTATTTCTGAAATAATCTATGGATGTCTTATACTTACAAAATTTTAAACATTACAGATAAACTAAACTCCCCTTTGACTACTTCTCTTTCCCTAGTTTCTCTAAATTTACCACTGTTGGCAGTTTCATTCAAGAGCCTTTTAAAATGCAATTACACCCACACATATTATACATATAATGTATATATGTATATACATGTATAATGAATTACATACATTATATATATACATGTATAATATGAATGTATATATTCAGTCGAAACATAATATTTCTTTTGATCTTAAGTATTTCACTTCAAATATAGCAAATTGGAGGTGACTAATATAACTCATTGGTGTATAATGAGGAAGAAATGAGTTATGAATGCATGAATATAACTAGTGAAGTGTTTAGTAAACATTAGTATTTTCATATATTTTATTTATGGATTGGTATTTAAACATGATGCATTTACCCAATAACAGACATCCCATATTGGAAAAAAACTTAAAGCCAAAATAGATGTTAAGATATAGTAAGCTCATCCTACAGAACTCAATCTTTATGCTGATCGTACATTCCTACCAGAGACAAAGTGTATATAAATGTGTATGGGGTAGTTGAGATCACAACTGTTACAGCATAATGAGAAGAGGTTTATTACAAAAAGTATAATATAGAACATATCTGACTGACAAGAGAACACATTGGGTAGCAAAAATATCTGAATACTGATTCGATTCTCATCTAAGTTACCCTTTTATTAAGTGTGAAATCAACACAAATTACAATTTCTCTAGGAATAAATAACAGTGGGCATTATGTGTGGAAAGTGGTGCCTGACCAAACTACATGGGGGAAAATTCAGAGCTCTACATTCATGCAGGCATTAGAACACTGGAAACTTTTAAGGTAATTATATAGTTTCAAGAAAGTAAGAAAAACCACAGGGATATCTAAAGACAGTGGAATGCATTTGTAAAAATAACTGAAATAAAGGTTCTCCTACTATTCATAAGTAGAGTGTTCCTATGAAATCTTTTGTAAGCTGAAATGCTGTAAATCATAGAGTATCCCCTGCTTCCCAGACATTCTCCTTATGCCACTTTGCTTTTAGAAAAGACCTACATTAGTATGGTAACAGCTTTTTTGTAAAACTTTTTAAAAAAATTTTATTTCTGTTACCAAAAACAGGTGCTAAGGTAGGCCTTTTGTTTTCGTTTTAAGATTTTATTTATTTGATAGAGAAAGCGCGCACACAAGCGGGGACAAGCGCGCACACAAGCAGGCAGAGAGGAGAAGCAGACTCCTCACTGAGGGAGCCCAACATGGGGCTCAATCCCAGGACCCTGGGATCATGACCTGAGCTGAAAGCAGACACATAACTGACTGAGCCACCCAGGTGCCCAACGTGGGTATTTTGTAAAAGTGAGATGGTGTAATGCAAACTTTGGAAAGTGGGGGATACTTGTAATGAATAGTTTAAATGGATGAACACAAATGGTGTGTTTTTTTTTAAAGATGTATTTATTTAGGGGAGGCGGGAAAAAAAAAAGATGTATTTATTTATTATTTGCAAGAGATTGTGTGCAGAGAGGTGGGGTAGGGGGAAAGGGGAGAGGGGGAGAGAGTCCCAAATAGACTCCAACACAGGGCTCCATCCACAAATTGAGATTACCACCTGAGCTGAAACCAAGAGATTTGGCAAAAAAAGGGATAATCATTATGACTGAAAAATTGATGTTACTACAAATCAGAGATTTTGTAATATATATACTCTTTTTTGCTAATAATTTCACAAAAGTAAAATGCATAATGTTCTTCAAAAACAAATCTCCAGAACTCAGGCAAGAGAAATATAAACATTCAATAGGCAAATAAAAGCTAACTAAATAACTTTCTCATAGCTAAAGAAACCACCTGATCTTTAAGTTTTTATTTAAATTCCAGTTAGCACAATGTAATATTAGTTTCATGTGTACAATTTAATGATTTGACACTTATAACACCCAGTGCGCATCACAAGTGCCCTCTTTAATCCCCATCTCATATTTAACCCCACCTCCTCTGGTAATCATCATTATTCTCTATAATTGAGTCTGTTTCTTAGTTTTCCTCTCTCTTTCCCCCATGCTTGTTTGTTTTGTTTCGTAAACTTTGCATATGAGTGAAATCTTATGGTACTTGTCTTTCTTTGACATTTCACTTAGCATCATACTCTCTAGCTCCATCCACATCATTGCAAATGGCAAGATTTCATTCTCTTTTGTGGCTGAGTCATATATTTATATAATCCATTCACCAGTCAATGGACACTTGGGCTTTTCCCATAATTTGGTTATTTAGATAATTCTGCTATAAACATAGGGGTGCATATATACCTTCAATTTATATTCTTTGGGTAAATACCTACTAGTGCAATTGCTTAATCATAGGGCAGTTGTATTTTTAGGTTTATTTAAAAAAGATTTTGCTTATTTGAGATAGGTAGACAGCATAAGTGTAGGAGAGGGGCAAAAGGAGAGGGGAAAGTAGACTCCCTACTGAGCAGGCAGCCTGACAAAGGGCTTGGTCCCAGGGTCCCTGGGATCGTGACCTGAGCTGAAGGCAGATGCTCAACTGACTGAGCCATCCAGGTGCCGGTCTTTTCAATTTTAACTATTTAACTAGGTATGTAGTAGATTAAATTTTGGTTTTAATTTGCATTTCTCTGAGAAGTACTGACTTTTAGCATCCTTTCCTATGCCATTTAAATATACTCTTTGGTGAAGTGTCTGTGCAAATCTGTTGCCCACTTTTATTGTGTTGCTTGTCACCTTTTTCTTATTGATTTGTAGGAGGGTTGTTTTTATATTTATAAGTCTATAATGTATTACAAAGACCTTTTTCAAATCTGTGGTTTATCTTTTCACTCTCTACATTGTGCCTTTTGATGAATGATATTTCTTAATTTTTTTTAATTTTTTTTATTTCACAGTTCCTTTTTTTTATTTTTTATTTTTTATTTATGATAGTCACAGAGAGAGAGAGAGAGAGGCAGAGACACAGGCTGAGGAAGAAGCAGGCTCCATGCACCGGGAGCCTGATGTGGGATTCGATCCCGGGTCTCCAGGATCGCGCCCTGGACCAAAGGCAGGCGCCAAACCATTGCGCCACCCAGGGATCCCTATTTCACAGTTCCTTTTAATGAAATATTTCATTCTTAAGACAACAGTTTTTCAAACATTAGCAAAAGATTGCTTTCAAAAATAAGGCGCTGAAACAGATGCATGATGCTATATTTTCAACACAACGAAAAGTAATGAAAAGTATTCTGAATGAGAAAAGTATATAAAATAAATAAGAACAGTTTTATAACCTGCATAATGCATAGTAATTTAACCATTAAATTAGAATCTATAAAAAAATAAATTAGAATCTATAAAACTAGAAATGTACTTCTTGTATCAGCCTTAACAATGATTTTTAAGAAACTGTCGAGTTTTGGAACTATGTAGATCAAATTGTATTCAACACCTGTATTGTCAAGTCTGTCTTCCCTTGCCTTGCCAAATTCAATTTATATTTTAAGTATGTTTTGCATAATCTACACATTTATTTAACAACTTTACAATTTTGAACTTTAAGGTAGAAAGCTGTATCGGATGATTCCGATTTTAGAAAACCTTTGAGAATATTATTCACATTAATGAAAGTGTTCACAAAAAAAAAAAAAAAAAAGAAAGTGTTCACAGTTACAAAGATGAAGGTTATTGCTGATGATGAGTCTTTCTCCATAGGAATTTCTCACTGGGGTGTATTCTACATGTACACACAAGAAAATCTCCAATGTATCTTCGGGATAAATAATTATAAACTGGAAAATCCACAAAGGAGGCTTTTCTATAGGTACAAGAAAAATATTTCCAATGAGAAGCCCCTTTATAGAAATATATGGAGAATTACATAGACTAAAAATTATGCAAATTAAGTTACACAATGCTTCACGATAGGCCTATATGAAACATTTTCTTACAGACCCTTGGAAAATACATTAACAATTATTTTTATATCTGAGTTTGTGGATTTTTACTGTTCCTTCATTTTAAGAATGCCATTATGTTTCATTAGAGAAGGCTCTACTACAGCTGTAAACATACTCAGTATTTTCTATTATATATCTGTTCACTTCTGAAAGTAAATGACAAAAAGAAAAGGTTCCTTTGCCCTCCTCGTCTTCCTGATAGGCCTCTACCATATGGAGGGCTGAGAGCTAGATGAGAAGGCAGTCTTTATATGGACCTCAAACAGAAGATGTATTTATAAACCAGGTCATCTGTTACATGTATTTTTCCCTTTTATTATTCCTGAGCTTCTAATGAAAACCTCATTTAAATGTTGTAGCCTCATCTCAGCTGTCCTTAGAGAAGAGGAGGGATAGGTTTGTATCATGATTAGTTAAGAGTTAAAGGGGAATAGTCTAAGAACAAACTGTGGGAGATAAAGGATAAAACTGAAAGGTCCAGAAGTCCATTTCAGTGGAAGAGTCCTCCACTGTCCATGGTGAAGCACACAGGCTTACTTTCTTAGGGTGGAAGCATAGTGAACCCTGAACAGTGGTTCTTCTACTACATACCTAAAACTCACTTGAGATTACAAATGCAGAGATCTGGGATTTATCCCAGATATAAACAATCAGAATGTGTGTGGTAGATGCCTGGAATAGACATTCTGAAACGCTTTCCAAAGGATTCTTACACTAAGATTTGAGAATCATTGTAAACCACTGCTTTGTAAGAATGGTTCTTTCAAGAGGTCCAAAAGTCAAACTATTTTCATAACCAAACTAAGACATTATTATTTCCCACACTCCCAATTTTTCATGAATATACAGTAGCATTTACTAGAGGTTACATGATGTGTAATATCACAACAGATTGAATGTGGAAGCGGATATGAGACTCCATCTGTCTTCATTAAGTCAGATGGTAAAGATAGTTGCAAAAACTGGAATACAATTTCCACTTTTCTTAATAATTTTTTAAGGAAATGCATTTTCATTAAAATGTGGTTTATATTAACATGTGCTTACTATTTTTAATGAATAAGTATTTTACAACTTTTAATTTTCAGTATCATATATATAACCCATATAAATAAAAGGTCTTGAGATCAAGAAGTTGGAAAACTACTCTTTCCAGCAGATACCCACTGCCCTGTGAACATTACTGCTGATAGATATGGCTATTTAGTTTCTTAGCACAGTCAATGTAAATTTTGCTTTACATAATACTCAATAGATAATTTGCAGGGGGGAAAAAAACTTCTTAAACTTATTTCAGGCAAGGGAATTCAATCTGACAGTGAAATATTGAAGTTTAACCAGTTTGGGTTAAAAAACTAAAATGCAAAACATGTTTTCCTTGGTGGCATCAGGATGTAATAAACAATCCTTTAATGTATATCCAGGTTGACTCTGGTATTTGGAATAGAAAACCATACTTTATGTGATGCATTTAAAAAATATTAATTAGCAATGTGCCAACACAAGCATTAGATTTTAAGCAAGTGGTAGCAATGAAAGGTTTACTCAAAATGCTAGCTAAAAACAAATCCCTAATTTTCAAAATAAAATAAAATAAGGGATGAACTAGGGTTCCTGGATAAAAAAAAATTGTTTAAATTACACTTCTTGAAAATGTAGAAATGGGAGGAGATTAATATTGACATTATACTAAGCTGCACAATTTTATTCTTAAAATACATTTTAGATATTATACCAAATTAATATGAGTAAATCCTGCCATAAGTGAATAATAGAGAACACTGATGTTCAGGCATAGCTGTGGTGAAAGCAGTTCCTTCTAGCCTTCTGACTGTATCTCAGATATAAAATAATTACATTGATGTTTTTAACGTGCCATGTATAATTTTCTTAATATATTGCTTTTAAAAAATCTGAGAGAGCTAACATCTAAATAAATCACTGCTGGTTGGGAATATTTGAATGAATGATGCTACACTGGCTAATTTATACCATGTTAAGATTCTATACGATACAGCAATTTAATATATCTTATTGTTGAATTAACTGGTATTTGAAATAAGTGTGGCTTTCTTTCTGAGTAGCCTTTTGGAAAAAGTGCATTGAATAGAGTTTCCAGTCATAGTTCACTTTCCTAACTTATACTGATTTAAAAATCTTCTCATCAGGAGGGAGTTAAACAGTGCTCGAACCCAAAGTCCAGCAAATCTGACATCCTTTCCCTCATTTTGGTTTGCATGTTCATTAACAACCATCATTCTCTGCAAACTTTCCACTTAGTGTATCAAAAATCAATGTTACGAAAGTTCTCTAAAAGGCTCAGCAGTTTTTTGGAGTCTCTGAATGATTACAGCATTCTGTAAATCTGCTTCTTCCAATGTGAGTGTTTCATCTAGCAATTTGAGGAAAGGAAGAGCTGTGGCCAGGGAAAAGGGAGGGCTTCTTTGAGATCCTTGGTATTTTTCGATGAAGTCTTTGATGTGGCTTATCCTATGAGAAATGTTAAATTTTTGGACAATCCTTTTTCCATTGGCTAACCAGATCTGTACATTAGTGATGGGTTCCAGGTTGTTTAGTTGAACAACAGACAAATTATTTTTATTCTCAACTTCAATACTCTTTGACTTAGAAACAATTTTTGGTGTGGCACTTCCCAGTCTGTGACCTTGCCCTGAGAAGGGCTGGAACACAGGCTTCGTGGACATACATACTTCATTTTTTTTGTCTTCAACTTTAACATCCACCTTCTCTTTATCAAAAATTCCCTGTAATTCCAAAGGTAATTCCCCTTTTTTGACAGAGTTCAAAAACTGCTGACTTGCACCATCAGTGTAACTTCTGAAATCATCATTGACTGTGAATCCATTTTTCCATAATTTTATACTTACATCAACCTGTTTCTTCTGTTCGGTGGGAGACATACATTTGGCACCAACCTTCTCAGCTTCCTCAAAAAGGCTGTCAACAAAATATTCACAATTTCTTTGTCGATCATCACTACGAGGTTGGTTGTCAGATCCTGTTTCACAAACCCATTCTTCTTTTATACTTTCAAGATTATCTACTTCTTTCATTCTTTAGCCTTACTCCGGGCGCGGTCGCCTCGCGGCCTGGTCCTCGGTTGGCTCAGACGCCGCCGCCGCCGGGCTGGAGCCCCCCTCACGCGCGGTGGGGGTGAGGGGGCGCCACCGCCCTCAGACCCGCGGAGGCTCGCGGGCCCGCGCCGCCGGGACCCGACCCTCCCGCCTGCGTCCGATATTTCTTAATTTTAGTGAAGTCCTACCTACTTTTTCTTCTATGGTTTTATAAACCATAAAAGGACATACTTATTATGACCTGTTTAATAAATCTTTTCTTTTCCCAACAACATGAAGATATTTTTCTACATATATATTCTTTTAAAGTTATATAATCTTAATTTTTACAGCTAAGTGAAAATTTCACATTAGGTATTTTGTCAAAGAAAATCTTTTTTTGGGATCCCTGGGTGGCGCAGCGGTTTGGCGCCTGCCTTTGGCCCAGGGCGCGATCCTGGAGACCCGGGATCGAATCCCACGTCGGGCTCCCGGTGCATGGAGCCTGCTTCTCCCTCTGCCTGTGTCTCTGCCTCTCTCTCTCTCTCTGTGACTATCATAAATAAATAAAAATTAAAAAAAAAAGAAAATCTTTTTTTTTTTAAGATTTTATTTGTTTATTCATGAGAGACACACACACAGAGAGAGAGAGAGAGAGAGAGAGAGAGAGGCAGAGACAGAGGGACAAGCAGGCTCTATGCAGGGAGCCCGACGTGGGACTCGATCCCGGATCTCCAGGATCACATCCTGGGCCGAAGGCGGCCCTAAACTGCTGAGCCACCTGGGCTGCCCCTTTGTCAAAGAAAATCTTGCATTAATTTTGTGTACTATGTAAGATAATGATAAAGATTCTTCTTTTTTTCCCCTTTGTGGATGTCTAATGGTTTCAGCACCATTTACTGAAAAGATTATACTTTTTCCAATGAATTGACACAGAATTTTTCTATAAAATGACTATCTTTTGTTTTTTCTATTGCATTCTCTTTGTCTATGTTTTATTCTTGTACAAATACCATACTGTTCTGATTACCATAGCTGCATTAGGTAGAATTCTAAGAAGACCCCCATGATATACATTCCCTGCCATTACTCCTGTGATAATGTTATAATACCTGGTGAAAGAGATTTTGTGCATGTATTTAAAGTGACGAATCAGAGACCTTAAGATAGTTTATTTGGGCCCTTTAATCTAACATAAGCCCTTTAAAAACAATGTTTTCTCTGACTACCAGCAAAAAAAAAAAAAAAAAAAAGTCTGAGAGATGTGTTGTAGCTGGCCTGAAAGAAAGCAAACATACATATTGTGAATTACCTGTGGGGGTCATTTGGAAAATATCTGAGAGTGGTCTCCAGCTGACAACCAGTAAGAAGGAAAAAGGGACTTCCATCTTGCAACACAAGGAACTGAAATCTGCCAACAAGAATGAGCTTGGAAGTAGATTTTTCTCCAGATACACCAGATGAGAACTCAGGCCAGCTAACATCTTGATTTAGCCAAAGGGGCCGGGTGACTGCAGTGCGATATCCACGATTGCTGAGGAGTCAGTCCTAGGAGGAGTAGTCCTAGCTACAGCTAAGCAGTTCAATATTTTGATAATTTTTGTTTTGTTTTGTTTCAGCTCTATTCTGTGGGGTGGGCGTTGGGCAGAAAACCCTATACTTCACCATAACCTGGATGGTGATGAGAAACTACCACAAAATAGTCTCCCAAGGTCTCACATAAAGAGGCAAATGGGAGATGGTCTTGTAGCATCTCCTTAATAGTCTTCAATTCTCTCATATTTTGGAAGAATCTTAAGACATTTTGCCAAGACTCAAATAAACTATATTTCAAGCCTTTGCCTTCATGGATGCATGCAAGATGGCCATGTTGCCATAGTGTGCTGTTCCCTACAACTCCACCCTCTGACCTTTTAGCATCCAGCTAAGAATTCTCAGGATTGCAGACTACCTCATGGACTACTCTAATTAGTTTTTACAGATAGGGGCTTTGACCAAATATGTTCCATTGTCTTAAGCAACATAGTGACCACAGTACAACTTCCAATCTGGAGCCAAGTCAACTAAATATGTCCCAGGTGCTATCAGGATCAACCTTAAGGAGCCATATTACTTTCTAAGGTGAAAATGGATTGCTCTGCTTTTCCTTATTCATTGATCCACAGTAGCAAGAAATGTTAGAAATTGTCCATGTATTGTTTGTACTGGCCAGCAGGGAGTCCAGGGTAATACAATGGTCATTACCACTCATCTTAGAGAGTTTAGAGCCATCACTAGTCTGAAAGACAGGAGTCTGAGAATAGGTTAAAGAAAATAGGTTAAAGAAAATCATATTAGTCATGAATTATAGTGTCCAGAATGTAGCCTTGTTCTGTCATCTTAAGCAGGAGCTCTTACGTTCTGAGGTCAGTAGTTGTTGGAAGGTATATCACTTGTTGGTCAACAGTTAAGTTGAGATGATGGTGGCAGTTTGGGATAAATTGGCCAGATGCCAGGCAGGGATAAGATCTGAGAGAGATCATGGGTCCCTACCTCTACCCAGACTTCAAAGGGTCTAAAGTGCTCTCTACGTAATAAGAGTTGCTCCTTTTCTTCTGCAACCTTATGATTGCTGCCCCCCCCCCCCAGTCTCTGCAGCAATCACTTTACTCTCTTTCCAACCTCCCCCACGTCTCACTGACATCATATGATATAACTGGTCCCTGGGTCCCTCTGAAGTTTCTTTCTATAACCTGGACCATCCCAAAACCACTTCCACGTTTGCCATGCCAACATTACCTTAGGAGTCATCACCTCATATTCATGATCCAAAATTGCCAAATCCAGCAAGGACAACCAGGAGGCAAAAGAAGTACTAGGTTAGAGTTTCTCAGTTTCCTGTTCTCCAGGGGTAAGTGTGGGAGGAAAAAAATGTAGAGTGAGAAGTTAATTATGTAGATTGGGTTTCTTACAGCCTGCTCGGCCTCTTGCTTCCTCTTCCTCATAACTGAACATTTTGTTTGTTTGTTTGTTTATTTATTTATTTAAACTTCAATTAGCCAACATATAGTTAGTTCATTAACTATAGGGTATATTAGGGGGTATAATAGGGTATAGGGTATAGGGTTCATAAACATTATATTTAAACAAAAGATAGCATTTTGGGGAAATTGCCACATTTAGAGCCCAAATTGCCTGTCTTAAGTGTGTGCTGCATTGGCATTGGGGCTTGGTTGTCCAATTTTGCTTTCCAATTTCTCTCAAGAGTCCATTCCATCTTTCAATGACACTTGCCGCCTAGCTATGACACGGCCATGACCATTAGCTGCCTACTAATGCATTTTTTTTGTTGTTGTTGTTTTTTGTTTTTTTTGATTCGCGGGAGAGAGTGGAGCGGCAGCGGGTCGCGGGCAGGCGCCTGGGGAGGATTACTCGGGTCGAAAGCTCTCTGGGGTCTTTCATGTTTTGGACTCCATTTTCCAGAGGCCTCCGGGCGTAACGTCACTTCCGTCTAAGGCGGGGAGCGCGGTGGTGCTGGAGCGAGCAGCGCTGCGCCCCAGCGGAGAAAGCGCTGTGTGTTGCTTGGTTCCCGGTACCGCGGGACGGGAGCCTGACGCCGGGGAGGCTGAAGGTGAGGCGTGTCTTAGCCCGGGAGCCAGGCCGGCGGTGCGTAGAGCCTCAGGCTTTAACGCCGTCTCTTGTGTGCGTGTGTGTGACGTAACGTGCCTGTGGACTGTATGGCTATGTGTGACCACATGAAGGAGTGGTAATTGTGCCTCCAGCTGGAACAGTGCTTGTGAGGTTGACTCCTCCTTTAATTATGTCATTGACTTTTTTCGAGTCTGTCTGTGTCTAGCGGACGGTGTCCAGCGGGAGCCTGTGGGCGGAGGGGCGGCGATGATAGGGAAATGGACACCCTGAGGGCATTTGTCGGTTGGAGGGTTCCTGGAAGCTTGTGGTTGTGGGGTCTCTCTGGCTGGCTGCGTGGCGGAAACCCAGATTGGGCTAGAGACGAATTTTGCCTGGAAAGGAATCACATTCCCTTTGAGAGAGGCCGGCTACTCGGGGAGAAGACAGAGTCTTGGCCAAAGGGCCAAATCAGGTTTCTTCCTGGCCCAGAGATGGCCCAGAGATTTTGATTCTTACTTTCAATTTATTGTTTTGTTATTTTTGGCCCAGTTTCTTTAAAGATTTTATTTATTCATGAAAGAGAGAGAGAGAGAGCGAGGGGCAGAGACACAGGCAGAGGGAGAAGCAGGCTCCATGCAGGGAGCCCGACGTGGGACTCGATCCTGGGTCTCCAGGATCACGCCCTGGGCTGAAGGCAGCGCTAAACCACTGAGCCATCCGGCTGCCCTGGCCCAGAGATTTTTTTTTTTTTTTACATTTTTATTTATTTATGATAGTTACACACACACACACACACAGAGGCAGAGACACAAGCAGGCTCCATGCACCGGGAGCCCGACATGGGATTTGATCCCGAGTCTCCAGGATCATGCCCTGGGCCAAAGGCAGGCGCCAAACCGCTGCGCCACCCAGGGATCCCTGGCCCAGAGATTTTTAAAAGGGGTTTAATCAGTTAAGGGAGAGCCGAAGCCTGTGACATTTCTTGATCATATGCAGACTTGATGCTGGCTATAGAGTTATCTCGGTCCTTGCAGGTTGTGCAAGAAATTCTAGTTCCTTAGTGCTCGGGGTTTCTGTGGGTTGTGCAAGAGTACTCTGTTCTTTTCCAAAAAGGAGGGCAAAGTCTACAAACGCTCAGAGGGAGGTCAGTAAAATCCTTGTGTGACTTTAAAAAGGGAAAACATTTTGCTAAAAGATTGTTGGGCAAGCAGAAAGCTAAAGGGACTTCAGACAGGCTTGCTGGCCTCAGTGGCCTGGGGAAGTTCTGCTCTTTTATTCCTGAAGACCAGTGGTCTGCATATCTCAAAGAAAGCAAACAGGTCCTGTCACAGATCGAGGGACTTAAGTTAGCAAGCTAGGACTGTGTTAACTTGAAGTGAGTTAACCCATGAGACTGGCTGGAGTGTTGTTACAACTGCCCCTGCTCCTGGTAGCCACGGGGGGCCCCAAGTTCCTGGAAATGTCTGATGTGGGAAAATAGAAAGGTGAGTCCCAGATTAAAGATTCTGGATAAATTTATCTCCAAGTCACAAACCTGATTTCAGATTGAGACTCTAAGAGCCAAAAACAGCCCCAAGTTGGTGGGAGAGGCTGAGAAAAGAGGAGGAAAAAAGCTGGGGTTTTAAGATTCTAATTTGTTGTCTCAGGAAATCACCTGGGGAGACCTGTGGGGATTCTTCACTTCCGCCCTGGTTCTCAGAGAGGGCAACATTGCTCAGATCTCTCTCTGAACTTCCTCTAAATGTTTATTTAGTTTGAGAAGTGGTTGGGGTGGAAGTAGTTGCTTGTTTCTAGCAAGTCAGTCTGGGCTCAAAGAAAGGTGTGGTGTCTCAGGATTCTTTCCCCTTACCAATTAATGGGCTTGTCTTATACAGATGACCAGAGACTAAGGGAATAGCTGCTGTCAGACAACTGAGAGTTCTGTCCAAGGTAAGTTGTTATTTTTTATTTTGTATCTCAAGTATTTTCTGGTTTTTCATGATATGGGAACATTTGCTTTCTTCTTTTTGAAATTCCTTAACAAGGATCTTTTAGTGTTCTGGTCTTTGGGCCTGGCTATTCCAAAGAATAATGGGGTCAGAAGGAATGGACCCAAAGAGGTTATTCCACTCCATTTTGCTCCCTTTGACCTGAGGTACACATATTCACCTGGCAAATACTTCAATTCCATTTTTATACTTAGTCCTTTTCTAAGATTTTTGAAGGAATGGAATGCATCTCTGAGAGTGAAATTTGAAAGCTTTGATTTTTAGTATTTTGTTTTCAATTTTATTGGTTAAGAAATAAGTATTTAAAAGGTTCAAAAAAGTATACAGTGAATTCTCCTCCCTGGCTCTACCACTAGTCACGAACTTTTCCTACTTAGAAGGCAACCACTGTGCCTAGTTTCTTGAGTACTTCCAAGGGAATTGTATACTTGTATTAGTACATGAAGGACTTCGTCACTTTATGGCTGCACACATATTACATAATTCCATAATTTTAAGAACTAACTCTTATTAATGAACTTTTAGATGGCTATCAGTCTTTGGCTGTTAATAAACAATGGTGGGATAAATATCCTTGAATATATGTCATTTAGCATATCAATGATTTTGTTTGTAGAATAAATGCTAGTTTCTCAGACATTTATGTAGACTTTAAATTTTAATAGTTTTTGCTATTTTGTCCCTTGTATTAGCACTTTTCTAACCAGTATTTTCTGATTTTATGTTTCATTCAAGGTATTTTGCTGGTTGTTGGAAAATTTAAGGAAATTATTAAAACCAGTTAAAGAAATGGGCAGAAAACATGAATAGACACTTTTCCAAAGAAGACATCCAGATGGCTAACAGACACATGAAAAGACGCTCAACATCACTCATCAGGGAAATACAAATCAAAACTACAATGAGATAATCACTTCATACTAGTCAGAATGGCTAAAATCAACAACTCAAGAAACAACAGATGTTGGGCAAGGATATGATAAAAGGGGAACCCCCTTACCCTGTTGGTGGGAATGCAAACTGGTGTAGCCACTCTGGAAAAGAGTATGGAGGTTCCTCAAGAAGTTAAAAATAGAGCTACCCTATGACCCAGTAATTACCCAAAGGATACAAAAACATACTGATTCAAAGAAAGGGATACATGCATCCCAATGTTTATAGCAGCATTACAACAATAACCAAATTATGGAAAGAGCCCAAATGTCCATTGAGTGACAAACGGGTAAGGAAGATGTGGTATATATATATATGCAATGGAATATTACTCATTCATAGAAATAAATGAAGCCTTGCCATTTGCAATGACATGGATGGAGCTAGACAGTATTAGGCTAACTGAAATAAGTCAGTCAAAGAAAGACAAATACCATATGATTTCACTCATATGTAGAATTTGAGAAACAAAACATTGATGAACATAGGGGGAAAAATGAAAAAGAAGAGCTAACCAGAAAACAATGCTAATTATAGAGAACAGACTGATTATGATTGAAGAGAAAGTAGGTGGGGAGATGGGTTGGGTTAAATGGATGATGGGTAGTAAGGAAGGCACTTGTGATGAGCACCAGGTATTGTATGTGAAATTTTTTTAAAGATTTTATTTATTCATTCATGATAGGGAGAGAGAGGCAGAGACACAGGCAGAGGGAGAAGCAGGCTCCGTACCGGGAGCCCGATGCGGGATCTGATCCCGGGACTCCAGGATTGCGCCCTGGGCCAAAGGCAGGCGCTAAACTACTGAGCCACCCAGGGATCCCCTATTGTATGTGAATTATGAATTAGTAAATCCTGTACTTGAAACTAATATTACACTGTATGTTAATGAACTGGAATTTAAATAAAAAAACTTGAGGATGGATTAAAAAAAAGAGAGCTAAAATCTTAAAACTCTTGAAACAAAGGAGGTCTCCACTATCTAGGTTAGACAGTGGTTTTTTATTTGACACCAAAAGCACAAGCAACCAAAGGAACAAAAATTATATAAATAGGATTTTAGCAAAGTTAAAAACTTTTGAGTTTCAAAAGACACCATGAAATAGGTGAGAATTTAGCTCACAAAATGAGACCAAAATGTACAAATTGTATGTTCAGTAAAGGAAATGTATCTTACAACATATGAAGAATTGTTTCAAAGCATCAATAAAATGACAACCATATTTTTTAAATGAGCAAATAATTTGGAAATATTTTTCCAAAGAAAGGATAGAAATCAATATCATTAGGGAAATGTAAATCAAAATCACAGTGACATACCACTTCAAATTCACAAGAATGACTATAACCCCAAAAGGTGGTGAGGATGTAGAATAATTGGAAGTTTTACAGATTTTTGTTGGAACTATAAGATGATGCAGTTGTTTTGGAACAGAATTTGGCAGTTCCTAAAAATGTTAAACATAGAGTTATCATATGACCCCATAAATCCACTTTAGGTATATATATCTAAGAGAAATGAAATATATGTCCCCATAAAAAGATGTAGCTGAATGTTCTTATAGTAACAAAAGGTGAAAACAGTGCAAATGTCCATCAACTGATGAATGGGGGAAAAAAAGATGCTCTATCCTTACAATGGAATGTTATTTGGCAATATATAGGCATGAAGTCCTGGTCCATGCTGAAATATAAATGAACTTTGAAACTTTATAGTACACGAAAGAAGCTAATCACGAAAGACACATACTGTATGATTTCATTTATACAAAATGTCTATCTAGAATGGACAAATCTGTAGATTCAAAGAGAAATTACTGGTTGCCAGGATCTGGAGGAATGGAAGTAATTATTAATGTGTATGGGTTTTTGTTTTGTTTTGTTTTGTTTGATAATGAAAATACTCTACAAGTAGATAGTGGTGATAGTTGCACATCTCTATGAATATACTAAAAACCGTTCACTGGTATTTTTAAGAGTATGAATTTATGAAATGTGAATTTTTGTCAGTAAAGCTGTTAGAAAAAGAAACAGACACAAGGAAGATGCTAGAGCTGGTAGTGGTGGAGAATGGTGGTGGTGGTGGTGATGGGTTATATTCACAGACTATTTGCTGATCAATTAAGTATTAATGTATATAAGGCATCAAGCACATGGTATGTGCTTGGGGGAAATTATTTCTTGTACAGCCACTTTTTAAAAAAGATTTTAATTATTTATTCATGAGAGACACAGAAAGAGAGAGGCAGAGACATAGGCAGAGGGAGAAGGAGGCTCCCTGTGGGGAGCCTGATGCAGGACTCAATCTCAGGACCCCAGGATCACAACCTGAGTGAAAGGCAGACACTCAACCACTGAGCCACCCAGGTGCCCCTGTACAACCACTTTCTTAAGCTCCTCAATGCCTTTAACTTGACATTTATTTTTTTTAAATAAATTTATTTTTTATTGGGGTTCAATTTACCAACATACAGAATAACACCCAGTGCTCATCCCATCAAGTGCCCCCCTCAGTGCCCGTCACCCATTCACCCCTACCCCCGCCCTCCTCCCCTTCCACCACCCCTAGTTCGTTTCCCAGAGTTAGGAGTCTTTATGTTCTGTCTCCTTTCTGATATTTCCCACACATTTCTTCTCCCTTCCCTTATATTCCCTTTCACTATTATTTATATTCCCCAAATGAAGGAGAACATGTATTAACTTGACATTTAGAGACAGAATGATGTTAAGCGGGATTACAGGGAGGTACTGCCTCCAAAGTTCCTGAACTCAGCTAAGTTCCGTGAGTCAATGCAACAGGCAGTTGTTTTCTGTTAGAGAATGCTTTGAATTTGTTCCTTGGTTACTGGGTGAGTGTAGTGGGACTTTATGTGGCCTGGATGAAGCCTGTGCTTTGCATTCAGCATGCTTCTTGCACTTGGAATGTGAGAATGATCCAGGGAAGCACCTGAGGTATTTAGTGTGTTGTGACTGGGGGAAAGAGGTAGATCTTAATCATGGAAAGGGTTTTCCCTAGGAATTGGCCTACATAGTTACAGAGTATTTCAAGGCCTGAGGACACTAGCAGTGTTCTTGAGGTGGGTACTACTTGAATAAATTTGCATCACAGTCCCCTAGGTTGTAAAAGATGAACTACTAAGACCAGGTCTGGGAACTCTTAACAACATCATGGGGATTGGGTACTGCTTTAGCATAAATTAGTTCTTCTACATCTCTGTTTTCTGGAATTAGGGAAGGAATGAGATTGTCTGGACTTCTGCAGTACGTATTTTGGAACATAGAAGAGACCAGGCACCATGAAAAGGGGAAGAAATATTTAATCTAGTCATTTAGAAGTAGGCCTCTTTTCATGGTTTCTTTTTTCTTCCCTGTTTCTCAGGACTGCACTTCTCCATGAAGAGAAGCCAGAGGAGGACTCATAAGTTGCAATTCTAAGCCATGCCTTGTGTGAGTTCATGTTTCTTCTTCCCCTTTGTTTTTATTTTTTAAATTTTATTTATTTAAGAGAGTGAGCGAGAGAGAGAGAGAACCACAAGTGGAGAGGGGCAGAGGGGGACAGAGAGAAGCAGGCTCCCCACTGAGCAAGGAGCCCAATGCGGGGCTCAATCCCAGGACCCTGGGATCATGACCTGAGCTGAAGGCAGACATGTGACTGACTGAGCCACCCAGATGCCCCTCTTCTTCCCTTTTTTTTTTTTTTTAAAGATTTTATTTATTTATTCATGAAAGACACAGAGGAGAGAGAGAGGCAGAGACACAGGCAGAGGGAGAAGCATGCTCTACGCAGGGAGCCTGACGTGGGATTTGATCCTGGGACTCCAGGATCACGCCCTGGGCTGAAGGCAGGAGCTAAACCGCTGAGCCACCCAGGGATTCCCCTCTTCTTCCTTTTTTATATCAATCATTGTTGAATATTCTGTATTATCTCCAGACTTTCTGTTTTACCAAGTGTTTGCTCTCTTGCTCACTCTCATTCTAGTGAATGATGGGAATGAGGTCCCAGGTCTTTCTCACCTGTTCCTCCCTTCTCTAATAGTGTTTTGGGATCCATTTGCAAATCACTAAATGTATTTGAGGAAAGGGTAGAACCTCTCCTGTCAGAATGTGTTTTGATGAGATGGTACTACATATGAAAACTTTGGTCTTTCTCATTGACTTGGATTTTCTCATCGATTAAGATGGAAATTGGTATTAGTCTCAGAATATAGTAAGATCTGCTCTATGAAGCTTATAAGATTGGGAATGTGATCAAATGCAAGAGTGAGGAGAGAGAGAGAAAGAGAGAGAGAATTGTGTCAGGGAATACCTAAGAAATTAATACAGTGACAGGGTTCATTTTGAATTTGAGTAGCATATATAGGTCAAAAGCCACATCTGAGTGAGTGTAGCTCATCTTTCATTAGCTTTCTGTTGCACATAATAAGCAGAAGTGTATAGGGAGCAATAGTCAGTGATAATATGATCAGCCAGATGATTAAACGATTGAGGATTTTAGAAACAGCTGTGAAGGATGTTAGAGGAGGGGTGCAAACTACTGCAAAATAAGAAATTGATTACAATCATAATATGGAGTATTATGTAATATCTAAAAATGATATCTGTGAAAGGATTTTCCAGGACTAGGAAGAAAGAATATTATTACTAAATTATTCTGAGACTTAACTTGGAAAGAAATTCTGAAATTATGTGTAAATCTTATTTTCTAAGATAACATTTTTAAAAAGATTTTATTTATTTATTCATGAGAGACACACACAGAGAGAGAGAGGCAGAGACACAGGCAAAGGGAGAAGCAGGCTCCATGCAGGGAGCCTGACATGGGACTCAATCCTGGATCCCCAGGATCAGATCCTAAACTGCTGAGCCACCTGGGCTGCCCCTAAGATAAACATTTTAAGAGAAATTTTGGAATGTGCCTATTAGGTTTCTTTTTTCTCTTCCCTCTCTCCTTCCAGGCCTCCCTTTTTTCTTCCCTTCTTTTCTTTCTGTTTTCAGTTCTTTAAAAGGACAAGGAAGGAAGGAACTTTCAGTTTATTTGAGGATTTGCATGTGTTATGTGCTAGCACACATCATTTCACTTAATCACAAAACTATACTTACCTGACTTCTGTTCATTCCCATTGCTGTTCATTCCCATTGTTGTATGTGATAGAGTAAATAGGACTGTTCAGGAATTGTTTAGGTGCTCTGTATTTCACACTCACTTACCTTCTATTATCTACCCACATCACAAGCTTCCAGCTTCAACATATTTGCTATTTGGCCCCTTTATGTAATACTTTTCTCCTCCTTTTATTACTGTGTGTATGTGGTGCTCTCATTCTAAAAATATTTCTTTATTTTGTCAGTAACACTTGGGTTTGCCATTTCAGAGGTTGGTGTTGTTCAAGGATGTGGCGGTAGATTTCTCTCAGGAGGAGTGGGAGTGTCTGGACTTGGAACAGAAGGATTTGTACAGAGATGTGATGTTGGAAAACTATAGCAACCTGGTCTCGCTGGGTAAGTTTGGTCCCAATAATTTGACTTCAAGCAAATTTGTGAAATTTGGGAAATGTTTCAAGTACCTAGGTGAATTTCAGACCCCTAGTCCCAACTAAGTTATCTGTGGCTTATAGACTTCAAAATGAACAGCTCCATTGAGTACCTTTATCTTTGCTATTCTTCAGATATCCTTCCTCTGTATCTTTTTAAAAAAGATTATTTATTTATTTATTTATTTGAGAGAGAGAGAGTACATGAGAGTATGAGGAGTGGGGAGTTGATGGAGAGTAAGATGCATACTCCTTGATGATCAGGGAGCCCAATTCAGGGCTCGATCCCAGGACCCCTGAGATCATGACCCCAGCCAAAGGCAGACACTTAACCCTCTGAGCCACCCAGGTGCCACCCTCTGAATCTTTCTGTAATTGACATTCTTACTTGATGAACAATGGACTCAATTTTAATCCTGGTCAAGCAGAGTATAATCATATCTTTTTCCATTCTTATAAGCAGGATTTTCCATTTCTAAAGCAGATGTGCTTTCCTTGTTGAAGCAAGGGAAAGAGCCCTGGAAGGTTGTGCAGGAAGTGACAAGAAGTCAGAGTACAGGTGAGTAAGAGATGGTCAGACAAGAGGAGGCCATGTGGAGAACAGTCAGATCACTTAATTTGTTGGCTACAACTTTGGGATATTAGCTGAGAAGTTCTCCTCAAAGACCAAACGAAGGCCATTGGAGTAAAAGCTTGAATACTGGAAGGCAAAATTGTTTTACCATCAGTTACCAAAGGAAACCCCTTCTTCACCCCAATTACCACTTCCTTTTACATTTCCCTGTATTTTCAAATAGGGAATAGCCCTTCTTCTCCAGTGCTAACAATTTTACCTATATTTTTGATCCAGTTAATGAGGGAGAATAAAGGTTGGAAATGAGGTCAGAGAGGAGATGGGGCTAGGTCATATAGGGACCTGTATGCCATGAGAAAGAATTGGGATTACATTGAAACTACAATGAGAATGATTGGCTGATTTCAACCAGGAAAGTGATGTGATTAAACTTGTTATTTTCAAAGACTAATCCAGATATTGTATAGAAAATAAAATGGGAGCAAGAGTGAAGCAGAAAGACAAGTTGGAAAGCCATTTTTTAAATTAGAAATTGTGATGGCTTAGATGAGGGCAGTAGTAAGCGAAGGTGACATGAAGGTGTCAGATTCTGATCAGATTTAAATTTTTTTTAAATTTTTGTTTATTTATGATAGTCACAGAGAGAGAAAGAGAGAGAGGCAGAGACATAGGCAGAGGGAGAAGCAGGCTCCATGCACCGGGAGCCCGATGTGGGATTCAATCCCGGGTCTCCAGGATCACGCCCTGGGCCAAGGGCAGGCGCCAAACCGCTGTGCCACCCAGGGATCCCCCTGATCAGATTTTAAAGGTCTTGCCTCTTGCTCATTAATTGGAAGTGGTGTATAATGAAAGAAAAATCCAGTATAACTTTTTAAATTTATGCCTGAACAATTGGATATCTTTTTCTTAGTTGGAAAAGACAGATGTTCAAGAGTTCTGTTTTGTTCGTGTTACTTTAGGATTATCTGTTAGAAATAGGAAGAAATCAAGAAAGGACCTGGAAAAAAATAATATACGTATAAGTAGAATTGAAACCTTAGATTTGGAAGAAATAATTTATGAAGTTATATAATAGTTAAAAAAAGAAAAGGACCCTAATCCACTCTTTATTTTAGTTAGAAAGGAGGGAAAGGTCCGTCACAGGAGACTGAGAAGGAATAACTAGTGAGCTAATAGGAAAATAAAGAAAATATGGTATCTCAGAAGCCACGTGGAAAAAGTATTTAAGAAGGGCAGCGTTTTTCATTTCAGGGAACATGAGTAAGTTGAGGACTGAAAATTGATCATTGGATTTGGTAATGAGGGGAAAAAAAGGTACACTGGTTCAGATAGAAGGGAAGAGAGGGAAATGGAAGGTAATATAGTATAAGGGATGATTGGAAAGACTGAAATCACTTAGACCAGAGTTTTATTGGCAGCTTTTATCTTAAGTAAATTACTTTACCAAACTTGACTTCCCCGTCTCATTTCCTCATAGTTTAAAAGGAAAAGAACATCTGACTGATAAGATTGTTGAGAAGATTTGGAATACTAAATGCAATTGTATTATTCTAAGTTCTTAGTAAGAGATAATTTTTATGGAAGAAAAATGAGTAGAAATAGGATAACTACAATGCTGCATTCTGAAGTATAGACAGATTTCAAACCAGAACCTTGTGAAGATCTCTAGTCAGAAAGCTAGGAAACATTCTAGGGGCCACTCTATACTGTGATTACGATACAGTCAAATTTCTTTGATGATTTCTTCTAACTAAATTATCTCAATTCTGTGTGCTCTCATCTACTAGCAACACTTTAAGCCTATACTACTTCTGATCGGGGCTATTGCAGTACTCTTCTAAATGGTTTTGACACAGTAGCCAGAGTAATATTTTTTAAAAATATAAATCAGATTACACAATGATAAAATCAAAACTAGAAAACCTTGCTTAATCTGGCTCTTGAAAGAGCCTACCTCCTTATAACCCTACCTTAGATATCTCTCTCTTTTCTCATTAGACTCCAGCCACAGGAGCCTTCATTCATTACCTCAGATACATCTAGAATCTATATATATAGTACCTGTGCTCTACCTCCTTATGTCACTCACTCTGTGTAGGATGCGCTACTCACCTGACTAACTGCTATGCTGCTCTAGGTCTCAGCCTAAATATCATTACATTCTGAGAGTTCTTTCCTGCTTCATTCTCAGTAATGATCTTTTAGGTTTTCTTACAGTAATTTCCAAGCTGTGATCCAATAATAGTAATCCTAGTAAGATTATCACTCTTTGGCTACAACGCATCTGTAAAGGAGATCTGCAGAGCTCAGTATGCCTCTTATATAAGAGGCATATAAGCCTTCAAAATCTCATGTGGTCTTGGTAAGACCAGCCCCTGACAGGCTTCCAGCAGAATTTAAGGTAAACAAGATCCCTTCCTCGACTAGCATGGCAGTGTTTTTCTTACCACTAGAACTGTCTTCTTAGAGACCAGTTCCCACTAGCAAAATTACTCTCCTTCCCCTAAGGGGTGATTTAGGACCAGTTCCTATTTGTCTTACACCTTCAGTTATCTCACTGAGGTCCCGAAGTACAAGCTTTCCAGGGCTCTGATCATCAGTGGAACTCTTCATCATACAGATGTATATATCTCCCAGTCAACTTAATTCCCCACTCTCTTAAAATCGCTTCCACCATACTGTTTGAAATGTTATAAGAAATATTGCATATTATCTTCAGCCTCTTTGAATATTATTTCACCTTTTGGCTTCAAGTGAACACTTTAGCCATGCCATGATATACAACTTTCCCTTATACCAGTTGATAATGGTTCTTGCTTTGTCTTCCCCCACAGTCCATTATTTTCCATTATCAGTCCCCAGCTCCTTTAAAGCACTTCAGAGACTGAATCACCCACTCTGTGTTGTCATATCATTTACCAGTTTCCTCTCCTTGAATAGACTGAAGATCAGAACAGTTGGCCCACAGACTTTCTCTCCTTTACTACACCTGTCACCATTGTTGGTGACTTCTGCATCCTTATCATAATACATGTTAATTCTCAATTCCTTAACCTCATTTCAAATGATCTTTCTCTTCCAAGTTCTTTCACTTATTCACTCCCCCTAAGTGATATGTAAACCTTGTATTTAACCAGCCCCAAATCTGTTTCAAACATTCACTCTCTTTGATAGCTACTTTAAAAATATTTATTTATTTATTTATTATTTATTTATTTATTTATTTATTTATTATCAGAGAGAGCATGTGAGCAGGGGGAGGGGTAGAGGGAGAGAGAGAATCTCAAGTAGACTCCCCACTGAGTGTGGAGCCCAACCCACAGCCACCAGATCATGATGTGAGCCAAAACCAAGCATCAGATGCCCAATTGACTGAGCCATCCAGGTGCCCCTGACAGCAACTTTTTAACTTTTCAACTAACTGATTCTTATGTTATTGCCTCAACCACATAGTACAATGTCTTCCTTATTTTAAAAAAGGTTGTGCTTGGGATCCTTGGGTGGCGCAGCGGTTTGGTGCTGCCTTTTGCCAGGGCGCGATCCTGGAGACCGGATCGAATCCACATCAGGCTCCCGCGCATGGAGCCTGCTTCTCCTCCACCTGTGTCTCTGCCTCTCTCTTTCTCTCTGTATGACTATCATAAATAAATAAAATTTAAAAAAATAAAAAATAAAAAAAAATAATAAAAAATAAAAAAGGTTGTGCTTGATGTTATATTTTCAATCATTCCGTTACTCTGCTCTTCCTGATGGCCATGAATTATCTATACTTCCTCATCTCCCATTCTCCCTTGCCTTTTTCAGCTGAACTTATAGCCATTGCTGGATCCTTTTTGTCTTTCTCCCTGGACAGTTTTATAGCATGCTGAAGAACTTGGTTATTTTAAAAAATTAGATTGTAACACATTTCAGACTTTAGATATAGAATAATTCCTTTGATCTCTAATTGATGCCAGACTCATTTAATACTTTTAGTATCTCTTAGTTTGATTCTTTATATGTATTTCTATCTTTTCACTTCTTGTTCTACCACAGTGGGCCAACTCAAACTTCTTCAGTTGAAAGGAGAAGAGTACAAACATCAGGTTCCAAATTTGCTCTGGATCCTGATGGGAAGCATTAGGGAGCATTAGGGGAATCCATTGTTCTTAAAGAATTTTCAGTTAGGGAGTTTTCCTAACATTTAGAACTATCAGCCACATGACTTTAAAAAATCTATTTTTATAGTGAAATATACAGGAAAGTACATAAAACATATATACAGTTTGATGAATAGCCACCCATGACAAGAAACAGAACATTGCCAGGACTCCAGAAACACCCTATGAATATATATATTTATGACCTATGCATACATTTCAAAAAGTATTATTTAATTTAGCCCTTTTTAGAATTTAGGTGAGTGACATGATAATGTATGTATTCTTTTGTGTCATGCTCCTTCATTCATTATTGTATTTGTGAAAGTCATCCATATTGGTAGCTCCACTTCATTCATTTTTGTAAGAATTCCATTGTTTGGATATACTAAAATAACTCTTAACTCTTGGTTATTAACTTTCAGTATATTTTTGGTTAAAATTTGGGTCATTTCTAATTTGGCTGTTATAAATAATGATACTACAAATGTCACTTGACATGTTTACTAATATACCTGAGCATAAAGCCTCTGGGATATCTATCTAAGAGTAAAAGTGTCAGGTCAGAAGGTATATGTATCTTTGATTGTACTAGATAATGCCAAGCTGTGCTCCAAAGTAATTATACCCATCTACACTCCTATCAGTAGTATATGAGAGGGCGCCTGGGTAGCTCAGTGGTTGAGTGTATGCCTTTGATTCAGGTCATGATCCTGGGTTCTGGGGATCAAGTCCCACATTGGGCTCCTCATGGGAAGCCTACTTTTCCCTCTGCCTATGTCTCTGTCTCTCATGAATAAATAAATAAAATTTTTTTAAAAAAGAATATATGAGAATTTGGTTGTACCACATCCTTAAGTGCAGATTTAAAATTTTTGTGGGTTTGCATCTTGTCATTGGACTTTTATTTCCATCTCCTTGATTACTAATGAGTTTGGTCTGTTTTTAAATATTTTTTAAATTTTTAAAAAAGATTTTATCTATTCATGAGAGACACAGAGAAAGAGGCAGAGACATAGCCAGAGGGAGAAGCAGGCTCCCTGCAGGAGCCTGATATGGGACTGGATCCCAGGACCCTGGGATCATGCCCTGAGCTGAAGGCAGATGCTCACCACTAAGTTACCCAGGTGTCCCTGATTTTTAATATATTTATTGGCCATTTAGAACTTTTCTTTTGTAGATTCTGTTCATGTCTTTGGCTTATTTTTGTATTGGTTTGATAATCTTTCTCTTACTGATTAGATGAGTTCTTTATATATTGTAGTTACTATATTTGTGTTTCAGATATCCTCTGTTATGTGGCTTGGCTTTTCACTCTTTTTCTGGAATCTTTTGATGAATAAAAGTTCCTAATTTTAAAGTAGAATTATCAGTCTTTTCCTTTGTGATGGATATTTTTTTGTGAGCTACTACAAAGTATCCTTCTGGGAGTACCTGGGTGGCTCAGTTGGTTGATTGTCCAACTCTTGATTTCAGCTCAGGTCACAATCTCAGGGTCATGAGATCGAGACCTGCACCTGTCTCCATGCTGAGCATGGAGCCTGCTTAAGATTCTCCCTCTTCTTCCCAACTCTGCTAGCACGGTCTCTCTCTCAAGAAAAATCCTTCTGTACCTTTAATTCATAAATATATCTATATAATTTTATTTTTTTAAAGATTTATTTATTTATGATAGAGGGGACGGGCAGAGACACAGGCAGAGGGAGAAGCAGGCTCCATGCCAGGAGCCCAACGTGGGACTCGATCCCGGGACTCCAGGATCGTGCCCTGGGCCAAAGGCAGGCGCTAAACCGCTGAGCCACCCAGGGATCCCTATATAATTATTTTAAAAAGCTTTTTAGTGTTGCCTTTCACATTGAGGTTTTTATCCTACCTATAGTTGATTTCTCTCATGATCTATCAAATAGGGGTCCAATTTTTTCTAGTTGCCTTGGCAAGTTTAATTATAAAGTTTATTTTCTCCCCACCAAAGTGCTGCTTTTATGAAATATAATTTCCATATTTTTGGACTTTCTATATTTAAGCCTTGTGATAATACCACATTATTTTAATTATAATTGCTTTTAATGCATCTGCTACCTGTGGAGAAAATATTTTCATCTTCTAAGAATGTCATGACTATTCAATCGTATTATGTCTTTATAATTAGCTTGGTAGCCCTCTCCTTTCAAATGTTTTGGGATTTTGATTAAGATTGCACTGAATCTACAAATCACTTTGGGAGAAAGTTGATATGTTTAGAATATTGAATTTTTCATTATGTTTCCTAATAATGTCCTGATCACAGAACTGTAGACAAAGAAGTAGCCATTTTTGTACCTCCCCAGTTGCTGCAAGCCCCTATCCCTCTGGCTGAAGTGACTTCCAGGATATTTAAAGGCCTGGCACCCCTTTTTCTTACCGTGTTCATTTTTCCCTTCCCCATTTGGGAGCCAGACTCTGACATTCAAAAACAACTGCATATTAGAAAAGTTAGAAAGTGGGAAGGTTAGAAAGTGACCATGCATACCCAGAGAAAGGCTCAGAAAAGACTTGAAAAGACCTTAAGTTTATACCCAAGAGTGATCCTCACACAGAAGCCTACAACAATCAAAACAACAAAAATAGTAACAAAAATTAACAAACCCTGAGGAAGGGAAAGAATCTGATTTCTAGAGTTACCACATTATTATTAGGATTATATACAATTCTAGTGTTCTAGCAAAAAATCATAAGGCATACAAAGAAACAGGAAAATATGGTTTAAAGGGAAAAAAAAGCCAACAAACTATTCTTGAAAAAGACCTGATGACATATATACTAGACACAGAAGTTAAAACAACTGTCTTAAAGATAATCAGACAACTAAAGGAAGATGTGGAGAAAGCCACTAAAACTATGTATGAACAGAATGGAAATATCAACAAAGAAATAGAAAACTTAGGAAGATGCCAAGACAAATTCTGGAGCTAAAAAGTAGAAAAACCCAAATGAAAAATTCACTAGAGGGATTCAAAGAAAGGTTTGAACAGGGAGAAAGAGTCAGGAAACTTGAAGATCAGACAGTGGACATTAGAAAGAAAAAAGGTTGAAGGAAAGTGAACAGAGCTTAAGGGATCTGTGGGACACCATGAAGCAGTCAAACATACACTGTGGGAGTCCCAGAAAGAGCAGAGAAAAAGAGACAATATTTGAAGGAACAATAGATGAAAACTTCCCAAATTTTATGAAAGACAAACATACAAGAAGCTCAACACACTTAAAGTAGGATGAATTCAGAGACCCACACCAAGACACATTATAATCAAATTTTCAAGTGCTAAAGAATGTTGAAAACAAGAGAGTAGCAAATAATTAAACACAAGTGATCCTCAATAAGATGATCAGATTTCTCATCAGATATGTTAGGTGCCAGAAGGCAGTGGATTTATATATTCAGAATGCAAAAAGACAAAAACTGTCAACCAAGAATCCTATATGCAGGAAAACTGCTTCAAAAGTGAGGGGAAAATTAAAGATAAAAACTGAGGGAGTTTGTGACCACTATACCTGCTCTGCAAGAAATGTTTAAGGGATTCTTGCAAGGTGAAATGAAAGGACGCTAGACAATAACTAGAAGCCAAAGAGAAATAAAGAACTCAACAAAGGTAAATACACAGGCAATTATAAAGACTATTATTATTGTAACAGTGGCCTGTCTTCTGCATGATTTAAGAGAGCAATACAGTTAGTGAAAGCAACCTGCAATTATTAATCTAAAAGCTAGTATTATTGGAACTTTGGTTTGTAGCTCCAGATCTTGTTTTCTGCATAATTGAAGTGACTAATGAATTAAGAAACTGAGTATGTTTTTTTGGCACAAATGTATGAAGATGTGATTCTGTGACATTGACAATCACAGGGATGAAGCCTGAGATGTAAAGGAGTAGTGTTTTTGTATGTTACTGAAATTCAGCTGGCATAAATTCAAATTAGAGTGTTATAACTTTAGGATGTTAAATGTAACCCCATCTCCCCAGTAATAACAAATAACAACAATAACAAAATAATAACAAAGAAAATAGCTATACATAAAAGGATATACAGTTGACTCTTAAATAACATAGATTTAAATTGTGCAGGTCCATTTACATATGGATTTTTTACATACAGTACTGTAAATGTATTCTCTCTCCCTTATGATTTTCTTAGTAAATTTCTTCTCTAGCTTACTTTATTGTAAGAATAGAATATATAATATATCATGAAATAAGTGCTAATTAAATTTATTATCATTAAGGTTTTTGTTCAATAATGGGCTATTACTGGCTTTTTTGGGGGTGTCAAAAATCACATGCAGATTTTTTACTGCATGGGCTTTTGGTACCCTTTAATCCCTTTATTGTTCAAGGTTTAACTGTACATAAAAGAATGTAAGAAAGGAATTTTAATGTTTCTCTCCAAAAGTCAACTAAAAGAAGTGAAAAGAACAAAAAGAAGACAGTAGTAATGCAGGGAAGGAGAAACAAACTTGACTTCCTATAAAGCTGTAGTAATCAAGATGGTGTCATCGTATTGGGGAAAGAATAAAAATATGTCCATGGGACTGAATAGAAAGTCTGGAAATAGACCTATGCAAATATACTCAGCTGATCCTTGACAAAGGAGCAAAGGCAGTTCAATAGAGAAAGGATAGTCATTTTCCAAAATGTTGCTGGAAGCACTAAACAAACACAGTTAAAAAAAAAAATCTAGGGGAACCTGTGTGGCTCAGTGGTTGAGCTTCTGCCTTTGGCTCAGGTCATGATCCTGGGGTTCTGGGATCAAGTCCTGCATCAAGCTCCCCACAAGAAGCCTTCTTCTTCCTCCACTTATGTCTCTGCCTCTTTCTCTTTGTGTGTCTCATGAGTAAATAAATAAAATCTTTTTAAAAATCTAGATATTGATGTTATAGCTTTCCCAGAAATTAACTCAGAATAGATCATAGTCCTTAATGTTAAAATGTAAAATTATAAAACTTCTAGAAGATAACAGAGAGAAAAATCTAGGTGATTTTGGGCTCAGAAAAATCTAGGTGATTTTGGGCTCAAAAAATATAATCATGAACAAAAAAAGTGAAAAATTGGTTTTCATTAAAATTAAAAACTGCTGTGTGAAAGTCAGTTATGAGAACGAAAAAACAAACCACAGACTGGGAGAAAAATCTTTGTAAAACAAATATCTGATAAAGGACATATATAAAATATACAAAGAATTCTTAAAACTCGACAATAACAAAACAACCCAATATAAATGTGGCCAAGAGATCTGAACAGATACCTCACTAGAGAAGATAAACTCATGGTAAATAAGTATATGAAAAGTTCCTCAGTGTTGTATATCATTAGGGTATTGCAAAATTAAAAACCATAACTACACATCTCTTAGAATGACTAAAATCCTAAACACTCCCTGTTAAAATCCCTTAACAGCTCCCAATGCTGTTAAGAATGTGAGGCAACAGAAACTTCTTTCATTTTTGGCAGGAATGCAGAATGATACAGCCACTTTGTTTTGTTTGTTTGTGTTTGTTTTGTTTTAGAGAGAGTGTGAGCAGGGGAGGGTGGAGGGGGCAGAGGAAGAGAATCTTAAGTAGACTCCATGATGAGTGCCAAGCCTGACTTGGGGCTCAATCTCCTGGCCCTGAAATCATGACCTGAGCTGAAATCAAGAGTCAGATATTTAACTGACAGCCACTCAGAGGCCCCATGTACAGCCACTTTGGAAGACAGTTCGGCACTTTCTTATAAATATAGTCATACTGTGTGATCCAGTAATTGTGCTCCTAGATATTTACCCAAATAAATAGAGATTTCTAGTTTACACAAAAGCCTGCACATAAATGTTTATAGATGTTTTGTTCATAATTTAAAAAAATTTTTAAATTGGAGTTCAATTTGCCAACATATAGCATAACACCCAGTGCTCATCCTGCCAAGTGCCCATCACCCAGTCACCCCAACCCCCCACCCATCTCCCCTTCCATTACCCCTTGTTCATTTCCCAGAGTTAGGTGTCTCTCATGTTTTGTTACCCTCACGGATTTTTCACTCATTTTCTCTCCTTTCCCTTTATTCCCTTTCACTAATTGTTATAGTCCCCAAATGAATGAGTCCATGTAATGTTTGTCCTATTCTGATTGACTTATTTCACTCAGCATAAAACTTGAAAGCAACGAAGATGTCCTTCAGTAGGTGAATAAACATTATGTAGTTCATCCATACAAAGGACTATTATTCAGCAATGAAAAATAAATTAACGACTGAGTCATGAAAAGACATGAAGAAACCTTAAATATGCTTAGCATTTTATTAAGTGAAAGCCAGTTTGAAGAACTTACATACTTTATGATTCCAACTATATCACATTCTGAAAAAGGCAAATAGTGGAGTTAGTAAAACAATTAGTAGTTGCCTGGATTTGGAGAGGAAGGAGGAATGGCTAAGTGGAGTACAGGGGATTTTTGTGTGTGTGTGTGTGTGTATTTTTTTATTGGAGTTCGATTTGCCAAAATATAACACCCAGTGTTCATCCCATCAAGTGCCCCCCTCAGTGCCTGTCACCCAGTCACCCCATCCCCTCGCCCACCTCCCCTTCCACTATCCCTTGGCATTTCCCAGAGTTAGGAGTCTCTCATGTTTTGTCTCTGTACAGGGGATTTTTAAGTAAATTACTGTGTGTGATACTGTAATGGTGAATAAGATGACATGATATGCATTTGGCAAAACCCAGATAATACAACACAAAGAGTGAACCCTAATGTAAACTATCAAATTTAGTTAATAATATATTAATAAAGCTTTATCAGTTGTAACAAATATACCACACCAATGCAAAGTATTAACACATAAGAGTGGAAAGGACAGGGGATCTCTGGATGGCTCAGTGGTTTAGCGCCTGCCTTCAGCCCAGGGTGTGATCCTGGAGTCCTGGGATTGAGTCCCACATCGGGCTCCCCCCGCCCTCTGCCTCTCATGAATAAATAAATAAAATCTTTTTTTAGCAAAAAAAGCAGGAAAGACAGAATGTGGGAACTCTCTGTTCAATTTTTCTGTAAAACTAAAACTTAAGACTGCTCTAAGAAACTGCATTAATAAAAAAAAAGTAAACTAAAGCGTGAATTTATACCAGTACATCCGATATAGTTTCTTAATTATAGACTTTTTTTTCCAGATGGTCACCTTCTTTTTTTGTTTAATTTAAATTTTACTTGGTTAACATACAGTGCAGTATTAGTTTCTAGAGTAGAATTCAGTGATTCATCACTTGCATAAAACATCCAGTGCTCATCACAAGTGCCCTCTTTAATCCCCATCTCCTATCTAACCCATCCCCCACCCACCTCCTCTATCAACCCTGTTTGTTCTCTGTCGTTAGAATCTCATATGGCTTGTTTCCCCTTCTCCTTTTCCTTTTCCCTCTTCCCATATGTTCATGTTTTCTTTCTTAAATTCCACATATCAGTGAAATCATATGGTATTTGTCTTTGTCTAACTGATTTATTTCACTTAGCATAATTCTCTCTAGCTCTATCCACATCATTGCAAATGGCAAGATTTCATTCTTTTTGATGGCTGAGTAATATCCCATTTTGTGTGTGTGTGTGTGTGTGTGTTTTAACCATTCATCAGTTGATGGACATTTGGGCTCTCTCCATAGTTTGGTTATTATTGATAATGCTGCTATAAACATTGGGGAACATGTATCCCTTTGAATCTGTATTCTTGTATCCTTTGGGTAAATACCTAGTAATGAATGCAATTGCTAGATTATAGGGTAGTTCTACTTTTAACTTTTTTAAGGAGCCTGCAAACTGTTCTCCAGAGTGGCTGCACCAGTTTGCATTCCCACCAACAATGCAAGAGGGTTCCCCTTTCTCCACATCCTCATCAATACCTATTGTTTCTTTTGTTGTTATTTTGAGCCATTCTGACAGGTGTGATGTATTTCATCGTGGTTTTGATTTGTATTTCCCTGATGATGAGTCATATTTTCATGTGTCTGTTAGCTATCTGGATATCTTCTTTGGAAAAGTGTCTATTCATGTCTTCTGTCCATTTCTTAATTGGATTCCTTTATTTTTGGCTAAGTTTGATAAGTGCTTTATAGATTTTGGATACTAACCCTGTATCAAATATGTTGTTTGCAAATATCTTCTCTCATTCCATAGGCTGCCTTATAGTTTTGTTGATTATTTCCTTCACTGTGCCAAGGCAATTCTGAAAAAGAAAAACCAAACTGGAGGCATCACAATTCTGGATTTCAAGCTATACTTCCCTTCCACCTCTCATTCCAAAGATAAAAGGCATAACTATACATACTTTGCATAGTACTCTGTGATGTGGATATACCATAAATGAATTCCACCAGCCAATTACTAATGGACAATTGGGTTATTTTTAATCTTTTGCTGTAACACATTATCTCTCAGTGAAACCCTTGTGCATCATATTTTTGACATTTTGCTAGTGCAATTTGGGGATTTATTTCACAGAAGTGGAGTTGTTGGATCAAAATATATATGTAATTGTGTTAAATACTGCTATATTTCCTTTCTTTTTACTTTATTTTTATTTTTTGTTTATTATTATTTTTTAATATATTTCCTTTGATAAGGTTTCTATCTTTCATATTCTTACTAGCAATATATGTAAGTACCAATTCTTTTACAGCCTTGGTAACAGTATTAGATGTCATATTTGGAAATTCCGTATTCTAAGAGGTGAGAAATAGCAGGTCAGTGTTATTTTTTAAAACTACTTTACTGACATATCACATGACATACAGTTTACCCATTTCTAGTAAACAGTGATTACTTTTACTATATTCAAAGTCTCATACAGTCATCACCACAATTTTAGAATATTTTTAACACCTCCCAAAGAAATCCAATATCCAATAGTAGCCATTCCCCGTGTTTCTCTGTCCACCCCCCAGTCCTGTGCAGCTCTTGCTCTATCTGTATGGATTTGCCTATTCTGGACAATACATATAAAAGGAATCATACAGGGATCCCTGGGTGGCGCAGCAGTTTAGCCCCTGCCTTTGGCCCAGGGCACGATCTTGGAGACCCAGGATCGAATCCCACGTCGGGCTCCCAGTGCATGGAGCCTGCTTCTCCCTCTGCCTGTGTCTCTGTCTCTCTCTCTCTCCCTCTTTCTCTGTGTCTCTCATGAATAAATAAATAAAGTGTTTTTTTTTTTTTTAAAAAAGGAAGCATACACTATGTGGACTTTTGTGACTGGCATCTTTCACTTAGCATAAGATTTTCAGTTTATTCATGTTGTAACATGTATCAGTATTTTTATTGCCAAATATTCTATTGTAAGGATATACCATATTTATTTATCCATTCATCAGTTAATGGATGTTTGTGTTGTTTCCACCTTATGCTTATTAAGAATTATGTTGTTATGAACATGGTATTCAAGTTTTTATATAGATATCTGTTTTGGGTTCTCTTGTCTCTGTACCTATGAGTGGGAATTCTGGGGTATGTAGTAACTCTATGATGGACATTTCTCTTGGGGATATAACTTGGCAGTGAAACTGTAGGGTAATATGGCAACTCTATGTTAAGTTTTTGAGGAAGTGCAAAACTATTTTATAAAGCAGCTTTAACATTTTACATTTCCATCAGCAAGCTATGAGAGTTCTAATCTCTCCATATCCTCACTTTTGTGTAGATTTAATTTGCATTTATCTTATGAGCAAATTTGAATATATTTTCATATGGTTAAAAGCTATTTAAATTCTTTTCTATCAACTGTCCATTTTCCTAGTCCATTTTTTTATAGTGCTGGTGTTCAGCTTTATATAGTAGTCTTTACTCTTTCTAATTTTAGAAACTGTTTATATATTAGGTATATATTAGGTTATTGCAGCTTTGTAAATATTTTTCATTTGATATACCCTATCTTGTTTTTGACATGCCAGTCCCTCTTTTCTTTTTTACTATAATGTGGTTATTTTTTTATCAAATTATTATTTTTCTTTTTAAAAATTATTTATTCGTTAGAGACACACATAGAGAGAGAGAGGCAGACACACAGGCAGAGGGAGAAGCAGATTCCATGCAGGGAGCCCAATGTGGGACTCGATCCTGGGACTCCTGGATCATGCCCTGGGCCGAAGGCAGGCACCAAACCACTGAGCCACCCAGGGATCCCCTTAAATTATGATTAACAAAGTTTTCCCCATTCCTAGTGTATAGAAGTCACCCAAATTTTATTCTAATTATTTATATGTTTTTATTTCTGTAAATATAGAAATCTGATCCATTTAGAATTTAGCCAACTGTACTATATGAGAAATAATGCAATTTTATCTTTTTTTCTATTTGTCTACCCATGTTTATCAGTGTCATTTATTGAAAAGAGTTCATATTTTTCATAGTGATTTGAGCTGCCAGCTTTATTGTATACTAAATTTGCACTTAAAATTATGTCTCTTTCTGGATTTTTCCTTTCTGCTTTATCGATTGTATTGACATAAGTATGATATTCAGTTTGAGCTGACCAGTAGTACCTTAGAAGTTTTATTTTTAAGGAATATGAAAATAACATTTACTTTCTTGTTACCTTACAGACTGGGAATCCAGGTGTGAGACCAAAAAGCTGTCCTCAAAAAGAGGAATTTTTGAAATAGAATCATCTCAATGGGAAATAATAGAACAGCTTAGAAGACATAAGTGTGAGTGTGAAAGTTTTCAAGATGTTAGGGAATGCAAAGACCAGGTTGAAAGCCAATTAGGAAATAAAGAGAGAGTTTTCAGGCAATTACTAATCACCTGTAAGGAAATTCCCAATTTTAGCCAAACCACATCCCTTACATTAAAAGAAAGAAGTCATTTTCCTGAGAAATCCTATGAATGTAAAGCATGCAGAAAATACTTTATCCATGGCTTTCAACTTTCTGAACATCAGAAAGTTCATTTTGATGAAAAATTCTGTGAATGTAAAGAGTGTGGAAAGGCCTTTATTCGAGGCTCAGAACTTATTTACAATCAGAGAATTCATGTTAAGAAACCCTATGAATGTAAGGAGTGTGGAAAAGCCTTTGTTTGTGCCTCACAGCTTACTTATCATCAAAGAATTCATACTGGGGAGAAACCTTATAAATGTAAAGAATGTGGGAAGGCGTTTATTCGTGGCTCTCATCTTACACAGCATCAAAGAATTCATACTGGCGAAAGACTCTATGAATGTAATGAATGTGGTAAGGCCTTTTTTCGTGGCTCTCAACTTACTTACCATCAGAGAGTTCATACTGCAGAGAAACCCTATCAATGTAAAGAATGTGGAAAGGCCTTTATTCGTGGCTCCCAACTTACTGAACATCAGAGAATTCATACAGGTGAGAAACCCTATGAATGTAAGAAATGTGGGAAAGCTTTTAGTTATGGCTCACAGCTTACTCTACATCACAGACTTCATACTGGTGAAAAACCCTATAAATGTAAAGACTGTGAGATGTCCTTTATTCGTGGCTCACAACTTACTGAACATCAGAGGATTCATACAGGTAGGAAACCACATGAATGCAAGCAATGTGGAAAGGCCTTTAACTATGGCTCTCAACTTATTCGACATCAGAGGATTCATACTGGTGAGAAACCGTATGAATGTCAAGAATGTGGGAAATCATTTATTCGTGGCTCACAACTTACAGAACATCAAAAAATTCACACTGGTGAAAAACCTTTTGAATGTAAGGAATGTGGGAAAGCCTTTATTCGTGGCTCACATCTTACTCAGCATCAGAGAATTCATACTGGTGAAAAACCCTATGAATGTAAAGAGTGTGGGAAGGCCTTTATTTATAGCTCACAACTGACTCAACATCAGAGAATTCATACAGGTGAGAATCCCTGTGAATGTAAGCAGTGTGGTAAGATCTTTATTTGTGCCTCACAACTTACTCTACATCAGATTTCTCATTCTGATAGGAAACCATATGAATGTAAAGAATGTGGTAAGGCTTTTATTCGTGGCTCACAGCTAACTTACCATCAGAGAGTTCATACTGGTGAGAAGCCTTATGAATGTAGTGAATGTGGGAAAGCCTTTATTCGTGGTTCACATCTCACTCAGCATCAGAGAATTCATACTGGTGAGAAACCGTACAAATGTAATGAATGTGGCAAGGCCTTTAATCGTGGCTCACAACTTACTCAACATCAGAGAATTCATTCTGGTGAAAAGCCTTATAAATGTAATGAATGTGGTAAGGACTTTAGACGTCATTCACACCTTATTCAACATCATAAACTTCATAATTGAGAAAAACTTTATGAAAATACAAATTTATCAAATCTTTTGTCTGCCCAGACAAAGCTTTTGTCTTCCAAAGCTGAGTGCCATTGACACTCAGCTTTGGAATATCAGATAATTAAGATTATGAAAAAGGAAATCCTTTTTTACTTTCACTGATAGTAACTGACTATCAGAAAATTTAAACAAAGGCTAGATTAATATAATGGAGAATCAGTTTCCATCATATTTCATTCTTTGTTAGACATTGGTGAATTCATACAAGAACACAACCTTAAAATTTAGGATTTTCTTGTTTGGCATTGTTCTCTTATTTACGTGATCTGAGCTCACCATTTACTATATGTGTATTCCTTTGGGAAAGTCAGTTAACCCCTGTTGCTTTAGTTTTTTCATTTATAAAAGGTTAATATCATTCTCATCATGATTTAAGGACATAAATGCATATAAAGCCTTAAAGCAATGTGTAATACATAGAATATACTTAATAAACATTAGTTATTATTGAAATTTTATGTTTATTCAGTATTTAAAATTTTCCTTCTAGGCTCAAGAGTAATTATTTTTTGATTAAAGTATAGTTGACATACAATGTTATATTAGTTTCAGTTGTTCACCATAGTGATTTGACAATTCTGTACCTCATTCTATACACACCACAATGTATGTGGTTATCATCTGTCACTACACAACATTGTTACAATAGTATTGACTATGTTCTATTGATTATGCTGTACTTCTCATTCCTGTGATTTATTTATTTTGTAACTGGAAGTTTATACCTTTTAATCATCTTCACCTATTTTATCTACCAATCCCCCCCTCCTCTGGCAACCACCAGTTCTGTGTATTTATGATTCTGTTTCTGCTTTTTGTTTTAAATTCCAGATATAAGTGAAATCAGATGATATTTGTCTTTCTCTGTTTGACTTATTTCACTTAGCCTAATGCCCTCTAAGTCTGTCCATGTTGTTGCAAGATGTTTCTTTTTATGGCTGAGTAATATTCCATTGTATATACATATGACATCTTCTTTATTCATCTATTGATGGACACTTAGGTTGCTTCCACGTCTTATTGTAAATAATGCTGCAATAAACATTGGGGTGCATATATCTTTTCAAATTAGTGTTTTCATTTTCTTCAGGCAAATACTCAGTAGGGGAATTACTGGATAATACGGTATTTCAATTTTTAATTTTTTGAGGAAACTTCATGCTGTTTTTCACAGTGGTTGCATCAATTTAAATTCCTATCAACAGTGCATTGGGGTTCCTTTTTTCAGTATTTTAATTATATAATATTATAGAATTCAAATGAGAGGAAGACCTTCCAAATACAGTACATAGGTAAAACTTTAATCAATCCTACTAATCTTCAGATAAATGACTTTGGAACAGAACATCCTAATATAATTAATGTGAGATTATACCTTGTTCTGAACATTAAATTTCTTACTTGAAGGAAACACTAAGCTAAAAAAATAAGTGGCTGTTACAAATGAACTTACAAACATTTGTGTGTAGGCTTTTGTGTGAACATAAATTTACATTTCCCTGGTATAAATGCCTAAGTGTGCAATTTCTGGGTCTTAGAGTCAATTCATTTTCTCTTATAAGAAATGAACAAATTATTTTTCAAAATGGCTTTCCCATTTACATTCACATCAGGAGCATATGAGTGACTCAGTTTTCAGCATTTGGTTTTGTCATCACTTTTGTTTTAGCCATTGTGATAGGAATGTAGTGATGTCTCTTTGTTGTCTTAATTTGCGTTTCCCTAATGGCTAAGGATTTTAATACCTTTTCATGTGCTTGTCATGGGTATAGCCATTTTGGTGAAATGTCTGTGTCTTTTACTCAGTTTTGAATTGTTTTATTTTTTACTGTTGGGTTTTGAAAGAGTATTTTTATATTCTAGATGATACTAGTCCTTTCCTATGTGGTTTTAAATACTTTTTCCTGGTGTGTATCTTTTTTTTTTTTTAATCCTTTTAATAGGGTCTTTTGAGGAGCAAAAGTTGTCAATTTTTTTTTTTTTTAAGTTTTCAATTTTGAGAAAGTCTTTCATTTTTTCTTTTATGGGTCTTGCTTTGGTGTCAAATTTAAGGACTCCTTGCCTAGCCCAGATTACAAAGATTTTTTCCTATGTTTTTGTATAAGTTTTTCATGATTTTATGTTTTACACGAGTCTAATCCATTTTGAGTTAATTTTCCATGTACAGTGAATGCTTTAACTTGATGGTGTCCGTTTGCTCCAGCACCATTTGTCGAAAAGACTGTTTCTTACATTAAATTGCATTTGTACTCTGTCAAAAATCTATCATATATGTTTGTGTATATCGTACTTCAAGGTTTTCTGTTCCCTTAAAATGATCTATGTGTCTATCCCTCTGCCAATATCACACTGCCTTGATTACTGTCATTTTCTAGGATGTCTTAATAGGATTTCTCCTACCTTATTTTTCAAGATGATTTACTTATTCTGAGTTTTTGTCATTTCATACAAATATACCTACAAGATCTTGCTGAGGTTTTAGTAAGCATTCAGTTTAGAAATAACTGATATCTTACTAAGTCTTTTAATCTAGGAGTCTAGTATGTCTCTCCATTTTTAGGTTACTATTGTTAGTTTAATTGTGTTCCCCAAAATATTCAGGTCGTAACTTCCAGTACTTGAGAGTGTGACCTAATTTGGAAATAGGGTCTTTGCTGATGTACTCAAGTTAAGATGAGGTCATATTGGATTGGAGTAGGCCCTATTCTAATTGCTGGTGTCCTTATAAGAAGATGGAAATATGGACACAAGCCCAAAAGGGAGGCCATGTGAAATCAGAGACAGAGATTGGAATGATGCATCTACAAGCCAAGGGACACAAAAGATAACTACTAACTACTAGAAACTGGAAGGGAAAGGATCCTCCACTGCCTTCAGAGAAACATGGCCCTGCCAATACCTTAATTTTGGACGTCTGTTCCTCAGAACTATAATACATTTTTGCTGTTTGAAAACACTAAGTTTCTGCTAATCTGTTATGGCAGCCCTAGAGAGCTAACTTTGTCCTTAAAATAATTTTTTTATTAGGGTTTGTAATTTGGGGCATACAGATCTTATACATGACTTGTGAGTGTAAATACTTAAGTGTCTCACTTTCTTTGGAAAAGTTCTACCTGCTGTTTTGAATTTCAGTTTTTACCTATTCATCATTAGTAAATACAAATTGTATAAATGTATATTGTATAAATTGTACAAATTGTATAAATGTATGTTGATCTGTGACTTTGCTGCAGAACTCACCAATTCTGGAAAGTTTTGTTTCGTTTTTTATGAGTTCCTTGGGATTTTCTACATAAACAGTCATGTCATCTATGAACTCATGAGTTCCTTGGGATTTTCTACATAAACAATCATGTCATCTATGAACAGTTTTCCAGTTTCCAGTTTTCTTCCTTCTTCCTTTTCCAGTTTGTTTTTGGTCTGTTTCTTTTATTTCTTTTTTTTTTTTTTTTGCCTTATTATGCTGGCTGTAACTTTTAGTGCTATGTTGAATAACACAGGTGAGAGCAGACATCCTTGCCTTTTTCCAGACCTTAGGAGAAAACATTCAATCTTTAACCATGAAGTACAATGTAAGCTATAGACTTTATGTAGATGTTCATTTACTTATTTACTTAAATTTAAATTCAATTTCCCAACAAATAGTATAATACCCATTGCTCATCACATCATGTGATGTGCCCTCCTTAATGCCCTACCCACCTCCTCTTCAGCAGTCTTCAGTTTGTTTCCCAGAGTTAAGAGTCTTTCATGGTTTGTCTTCCTCTCTGATGTTTCCCCATTCAGTTTCCCCTCCTTTCTTATGTCCCGTGCACTATTTCTTATATTCCACAGACTGAAACCATATAATTGTCTTTCTCCAGTTGACTTATTTCACTCAGCATAATACCCTCCAGTTCCATCCACATTTATATAGATGGTTGGTGTTCATCCTTTCTGATGGCTGAGTCCATTGTATACACATACCATATCTTCTTTATCCATTCTGAGATGTCAAAGGACATCACAGCCCCTTCCACAGTTAGGCTATTGTGGACACTGCAGTTATGAGCGTTGGGGTGCAGGTGCCCCTTCGTTTTACTACATCTGTATCTTTGGGGTAAATACCCAGTAGTACAGTTGCTGGGTCATACGGTAGCTCTATTTTTAACTTCTTGAGAACCTCCATACTGTTTTCCAGAGTGGCTGCACCAGGTTACATTCCCACCAACAGTACAAGAAGGTTCCCCTTTCTCCACATCCTCACCAACATTTGTTGTTTCCTGTATTGTTGCTTTTAGCCATCTGACTAAAGTTGTAAAGTGTAAAAAGATAAAGTGGTATCTCATTGTGGTTTTGATTTGTATTTCCCTGATGGCAAGTAATGTGGAACATTTTTTCATGTGCTTGTTGGATGTGTAGATCTTCTTTGGAGAAATGTCTGTTCATGCCTTCTGCCCATTTCTTGGCTGGATTGTTTGTTTTTTGGATGTTGAGTTTGATAAGTTCTTTATCAAAGAACACTTGGACACTAGCCCCTTATTTGATGTCATTTGCGAATATCTTCTCCCATTCTGTAGGTTGCCTTTTAATTCTATTGGCTGTTTCCTTTGCTGTGCAGAAGCTTCTTATCTTAATGAAGTCCCAATAGTTCCTTTTTGCTTTTTTCTTGCCTTTAGAGACACGCCTTGCAAAGAAGTTGCTGCAGCCAAGATCAAAAAGGTTGTTGCTGTTGATGGATTCCTGCCTCACATTTAGGTCTTTTCTCCATTTTGAGTTTATCTTTGTGTATGGTATAAGAAAATGGTCTAGTTTTATTCTTCCGGATGTGGCTGTTAATTTTCACAATATCATTTATTGAAGAGACCATCTTTTTTCCATTGGATATTTTTTCTTGTTTTGTCGAAAATTAATTGCTCATAGAGTTGATGGTCCATTTCTGGGTTCTCTATTCTGTTCCATTGATCTATGTGTCTCTTTTTGTGCCAATACTGCACTGTCTTGATGATTGCAGCTTTGTAATGCAGCTTGAAGTCAGGAATTGTGATGCTCCCAAGTTTGGTTTTCTTTTTCTACATTCCTCTCGCTATTCAGTGTCTTTTCTGGTTCCATACAAATTTTAGGATTATTTGTTCCGACTCTGTGAAAAATGTCCAGTGTATTTTCATAGGGATTGCATTGAATGTGTAGATTGCTCTGGGTAGCATAGACATTTTAGCAATATTTTCCAATCCATGAGCATGGAATGTTTTTCCTTCTCTTTGTATCTTCTCAAATTCTTTCATAAGTGTTCTATAGAGTCAGATTCTTTACCTCTTTGGTTAGGTTTATTCTAGGTATCTTACGGCTTTTGGTGCAGTAGTAAATGGGTTCAATTCCTTAATTTCTCGTTCTTCAGCCTCACGGTTTGTGTATAGAAATGCAACTGATTTCTGTGCAGATGCTCTTTTTGAAATTGAAGAAGTTCCCCTCTGCTCCTAACTTGAGAGGCTTTTTGAAAATATCATGAATGCATATTGTATTTTATCAAGACACATGATATGATTATATGATTTTTTCCTTCAACCTGTCTATATGGTGGATTACATTGATTTTTTGAATGTAGAACCAGTTTTGCATACCTGTAATAAATCCCATGTATAGTCATGTTTTATAATTCCTCATTGGAATTGATATGCTAGTATTTTGTTGAGGATTTTTCTAAGAATATGAAGGATTTCTTTCTTTCTCTTTCTTTCTTTCTTTCTTTCTTTCTTTCTTTCTTTCTTTCTTTCTTTCTTTCTTGTGTCGTTTTTTATCATATAATATTGGCTTCATAAAATGACTTGGGAAGTGGTTTTTTTTTCTATTTTCTGAAAGAAGTTGTATAAAATTTGTGTTCATTTTTCAGATGTTTGTGAAAATTTGCAATTAGAGCCATTGTCCTGAGGATTTTTAGGGAGATTTACAATTATAAATTCAGCTTCTCTAATGGTTTTCCAGTTATATGGCTATTTGGTATATCTACTTCATTGTAGTTGAGATTTGGTAGCTTGTGTATTTTTGAAAATTTATTTTATTTTTTATTTTTATTTTTGAAAATTTAGATTAGATATAAGACTAAGTAAGTGTAAGTAGTCTTACACTTAAAATTTTCCAGCCTCTTTCAACAATAAAAATTTTTTTTTTTAAGATTTTATTTATTTATTCATGAGAGACACAGAGAGAAGGGCAGAGACACCGGCAGAGGGAGAAGCAGGCTCCCTGCAGGGAGCCTGATGTGGGACTCGATCCCAGGTCTCCAGGATCATGCCCTGGGCCAAAGGCAGCGCTAAACCGCTAAGCCACCCAGGCTGCCCAACAATAAAATATTTGAAGCTCATTTTCTGAGGCTGGTAACAGATCAAGTGTCAAAATTGAACAAGCTCGTATTCCTTTATAATGATAAATATAAATATTCTAAATAAAATATAATATCTACCAATTAAAAGAATAAAAGGAATACCATTCCTCAAGAATGTGCATGATTTAATTTGTTGTAGATTAATTACATTTCAAGGGTTTAGAAATTATATTTCCAAGAGATGATTATGATGGAAAAATGATTTGATGTAGTCTCAAGCCATTTTAATTCTCTCAGTGAATGGTTTTGAAATATGTGTTTTTCAAGGTTCTTGAGGGTGGCCCAATTGCAGATACAGAATTTACATGGCCTTATGCAAAAAATGTAAATTAAAAGACTCATACAGTATTATTACCTACAGAAGTTCATTGAAAACACATTTTGGCTGAAAGCTTAATAGCCAAGTTTTAAAATTAATATTTGCTTTAAGACCAATGCAGTAGGAGAGGATCACCTTCTGGCATTCAGAAAATCTCAATTTAAATTTTTTTAAATGATTTTGTTAAATGATTTCAGGGATTTTTTTCATCATGAATTTTGAGGTGTTTTATTTAATTCATAATTCCCAAGTAGGACTTTTTGTTGAGATAATAGCCACGGTGAAATTAAAATAACACTGAGAATTATATTTAATTTTTTAGATGTTCAAATTATCAGTGCCAGTATCCCAATAGTTCTACAAAGATTTCAATTATCTAATTTATTAATTTGCCTTTTGTTATTTGTATTATAAATTCATTGACTCTGAAAAGGCATGAAGTTCTTCCTAAAGTCATCTAGTGAAGATACATTCTCCTAATATTATTGTTATGTGTCTTATTGTTTAATAAATTATTGATATCTACAACTTAAATACACTGTGTAACTTGCCAATTGAGTTGGAAGGTTGGTCATTACATACCAAATAAATATTAGAGAATCATAATTCATGCAAATTTAGCAATATTGCTATGGAGTCACAAAAGCCCTGCATTGTTACCTGTGCTACCATCCCATTTTGCTCAGGTTTTGTAATTTATTACATCACATAAACCTTTCACCACCCAGTGGATTGCATGATTGTCTCAAAGAAAAATATTTTCATGATGATATGTAACAGTAATGTACCATGTGCTATCTTAAAATTTTTTATTTTGAATTCTTTTACTTAGGACCATATCTCTGTGTTAATTGAATTCCATAGACAATATGTTAGTTTAAAATTTCCTGTAGTACATTTCAACTAATACTATAACTCAGATGATATTAGAAAAAAAGATTCTGTCAAACAAGCCTGTAAATCATGGCATGTTTCACATCACTTTTTGGAGCAGTAAGTTAATTTTACTTCATCAGGACTATAATAAATATTGTAGTAAAGCCATTTTTAAAAATTTTAATCTATCATGCACCAAACTTACTTGACCATGAATCCCTTCTTACAATACCTGTTGATATCTTTTGCATGTGAATTATTTTTGTAAATGCTGCTCTGGCTAAATGAAATAACCTCAAAGGTGGAAACTCTAATAAAACATTATAGCTGGTGGCCAACTAAGTTTATGAGAGAGCAAGTTACTTTCTCTGTAAACTAATCACTTTCTTTTTCTACATATAGAACCCTCTTAAAAAAGGGAAATTCCTGGATGTAATGATCTTTCTTCACAGTCTCTTCTTACTCTTCTCTCTACTCCAATTCTTAGTTCAACTTAAAGAGATATTAGAAACAAACAAAAAGCAAACAAGAAAACAGGTTTGGAATTTTAAAGGTGTGGCAATGAAATAAATGGCTTTATCATTGATATATTTAGTCCATAAATCAAGTTCTCAGAATTGGAGATTATTTTCTAAGGTGAGTTTTATAACAAGTAGAAGAATAAAGATAGTCAAATGGGTGATTATGCCATTACTTTGTTCTCTATTTCTAACAGTTTCTTACTTATTCTCAAAAGAAATATTAAAATTAAATATATTTTTAGTTTTTCTTTTCATATTTGACTGAGTTGCTTTTCTGAAATTACATATTGCATTTACCTCCAAAACAAGAAATTATAGCAAATATACCTATAAGAACAAGAAAATATGACTTCCTAAACTAACAAGAGCCTCAGGAGTCCTCTTCTGTAGCTTTCTTTATGTTTAAATGTACACATTTATACATGTTTTTTTTTTTCTTGGTTGTGGATATTTATATAAGCAGGATCACTGTATGGGACATCAGTCTGCAACTTTTCCTGTAAAATACATCACGGACATGTTTCCAGGTACATATAAATCTAACTCATTTTAATGTTGTTAGCTGCAGAATTCTACAAATGGAGAGGCATTATATGTTCAAGTCGTTTCTCTGTTGATGAACACGTCGTTTCCACTTCCTGGCTGTTTAAAACAATTGTCAATAAACGTCTTTATACATAAATACTTGCATACGAATGTTTTGATTTCTGTAAGATAGATTTTTATATCAGATTTGTTAAACAGGATGTATATTTTTAAAGATATTTATTTATTTATTTGCTTATTTATTTATTTGAGAACAGCAGGGGGAGGGGCAGAGTGAGAGGATCCTCAAGCAGACTCTCTACTGCTCCAGGAGCCTTTCATGGGGCTCAATCCCAGGACCCTGAGATCATGACCTGAGCCAAAATCAAGATTTGGAACTCAACTGACCACCCATTAGCCACCCAGATGCCCCCCCACTTTTAAAATTGTAATTGCTAGTAACATTACTTTCCAGATATAGCACATTTGGTGTCCTCAACTGTTTGAGTTGCACTTTTTCCCACAATTTAACAGCACTTAGTGCTCTTTGTCGGTCTTTCTAATGAAAAATAATATCATTGCTTTAATCTGAATTTGTTTAAATATTGAGTAGATTTGCTTACCAGCCATTTGAATTTTACGTAAATTACCTGTGGATAGGGTACAATTCTATTGTATTTTTCTCTTTAATTTGTAGAAGTTTTTTGTGTTTATGGCTATTAATCATATGGGTTACAAAAATAATTTTTCACTCTATCTTGTATTTTTAATATATCCTGTGTCATATAGATTTTGTTTTTACTTTTATAGAATCAAATATAATCTACATAGAATGTTTCCTACACCTCAAAATTATTCACATTTTCCAAAATATCTTCTAATATTTTTTGTATTTAAAAAAAATTTTTAGCTAAATTTTTCCACCAACTTTTTATACTGAAGATTTCTAAAACCAGCTAAAATAATAGTGAAACAAAAAACATCCATCACATCCTAGACTGACTTGGTTGTTAACATCCTGCCACATTTTATTAATGTTACATTTCACTCCTAGATCCATCATGCATAATCTAAAAATAAGGAAATTGTTTTAATTATAAGAGCATGACATTAGAAAGTTAAAAATAATTCCATAAGTTCCCAAATTATCACAAAACTGGCTTATAAAATGTTTTTCTAAATAAGCATCTGATCAAGACTCTCATAATCTCTTCAATCAGAACTGTCACTACCATCATTTTTTTTTTGGTAATTTTTTTTTTGATACTACCAGTTTTAGAATCTAGGTAGATCTACCTCTGTTCTCCATATTTATGTTTTAACTTGTTCTTTTAAATTTTTTGTTATATTTCTAAGGAAATATCTCTTTAATTTTTGTAGTAATCCTGTCTGTCCAATCTATTGTACTTTTTCATAAAGAATTTTCATGAGAGACACACAGAGAGAGGCAAAGACATAGGCAGAAGGAGAAGCAGGCTCCCTGTAGGGAGCCTGATGTGGGACTCAATCCCAGGATCCCGGGATCATGACCTGAGCCAAAGGCAGATCAACCACTGAGCCACCCAGGTACCCCCTATTGTACTTTTAAACTATTATATTTTTCTTAATATTTTTACTTTTAATGACTTTTGTTACTTGTTAAGTATTACAATTATCTTCCCTTCTTTTAGATGATTTACATATGTTTTAAATTATTTCATCTGAACCAATAATTCTTCATTTGTCATATCTTGTTCTGTTTATCTATTATAGTATCTATACTTATTAGATATTTCATTATCTTGGACTGTGAGTTATTTTTCTACACAGTATTAGCTATCCTACCTAATCATATGTGCTGAGGAAGATCCCAAACCAGACACTTTAAAGAAAGGAGGAGCTGAACCTCTGGATATAGAATGTTAATAACCACACAACAACTATACTTTTTATTTGCTGCTGCTTTTTCCAGGTAAGCCTCCTTTAAACTCATTGAAAGCAGCAACCAGTTAACCATCTTTGGGGATTTGAAATGAAAGGGGATAAATGAAAGTAGCTGATTTAGTCAATGTTTTCATGCCCTGTAGTTAATGGCACTGACGGAGAGCCGCCTGGATTGTTGCAGTTGATATCTGTGGCAATAGGGCAAGTAATGATAATCCCAAAATAGTGTGAACAAGAGACAATAGCAGAATTTAAAGCTTTCCCAATCTGTTCCCATACTTCACTAAACAAAAGTCTCTAACCCATGTTGCCAACCTCTCTACTTCCTCTTCTCCCACATAAATACACCAGTCAATCTCAGAGGTTTTTGTTGTTTTTGCTGTTATACCTCAGATCTTGTTTTACTTTCAGTTCAGGGTGTCTTGAGAATTGATTTTTCTGGAAGGAGCCAGCAGTCCATGCAAGCTCACCATCTGTATGTCAGTAATTGGAAGTACCATCTTAATGAGCAACTCCCAGTCCTTTATATCCCAACACTCGTAAGACTGATATTTCCTATTCCTATTTTTTGCTATCACCACAAATATCCAAGGACTCCTAGGTCATCCTTAACCCCTCAGACTTTAACTCACATGGTACTCTATAGCCCTCTTTACTCCATTTTCCTCCCTTGTCCAACTCTAGAAACCCTATACTTTCTGGTACTTGCACTGCTATCAACATAATTACCCATGACCTCAACAATTTCTCTTTCTCTCTTGCCCTAACTGAAACCTGGCTAATATCATTCCCTGAAGACTGCTTCTACTGTCTCCTTCCTGGACAGTGGCCATTTTCTTTTCACATTGATCATGACAGTGGGCCTTGGGGGTACAGGGGAACTGGCTCTCTTGCTACTCACTTTTGCTTACAAATGATATTTAAAATATTACTTTTTAAAATTGCCCAGCTTGACTCTCAAGACATCAGATGCTAACATCTATTAATGCCCATGAGTCTTCTCACAAATTCACTAAGGATTTAAGCCTCTGGTTCACTCCTAGTCATTTCAACATTACTCCTGTCATTTTAATATACATGATCTATCCAAAAGCCTTTTCTTTCAGTTATGTGACCTCCTATTCTCCAGCGTTTTTACCTGAGTGAGTCATTCCCAGATTAATACCTATATCTGCACATTATCAATGCCTCCATCAATTCAATTTCAACTATACAACTCTTTGGACATCAACTCCATATTGTTAGCACACTTGCTCTAAAACTCTCCTAATTCCAAAAATTCATGAATCCCACATAGATCTACATTCCACTAAATTTTTAAAAAAAATTTTAAAGTTTTTTAAAGGGGCACCTGGGTGGCTCAGTGGTTGAGCATCTGCCTTTAGCTCAGGTCATGATCCCAGCGTCCTGGGATTGAGTCCCGCATTAGGCTCCCCTGTGTCTCTGCCTCTCTCGGTGTATCTCTCATGAATAAATCAATAAAATCATTTTAAAAACATTTTTTAAAAATTTAAGTTCCAATTAGTTAATATACAGTGCTACATTAGTTTTGGGTGTACAACATAGTGATTCAACAATTCCATAATCACCTAGTGCTCATCACAGGTGCACTCCTTAATCCCCATCACCTATTTAGCCATCACCCACCCCTATCTACTCTGGTAAACATGGTTTGTTCTCTACAGTTGAAAGTCTGTTTCTTGGTTTGTCTTTTTTCCCTTTTGTTCCTTTTTTAAACTAAACAAGTAAAATCATATGGTATTTGTCTTTCTCTGATTTATTTCACTTAGCATTATATTCTCTACCTTCATCCATGTCATTGCAAAGGGGGAAGATTTCATTCTTTTTATGGTTGAATAATATTCCAATCTCTCTCTCTCTCTCTCTCTCTCTCTCTATATATATATATATATATATATATATATATATATATATACACCATATCTTCTTTATCCATTTATTAGTTGGTGGACACTTGTAAATAATGCTACTATGAACATAGGGGTGCATGTATCTCTTTGAATTAGTGTTTTTGTATTCTTTGAGGAAATACCCAGTAGTGCAATTGCTAGATCATAAGGCAGTTATATTTTTAACTTTCTGAGGAAACTCCATACTGTTTTCCACAGTGGCTGCACCAGTTTGGATTCCCACTAACAGCGTACAAGGGTTCCTTTTCTCCACATCCTCACCAACACCTATTGTTTCTTGTGATATGATTTTAGCTGACAATTGTGAGGTGATATTCATTGTAGTTTTGATTTGCATTTCCCTGATGATAAACATCTTTTTATGTGTCTTTTGGCCATCTGTAGGTCTTCTTTGAGAAATGTCCATGTCTTCTGCCCATTTTTAAATTGGATTGTTTTCTGGGTGCTGAGTTATGTAAATTCCTTATGACACATTGAATTTTATAATTTTGTCACTGTCCTTCACCCTCTCGCATCCTCACTTCTCTATTTAAATTGTGGTCCATTATTAAAACCCTTGATTTTCATTGCTTTACTTTTTTCTGTGGTTAAAACCACAGATGAACATAGCTAAGAAAAAAACACATAACCATAAAGACATAATAAAATTATACACTAGCTGCATAACCAATTAGTTTTACAGACTATATATCTCATTAAATATAGGAAAAGTTTGACTATAATTTCTAACAAAAAGGACTTATGTCTAATCTTACTTTTTAATTATTAAAAATGTCAATCATATTTTGATACATGTGCACACATATATATGTATTAAGAAACTATCATACTCATTCCTTTACCAAAAAACCCTGAATTTTTAGTCATGTGCTAAATTGCATTATTACAAATTAATCCAGTAAAACCCTGCCATAAATGGAATCCAAAAATTCAATTACATAAAATGCAGGTTTAGCTATTGTTAGGTTAATGAAATATAGTATTTTTAGTTGCCATGTTATCACAAAGAGCATTACACAGAGCTAATACTACCCTGTACTGACAAAGTCCCAAATGATCATGAATCTATCACTTTTTTACCTCTTTCCTCACGAAAAGAAGAACTTTTTAGCCTATTCCCCTTGAAAAGAAGCTGGATAGAAGATAGTACCCAAATGCTAATTGTTATATCCAATGCTTCATCATTGGACATATTAAGGACACAATAAGACCTTTCGTCATAAGAAAACTCATATTTATCTCATTTTATAATTTAGAGAATGAATAAACTATATCAGGCAGCATAATTTTAATCTTGAGTGCTTTCTACCTTACAAAGTGTTCTAGAATCTATTTTTTAGTTTTGTAAAATTTCCATACTTTGAAGACTTTCCTACAAAAAATAATACAAATGGGATGAGATAGAAAGATATCATCAAGACCTAAGTCAGTACTGTTTCTGACAAGGAAATTAGGCAAACACTAATTGAACACTTAATAGTACCAATCACTCCTCTAAACCAGTTACATGTAACTACTCATTCTCAAAAAATCAGCAACTAAGTAAGGTTTTGGTCTCATCTTTAGGTGATAAAACTGAGGTAGTGACAGTTTAAGTACTTGCTCCTGGTACATAAAGTGATGGAGCCAGGACTGAAACTCCTTTACCTCTAAAGTCTGTGCATTTACTATCAGAATTAACTAATGGGGACATTAATTATCAGTATAAACTAATGGGGATATATCCCAGGATATCACAAGTGACAAAAGTAAAAAAAAAAAAAAAAAAAAACAAAACGGATGGAGGCAATAAAGAATGATTTGATATATTTAAGTATTAACTGACGGAATAATGTTCTAGAAGACACAGAAAATAAGGGATCAAAAATAGAAAAGATATATATTTTTGAGAAGAGAAACACTTTTTGACCACAAGTCAAAGTAAAGAAGATATAGGGAAAACGATGGGTCACAACTTCAAAATTATGCCAAAGCAATTTACTTTGTGCCCATGAAAATTATTATCCTCTGAGAAATTAATAAGTCTTATAAGTGAAAGACTACATTATATAATAAATTTTGTTAATTTTGTGTCCTAATTTGTGTTTCCTTTGAAGGTCAGATTCAAATTTAAAGCTCAATTCTAAATTAACTTATTTCTGTATATTCTAATTGCAGTTTTAAAAAAGATTTTATTTATTCATGAGAGACACAGAGAGAGGTAGAGACAAAGGCAGAGAGAGAAGCAGGCTCCCTGCAGGGAGCTCGATGCCGGACTCAATCCCAGGACCCTGGGATCATGTCCTGAGCTGAAGATAGACACTCAACCACTGAGCCACACAGGCATCCATCCCTCTAATAGAAGTTTCTCCTAGTCTTACTAATTTGTATTAGGAGTAATATTTTTTCCTGATTGATTTGTATCCATTTAGGATTTTTCAATTTATTGTTGAGATTATTGACCTACTTAATCTGCAGTGCAGAATAAAGTAGTAAAAAAAAAAAAAAACCCACCAAAAAACCTGCATCATTTAAAACCCATGTGGGACTTGATCATTTCTTCCTGGGAGAGAACAGAATCCTGAAGTGGCCAAGATGGGCGATAGGTGAAAAAGATCCATGAAAAATCAGGCTGAGTAGCACCAGACAAGTCACACTAGAAATCTTCAGGTAAATAAGGTCAATTACCTTGTGGGGGAACAATCTTAAGATCCATCAAAAGCCAAGATTAACCACAGTTTGGAGGCACCAATATATACAAGCATGACTGACAAAAGCCTATGGAGCTTCAATGTGAATTTTAAAACTTATTTTAAGATGATAAGTATAACAAGGTATTTTTAAAGACAACCCCATACTTTTAAAAAATCCATTTATCCTATTTCAAACTTAGAGAAAAGTTGTTAGTATAAAGAACTTTTTCCCCTGAACCATATGAAAGTAAATTGCTGACCTAATGCCACATTATCCCTGAAGATGCTGTGAATTTCCTACAAACAAGGACATGTCCTTACATAACCACAGTATAATAACCAGAATCAAGAAATTAACATTAATACATTACTATCATTTATATTAGTTCCCATCCAAGTCTCACCAAGTGTAACAATAATGTCATTTGCACTAAAGGATCCAGTTCAGAATCACACATTGTGTTGAAATGTCATGTCTCTTTAATCTCCTTTAGTCTGAAAGGTTTTGTCTTGCCCTTTTATAATCTTGACATTTTTGATGACTTTGAAGTTAGTCTGTGGAGAATGTCTCTCAATTTTTTTTTTTTAATGTTTCCTCATGATCAGCTTATGTATTTTGGAAGGAATGCCAACAGAAGTGATGCTGCATTCTTCTCAAGTCATATAGGTAGGCACATGATAACAATTTGTCCCATTACTGGTGATAGTCTTTTAATCAATTAATAAGGTATACCTGCCAGTCTTCTCCACTGTAAAATTACTCTTTTTCCCTTTGTAATTAGTAAGGATTTTACAGGAGGAGGTATTCTGAGACCACATAAATATCTCATCCTTCAGCAAAATTTCAATTTATTAATTTATATCAGCATGGACTTGTGATTTCCTATTTCATTCAAAGCTTATATTCTATTACTTTTATTATTTATATTAGTATTGGGTTTGTCCCAGATTTTATTTATTTTTTTTATTTAATTTTTTAATTTTTATTTATTTATGACAGTCACACACACACACACACACACACACACACACACACGAGAGAGAGAGGCAGAGACACAGGCAGAGGGAGAAGCAGGCTCCATGCTGGAGCCCGACGTGGGACTCTATCCCGGGACTCCAGGATCGCGCCCTGGGCCAAAGGCAGGCGCTAAACCGCTGCGCCACCCAGGGTTCCCCCAGGTTTTATTTTAGAGAGAGAGAGAAAGACAGGGAGAGAAGAGAGAGAGCATGAGTGGGCAGAGGGACAGAGGAAGAATCTCCAACAGCGCTTGATCTCATGACCTTAACATCATGACTTAAGCCAAAATCAAGAGCCAGACGCTTAACCAACTGACCCACCCAGGTACCCTGCTGTGGCCTTTTAGTAATCAGTCCCTATCATTTTTTGAGCACATCCTCACTTTCACAAACAGGATGTTCCATCTTTTATTTGCTCTGCCCCAATACTGGAATCAATCATTTCTTTTTTTTTTTTTTAAAGATTTTATTTATGTATTCATGAGAGACATTAGAGAGAGAAGCAGAGACATGAGCAGAGGGAGAAGCAGGCTCCCTACAGGAAGCCCATTGCGGGACTCAATCCCAGAACTCTGGGATCACACCCTGCAACAAAGGCAGATGCTCAACCGCTGAGCCACCCAGACATCCCTAGAATCAATCATTTCTTAAAAGAGCCTATTAGTGAAGAAAATGGTATTTGGAGGCCATGCTCTGGGTGCTAGCATGCTTATTTGCTACTGCAGTGTCACTGTTACCAGGCCCCCTCAGTGGACAAAGCTAATAAATATGAATACACACACATATTGCATACACACATTTACAGCCATACTTATTTTTATATCTATGTATCTATAATGAAAATAAGTTTGCACTAATAAAACTCTAATCTAAAACCACTCAGTTCTAATTGTTTCCTTTTCCATATGTGTAACTCCCTTCCCTGACAAAAAAAAAATGTTCATTATCCTTGAATATATAGTTATATGTGATGTATCTTCCCGGAAGTAATCAATACCCCATTGCAACTGCCATACTCTCCCTGGACAGATACTCCTCACCATGCTCAGGCTCTTGCACAGTTCTATAGAGCCATCGTGGCTTTACTGACATATATGCCTACCTTGCTCAGTTCCACCTAATAGCTTTAGGATTAAATTGCTAGGAAGAGAATGAAAAGTAAAGAATCTTTCCCAGGTAGGTCAGAGAGACGTGATGTGAAAAGGACTAAACCTATTGTTGTTGACTTTAAAGCTGGAGGGAGCAGGCCATGAGCTAAGGCATGTGGCAGCTTCTAGGCTGGTAACAGTTCTCACCTTATAGCCAACAAAAAAATGAAGATTCAGATCTTCAGATATAAGTAACTAAATTCTGCCAATAACCCAAATAAGCAGGAAACAGCTAAAGCCTCCAGAAAATAACACAGCCCTGCTGATATTTGATTTTAGTGTGGTGAGAGTCATACTGGACTTCTGGCTTACAAAACTGTAAGATAATAAATTTGCATTTTTTCAAGTCACTAAATTGTGGGAATTGGTTACAGCAGCAAGGGAAGACTAATATAATGGTCATTTAATTTCCACCACAGGCTCCACCTCTACTGTTGAAAATACCATTTATAACATGATACTGCAACAACTTGATATCTCTATAGAAAAAAAAAAAAACAAACCTCACCCCCCATCTGACACCATGAACAAAAATTACTTCAAGATTAGCCCTAGAAAACAATTATAAAGTTTTCAGAAAAAACATAGGTAACTATTTAAATATTTTTAAAATGTGGCAGTAGACAAGTTTCTTAAGTCAAAGAGAGTAATAACTATCAAAGAAAAACGTTGATAAATTAAACTTTGTAATAAAGCCTTTTACTCATCAAAAGACACTATTAAAAAATAACTAGGAAATCCGAAGAGTACAAAAAATATCCATAAAGCATTTGTCTTACAGAGGCCTGGTATCTAGGATATATTAGAACTTATATAACTCAACAATGAAAATGTGATCAGTTAAAAATGGACAGAAAATATGAGCAGAGGAAATGTTCAAATAGTTATTAAGTACATAAAAAAAGTGGTCAGCCTCAACAGTCATTAGGGAAAGGCCAATTAAAACACCATGAGACACTACAGAACACCAATGAGATACATATCCAGAATGATAGCACTAAATGTTGGTGAAAATATAGGGCAACTAAAACTCTCATACATTATTGTTGGGAGTGTAAACTGGTACAGCTATTTTGGATAAAATTCTAGCAGAAACTTTAAAGCTGAACTTACACCTACACACTATATCCAAACAATTATACTCCTAGGTGTTTATTCAAAAGAAATGAAAAAATAGAGGCACCTGGGTGGCTCAGTCAGTTAAGCATCTTCCTTCAGCTTAGGTCATGATCTTGGGGTCTTGGGATCAGCCCTGTGTCAGGCTTCCTGCTCAGCAAGGAATCTGCTTCTTCCTCTGCCCACACCCCTGCCAGTTGTGCTCATGCTCTTGCTCTCAAATAAATAAAATCTTTCCAAAAAATGAAAAAATACATTCATAAAAAGAATGTTTATAACAGCATTATAATAGCAAAACACCTGGAAACATCGCAGGAATCTATCAATAGGAGGATGGATAAAGAAACTGTGATGTAGTCAATGAAATCCAACTCTGTAATAACTATTTAGATACACACACACATCACAACATGGATAAATTTTAACAATGCTATACTGGGGAACTGACTGGAAGGAGCACGAGGGAACTCTTTGATAGGATTTTGGTTTGCACAAGTGTATGAATTTGTCAATGTTCTTCAAATGATAAATTTAAGATAAGGGTGGTTCACTGCATACACATTTTACCTAAAAATCTGTAACAAAATAATTGAACTTTAATTAGTAATATGCATGCTAAAGTGTTTAAGAGTAAAATATACTGATGTCTGTAACTTAATTGAAACACATAAAAAAATTGACCAACTCATGGATAAATACACGGCTAGATGGATAGCTAACTATAGGATAAAGCAAATATAGCAAAGTATTAATTGTAGTGTCTAGGTGGTGAATACTTAGATATTTACTATATAATTCTTTGTTTTTTATGTTTGGAAATTTTCATAAGAAAATGTTGGTGAATACATATACAAAAAATAACTGCCAATCCATAATTTTGTATACAATGAAAATATCTTCTAAGAATTAGGGGATCTCTGAAAATGTTTACCTACTCACTTGACCCAGAAAACCCCACAAAATCATGCAAATCAAGAATTCAAATCTTCATGTTCATATTAAGAACACTTGTGAAACTGCCAAAGCTATTGTATGCATATCTGAAAAAGCCACCAAGGGGATCCCTGGGTGGCGCAGCGGTTTGGCGCCTGCCTTTGGCCCAGGGCGCGATCCTGGAGACCCGGGATCGAATCCCACATCCGGCTCCCGGTGCATGGAGCCTGCTTCTCCCTCTGCCTGTGTCTCTGCCTCTCTCTCTCTCTCTCTCTCTCTCTGTGACTATCATAAATAAATAAAAATTAAAAAAAAAAAAGCCACCAAGTCTCTGAAGGATATCACTTTACAGAAGCAACTTGTGCCATTCTGTCATGACAACGGTAGAGCTGGTAAGTGTGCCTAGGCCAAACAGTGTGGTTGGACACAGGGTTAGTGCTAAATTATTGTACATGCTTAAAAATGCAGAGAATAATGATGGACTTAAGGATTTAAATGTAGCTTCTCTGGTCATTAAGCACTTAGATGCAGTGCAGAAATTATAGAACTCGTGGTCAGATTAATCCATACATGAACTCCCTGCCACACTGAGATGATCCTTACTGAAAGAGAAGAGATTGTTCCTAAATCAAAAGGAGAGGTTGTACAGAAGAAAAAATATCCCAGAAGAAATGGAAGAAACAAAAGCTTATGGCCTGGGAATAAATTAAATATAAAATGGAAATAAAAGAATACACACATGCACATGTGTGCATGGACGTATGTGCACATATACACATGTAACTAAAACCACAATGATGGCATTTAAGTTGGTAGAAGCAATGACTGGTATAAAGTATTCCAACATCATTACACTGTTGGGCAGGAAAAATGGTAAGTTTAGATTGTGATAACTTAAGTATGTCCTACTAAATTTAAGTTTTAGCAAAAGCACCAGAATAATGCAAATATATACCTTCCAAAAGAGGAGGAAATAAAAGAAGGGAGAGGGGAACAATCTAAAGGAACAAAGGAGGGAATCCCTGGGTGGCTCAGTGGTTTAGTGCCTGCCTTTGGCCCAGGGCGTGATCCTGGAGTCCTGGGATTGAGTCCCACATCTGGCTCCCTGCATGGAGCCCGCTTCTCCCTCTGCCTGTGTCTCTGCCACTCTCTCTCTCTCTCTGTGTGTGTCCCTCATGAATAAATAAATATTTAAAAAATAATAATAATAAAATAAAGGAACAAGGGAGGGAAATGAAAACATCAAAGTTACATAATTAAACAGAAAGGCTGAATATGAGGGAACAAAAACAATTAGCCAAAATACTAAGCAAAAGAAAGGTGATGTAGATATATTAATATTGGATAAAATAGACTTTAAATAAAAGCATTGTTATAAAAAGATCAAGAACAGGGGTGCCTGGGTGGCTTAGTCAAGTATCTGCCTTCTTATAACCTTAAGAATTTATGTTAGAAGTATAAAAAAGTAGTTACCTAAGTATCCAACTTAAAATGTGAGAAAAAAATGGCAGAACAAATTGAAAGAAAGTAAAGAAAAAATAAAGAATACAAAATAAAGGGAATGGTAAAAGTTATATAATCAAAAAGATTAATAAGGCCCCAAATAAGTTTTAGTGTTATCATGTACCTAAAATTATTATAACACTATGTTAAAAGCATGTATATAGTGCAGATAATAAAAATGACCAACAACAAAAAAATGACCAACAAAATTGAATAAAGAACCCCCTAACAGTTCTATCTATCTATCTATCTATCTATCTATCTATGTATCTATCATATACATATATAAATATATGATAACCTAATTTATGACTGTAAGAGGGGAAAGGGTAGCCTTTTCATAATGCAAGACAACTGGTATACAAACACACAAATTGTACCCCTCCTTTGTCTTACAGAAAGAGATCGATTCCAAGAGATTTTATGAGAAAAAAAAATGTGTAAGGCAAAACTATAAAGCTTTAAGACAGAAAACTAAAATTATGACCTTGGTATAGAGAAGAATTTTTCAAAAGATTTTAGGAGTATGTGCAAAAAATAAAAATAAAAAAGTATGTGCACACCGTGCTGCACCTGAGTCAGGGAGGGGCAGAGGGAGAGAATCCTCAAGCAGACTCCCCATGGAGACAGGTCTCAATTCCCCAACCCATGAAATCATGACCTGAGCTGAAACCAATAGCCGGTTACCCAACCAACAAAGGCACCCAGGTGCTCCTAGAGAAGAATTTCTTTTCTTTTCTTTTTTTTTAGAGAAGAATTTCTTAAACAAAATGCAAACAATTACAAGCCATAAAGAATAATTAAATAAACCTGACATTAAAAGAGTACTTCTACTTATTAAAAGATTACTAAATAATGAAAAAACAAACTATAAACTAGAAGGCATGTTCAATCATAAACACCTAAACAAATTTAAAAATAAATTTCTAAAACTAATAATAAAAGATAACCCAAGAAAAAATGAACACAGGACTTTATTTTTAAGATTTTATTTATTTATTAGAGAGAGAGATCACGAGCAAGGGGGAAGGGCAGAGGGAGAAGCAGACTGAGCAGGGAGCCCTACTCAGGACTCAATCCCAGGACTTTGGGATCATGACCTGAGCAGAAGGCAGACACTTAACTAACTGAGCCACTCAGGCCCCTGAGCACAAGACTTTAATAGGCATTTCACAGAAGAGGAATGGCCAGTAAACATATGCTTAAAAAGAAAAGAAAAGAAAAAAAAAAGCTCAACCTCAATCAGGGAAATGGAAAATAAAACCAGAAATAGGTGCTATTTTCATATCCATCTACCAGATTGTACTAAACCCAAAATTCTGACAATTTCAAATGTTAGTAAAGAATATAAACTGGAAAATCTCCTGTGGAAAATACTGCACATTTCCTAGTAAAGTTGAAGGCATATGCATGTTCCAAATACCCTACGTTCAGTAATACAATATTCCTAAAATATATCCTAGAGCAGTGGCTGGTAAATTCTAGCCCACGGCCTAAATCCTGCTGCCTGTCTTTGTCAATAAAGTTTTATTGGAAGACAGCTACACTCATTTTTTAAAAAAATTTTTTATGATAGTCACAGAGAGAGAGAGAGAGAGAGAGAGAGAGAGAGAGAGAGAGAAAGGGGCAGAGACACAGGCAGAGGGAGAAGCAGGCTCCATGCACCAGGAGCCTGACGTGGGATTCGATCCCCGGTCTCCAGGATCGCGCCCTGAGCCAAAGGCAGGCGCCAAACCGCTGCGCCACCCAGGGATCCCTACTCATTCTTTTACCTATTCTTTTACCTACTGTTCAGGGGTGCTTTCCTGCTACAATAGTAGAATTGAGTAGCTGTGACAGAGACGGTCTGGCCTACAAAGCTTAAAATATTTCTTGTATTTCCTCTTACAGAAAGTTTTCCAACCTCTGCCCTACAGCAATGTCTGCATATCCATTAGTGAACATGTACAAGAACGTTTATAGCAGCACTGCATTATCAAACTTTGAAACAACTTATATTTCTATTGAGAATGAGTTAAAAACTGGTAAAATACAATAGGACACCATACAACAGTGAAAGTGAATGATAGCTATAGCTAAATCTCAGGATCTTATATTGACAACAACAACAACAAAAAAGGCAAGTCACAGAATATAAAATATTTAAAACTCAAAAATATGCATAGCTAAACAACATATTTTGGTTCAAACTGTAGCTGACACTATAAAGAAAAGTGACAGAATTTTAACACAAAACCCCAGATAATTATTGTATTTGAGAGGAAAGGTTTAAAAGGATTAGTAATGGGGATAAATGTCTAGGTATCTTCAAAGTTAACAGTAATGTTCTCTTTCTTAGAATAGGTTGTAGGTATACAGGTTTTTGTTACATTGTGAATGACTATTATACTTTACATACATTTCATAAACTTTTGTAACTACTCTATTTAATAGAAACCATTAAAAAAAACTATCATTGAAAGCTACAAATTAAAAGAGGGAACGAAAGCTAAATTATTTTGGTAAGTCATACTGAAGTGGACTCCATTTTCCCAACTGGACTGGAATTTTTTTCTTTTTTTAATAACCTCAGTATGGGGTTTTTTGTTTTGTTTTGCTCTTTTAGATTTTGTACTGGAAGTTCAAGTTTGTGATTATTAAAAAAAAAAGAGAAAAAAAGGCCATGAGACAATTCAGGCTTACCAACAAAGCCTACACAGCTTTATTTTCTCTCCCTGAGCCAAGGTAAAATCTTATGTATAAAGTTATATAATTATTTTTTTTAATCGATGGCCTCTCAACCTTACCCAATAACGTCCCCATAATAGTACAAGAGAATGAGTACCCACCTCGCGGGCCTGTGCCAGAGAAAAAAAGCAGTTAAGCTAGGACTGGCTTTGAAATCCTGTTTCTTGAAAACAACACTGTTGATTTTGCCTTCTTCCCCATAACACGTAATTTGATCCAATAGAAAAATCGTGTTTAAATTATTTGCCAGATAAACTGATAACCTTTATTTCCCCAGATCAAATCAGTGTTCAAGAAAGAAATAACCTGACCGTCAGTCACACACATGCTCTTTTGGGAGTCAAACTCCTACAGACACCAAGAAATAAAGGCATGAGAAAAGCACATTTGCATAACACGAATCATCACCAGTCATGCAACCACTCTCAATTATGAACACAAAACAAACCACGACAGCAGAGGTCCCTTCTTCCACCACACAGTCCCACACAGTTATGCCATTCCCACGCGGCTTCAAGTATGAACCACTTCACACCCGACGGCGTGTAGAATCACACACAGGGAGAAATACAACCACACACCCAGTCGCCGAGGGTCTCTCAGTTCGCCCGACAACATCTCGCGTTGTCTCACACACACCGAAGGGCCTGGCAAGGCACAGGGAGGGTCTCTGCGAGACTGAGGGCCCGGCTGATCCTCCCCTCAGCTCCAGCTCCTCCGCTGCACCTGCCCGCCCGAGGGTCCCACCTTCTCCGGATTCGGTAAGACTCTGGAACCACCCAACCCTGGCAGTCTCAGGCCCGCGCCGGACGCCTGCGCACGAGGGCAGGCGGGCACTCCCACAAACACCCGCAGCGCCGCCGCTGCGCGAGCGGGTTTTAGCTACGGAGTCCAGGAACCTGGAGGAGGGTTTAGTGAACTGGGATTCCTAGCGTCCGGACGGGTCAACCACAGCCCTCCCGGCGTTGGACTACATTTCCCAGAGCCACCGCGTCCCCAAGTGCGGCTTCATTTCCGTTTGTTCGCGCGATTTGGGGACCTCGCGAGGGGAGGGCCGCGCTTGTGGAGGAGCTTGGCCCGGCTCCGGCTGGGCGGGCGAACCTGAAATCGGGGTTTGGACCCCGGGCTCCAGATCCTGGATCCTGAACTGCACCTTCTGTCGAGGTGAGGATGTCCGGAATGCCGGGGCGGAAGCGTCGCTGGAAAGCAGCGTGTGTGGCGGTCTCCTGGCGTTTTGTGTGGTGAGACAGCCTGCCTGGTCTTGGTGTGGGCGAATGAACGTGTGCGAGGGTGGTTTTGTGAATAAGCGTTTGTGTGAGAGAGAGTTGTGACTCTGAGGGTGTAGTAATACCGCTGTGACATTGTGTGTGTGACCGGCGTGCTTAACTAACTGGGAATGTGCTTGTGTGACAGTGTGATTGTGCGAACGTCGTATGTGACTGGGGGTTTGCTTGTGACTGTGAGCGACTCTGTGTGCGACTCTGCTGTTGTGACAGAGTGTTTGGATGTTTTTGGATCACTTTGAGGTTGTGTATGCGACTGTGTATTGTGTGTATTCCTGGGGTTTGTCCGTGACTTTGAGGAGTTATGAGAGTGTTTTTGTGACACGGTGTTTGTGACCACTTGTTTCTTTGACCTGGTAGTTGGTTATATTTTTCTGTCCGATGGCTGTGTGAATGCCATATGTGTGACTGTTGGGACTGTGAGCGTGCTGCTTTCATGACTGTGAAGAGTGAGAGTGCTGCCTTGTAGGTGTGTTTTTGGCCGTGTGTATCCCCGACAGGGTGCTTGGATGTGCTTGAGTGATTGTGTGTATGCACCGCGTATGATTGGATTTTATTTAAGGTGAAAGGTGGTCTGAGGTTGTAATATTAATTTGGAGATTGTGACTCTGTGTGACCATGGAAATGTGTCTGACTTTGTTTAGTCATTTGTATATTTTTATAGCCTGTGATCTTAAGAGAATTTAATGAAGTACAGAGATAAAATTGGATTTTTGTATTTTGGAGGTTCATTCTGGTCTGAGTCTGCCTGTTTATCATGAGTCTCACGTGGCTTTGTCCTCACAAAACTTGACTTCTTTCTCTTCTGAATCTCAGTGACCCTCTGTCATCCCCCTTCGTACATGGCCTATATTGCTTCATTTCTTTATCCATTTTTGTTCGCATTGCAGATGTAGGTTTCCTTTTGGCTTCCAGGTGTTCTCTCACCTTACAGCCTTAAGGATGTTGAATGCAGAAAGGTGACAGGAAGGAAAGAAGTCAGAAATTTGAGCCCTTGAATGAAGACTATAAGTTGTTTCTAAGCCACAGACCTGTGTCTGACAAGATTTGATAGCACCTTCAAAACAGGCCATTTGGAAATGTAATGGGGTTCCAGGAGTGGGAATACTTCTAGAGAATGTGCCAGAGGAGCCAGTCACACACTTTAGAACATGGAAGTACTTCACTGCAGGGCTTTGTCTCCAGTAGACAAGTTTGAATCTAGAAGTAAGTTCTAGTCCGAGACAGCTGTGATCTTGGACCATCTTTCTAAAACAAAGTGCAGAGCTGTTCTACTCTCCTGACTTTCTTTCATTGTAGATAAAAGGTAGATTGGGGAATTGGGTGAGTAAGAGTATGTGTTCTAATTTAGAGTATGTTCCAAGAAAGGTCTACTATCTCATGATTCCATTTTCTTTTCCTGAGAGTAGAGCCCAGAGGAGGAAAAAAATGGCTGTTATACATTCAAAAGCAAAGTCCAAGGTGAGTACGTGTTTCCTCTTTGTTTCCCTAAATGCCTTTATTTTTTTCAGGACGTAGAAATCTTTGTTTTCTCTTCGAAATTTCCTAGTTAAGCTTTCTCAAATGATAGAAGTGGCAAGGCAATTTTCTGTAGATTAGAGCAAGACTATCTACAGTTAGTTGTGATAGATATTTCCCAATAGTGGGTAAATTGAGGAAGAATGGATGTGAGACTCATAAATTTATAAAGGAAATAATGTGTTATTTCGGACACAGCAGCATTTTTTAAAAAAACTTTTTGTTTGATGATATTATTATTATTCCCCCCCCCCTTTTTTTAAGAGAGAGGGATGGGGAGGGAGGAGAAGAGGGAGAGAGAGAATCTTAAGCAGGCTCCATGCCTAGCGCCAAGCTGGAGGCAGGGTTCGATCTCCCAACCTGAGCCAAAGTCAAGAGTCTGACACTTAACCAACTAAGCCACCCCAGGTGCCCCTGTTGGTAATTTTCAAACATACACAAAAGTATGATGAATCATCATAGGCCCAGCTCAATAGTTATCACTTGCCAATCTTATTTATTCTGCCTTTGGTTTGAAATCCTTTCTAATTTGCCTTTTGACAAAGGCAAATTAAATTTTGGACTTATGGGTTATTTTAGAAAATCTTATTTTTAGGTATTACGAGGATCTCCCAGAGATCTTTTTGTTACTTATTTCTAATTTCATTTCATTGTGTTCAGAGAATATACTTTTTATGATGTGAATCCTTTAAAATTTATTAAGAATAGTTTTGTGACCCAGAATGTGTGCACTTGAAAAGACTATATTCTGCTGTTGGGTGAAGAGTTCCATAAATGTCAGCTAGGTAACTCAGGTTGATAGTGTTGTTTATTTATTTATTTATTTATTTATTTATTTATTTTGATAGTGTTGTTTAAATCCTCTGTACCTTTACTGATTTTGTCTGTTTTTATTTCTGTCTCGTAATTTCTATTAGTTTCTTCTTCATATATTTTGAAGCTCTGCACTAGGTGTTATGCTATATGTTGGCAAATTGAACTCCAATAAAATAAATAAATAAATAAAATATTTTGAAGGTCTGTTAGATTCACAGAAGTTTTCCATAATACATCCTATTGGTGAATTGATGTCTTTATCATTATGAAATGGTCTTCTTTATCCCTGGTAGTGGTCTTTGCTCTGAGCATCTACTTTGATATTTAATGTTGCCACCCTCGCTTTCTTTTCATTTATGTTAGCATGAAATATATTTTTCTATCCCTTTATTTTTTACCTGTTTGTGTTCTGGTGTTGGAGCACATTTCTTGTTGGCTGCATTTAATTGGATCTTGTGTTTTTATCCAGTTTGATGATATCTGTCTTTTTTTTTTTTTTAAAGATTTTATTTATTTATTCATGAGAGATACAGAGAGAGAGCGAGGCAGAGACACAGGCAGAGAGAGAAGCAGGCTCCAGGCAGGGAGCCTGATGTGGAACTTGATCCCAGGACCCCAGGATCATGCTCTGGGCCGAAGGCAGGCGCTAAACCACTAAGCCACCCAGGGATCCCCAACAATTTCTGTCTTATAATTACTTATATTATGTAGTGTGATCATTGATGTGGTTTTGTCAAATGCATCATTTTATCCCGTCTGTTCCCTACTCCCTTTTCTTTCTTTTCTGCCGCCTTTTGAATTGGGAGTTTCAAACTAACAATAGCCATATTTTAACTATCTGAATACAGAAAAACAATCAAGACTTCTTGGAAGTTCAATAGGATATTATGTATTCTATAGTTAGGCTCATTTGTTTCATCTTGCTTTCTACTTTTAGTGATTGTTTTTCCCCACTTTGATTTAATTTTATTTTAAAATTATATAAAGTATATACTTATTTTCAAAATCAAAACTACAGAACAAGGTGAATGCAGAGAAGTCCAGTGTTCATTCCTGTCCCCTTCACTCTGTTTCCTTTTTCCCTGTGTAGATAACTACCTATTCTCTTTGGTGTATTCTTCAATTTTTAAAAAAATGGCCTATGTTTATGTGTATGTGTTTGTATGTATACATATGTATCCATACATGGACACATTTATTTTTTACATCTCCATTCTTAATTAAAAAGGAGTATTCTGGGATCCCTGGGTGGCTCAGCGGTTTGGCGCCTGCCTTTGGCCCAGGGCGCGATCCTGGAGACCCGGGATTGAATCCCACGTCGGGCTCCCGGTGCATGGAGCCTGCTTCTCCCTCTGCCTATGTCTCTGCCTCTCTCTCTCTCTCTCTCTCTCTCTGTGACTATCGTAAAATAAAAAAAAAAAAAGAAGGAGTATTCTATACACTACATTTTGTTTTCCTCACATGTTTAATGTATCCTGGAGGTCATTCTTAGCGGCCCACAGAGATCTTTCTTATTCTATATTGTAATTACCTCTTCTGTTGTGTGAGTGTAATAATTTACTCACCCAGTCATCTGTGAGTAGGCATTTGTTTTTTTCCCCCAATATTTTTCCATTATTAATATAGCAATCAATAACAGTGCGTATGGTTTCTATTTGTAGAGGTTTATCTTTGGGGCAAATTTCTAGAAGTGGCCTACTTTTAGTTTATTTTAATGTTTTTGACATAAATTCTACCTGAATCACAACTCTTGAATAATAGTAAAATGGGTACATTTCCTTATTTTTCCCCTTCCCCATCTTTTTCTCCATTACCCAAGCTAAAAAAAGTCTTAGAGGTTTTTTTATTGTTAAATATTCTTTTTCTCAGAATATATTGAGCCTTTTTTTTTTAACCATTGCATATCCTTTTAAAAATTTTTTACAAAGCTATTATTTCCTGATATCAAAGTAGTTTTCTTTTTTATTTATTTATTTATTTATTTATTTATTTATTTATTTATTTATTTATGATAGTCACAGAGAGAGAGAGAGAGGCAGAGACACAGGCAGAGAGGCAGAGAAGCAGGCTCCATGCACCGGGAGCCCGACGTGGGATTCGATCCCGGGTCTCCAGGATCGCGCCCTGGGCCAAAGGCAGGCGCCAAACCGCTGCGCCACCCAGGGATCCCCCAAAGTAGTTTTCTGATATGAAAATAGTACATGTTTGTTGGTATGACTTAGAAAATACAAAAAGAAATAAGAAAATAACAAATACTCAAAAAGTCTATTTTAGAATGAATCATAGTTCATATTTGGAATCTATCCTTCAAGTCTTTTTTTTTTAACTTTTAATTATAGAAAAATTTAAACATGTATGAAACATGTATAATGTAGTATAGCCCCATGTACCCTCCCCATCACTAAGCTTCAGCAAATATCAATTTATAATTAAACATGTTTCATCTATAGATCCACCACTCCTTCTCTTGACCAAAAAATGGATTATCTTGGAGTAAATCCCAGATATGTAATTTCATCCACAAATATTTTAATATGTGTTTTTAAAAGATAAGAACTTTATACTTAAAAAACATAATCACAGGACATCTGAATGGCTCAGTTGATTAAGTGTCTGACTCTTGATTTTGGTTCAGGTCATGATCTTGCAGCCGTGTGATTGAGCCCTGCATCAAGCTCTGAGCTCAACGTGGAGTCTACTTCAGATTCTCTTTCCCTCTCCCCTCCCATTCATTCTCTCTCTTTCTCAAGAAATAAAATCTTTAAGAAACATAACCACAATATCATCACTATAAAGAACTCCACCTTTAATACCTTATTAATATTATGAAAAAGCAAGTTAGTGTTCAGATTTCTCCCATTGTCCATAAATACTTGTAGAATTAAGATCCAAACAATGTCCATTTAGTATAATAGTATGATATGTTTCTTAATCTTGATCTTAATCTTTCTTTCTCTTTTCTTGCAGTTTATTTGTTCCAGCAACAGTTTTCTTATAGAGTTACCCATATTCTGGATTTTGTTGGTTGCACATGTGTGGTGTCATTTTACATGTTCCTGTATTCTAAACTGGCATTTACTTCTAGAGACTTGATCAGGTTTACATTTTTTTTGTGGTTTTGCTTGTTTGCTTTGCACTAATTCTTCATACATATTGGTGTGTGCTGCATAATATTTGGTTGCTTTTCTTTATGTGATATTAACAGCTATTGGTTATTTCAGAATTTATTATTTTATCAGTGTTACAAGATATTCTAATTCTTTTATTTCTTCTGCATTTATTAGTTGGAATACTTCCCTAAAGGGAACTATCCTCTCATCAATGTCTTGGTTACTCTGAGGTATAGCTCATGTAAAAAAAATCAGGACAAAAGCTTGCTTTTGCTCATGATTTCTCAGCATCTTCCAAAGTTTATCCTATGTTTTCCTTTTAAATTATTACCATGAACTTGCAGATTTAAATATATTTGATATGTTTCAGTCCATAGCAGTTATTGTTTTTATTAATACTCAGATTGTTCATCTTTGTTTATGGGATCCTCTTTACTCCCTCTGATTTAGCTCCTTTAGGATTCTGTGGCTCTGGTCCTTGAAGTAGGAAAAGCCTTTTGTCTCGTACCCTGTTGGCAATGAAAAGATTCCCTACATCTGTGCTGATCCATCTGACTATCTGCGGTACTGTTCCATGGAGAAATATAGAACAGCTGGGGAGCCAGTGCTTTCTTTGGGCTAGCCTCTTTTTGTACTTAGAGATTAGTAAGTGATTAAAAGCTGTTACTTTCATATTGGGTTGTTTTAGTTTTTCTGACAACTTGGCAGCTCAGCTCTTTTCAGCTCAGCTTTTGACAGTTTGGTGTGGTATTCTTGACAGTTGAGTGTGGTGTCAATTTTGTCAAGGTACTTGATAGTGTTGTATGTAAATACTCTATCTCATTAATCTCATTTTTATCTACTTGTTCTGATAGTTGCTGAAAAATATTAAAATTTCCAAATCTGATTGTGGATTTGTCCATTTCTTCTTTTAGTTCTATTAGTTTTTGCTTCATATATTTGGTGCTTTGTTATATCTCTACACATTTAGGATTTCTGCATCTTCTTGATGAATTTATCCTCTTCATCTTTTATATTAGTCTTTGTCTTGATCTCTTTTTTGTCATATATTATTAATATGATTGCATAGGCTTTCTTATCCTTAGTATTTTTGTGGTAGATGTTCTTCCACCATTTCACTTTCTCCTTTTTTTTTTTAAGTTTTTATTTAAATTCCCATTAGTTAACATACAGTGTAATATTAATTTCAGGTGTATAGTATAGTGACTCAACACCCAATGCTCATTTCAGCAAGTGCGCTCCTTAATCCTCATCACCTATTTTATCAGTCTCCGCACCCACTTCTCCTCTGGTAACCATCAGTTTGTTCTTTATAATTAAGAGTTTTTCTTGGTTTGCCTCCTCCTTTTTGTTCCACTTTGTTTTTTGTTTTGTGTTTAAAATTCCATATATGAGTGAAATCATATGGTATTTGTCTTTCTCTGACTTGTTTCATCTAATACTCTCTAGCTCCATCCATGTCCTTGCAAATGGCAAGATTTCATTCTTTTTATGGCTGAGCAATATTCCATTGTGTATATATACCACATCTTCTTTATCCATCAATTGATGGATACTTGGGCTGTTTCCATAATTCAGCTATTGTTGATAATGCTGTTTTAAAAACATCAGAGTGCATGTATCCCTTTGAATTAGTATTTTTGTATTCTTTGGGTAAATACCTAGTAATGCAATTGCTGGGTAGCTATATTTTTTTTTGAAGATTTTATTTATTTATTCATGAGAGACACACAGAGGCAGAGACATAGACAGAGGGAGAAGCAGGCTGCCCACAGGGAGCCTGATGTGGGACTCGATCCCCAGACCCGGGATCATGCCCTGAGCCAAAGGCAGACACTCAACCACTGAGCTACCCAGGCATCCCAAATAGTTCTATTTTTAACTTTCTGGGGAACCTCCATACTGTTTTCCACAGTGGCTGCACCAGTTTGGATTTCCACCAACAATGCACAAGGGTTCTCCTTTAACCACATCCTAGCCAACACCTGTTGTTTCTTGTATTGTTGATTTTGGTCATTCTCACAGGGATGAGGTGATATGTCATTGTAGTTTTGATTTTTGTTTGCCTGATGATCAGTGATACTGAGCATCTTTTCATGTCTCTTGTCTTATATTTAAAACAAGTATACAGGCTTTCTTATGCTTAGTATTTGTATGGTAAATTTTCTTACACAACTTTACTTTCAACCCACCTGTGTCTTCATACTTAAAGTGTATTTCTTATAAAGAGCATACAGTTGAAATTTGCTTTTTTCTTTTGTCTTGACATTGTCTCTTTTTAATTTTTTTTATTTTTAAAGATTATTTTCATGATTAAATGTCTGTAATAGCATATTGAGTAAAACAAAGTACAGAGAAACCCATTCAGGGGAATTCATCCAAGGAGTTGGGTAGATGTGAAGAACCCTAAATACATTGTCCTTTAGTCTGTATGTAACACAGTGGTTTCTAAGAACTTAAGGTAATAAGATCTGCCTCAGTGAATGCAAAGTATTTAGCATGTGACATTGTCTTTTAATGGGAGTAGTTGGACTATGTACCAGAAAGGGAATCACAATTTATTTTAATCCCTGCTGTGGACAGGCGCTCCCCAAATATCTCTAAATAAGTGTTTGGCACATTTTACAATTAGTTTATTTAAATTTCCCTGTGTCTTTAGCTCTGTGATGAATTTAAAAGAAACTATGATTTTTAAAAATCTTATCTGAAGTATTTTTGGTTGTTAAATAGGCACAATTATCTATTGAGCTTTCTGCATCTGGAAGAAGTAGAATTTTTAATTAAATGTTTATTGAATATCTATATCATTGATTACTGTAAGGGCAGTGGTTCTCCCTAGAGGATGTTTTAGAAATACATCTGTGTGCTTTTGAATGTTAAAATAACTGAGTTGAGGGTGAAGTCTTCTGGCTTTTGAAGGACTGAAGCCATGGATCTGGGTTATAGAGTAGAAGACTTTTTTATAAAAAGATATGTAGTAAATACTTTAAGATTTCTGGGCCAGATGGTCTCTGTTGCAGTTATCTGACTCTGCTACTGGAGTGTGAAAGGAGCCAAAGACAATTTATAAACAGTTTAGTGTAGATGTGTTCCAATAAAGGTTTATTTACAAAAACAGTTTGTTGGTGGGCAGTAGTTTGCTAACTTCTAATCTAGATACTCTGCAGTATACAGCAGATAATTGTTCTGTGACCTGCAAAATTCAGACCATAGCTGGGAAAAAAAATGTGTTTATAATAATCTTGGTCTAGAACTTCTCACATAAAGCATTATTTTTGCATGATATTTTACACACTGCTGAGTTTATGTTACTATTATTGCATGATTTTACTATTAGCTAAATATTCCAGGAATGCTTGAATGATTGAGAAAAGACTACTTTGTTTTATTTGGAAATACTATGACATTTTTAAAAAGGTCACAGCACTGATGGCAACACTGCTTGAGATATTTTCCTTACCACTACCACATACTTGTAGAAGCCTACATTTGTAGATAATAAATTTCATTGAGTCTATAGATATATGAACACATCACACACATACATATATATGCATACATATACATACACACACATAGACTTTCAAAATGTCAAATGTTAATAAAAGTTATCAACAGTACTTACTTGAAGACTTCTGGGTAAGATGCCAGAGTATGAGGACCCCTAAGCTCATCTCGTCCCATGGACACAAACTAGATAACACCCACATCAGTGTAAATAACCCAGAAAAATGACCTGAAGACTGAGAGAACAGACCCTCCACAGCTAAATGTAACAGGCCACATTTGAAGAGGGTAGGCAGATAGGGATACAGTTGAGAGCTAAATGGACCAATAGGACTGTCTGCAGGAAGACAGGGATACTGCAGGCATGTAGGGGGAAAACAAACAAATCCCTACACCAAGCATCCCATGGGTGCCCACACGGGGAGATGAATCCCCTTGGTATTTGGCTTTGAAAATGAGAGCAGCTGGATTTCATGAGTCTTTGCAAACAGTAGGGCATAACACCTGGAACTTTGAAAATCAGTAGGCTTGTCTCTGGGAGAGTTGGAAGGGTGAGAGAAAACTAAGTCCCTGCCCTTAAAGAGATAGCACAACAAACAGCAGCCTGATGGAGATACAGCATAGAGGGAGCAGTTTGAAAAATACCTGGGGTATGTGGGAGAGAGATTTGTCTACTGATCTCAGAGCTTGTGCTGGAAGAGTAGGGATCATTGGGAGACATCTCTAAGAATAAAAGAGCTCGCAGGCACCATTTTCTTTCCCCATCCCCTAGCCTAGACACACAGATACCTATAGGAAACAGTGCAATACCAGTATTTGCTACATAACTTGCTAATGGTGGCCCTGCCCCTGAATACTTCTGCGGCTCTGCATCTTACAGCCAGGCCTCTATTCTGAGTCTCTTCCCACAGCTACAGACTTTGCTAACACCCTGCAACCCATACCTGAATACTCCTGCAGATCTGCTCCTCCAGTATGCCAGGCTAGAGCTTATCTAAAGTGGTGCCACAAGTGTGGCAGTGTGCAAGCATTCTCAACATGGCCCAGCAACCACTCTAATGTGACTCCTGCCTGGAGGAGAAGGGAAGATAACCACATATCCCAGTCCAACCCACAAGGCTATCAGCTGATTTTTCAGCAGAAATTTAGCAGACAAGAAGGGAGTGCTGTCATGATGAGATGAGCACTGGGCGTTATGCTATGTTGGCAAATTGAATTTAAATAAAATATTTTTAAAAATAAAAATAAGTAAAAATGGGTGAAGAATTGGGGGTGGGGCAGGCAGAAGGAGAGAGTGCTGTGATATATACTGAGTCCTAAATGAAAACCCTGCAGTCAAGAATATTCTGTCTGGCAAAGCTATTGTTCACAATAGAAGAAGAGATAAAGAGTTTCCCAGACAAAAGTTAAAGAAATTCATGACCACTAAACCAGCCCTATGTGGAATGTTAAAAGGGACTCTTTAAATGGAAAGGAAAGACTATAAGTAGGAATAAGAAAATAGGAAGAGCAAAAACAGTAAAAATAAGTATATCTGTAAAAATCAGTCAAAGAATTCACAAAAGAAAAGGATGTAGGGGCACCTGGGTGGCTCAGGGGTTGAGCATCTGCCTTGGGCTCAGGTCGTGATCCCAGGGTGCTGGGATCAAGTCCTGCATTGGGCCCTTCGCAGGGAGCCTGCTTCTCCCTTTACCTGTGTCTCTGCCTCTCTCTCTCTGTATCTCTCATGAATGAATGAATAAATAAATAAATATATATATATATATATATATATATATATATTTTAAAAAACCAAAAGGATGTAAAGTATGACATACCTAAATTAGGGGAGAGGGAAAGGAGTAAAAATGGGTTCAAACCTAAGCAACCATCAACTTAATATAGACTACTATATTTAGAAGATGTTATACACAAAGCTAATGTTTACAAAAATCAAAAACCAGTAATAAACATGCAAAAATAAAGAGGAAGGAATCCAAGCATATCACTAAAGAAAGCCAACAATGAGAGAAGAGAGCACGAGAAGAAAGGAACAGAAAAGACCTTTGAAAACAACCATAAAGCAAGTAATGAAAAGGCAATAAGGACATACTGATCAATAGTTACTTTGAATGTACATGTACTAAATGCTGCAATAAAAAGGAATAGGGTGATGGAATGGATAAAAAAGCAAGACCCATCTATATGTGTTCACAGGAGACTCATTTCAGACCTAAAGACACATGCAGATTGAAAGTGAAGGGATAGAGGGGCACCTGGTTGGTTCAGTTGCTTGAGCATCCTCACTCTTGGTTTTGGCTCAGGTCATGATCTCAGGGTTGTGGGACTGAGCCTGTGTTGGTCTCCATGCTCAATGTGGAGTCTGCTAGTCCCTCTTCTCCCACTCCGCCCCTCTGCATCTCCCTTTACTCACTCACTCTTGTGAAGGTGCACACTCTGTCTCTAAAATAAATAAAATATATGCATATATTTTAAAGTGAAGGGATAGAAAAGCAGTTATGTAAATGGAAGTGAAAAGAACATTGGGATAGTAATACAAAGAACAAAATAGACGTTAAAGCAACAAAGAGTGTAACAGGAGACAAAGGACACTAACGATAAAAGGAACAATCCAACAAGAATATATAGCAGTTGTAAATACTTCTGCAACAAACATGGGGGCACCCAAATACATAAAGCAGCTAATAACAAACATAATGGAAAATGAAGTAATTGATAGTAATACAGTAATAGGAGGTTTTACCATTTCACTTAAATCAATAGATCATCCCAAAGAAAATCAACAAGGAAACAGTGGCTTTGAAAGACACGTCGGACCAGATAGATCTACAGATGTATTTAGAACACTCTATTCTAAAGCAGCAGAATACACATTCTTTTCAAATGCACAAGGAACTTTCTCTAGAAATAGATCACATATTCGGCCCCCCAAAAAAGTCTCAACAAATTAAAAAGACTGAAGTCATACCATGGGATTTTTCTAACCACAATGCTGTTAAACTAGGTATCAACCATAGGGAAAAATCTGGAAAGACCAGAAATACATGGAAGTTAGATAACATGCTACTGAACAACCCAAATGTGTCGTGCAAGAAATCAAAGAGGAAATCAAAAAACACATGGGGACAAATGAAAATGAAAACACAATGATCCAAAATCTTTGGGATGGAGCAAAAGCTGTTCTAAGAGGGAAGTTGATAGCAATACAGGCCTAACTCAAGATGCAAAAAAATCTTAAATAAAAAAACCCAAAGTTACACTTAATGCAGCTAGAAAAGGAAGAAGAAGAACAACAACAAAAACCCCAAACCAGTAGAAGGAAGGAAATATTAAAGATTAGAGCACAAATAAATGGAATAGAAACAAAAAAACAGTGGAATAGATCAGCAAAACCAGGAGCTGGTTCTTTGAAAAGATCAACAAAACTAATAACTTTTAGACTCATCAAAAAGAAAAAAAAATGAGAAGACTCCAAACGAAGTCAGAAATGGAGGAGATATAACTGACACCACAGAAATACAAAGAATTACAAGAGAATATTATGAAAAATTACATGCCAACAAATTGGACAGCCTAGAGGATATTGATAATTCCTAAAAACATAAAACTTCCCAAAACTGAATCAGGAAGAAACAAAATTTGAATAGACTGATTACCAGCAATGAAATTGAATCAGTAATAAATTCCAATAAAAGTCCAGGACCAGATGGCTTCATAGGTAAATTATACCAAACATTTAAAGAACAGTTAATACCTATTCTCAAACTATACCAAAACACAGAAGAGAAAGGAAAACTTCCAAATTCATTCTCTGAAGCCAGCATTACCCTGATACCAAAACCAGATAAAGGAACCATTAAAAAAAAAAAAGAACTACTGGCTCATATCCCTGTTGAACATACATGCAAAATTCTTCAACAAAATACTAGAAAACTGGATACATTTATAAAATCATTCACCATGATCAAGTGAGATTTATTCCCAGGATTCAAGGGTTGTTCAGTATTCACAAATTAATGAATGTCCTATATTACATCAATATGACCAAGAATAAACACCATATAATCATTTCAGTAGATGCAGAAAAAAGCATGTGACAAAGTACAATACCCATTCATGATACAAACCCTCAACAAAGTAGGTTTAGAGGGAACAATCCTTAACATAATAAAGGCCAAATGTGGAAAAGCCACACCTAACATCATACTCAGTGGCAAAAACTGGGAGCTTTTCTCCTAAGATCAGGAACAAAACAAGGATGTCCACTCTCTACATTTTTATTCAACATAGTACTGCAAGTCCTAGACACAGCAGTCAGACAACAAAAAGAAATAAAGGACATCCAGATTGGCAAGGATGAAGACATTCACTTTTTACAGATGACATTATATTTAAATATATATACATATATATATTTATTTCTTTAACAAATGATGTTTATATATATATATAAAACCTGGAAGACTCTACCAAAAAACTACTAGAACTGATACATGAATTTAGTTAAGTCACAGGATACAAAATCAATATACAAAAATCTGTTGCATTTTGACACACTAATAATGAAGCAGCAGTAAGAGAACAGTCCCATTTAAAATTGCAACAAAAAGAATAAAAGATCTAGGAAAACTTGACCAAGGAGGTGATAGATCTGTACTCTGAACACTTTAAAATTGATGAAAGAAATTGAAGACAACACAAATGGAAAGATACTTCATGCTCATAAATTGTGAGAACAAATATTAAAATGTCCATACCATCCAAAGCAATGTACGGATTCTTTTCTTAAGATGATTTTTTTTAATTTTTTTTGAGAGTGCATGAGCTCAGTGGGGCAGAGGGAGAGGAAGAGAGAATCATCAAGCAGATTCCCCTCTGAGCATGGTATGTGATGTGGGGCTTGATATCAGGACCCAGAAATCATGACCTGAGCCAAAATCAAGAGTCGGACCCTCAACCAACTGAGCCACTGAGGTGTCCCCAATCTACAGTTTTCTTAGAATCCTTATCAAAATATCAACAGCATTTTTCACAGAACTAGAGCAGATAATCCTCAAATTTATATGGAACCACCAAAGACTTCCATTAGCCAAAGCAATCTTGAGAAAGAACAGAGCTGGAAATACCATAATTCCGGATTTCAATATATACCACAAACCTATAGTAATCTACATAGTGCAGTACTGGCAGAAAAACAGATCAGTGGAACAGAATAGAGAGCCCAGATATAAATCCATATAAATTATATGGTCAGTTTTTGACAGAAGAGGCATGGATATGCAATGGAAATAGTTTCTTTAACAAATGATGTTTGGAAACCTGGACAGCCACATACAAAAGAATGAAACTGGATCACTGTCTTATACAATATGCAAGAATTTAAAAATCAGCTAACCTAAATGTGATACCTGAAACTAAAATAAATAAATAAATAAAAAATAGTGAGCACAGACAGTAATTACTCTGACATCAGCCATAGCAGCCCATTTTGAATATGTCTCCTGAGGCAGGGGGAAGCAAAACCAAAAATAAAATATTGAGATTATTTCAAAATAAAAAGCTTTTGCACGGCAAAGGAAACACCAAAACTAAAAGTCTGCTGAATATGAGAAGATATTTGCAAATGACATATCCAATAAAGGGTTAGTATCCAAAATGTATAAAGAATTTATACCATTCAGCAAAAAAACAATAATCTGATTCAAAAATGATCTGAAGATATGAACAGACATTCCTCTGAAGAGGACTTAAAGATGGCCAACAGACACATGAAGAGATGCTCAGCATCACTCATCATCAGGGAATTCCAAGTCAAAACCACACTGAGATCAACTCACACTTGTCAGGATAGCTAAAATAAAAAAACGCAAGAGACAGTGTTGGCAAGGATGTAGAGAAAAAGGAACCCTTGTGCACTGTTGGTGGGAATGCAAACTGTTGCAGCCACTGTGGAAAACAGTATAGAGGTTCCTTAAAAAGTTATAAAGAGAACTACCCTGCAATCCATCAATTGCACAACTGGGTATTTACCCAAAGGATACCAATACACTAATTCAAAGGGATACATATACCCTTATATTTATAGCAGCATTATTTAGAATAGCCAAGATATTACCATATAATCCAGTAATTCCACTATTGGTATTTACCCAAAAATATGAAAACTCTAATTTGACAAAATATATGCACCCCTATGTTAATTGCAGCATTATTAATAATGGCCAAATTATGGAAACAGCCCAAGTGTCCACTGATAGATGAATGGATAAAGAAGAGGTGGTATATATAATGGAATATTACTCAGCCATTTAAAAAAAATGAAATACTGCCATTTACAATAACACAGATGGATTTAGAGAGTATAAAGCTAAATGAAATTAGAGAAGGACAAATGCCATATGATTTCACTCATGTGGAATTTAAGAAACAAAGAATGAAAAGAGACAAACCAAAAAAAAAAAAAAAAAAGACAAACCAAGAAACAGGTTCTTAACTATAGAAAACAAACTGTTGGTTAATAGAAGGGAGGAAGAGGATTAAGAGTACACTTACCATGATGAGCACTGAGTAATGTATAGAATTGGTTTTTTAAAAATAATTTATTTATTCATGAGAGACAGAAGGCAGAGACATAGGCAGAGGGAGGAGCAGGCTCCCCGCAGGGAGCCCGATGTAGGACTGATCCCAGAATCTGGGATCACGCCCTGAGCTGAAGGCAGAGGCTCAACTGCTGAGCCACCCAGGCATCCCTATAGAATTGTTTAATCAGTATATATTGTACACCTGAAACTAATATAACACTGTATGTTAACTATACTGGAATTAAAATTTTTTTGAACAGTACTTTAAAAAATGCTTACCTCAGGGATCCCTGGGTAGCTCAGTGATTTAGCGCCTGCCTTCGGCCCAGGGCATGATCCTGGAGTCCCGGGATCGAGTCCCACATTGGGCTCCCTCCCTGCATGGAGCCTGCTTCTCCCTCTGCCTGTGTCTTTGCCTCCTTCTCTCTGTGTTTCTCATGAATAAATAAATAAAATCTTTAAAAAAATGCTTAGCTGAATATTATGATATTACAAATCTGAATTTGTTCAAGTAGTTATAAGTGTAAGCCTTTAATTGTGCCTTTTAATTTGTATAACAGTTGATCATTATCTCTATTTTTGGCATAATGTATATAATTGTGTCATATTATCTATAAATTTTATTTCAGAAATGGTAGAGAAGTTGTTGTAAATATTGTCTTTTTGTATATAGAGAGTATTGAGTTTGATCAGGGTAATAACCGCCACTTGTATGTCTCCCATTTAGTATCTTTTGGTGATGGAAGCAAGAGAAAGGAAGAGGAGAGCAAGAAAGATAATTCTAATTTACTTATTTGGAACTTTGCAAAAAGTGTGGTCTCATGGTTCTGTTTTCTTCTCTCCAGCTCTGCCTTTTTGAGACTCTGTGCTTCTCTAAGCTAGGAATCTGGAGGAGGATGGATTATTTCTTGCAGCGCTAAAAACCATGGCTCAGGTAAATTGGTGTTTTTTGGTGCTCTCTTTAAGAAGTCACTTTTTTACAGAGTATGTGTATGTTTGCTTTACTTATTTCTGAAATTTCCTTCCTAACTGACCCCACTCAGGAATGTGCTCCTCAGCATTCCATCCCTAAGTTTGTGTTTTTCATCTAGCCTATATTTACATAATTACTCAAAAATAGTTTGGGCATCTCTGACTAGGAGATATGACAAAAGCAGATTCCCTGATTTTAGAAGATAAGGAAGTTTGTTAAATTGCACCACACATGGGAAAATTGAACTTTTCTTTAGATGTAAGTTTTCTGGTTAGACAAGATCATTACTTTTGCATGGATTCAGTCTCCCTACCTGGCAAGAGCTTATGTTTTGTGAGCTTTTAAGATTGATTAGGAGCATGATTAGAGATTGAGAGATCAGAGATCTTCCCTGGAAATCCATAATTGACATAAAGCAATAATACAGATAATTTTAAGAGTCAACATTATTAGTTAATCTTGTATGCATAAGTTTAGATTATCTTTTCTTTTCCTTAGAACAAGGGAAGGGTACATTTATAGGTGATAAATAATAGTAAGAAAGATCATCATTCACATGCAAAAGTTGGTGAAAATTATAAACTCCCAAAAGTGAGAAATGCTTATGAGATTTTTGTGTAACCAAAATGTTCAAATATGCACACTTAGTATGTCAGGCATATTCATTATATGGGGCTATTTTGCAGCCTATTATAAATATGCATTAAATTACTGATAAGGAGGAAAGTGCTTATGATGTAATATTCTGGTATGATGATGAACTGAGATTTCAGTAATTTCTTTAATTTTATGCAAATTTTATACAGATTTTATAAGACTTTGTGGAAAAACTTCCTGTTATTTTTCTTATTAGAGAATAAGAGAAATTTGCATTTATTGAGAATGTATGATATACAAGATACAAGCATAATTAAAGAGTGAATGATAGAGTATTTATTGTACAGGTTGCCTCTGTATGCTTTTTCTTTTAATTGTGTCTTTAAGTTCCAGACTTATCTGTATAATGAGATGTTCTATATGCAGGAAATATCTACAGCAACAGAAATAATAAGGAACATGTTGGCACTTCAGAAGCATTAATTTTATAGTGTCTCATTTATGTCAATGGCTTTTTGCTGTTCACTCTGAGCTCCCCATCATCTCCCCTCCATTGAAAAAAATATTTTCTTTATTTCCACAATTAGTATTATATTTGTTGTTTCAGAGATCAGTGATGTTCAGGGATGTTGCCATTGACTTCTCTCAGGAAGAGTGGGAATACCTGGACTCTGCTCAAAGGGATTTGTATAGAGATGTGATGTTGGAGAACTATAGTAACTTGGTGTCACTAGTAGGTAAGAAAATGTACCCCTAGTATTTCAGGATTACCTTTGGAAGGGCTGCTTTCTCTGATTGTTTTTAAGTAATTAACTAAATTGCCTCTTATTATTAATAATTAATAATAATAATTAATAATTATTATTAATAAAAATTCTCTTATTCTCTTATTCTCTCATTATTCCAGTTTTAAATTACTGGAAATAGCGGTATTTCAGAGCACATTTGTCTTCTCCACTCTGCAAGTATCATCTATCTTTCTGGCTTCCTTCCTGTCTTAATAATCAAGGGGCTAGATTTGAATTCTGAGACACTTGCAATTTTGTCAGAAAAATCAGGCTATGCATTGTTATGATTTATTTATTTTTAATTTTATTTTTTTAAAAGATTTTATTTATGTATTTATTCATGAGAGAGAGAGAGAGAGAGAGAGAGAGAGAGGCAGAGGGAGAAGCAGGCTCCACATAGGGAGCCTGACGTGGGACTCGATTCTGGGACTCCAGGATCATGCCCTGGGCCAAAGGCAGGTGCTGAACTGCTGAGCCACCCAGGGATTCCCCCATTGTTACAATTTAGATTGGCTAAAGGTGCTCAAAATATTAAAAAAAAAATAGATGTAGATATGTATGCTTTTTCTGACAACAGAAGAACTTATATTATTTATGTAGTAATAGGTAGATCAAGTCAGGTCAACATAATCCATTAGAACGAATATATTCTCTTATATGTGTTTTGTAATTGAATATTACATTTTAAGAACTTTGTATTTTACATTGAATGAATGCACCAGAACATCTTTTATTGGAAAAGAGCTCAGGAAGAACATGTGATTATCTAAGAAAGTTTATTGTATTTTTTTTTTTTTAATTTGTTGAGGTGTAGTTTTTGGTGTAGGATGTAGCCTATCTTGGTATTTATTCCATGGGCACTTTAAAAGTGTTCTGAACCCAATTTCCAAATGTGGATGTGACATCAGTTGGGGAATTCTGGAATTTTTTTTTTTTAAGATTTTATTTGTTTATTCATAGACACAGAGAGAGAGAGAGGCAGAGACACAGGCAGAGGGAGAAGCGGGCTCCATGAAGGGAGCCTGATGTGGGACTCGATCCTGGGTCTCCAGGATCACACCCCAGGCTGCAGGCAGCGCCAAACTGCTGCACCACAGGGGCTGCCCTGGTTTTTTTTGGTTTTTTTGGTTTTTTTTTTTCTGTATCAGTATGAGACTCTTTATGTCAGTTAAAACTTCAACAAATGATTTTCCAACCTAAATGATCACTTTATTTTTTTGGACTCTTCAAGTCCCTGAAATGTAACTGTCTCTTGCCCATTCCTCTGAATGTTTTATGAAGTTATTGGTTGGTATACTTTCATGTGGAAAAAAAGACGTCTGATTTGAGAAGAAAAGCAAGGGCTTTTCAGTACAATCTCTCTAAGGAATCCCACCTAATCACTACTTCTCCTTTTTGGTCTTTTAGGATAGTTCTTCCCACGTTCAAAGGAGGGCTCTTCCTTTTCTCCAGTGATAACCCTTTTATGTAAACTTGGGAGTCAATTTCTTTGTAGATTTTTTTTTTTTTTTAGTATTTAGACTTATATCATTTTCTCTCTTCTTTAAAATGTGGTCGTTCATTCAAAATACATTTCCTGGAGACTATTCTTTGCCAACAACTGTAGCAGGCATTGGAGAAATGATGTAGATAAGGTTTGTATTCTGCTACATTCTCCTGGGAGAAATAAAAAGTAAATAAGGAAGTAAAAATATATGTGTATTTGTATTCATATATATGTACATACATACATTTATTTAATAAATACGACAGTTGCAAGTAGTAATAAGGAATATGAATAAAGGTAAAGGAGAGTAGGCAAATGAACTAACTGGTGAATAAGGGTAGGTTATTTTAGATAGGTAAATTTCTTTAAAAAATTTTTTTTGGGAGAGTATGAGCCACCAGGGGGGAGGGACAAACAGAGGGGGAGAAAGAGAATCTTAAGCAGGCTCTACACCCATTGTGGACCCTGACACAGGGCTCAATTTCATAACCCTGAGATCATGACCTGAGCCAAAATCAAGAATTGGATGCTTATCGGACTTAGCCATCCAGGTGCCTGTAGATAGGAAGATTTTTTAAAATCCCTCCAAGGAGGCAGTATCTGAGCAATGACTTGACTGATGTAAGGGTATGAGTTAGACCGATCTATGGGGGAACACTATTCTAGGCAGATGGAGTAGTAAGTATAAAGGTTTTAAGGTGGGTATTTACTTAGGAGGAGGAACAGAAAAATATAATTAAAGAAGAGTGAATGATACATAATAAATATAGTTAAGCAACTCCAGAAAAGGAGTTCAAATTTTATTTTTTGAGGTGGTGCTCTCTCACTTCTAGCCAAAGAAAATGCGTATCCTCTCTGAAGGAAAGCAAGAAGGCTTTAGAATTCTCAAAACTTAAGATCAACAAAAGATGAGGTAACGAAGATCATCAAACCCACAAGGAAATAGGTCATAGGTGAGGAATAGATAATCTAAAGAAGCAACAGATTACCAGGCAAATGATTTCAGATATTGATATTATTAGATCTAAATGTAAAATGTTGGTGAAATATATATATTATTGGTGAAATATTTAAGAAATAAGGTAAGTCACAAAAATGATAAGCAATAACAGATTTTCATAAGGAATCTGATTTGAAGGAGAACCAGATAGGACATTCTGAAATGTTCTGGTTAAATCTTTCTTAAAAATAATCATTAATAGATTGATAAATGGGCATAAAGATTGTTTTCTTTATAAAACGACAGAGGAAGTAAAACACAGGCCTTGAGTTGGGTACAGATATTTGCAGTTCATATTGACAACAGTGAAATTACTATGGATATAAAAGGCATTTATAGATAAAGAAAAAGATAAATAATTTTTTTGAAAAATTGGGTAAAAGACATTCATAGGCAGTTCAAAGAAAAGGAAATAATAAATCAAGGAGGTGAACAGCTTATACTCTGAAAACTATAAAACACTGATGAAAGAAGTTCAGGATGACACAAACAGAAAGATATTCCCTGCTTATGGATTGGAAAAATTAATAATTATTAAAATGTCTATACTACTCAAAGCAAACCACAGATTCAATGCAATACCTAACAAAATACCAATAGTATTTTTCACAAAACTAAAACAAATATTATCCTAAAATTTGTATGGAACCACAAAAATCCCTGAGAAGCCAACAAAATCTTGAGAAAGAACAAAACTGGAGGTATTATACCAGTTTCAGATTTCAAGTTATACTACAAAACTATAGTTAACAAGAGTATGTACTGGCACAAAATAGACACATAAATCAATGGAATAGATTGCAGAATTAAACCCACACATATGGGCAGCCTGGGTGGCTCAGCGGTTTAGCGCCGCCTTCAGCCCAGGGCTTGATCCTGGAGACCCAGGATCGAGTCCCACGTCAGGTTCCCTGCATGGAGCCTGCTTCTCCCTCTGCCTGTGTCTCTGCCTCTCTCTCTGTCTTTCTCTGTCTCTCTCATGAATAAATAAATAAAATCTTAAAAAAAAATAAAAATAAACCCACACATATATCATCAATTAATCTACAGCAAAGGTGGCAAGAATATCCTGTTGAGGAAAATTGAGTATCTTGAATAAATGGTTCTACAAAAACTCGACAGGTACATGCAAAAGAACAAAAACTACAGCACTTTCTTACCCCTCACAAAAGAAACTCAAAATGGATTAAGGTCTAAATGTGAGACCTGAAATCATAAAACTAAAAGAATACATAAGCAGTAGTCTCTTGGATGTCACTCTTACCAACATATTTATGGATATGTCTCCTTAGGCAAGGGACACAAAAGCAAAAATAAACTATTGGGACTAGATCAAATTAAAAAGCTTTTGTACATCAAAGGAAATACATGAACAAAATGAAAAAGAACCTACTGAATGGGAGAAGATATTTACAAGTGATGTATCTGATAAGGGGTTAATACTATGTTGGGGACGCCTGGGTGGCTCAGTGGTTGAGGATCTGCCTTCGGCTCAGGGTATGATCCTGGAGTCCTGGGATTGAGTCCCATATTGGGCACCCCACGAGAAGCCTGCTTCTCCCTCTGCCTATGTCTTTGCCTCTCTCTGTCTCTCATGAATGAATAAATACAATCTGTAAAAAAAACCCACTATGTTGTTTTAAAAAAAGTACAAATAGCCAATAGACATGCAAAAGTGCTCATCATCATTAGCAATCAGGACATGCACACTTAAACCACAGGGAGATAATTATTTCAGATACCCTAGAGGGGCAAAAATTAAGTGGTATTATTAAGTGTTCACAACTTATGGTGGCAGAAGAGCTATATACCTCATTTTCACAATAGTCAGAAAGTGAAAAATGACCCAAATGTCTGTTGACTGATGAATGAATGAATAAAATTTGGTATAATTTTACAGTTATTCAGCAATACAGTAGCCATGTGTCAACAAATGCTTATCAATTGGTGAAAGGATGAATAAAATTTAGTTTATCTTTAAGATAGAATATTATTTAGCAATAAAAAAGGAGTACTGATACATGCCTACTTTGGGGATCAACCTTGAAAACATGCTACATGAAAGAAGCCAGATACAAAGACTATAATATTACATGATTCCATTTATATGAAACGTCTACAATAGATGATCTGTAGAGACTGGAAGTAAATTAGTGGTTGCCGAGTGCATTTGGGGTGGCAGATGAAGGTGAACTGGAGAATGAAAGTAGGGAAATTGGAAAGGACTACTAATAGGCATAGGTTTCTTTTTGAGATGATAAAAATATAAAACTAAATTGTGGTGATTGTTGCACAGTTCTGTGAACGTATTTAAAATATACTGTTGGTATGTGAATTATATTTGAACAGATCTGTTTGCTTTTTACTGATGGCACTATCAATTGACATAACCACTTTGAAAAAAAGTGTGGAAATGATTTCCAAATTTATATGTGTATCTTTAAAAAATTTCAGATCCCTGGCCACACTCCAGATCAATTAAATCACAATCTCTGGGTATAGGACACAAATATTATTTTTTGAAGCTTTTTAGGTTGTTCAAATATTCACCTATGTTTGGTAAGCACTACAATATATTATCTGAACGTTTATTTTTTTTATTTGAAGGTTTACTCCAGTTACTTGTTATTGCCAATATTACTGGATTTATTTCTCCCCTATTTTATGTTTACTTTGTTTATTCTTTTACTCTTCTGTGTTCCTTTTTTTTTTTTCTGTGTTCCTTTTTTATCTTTCCTTAATCAAGATCGATAAAGCTTTTTGTTTTTGTTTTTTTAACTCCATTTCCCCTTTGTTTAATTTGGAAGATGTATACTATTTATATGCCTTTAGTGGTTAACTCTATTTTTTTTTTATCACATATACTGTATTTCTTTTAATGCAACTGCAGTTTTGTTTTTATTAATTGCAATGATATTTGAAAAATATACATATTTAATGAAAATTGAATATTTTATTATTAAATGTATTAATATTAAGGTACTCATTCAATCCACATTCAGCATTTGTTTGCATGCTGCTTTGCAGAAGTGTTTTTTTTCCCAAGTTTTTATTTAAATTTCAGTTAATATGCAGTGCAACACTAGTTTCACATGTAGAATTTAGTGATTCATCACCTACATATACCTCTGGGAGTCATTACAAGAAATGCCCTCCTTAATACCCATCACCTGTTTAACTCATCCCCCTGCCCACCTCCCCTCCAGAAACGATCAGTTTGTTCTCTATAGTTAAGTGTCTGTTTCGTGGTTCATTTGTTTCTTAAATTCCACATATGAGTGAAATCATATGGCATTTGTCTTTCTCTGACTTTTCTCAGCATAATACACTCTAGCTCCTTCCACGTCATTGCAAATGGCAAGATTTCATTCTATTTGATGGCAGAGTAATATTCTATATACATACACACCCCCCCCACATCTTTATCCATTCATCAGTTGATGGACATTGGGCTGTTTCCATAATTTGGCTGTTGTTGCTAACATTGCTGTAAATATCAGGTGCATGTATTCCCTTTGATTAATATTTCTGTATCTTATGGGTAAATACCTAGTAGTGCAATTACTGGATCATAGGCTAGTTCTTTTTTTAACTTTTTGAGGAATTTCCATAGTTTTTTCCAGAGTGGCTACACCAGTTTGCATTCTCACCAAGAGTGCACAAGGATTCTCCTTTCTCCATATCCTTGCCAACACGTGTTGTTGGGAAAACTGGACAGCCGTATTGCAAAAGAATGAAACTAGACCACTTTCTTACATTATACACAAAAATAAATTCAAAATGAACTAAAGACTTAAATGTGAGACAGGAAACCATCAAAATCCTAGAGGAGAACATAGGCAATAACCTCTTTGACATCAGCTGTAGCAACTCCCTGAAGCAAGGAAAACAAAAGCAAAACATAAGCTATTGGTACTTCATCAAAGTAAAAACCTACACAGTGAAGGGAATAATCAACAAAACTAAAAAGCAACCTACAAATGGGAGAAGATATTTGCAAATGACATATCTGATAAGGGGTTAATATCCAAAAATATCTAAAGGACTTATCAAAATCAACACCCAAAAATCAATCTGTTAAGATATGGGCAGAAGATACAAATAGACATTTTTCCAAAGAAGACATACCGATGGGTAATAAACCCATGAAAAGATGCTCAACATCACTCATCATCAAATAAAAATCAAAGCTACAATGAGATATCCCCTCACACCAGTCAGAATGGCTAAAATTAACAACACAGAAGTCTTGAATAAACTATTTGCCCCAGGCTGACACCTGGGATTTCAAGGCCAACCAGTTGAAAAACAGTAAGGATGTGTCCACCTCAAAATAAATTGGAAGCTATTGTGACAGTGAATTGTTTCTATAAAGAGATAAGATATTGACATCTCCTATGTCAAATGTATATTTCATTGTCAAAATTTTTATCAGGAGGAAACCATCCGTGTGTACTCTTTTTCTATACTTTTATCAACACTACATACCTGTGATTACTGGTGAGTTTAAATATTTTGGGAATATGTCTGCATGTTTTAGTCCTTTAATCATTATTGTTTGTGTCACTTAACAAATACATACATAACAAAGGCTAAAGTTAATGTCTCCTTCGTCCCAGAACAATATAAAGTATAGATGAAAGGTCTTAGGTTACTTTAACTTTGATTAATCTATCCCATCTATTATGTTATCTGGCATGTTTCAATTCTGTTTTCTTTTTAAACTCCCAAATAGGCATTATTTTTGTTTTAAGATGACAGTGTTTGTGGATTTATTCACATGATTATCTTTTTATTTACACATTATTCCTCCTCCATTATACTTTCCCACTGAGATCATTTTGTCATGAAATATATTAGGCAAGTCCTATTGTTAGTAAATGCTCTGTTTTTATTCTTGTTGTTGTTGCAAAGTAACCGTTGTTTCACTTTCATTCCTGTCTGATGACTTAACTGGGTATAGAATTCTATACTGACAATTATTTTTTTCTCAGCACTCTGAAGAAATTATTCCACTGTCTTCTGGCTTCTATTGTGCTCTTGAGAAGTCTGCCTTCTGTCTCATTATTGTTCCTTTTGTAAGTAATCTGTATTTTCTCTCTGGCTGCTTTTAAGATTTTTTTCTTAAGATTTTATATAATTGATTATGTTGTTTTATTTCTAGAACTTTGATATTTTCTTCCTCCTGTAGATCTCACCTTTTTTTTTACTTCTATTCAGTTCTTTTCTCATGGTTTTGACTTTATATTTTGCATTTTCATATATTTCAAGCATTTCTATTATATACATGTATATATCATTAAACATTTAGCGATTGTAGAGAACAGGTCTAATTCTGCAGCTTCTTACATTCAGGTGGGCTCCTGTGTGATGATGAATTGTCATTTTTTTTCTTCCTTTTCATTGAGAGTCTAGGCAAAGACTGAAGTGTTTTTTTGTCATTTCCTTTGAGGTCACATGGCTTCCCCCCCCCCCCCCTTGAACTATAAGCCTTGTTTAGTTCTGTTTTTATGAAGAGGTTCGTGCTAATCGCTGATATTTTCTGGGTCCATAGCTTCGTCTCTTGAATTATATCAGGCCTTTAAGATAGATACAAACCGTTTGGCAATTAAAGCTAGCAAATGTCACGAGGATAGCTGTGACTTCAGGGCATGTTTACCTCTAGTTTCTCACTTAATTGTGCCTCCTTTGGATCCTCTTTACTTTTTTTTTTTTTAAGCATGATATACTTCTTAATGTATGTCAGATGTTACCCAGTATTTTAAGGTGTTTTCAGGAAACCTGATGCACCATTCACATATTTATAATTGTGGATCCTTCTGTCTTTAAACATGCTATATCTACTTTTTATATCCTGTAAATTTCATTGTTTTTTCTTAAAAGGTCTTTTGAATTTCTTGTTAAGTAATTTTCTCAGTACTTTATAAATGTTGATATTATGCATAGGAATATTTTTGTATGGATTTTCTAAATTAATAAAACTATATATACACACATGCACAATACACACACATATGGATAATAAAGTGTTGATTTCTGTAAATTGATAATAATCTTACAGAAATATCCAATAACTTTCCAGTGGGTAACATTGGATTTCTAGGTAGATAATTTTGAGTTTTATGTAAGTCTTATTTCTTTCTTTTCTATTTGTACTAGTTTTTAAAAACTGTAAGCAGTAGGAGCTGAGTATTTGATATTTCACAATTTTAAAACAATTCTTACCTTTTTTCAGACTTTCTTGGAAGTACTAATGTTTGCTTACTAAATATGTTTCTATAGGTTTTTGGTAAATACTCTTAATTAATTAGGTTAAAAAGGAGCCAGTCTGGTTTTAGAGAGTTTTTAATACAGGAAAATTTTTTTTTTAAGATTTTATATATTTGAGATAGAAAGAAGGAGTGAGCACAAGGCAGAGGGAGATGGAGAAGCCAACTCCCTGCTGAGTAGAGAGCCTGATGCAGGGCTCAATCCCAGGACCCTGGGATCATGACCTGAGCCGAAGGCAGATGCTTAACTGACTGAGCCACCCAGGCCCCTCAAGTAGATTTTCTGATGTTGAATAACTCCTGCATTTGTAGGATAAACCTTATTTAATCATGATATATTACTAGTCCTTAAATACAGAGCTAGATTCTACATTGCTAATGTTTATTTTTAAATTTTACATAATTTGGTTCATGAAATTGACTTAATTTTTATGAGTTCTTCTCATTAAGTTTGTTATTTTAGTTTATGTAAGTGACTTGGGTGGATTTCCAAACTTTTCTATGTTCAACAACAATTATATATGATTAGAATTGTGTATTCTTTAATGGTTTGGTTAATCTTGTCAGTAATACCATCAATCAATGATATCAGTGGCCTTAACTTAGGAGCATAAAGATTTAACTCAAATTTAAAATTCTTGGGCAGCCCGGGTGGCTCAGTGATTTAGCGCTGCCTTCAGCCCAGGGTGTGATCCTGGAGACCCAGGATCAAGTCCCATGTTGGGCTCCCTATATGGAGCCTGCTTCTCCCTCTGCCTTTGTCTCTGCCTCTCTGTGTGTGTGTGTGTGTGTGTGTGTGTCTGTCATGAATAAATAAATAAAATCTTTAAAAAAAAAACAAGTTTAAAATTCTTATGTGGTTATTGATGTATTCTTAGATTTTTTCATGGATCATATTTTTATTATTTTCTAATACATTTCATCTAGTTTTTCTAATTTACTGTTGAATTATGTATAGGTTTTTTTTCATAAGCACTTTTTTTATTTTTGGGATTAATATTGTTCTTTTTCCTTTTCAATATTTTGGATTTGTGCCCAATCTGATTTTCCCCCCCAACATGTCATATTGTTGTATCATTTATTTGATTTCAAAAGAACGAATAGATTTGTATCCATTTCTGTTCTTTCTAAATTCTGGTTTACCCACTTTCTCATTTTTAGCTAGCTAATTTTTTTTAAATATTTTTTTTAAAGATTTTATTTATTTATTCACAGGCACAGAGAGAGAGGGGCAGAGACACAGACAGAGGGAGAAGCAGGCTCCATGCAGGGAGCCCGATGCGGGACTCGATCCTGGGTCTCCAGGATCACACTCCAGGCTGCAGGCGGCGCCAAACCGCTGCGCCACCGGGGCTGCCCATTAGCTAGCTAATTTTTGTTTTGTTTTGTTTATGCCTCCCTCTTCTTCTTGATGAAATCTTAATTCTTTTGTTTTTAATTATTTCTTGTTTTTAAATAAAGGCATTTAGAGCATTTAAGTTTTCTGTGGATATATAAACCGAATCTCAGGATTCCACACTAAGTTAGTCTTGGAATTTAGTTCTAAATATTGTTTAATTTTTAATTCCTTTTATGACAAACATTATATAGGAGTATCTTAATTAGTTAATTGTAGGATTATATATTGGTTTTCTTTGTTTTTGCAATTTCTAATTTTGTTATATTGTGATAACATGTTGTTAGCTTTATCTGTCTGCCTATCTTATTAATTATGCTTCTGTCTTCCCAATCCATATTTCTTCTCAATTTGTTTATATTACTGTCCTAAAAAGGAAAAGAAAAAAACTATTTCCTTTTACTCACACAACACTTCTGAAACCAGTTATGTAGATTTTCCCACACCAAGCAGTTCTCTAGTTCTTGGTAGACACCAACATGGTGTCCTACAATTTAACTTAATTCTGACACTAATTACCCAAAGTTAGAACAGACTCCACTGGTTAAGGGCTCAGTCCTACAGGACTGCCTCTTACCTCAGAGGCCAGTTGTAAATCACAAGCTGTCACCTCTATCTATGACTGGCTGTAAATTAGAAACCCCACAACACCCTCTTCAGGTTTAATAATTTGCTAGAATGGCTCAGAGAACTTAAGAGAAACATTTATCAGTTTATTACAAAATATACAACTCAGGAACAGCCAAATGGAAGAGATGCACAATGCAAATGTTTTTATGCTGGTGTCTGCCTCAGTAACCACTGGTGTGTGGCTGGACCTGGTCTTGTGGCTCTTGATTATGATTGCAAGATGCCCTTTAGCAATAACCATCTGGAAATCTTGAAAAAGTAAAGATTTATGACTTAGAAGGCCTGGAAAATACACAGTATACCGTGGGATACACAGTCATGTCATGGATAGAGAGAGAGTGCACAAGCCTAGGTTTCTGCTTCTATTGAGGTTGAGAGTGAGGGCCTATGGTTTCTGGGCTCTTGATTGTTGAATTTAAAGTAAAAGTGAGGGCGTAAAGGGTGGCAAGAGAAAACAAGTAGTCCAAATGGTTAGTTGCTAAATCAACCAAGCTCTTTAGGAGTCTCAGTAGGAGAGGCAGCATGGCTCTTTATCTACTATGACTTGTAATATATTTGAGCTAGTCATCTTTGAAATGGATGCCTCTTTGAAGTGGATGCATCAGCAATCAAAGCTTAAGTCAGGCACTCACATTACAAACAAAATCCAAAACCTGTCAGGACGTACACTCTAGCAAGGTATGGAGAAGGGATATGGAGCTTCCATGCTGTCTCCTGGCACACCACCCTCCAGCACTTGTGTTTATTAACCAGAAGCTCTCTGAACCTCAGTTAGGGTTTTTCACGGAGACTTCATTATGTAGGCATGATTGATGAAATCACTGGGCATTAGTAACATATTCAGTGTCCAGCCTCTCTGCCCTCCATAGGTGGGGAGATTGGCTGAAATTTCCAGCCCACTGAAAACATGGTTAGTTCCTGTGGCAACCAGCCCACCATCCTTATGGGCTTTCCAAAAGTCACTTCCTTAGTGTAAGCTCGGGTGTGGTTGAAAGGGACTTTTTTCTTTTTTTTTTTTTGAAAGGGACTTATAACAAATAACAGAAGACATTGCTTTTACCTTTATTACTCAGAGAATTCTGAGAGTTTTAGGAGCTTTGTGCCAGAAATCAGGAATAAAGACCAAATATGTTATTTCTTATTGTTTCACAATATCACAGTTCTCTACTATGATTTTGGATTTACTAGTTCCTTTTTCTATGTCTATCAGTTCTTGTTTATTTACTTCAGAGCTAAATTGTCACTTGCATAATCATGACTTCTTATATCTCTTGCCTGACTTTAAGATTATTGCCCTTAGCTGATTTCACTAAGGTAACAGAAGTAATCAGAGGAGAATTTCTACAAGCTTCTGCTTCCTCATTGATCTATCTCCCCGCTCTATACTCATTGCCTCTTTTCCTATTATGATAGATAAACTTTATGTGCTTTTATCTAAGGTTAATACCTCCACTTTTGTACTAAGTAGCTCACTTCTCATATCTTTATGGACATTGTTGGAGCAGTGTTCTCTGTTAGTCTCCTGCAACATCAGCGTGTCAGTATATGTTATAATCATTTTCATCTACACAAACATGTAATTTCTCAATCTTTAATGGATAAACAACAGAAACATATCTCAACATATATATTTTTTCCTCTTGATATGATCTCATTTCTCTGCTACTTTTTTTTTAAAAGATTTTATTTATTTATTCATGAGGGACACAGAGAGAGAGAAAGGCAGAGACACAGGCAGAGGGAGAAGCAGGCTTCATGCAGGGAGCCCGATGTGGGACTCGATCCCGGGACTCCAGGATCGTGCCCTGGGCTGAAGGCAGGCACTAAACCCCTGAGCCACCCAGGGATCCCTCTCTGCTGCTTTTTATAACAAAACTCAAAAGAATTTTCCATGCTCCATATCTCTAGGTCATCCCTTAAAACTGTGTCAGTCAGAACTTATTCCCATTATTCCACCAAAACTATCTTGTGAAGATCAGTAGTAACCTCTATATTGTTAAAGCCTTTGTTAAATTAGAAGTCACCATTTACATTCTCGCTCAACATTTGACAAAATTGATTATTCCTCTTTAAAACATTTTCTTCACTTGGCTTCTAGGATTCCACACACTCCTAATTTTTTTCTTTCCTCATTGGCTACTCCTTTTAGTCTCCTTTGCTGGTTACTTCTCATCTACCTGACTTTTAAATGTTCAAGTGTCCCAGGTCTCAATCCTCAAGCTTCTTTTTTTTCTTTTCTTCTCTTTCCTTCTCATTATCTTTTATATCCAAAGACTTTCCCTGGGTGATCTCATCAAATCCCATAGCTTTAAATTTCATCTACTTAACGATAATTCTCAAATTTATATTTCTAATATAAATATCTCCCCAGAACTCCACACTTGTACATACGCCTTCCTACTCAACATCTTCTTTACAATATCTAATAGTTCAAAACCAATCTTGATATTCTCTCTCAAACCTGGTTCTACTACAATGAGAAGTTCTCAGTAAATCACATTTCTGCTGTTCTGGATGCTCAAGAAAAACACGAGTTTTCTTTGACTTCTGTCCATAGTACATGCCCAATTGATCATCAGATCCTCTTCATCACTTTCAAAATATATTCAGAATCTAATGACATCTCACTTTCTCTACCCCATCCTCCAGAATCATCTGGTCCAAGACATGTGGATTATTGCTATAGCTGCTTAGCTTCTATGCACCCAGCTTCTGTATTTTCCTATTGACTTTCTGTTCTTTTTAAAGATTTTTAAAAATTTACTTTAGAGAGTGAGAAGAAAGTGTGAGTGAGGGGCAGGGCAGGGGGAGATGATCCCCAAGCAGACTACTCACTGAGGAGCCCGACTTGGGCCTCAGTCCCACAACCCAAAGGACCATGACCTGAGCCAGAACCGAGAGATGGCTGACCAACTGACTGAGCCATGCAGGCACCCAACTATCTTGTTGTTTAAACAACCAGAATGAGTCATATTGTCATGCTGATTCTCACAACCCTCCAGTGTCTCCCCATCTCAGAATAAAAATCAATATTAAGTGGCTAAAGCTAAGATTTCCTTGTCATTTTCCTTTGAAGCCAGGGAATTTTTCCCCATCCATTTGAATTGGAGACTGGATGGTTACAATTTTCTGAAGAGGTTCATTACTAATTTGACATTGTCAATCCAAGGCCCTATTTCAGACTTTTTAGACTATTAAGTTTCATATGTAGGCAATTACGGACAGCAAATGTCCCAAGGTAGCTCTGGCTTCAAAGTATGTTTACCTTTCTAGTTTCTGGTTCTTCATTGTAGACTCTGTGGATTTGGATCTTCTTTACTTTCTTTTAAGCTTGGCATACTTTTAGGAGGTTGTTTCTCATGTTTTATTCAATACGTATTGGTGTTCTTCAGGAAATCTGTTTCACCATTTACTGTCACAGTCATAACATACAACCTCAAATTTCCTCATGCTGGGGGTGACTGTGCAGCTCGGTCAGTTAGGCGTCCAACTTTTGGCAAAACCAAAAACCTCAGTCATCTCAGGGTAATGAGATCAGGCCCTGCGTGGGGCTCTGCACTCCATGCACAGCCTACTTGAGATTCTCTGCCTTTCCTTTTCCCTCTGCTCCTCCCACAGCTCATGCTCTCTCTCTAAAATAAATCTTTAAAAAAAAAATTTGCCTCATGATGTCCCTTATGACAACCAGTGACCTATTCTCTATCCCTACAATTTTGTCTTTTCCACAATATTATATAAATGGAATAAATATATATACCCTTTCAAGTCTGGCTTTTTTCACTTACTAAAATATATTTGAGATTTATCCATACTATTCCATGTGAGAGTACTTTTTATTTCTGAGTAGTGTTCCATTGTATGGATATTTCAAAGTTTGTTGATTTATTCGCTTTTGAGGGACATCTGGGTTTCCAGTTTTTTAAATTTGCATATAATTGATGCACAATGTTCTATCAGTTTCAGGTGTACAACATAGTGATATGACAACTTTATATGCTGTTCATCACAAGTTGGGAGCTGATGCATCCCTATCACAGATATCATTAATATATTCCTTATGTTGTACTTTTGAGTCACATGACTTATACCATTAACTGGAAGCCTGTGTCTTCCATTCACCTTCACCTAGGTTGCCCAACCCTTCACTTCCTCACCTCTGGTAACCATCAGTTTGTTCTCTGTATATATAGGCCTGATTCTGTTTTTTGTTTGTTTATTAATTTTTTTCTTAGGATTTCATGCACCGAGATTGTTGCAAATGCCACAATCTCCTCCTTTAATGGCTGCATGATATTCTATTATATATATGTTTATATACGTGTGTGTGTATATGTGTGTATACATATATATGTGTGTATATATATCACCTCTTTATTCATTCACTTTTTGATGGACATAGCTGCTTCCATATCTTGGCTATTGTAAATAATGCTGCTATAATTGGATGCATATGTCCCTTTTAATTAGTGTTTTTATATTGTTTGGGTAGACACACAGTAATGGGATTTCTGGATCATAAGGTAGTTCTATTTTTAATTTTTTGAGGAATTTCTATCCTGTTTTACACAGTGGCTGTACCAGTTTGCATTCCTTTTTCTACACGTCCTCGCCAACACCTATTGTTTCTTGTGTTGTTGTTTTCAGCCATTCTGACAAATGTTAGGTGATATCTTATTATGGTTTTGGTTTGCATTTCCTTAATGTTAAGTGACGTTGAGTACCTTTTCCTGTGTCTGTTGGCCATCTCTGTGTCTTTGGAGAAATGCCTGTTCATGTCTTCTGCCCATTTTTTAATTGGATTATTTGGTTTCAGGCTATTGAACTATATAAATTCTTAACATATTTTGGATAGTAACCCTTTATTGGATATATCATTTGCAAATATCTTCTCCCATTCCAGAGGCTGCTTTTTAGTTTTGTAATCGATTCCTTTGCTGTGCAGAAGCTTTTTATTTTGATGAGGTCCTAATAGTTCATTTTGCATTTGCTTCTTCTTGCCACAGAGGACTCATCTAGAAGAAAGTTGCTACAGCCAGTGTCAAAAAAATTACTGCCTGTGCTCTTTTCTAGGATTTTAATGGTTTTAGGTCTCACATTTAGATCTTTAATCCTTTTGAATTTATTTTTTCATATGGTATAAGAAAGTGGTCCAGTTTCATTCTTTTGGATGCAGCTATCCAGTTTTCCCCACACCATTCGTTGAAGAGACTATCTTTTTCATATTAGATATTCTTTCCTGCTTTGTCACAGATTGATTGACCATATAATTGTCGGTTTATTTATATATTATCTGTTATATTCTATTGATCTGTGTGTCTGTTTTGATTGCTGCATACTGTTTTGATTACTGTAGCTTTGTAATATAACTTGAATTCTGGAATGGTGATGCCTCCAGCTTTGTTTTTCTCTCTCAGGGTTGCTTTGGCTATTTAGGGGCTATTCAGGATCTTTTGTGGTTCCATACAAATTTTAGGATTATCTGCTCTAGTTCTCTGAAAAATGCTTTTGGTATTTTGATAGGAATTGCATTAACAGTTTATTTTTTTTTAATTAATTTTTATTGGTGTTCAGTTTACCAACATACAGAAAAACACCCAGTGCTTATCCCGTCAAGTGTCCACCTCAGTGCCCGTCACCCATTCCCCTCCAACACCCATCCTCCTCCCCTTCCACCACCCCTAGTTCGTTTCCCCGAGTTAGGACTCTTTATGTTCTGTCTCCCTTCCGATATTTCCCAACATTTCTTTTCCCTTCCTTTATATTCCCTTTCACTATTATTTATATTCCCCAAATGAATGAGAACATACACTGTTTGTCCTTCTCTGATTGACTTATTTCACTCAGCATAATACCCTCCAGTTCCATCCACGTTGAAGCAAATGGTGGGTATTTGTCGTTTCTAATTGCTGAGTAATATTCCATTGTATACATAAACCACATCTTCTTTATCCATTCATCTTTCGATGGACACCGAGGCTCCTTCCACAGTTTGGCTATTGTGGCCATTGCTGATAGAAACATCGGGATGCAGGTGTCCCGACGTTTCATTGCATCTGAATCTTTGGGGTAAATCCCCAACAGTGCAATTGCTGGGTCGTAGGGCAGGTCTATTTTTAACTCTTTGAGGAACCTCCACACAGTTTTCCAGAGTGGCTGCACCAGTTCACATTCCCACCAACAGTGTAAGAGGGTTCCCTTTTCTCCGCATCCTCTCCAACATTTGTTGTTTCCTGCCTTGTTAATTTTCCCCATTCTCACTGGTGTGAGGTGGTATCTCATTGTGGTTTTGATTTGTATTTCCCTGATGGCAAGTGATGCAGAGCATTTTCTCATGTGCATGTTGGCCATGTCCATGTCTTCCTCTGTGAGATTTCTGTTCATGTCTTTTGCCCATTTCATGATTGGATTGTTTGTTTCTTTGGTGTTGAGTTTAATAAGTTCTTTATAGATTTTGGAAACTAGCCCTTTATCTGATATGTCATTTGCAAATATCTTCTCCCATTCTGTAGGTTGTCTTTTAGTTTTGTTGACTGTATCCTTTGCTGTGCAAAAGCTTCTTATCTTGATGAAGTCCCAATAGTTCATTTTTGCTTTTGTTTCTTTTGCCTTTGTGGATGTATCTTGCAAGAAGTTACTGTGGCCGAGTTCAAAAAGGGTGTTGCTTGTGTTCTCCTCTAGGATTTTGATGGAATCTTGTCTCACATTTAGATCTCTCATCCATTTTGAGTTTATCTTTGTGTATGGTGAAAGAGAGTGGTCCAGTTTCATTCTTCTGCATGTGGATGTCCAATTTTCCCAGCACCATTTATTGAAGAGACTGTCTTTCTTCCAATGGATAGTCTTTCCTCCTTTATCAAATATTAGATGACTGTACATTTCAGGGTCCACTTCTGGGTTCTCTATTCTGTTCCATTGATCTATGTGTCTGTTTTTGTGCCAGTACCACACTGTCTTGATGACCACAGCTTTGTAGTACAACCTGAAATCTGGCATTGTGATGCCCCCAGCTATGGTTTTCTTTTTTAAAATTCCCCTGGCTATTCGGGGTCTTTTCTGATTCCACACAAATCTTAAAATAATTTGTTCTAACTCTCTGAAGAAAGTCCATGGTATTTTGATAGGGATTGCATTAAACATGTAAATTGCCCTGGGTAACATTGACATTTTTACAATATTAATTCTGCCAATCCATGAGCATGGAATATTTTTCCATCTCTTTGTGTCTTCCTCAATTTCTTTCAGAAGTGTTCTATAGTTTTTAGGGTATAGATCTTTTACCTCTTTGGTTAGGTTTATTCCTAGGTATCTTATGCTTTTGGGTGCAATTGTAAATGGGATTGACTCCTTAATTTCTCTTTCTTCAGTCTCATTGTTAGTGTATAGAAATGCCATTGATTTCTGGGCATTGATTTTGTATCCTGCCACGCTACCAAATTGCTGTATGAGTTCTAGCAATCTTGGGGTGGAGGCTTTTGGGTTTTCTATGTAGAGTATCATGTCATCAGCGAAGAGGGAGAGTTTGACTTCTTCTTTGCCAATTTGAATGCCTTTAATGTCTTTTTGTTGTCTGATTGCTGAGGCGAGGACTTCCAGAACTATGTTGAACAGCAGTGGTGAGAGTGGACACTGTCTTGTTCTGATCTTAGGGGAAAGGCTCCCAGTGCTTCCCCATTGAGAATGATATTTGCTGTGGGCTTTTTGTAAATGGCTTTTAAGATGTCGAGGAAAGTTCCCTCTATCCCAACACTCTGAAGGGTTTTGATCAGGAATGGATGCTGTATTTTGTCAAATGCTTTCTCTGCATCTAATGAGAGTATCATATGGTTCTTGGTTTTTCTCTTGCTGATATGATGAATCACATTGATGGTTTTACGAGTGTTGAACCAGCCTTGTGTCCCAGGGATAAATCCTACTTGGTCATGGTGAATAATTTTCTTAATGTGTTGTTGGATCCTATTGGCTAGTATCTTTTTTTTTTTTTTTTTTTTTTTAAATTTTATTTATTTATGATAGGCACACAGTGAGAGAGAGAGAAGCAGAGACATAGGCAGAGGGAGAAGCAGGCTCCATGCACTGGGAGCCCGACGTGGGATTCGATCCAGGGTCTCCAGGATCGCGCCCTGGGCCAAAGGCAGGCGCCAAACCGCTGCGCCACCCAGGGATCCCCTATTGGCTAGTATCTTGTTGAGAATTTTTGCATCCATGTTCATCAGGGATATTGATCTGTAATTCTCCTTTTTGGTGGGGTCTTTGTCTGGTTTCGGAATTAAGGTGATGCTGGCCTCATTGAACGAATTTGGAAGTACTCCATCTCTTTCTATCTTTCCAAACAGCTTTAGTAGAATAGGTATGATTTCTTCTTTAAACGTTTGATAGAATTCCCCTGGGAAGCCATCTGGCCCTGGACTCTTGTGTCTTGGGAGGTTTTTGATGACTGCTTCAATTTCCTCCCTGGTTATTGGCCTGTTCAGGTTTTCTATTTCTTCCTGCTCCAGTTTTGGTAGTTTGTGGCTTTCCAGGAATGCGTCCATTTCTTCCAGATTTCCTAATTTATTGGCGTACAGCTGTTCATAATATGTTTTTAAAATCGTTTGTATTTCCTTGGTGTTGGTAGTGATCTCTCCTTTCTCATTCATGATTTTATTAATTTGAGTCTTCTCTCTCTTCTTTTTAATAAGGTTGGCTAATGGTTTATCTATCTTATTAATTCTTTCAAAGAACCAACTCCTGGTTCTGTTGATCTGTTCCACAGTTCTTTTGGTCTCGATATCATTGAGTTCTGCTCGAATTTTAATTAACTGTCTTCTTCTGCTGGGGGTGGGGTCTATTTGTTGCTTTTTCTCTAGTTCCTTTATGTGTAAGGTGAGCTTTTGAATTTGAGATCTTTCCAGTTTTTGAATGGATGCTTGTATTGCGATGTATTTCCCCCTCAGGACTGCTTTTGCTGCATCCCAAAGATTTTGAACGGTTCTATCTTCATTCTCATTAGTTTCCATGAATCTTTTTAATTCTTCCTTAATTTCCTGGTTGACCTTTTCATCTTTTAGCAGGATGGTCCTTAACCTCCACGTGTTTGTGGTCCTTCCAAACTTCTTGTTGTGATTAAGTTCTAATTTCAAGGCATTATGGTCTGAGAATATACAGGGGACTATCCCGATCTTTTGGTATCGGTTCAGACCCGATTTGTGACCCAGTATGTGGTCTATTCTGGAGAAAGTTCCATGTGCACTTGAGAAGAATGTGTATTCAGTTGAGTTTGGATGTAAAGTTCTGTAGATATCTGTGAAATCCATCTGGTCCAGTGTATCATTTAAAGCTGTTTCTTTGGAGATGTTGTGCTTAGAAGACCTATCTAGTATAGAGAGAGCTAGATTGAAGTCACCAAGTATGTGTATTATTATCAAAGTATTTCTTCAGTTTGGTTATTAATTGGTTTAAATATTTGGCAGCTCCCACATTCAGGGCATATATATTGAGGATTGTTAAGTCCTCTTGTTGGATAGATCCTTTGACTATGAGATAGTGTCCCTCTTCATCTCTCACTATAGTCTTCGGGGTAAATTTTACTTTATCTGATATAAGGATGGCTACCCCTGCTTTCTTTTGAGGACCATTCGAATGGTAAATGGTTCTCCAACCTTTTATTTTCAGGTTGTAGGTGTCCTTCTGTCTAAAATGAGTCTCTTGTAGACAGCAAATAGATGGGTCCTGCTTTTTTATCCAGTCTGAAACCCTGTGCCTTTTGATGGGGTCATTAAGCCCGTTCACGTTCAGAGTTACTATTGATAAATATGACTTTAGTGTCAACATATCTATTCAGTCCTTGTTTTTGTGGATTGTTCCACTGAACTTCTTCTTAAAGGGGAATTTTAAGAGTCCCCCTTAAAATTTCTTGCAGAGCTGGTTTGGAGGTTACATATTCTTTCAGTTCCTGCCTGTCTTGGAAGCTCTTTATCTCTCCTTCCATTTTGAATGAATGCCTTGCTGGATAAAGTATTCTTGGTTGCATGTTCTTTTCATTTAGAACCCTGAATATATCCTGCCAGCCCTTTCTGGCCTGCCAGGTCTCTGTGGAGAGGTCTGCTGTTACCCTAATATTCCTCCCCATAAAAGTCAGGGACTTTTTTTCTCTTGCTGCTTTAAGGATCTTCTCCTTATCTTTGGAATTTGCAAGCTTCACTATTAAATGTCGAGGTGTTGAACGGTTTTTGTTGATTTTAGGGGGGGATCTCTCTATTTCCTGGATCTGAATGCCTGTTTCCCTTCCCAGATTCGGAAAGTTTTCAGCTAGGATTTGTTCAAATACATATTCTGGCCCTCTGTCCCTTTCGGCGCCCTCGGGAACCCCAATTAAACGTAGGTTTTTCTTCCTCAGGCTGTCATTTATTTCCCTTAATCTATCCTCATGGTCTTTTAATTGCCTGTCTCTTTTTTTCCTCAGTTTCCCTCTTTGCCATCAACTTGTCTTCTATGTCACTCACTCGTTCTTCCACCTCGTCAAGCCTCGTCGTTAGGACTTCTAGCTTGGATTGCATCTCATTTAATTGATTCTTAATTTCTGCCTGATTGGATCTAAATTCTGCAGTCATGAAGTCTCTTGAGTCCTTTATGGTTTTTTCTAGAGCCACCAGTAGCTGTAAAATAGTGCTTCTGAATTGGCTTTCTGACATTGAATTGTAATCCAGATTTTGTAACTCTGTGGGAGAGAGGGCTGTTTCTGATTCTTTTTTTTGAGGTGAGGTTTTCCTTCTAGTCATTTTGCTCAGTGCAGAGTGGCCAAAAACAAGTTGTATTGGGAAAAGGAGAAAAAGAGAGAGAAGGAAAGAAAAGAGAAAAAGAAAAAAGAGAAAGAAGAAAAAAAAGGGGGAAAGAGAAGAAAAAGAAAGAAAGTAGAAAAAAGAAAAAAAAGGGTGGGGTGGGGTGGGGGAAGCAATCAGAAATGAAGAAGAAAGGGAAAAAAAAGCACAAAACAAAACGAACAAAAAAACAAAAACAAAAACAAAAACAAAAAAAACACGGTGGAGTATCTTCCGATTCAGTATACTTTAAGTCCTTTGACTTCCCTTGGAACTGGTCCGTCTCGCTGGTCTTCTGGGGGAGGGGCCTGCTGTGCTGATTCTCAGGTGTTAGCACTTGGGGGAGCTGCTCTGCCCCTGCCTGGTGCAGGGCTCAGTGGGGGTTGTTCACCCCGTGAGGCCCCGGGAGGAAGCCACAGTGGCGGGGCGGCAGCTCTGGGAACCTGGAGTCAGCTCCCGCAGTAACTCCGGGGCTCTCCGTCTGCAGGGCCTGGGGGCTCCGGGGCGGGGCCGCTGATCTGCTCAGCTCGGGGCAGGAGCGTCCTTGCTGTCCTGGGCCCTCCCGGCCTCTGCCTGTCCCGGGGGAGGCCGGATCCTGGGCTGTGTCCCGGCGCCCTGTTCTCCCGGGCCTGCGCTGTTGGATTCGTGCTCCCGCCCCGCAGCCCCCTCCGCGGAGCCGCCGCCCGAGCCCCTTCGAGGTGTTCCCGAAGCCGCGCCGCCCCCTCCGCGTGGAGCTTCTTCCTCCGCCCGAGCCGCCGCCGCTGAGCTGCTCCCGGAGCCGCGCAGCCCCGTCCGCGGAGCCGCCGCCCGAGCCCCTCCGAGCTGCTCCGGGTCCCGCCGTGGGCTCTGCAGCCCTTACGGAGCTCGGCGCATCTCCCCGGGGCGCAGTTCCTCTGTTACTGTCACAGGGAGCCTGAGGGCATCCCCGCCTTTCTGGGGATCCTGCTCCAATTCCCCGGGAGGCCTTTCCGCGGGGAAGGTTGGTGCAGCTCCTGCTCCTCCGGGACGGGGCTCTCCTGTCCTGGGGACACTCGCCCTGGCCTCAGCCCGGCTCCTCGCGGGGCCCCTCCCCCTGGGAGGCCTTTTGTTTCTTTATTTCTTTTTCCCCGTCTTCCTACCTTGATAGAAGCGTGAACTCTTCTCACTGTAGCATTCTAACTGGTCTCTCTTTAAATCTCAGGCCGAATTCGTAGATTTTCAGGATAATTGGAAGGTTTTCTACGTAATTTGTTGAGGACAGGTGACTTGGAGACCCTGCTCTTCCACCATCTTGCCCCTCCTCGCATTAACAGTTTAGATTGCTTTGGGTAGTATAGACATTTTTAACAATATTTGTTCTTTCAATCCATGAGCATGGAATATCTTTCCATTTCTTTGAGTCGTCAGTTTCTTTCATCAGTATTTTATAGTTTTCAGAGTACAGGTGTTTGACCTCTTTGCTTAGGTTTATTCCTGTGGTACTATGTGATATGTGATCTGTTCTGGAGCATGTTTCTTGTGCACTTGAAAAGAATGTGTATTCTGCTATTTTAGGATGGAATGTTTTGAATGTATCTGTTAAATCCATCTAGTCCAGGGCAGCCCGGGTAGCTCAGTGGTTTAGCGCTGCCTTCAGCCCAGGACCTGATCCTGGAGACCCAGGATCAAGTCCTATGTCGGGCTCCCTGCATGGAGCCTGCTTCTCCCTTTGTCTGTGTTGCTGCCTCTCTCTCTGTGTGTGTCTCTCTGTCTCTCATAAATAAACAAACAAACAAACAAATAAATAAATAAATAAATAAAATCTTTGAATTCATCTAGTCCAGTGTATTTTCAAAGCCATTGTTTCCTTGTTGATTTTCAGTTTGGGTGATATGTCCATTGATGTAAATAGTGTGTTAAAGTCCTCTACTATTAGTGTATTATTATTGATTAGCTTCTTTCTGTTTATTTTTTCCTTATGTTTATTACTAATTGTTTAATGTATTTCGGTGCTCCTGTGTTTGGTACATGTATATTTAAAACTCTTCTTGTCCCCTCTACTATTATATAGTGTCCTCCTTTGTTATTACAGTCTTTGTTTTACTTACTTTTTAAATTTTTATCTGTATTTTTTTATTGGAGTTCGATTTGCCAACATATACTATAACACCCAGTGCTCATCCCATGAAGTGCCCCCCTCAATGCCCATCACCCAGTCACCCAGTCCCTCTGCCCACCTCCCCTTCCATTACCCCTGTTCATTTCTTAGAGTTAGGAGTCTCTCATATTTTGTCACTCTCTCTGATTTTTCCCACTCATTTTCTCTCCTTTTCCCTATAATCTTTTTCACTATTTTTCATATTCCCCTTATGAGTGAAACCATATAATGATTGTCCTTCTCTGATTCACTTAACTTCACTCAGCATACTACCCTTCAGTTCCATGCACATTGAAGCAAATAATGGGTATTTGTCCGTTCTAATGGCTGAGTAATATTCCACTGTATACATAGACCACATCTTCTTTATCCATTCATCTTTCGATGGACACCGAGGCTCCTTCCACACCTTGGCTATAGTAGATATTGCTACTATAAGCATTGGGGTGCATGTGTCTCGGCATTCCACTGTATCTGTATCTTTGGGGTAAATCCCCAGTAGTACAATTGCTGGGTGGTAGGGTAGCTCTATTTTTAACTCTCAGAGGAACCTCCACACCGTTTTCCAGAGTGGCTTCACCAGTTCACATTCCCACCAATAGTGTAAGAGGGTTCCCCTTTCTCCACATCCTCTCCAACATTTGTTGTTTCCTGTCTTGTTAATTTTCACCATTCTCACTGGTGTGAGGTGGTATCTCATTGCAGGTTTTTAAATTTGTATTTCCCTGATGGCTAGTGATGTGGAGCATTTTCTCATGTGCTTGTTGGCCATGTCTATGTCTTCCTCTGAAATTTCTGTTCATGTCTTTTGCCCATTTCATGATTGGATTGTTTGTTTCTTTGCTGTTGAGTTTAAGAAGTTCTTTATAGATCTTGGATACTAGCCCTTTATCTGATATGTCATTTGCAAATATCTTCTCCTGTTCTGTAGGTTGTCTTTTAGTTTTGTTGACTGTTTCTTTTGCTGTACAGAAGCTTTTTATCTTGATTAAGTCCCAGTAGTTCATTTTTGCTTTTGTTTCCCTTGACTTTATCGATGTATCTTGCAAGAAGTTTCTGTGGCCAAGTTCAGAAAGGGTGTGTTCTCCTCTAGGATTTTGATGGAATCTTGTCTCACATTTAGATCTTTCATCCACTTTGAGTTTATCTTTGTGTGTGGTGTAAGAGAATGGTCCTGTTTTATTCTTCTGCACATGGCTGTCCAATTTTCCCAGCACCATTTATTGAAGAGACTGTCCTTTTTCCAGTGGATAGTCTTTCCTGCTTTGTCGAATATTAGTTGACCATAGAGTTGAGGATCCATTTCTGGATTCTCTAGTCTGTTCCATTGATCCATGTGTCTGATTTTGTGCCAGTACCACACTGTCTTGATGACCACAGCTTTGTAGTACATCTTGAAATCGGGCATTGTGAAGCCCCCAGCTCTGGTTTTCTTTTTCAATATTCCCCTGGCTATTCGGGGTCTTTTCTGATTCCACACAAAGCTTAAGATGATTTGTTCCAACTCTCTGAAGAAAGTCCATGGTATTTTGATAGGGATTTCATTGAACATGTAAATTGCCCTGGGTAGCCTAGACATTTTCACAATATTAATTCTGCCAATCCATGAGCATGGAATATTTTTCCATCTCTTTGTGTCTTCCTCAATTTCTTTCAGAAGTGTTCTTTTTTTCTTTTAGGGTATAGATCCTTTACCTCTTTGGTCAAGTTTATTCCTAGGTATCTTCTGCTTTTGGGTGCAATTGTAAATGGATTGACTCCTTAATTTCTCTTTCTTCAGTCGCATTGTTAGTGTATAGAAATGCCACTGATTTCTGGGCATTGATTTTCTATCCTGCCACATTGCCGAAAGGCTGTAGGAGTTCTAGCAATTTTGGGGTGGAAGTCTTTTGGGTTTTCTATCTACAGTATCATGTCATATGTGAAGAGGGAGATTTTGACTTCTTTGCTGGTTTGAATGCCTTTTATTTATTTTTGTTGCCTGATTGCTGAGGTTAGGACTTCTAGTACTATTGTGAGAGCATTGGTGAGAGTGGACATCCCTGTCATGTTCCTGATCTTAGGGGAAAGGGTCCCAGTGTTTCCCCATTGAGAATGATATTTGCTGTGGGCTTTTCATAGATGGCTTTTAAGATGTTGAGGAATGTTCCCACTATCCCTACACTCTCAAGAGTTTTGATCAGGAATGGATGCTGTATTTTGTCAAATGCTTTCTCTGCATCTACTGAGAGGGTCATATGATTCTTGTTTTTTCTCTCATTGATGTGGTCTATCACGTTGATTGTTTTACAAGTTTTGAACCACCGTTGCATCCTGGGGATAAATCCCACTTGGTCATGGTGAATAATCTTCTTAATGTATTGTTGGATCCTATTTGCTAGTATCTTTTTGAGAATTTTTGCATATGTGTTCCTCAGGGATATTGGTCTGTAATTCTCCTTTTTGGTGGTGTCTTTATCTGGTTTTGGAATTAAGGTGATGCTGGCCTCATAGAACGAGTTTGGACGTATTCCGTCCCTTTCTATCCTTCCGAACAGTTTTAGTAGAATAGGTATTATTTCTTCTTTAAACGTTTGATAGAATTCCCCTGGGAAGCCATCTGGTCATGGACTTTTGTGTTTTTGGACGTTTTTGATAACTGTTTCAATTTCCTTCCTGGTTATTCGTCTGTTCAGGTTTTATATTTCTTCCTGTTCCAGTTTTGGTAATTTGTGGTTTTCCAGAAATGCATCCATTTCTTCTAGCTCGCCTAATTTATTGATGTGTAGCTGTTCATAATACGTTTTTTAAATAGTTTGTATTTCCTTGGTATTGCTTGTGATCTCTCCTCTTCCATTCATGATTTTATTTATTTTTTTCATTCATGATTTCATTAATTTGAGTCTTTCCTCTTTTTTTTTTAAATAATGCTGGCTAATGGTTTATCTATCTTATTAATTCTTTCAAAGAACCAACTCCTAGTTTTGTTGATCTGTTCTACAGTTCTTCTGGTCTCTATTTCATTGAGTTCTGTTTGAATCTTTATTATCTCTCTTCTTCTGTTTGATGTAGGTTTTATTTGCTGTGCTTTTTGCAGTTCCTTTAGGTGCGAGGTTAACTTGTGTAATTGAGTTTTTCCCAATTTTGTGAAAAATGCTTGTATTCTGATGTATTTCCCTCCTAGGACTGCTTTTGCTATATCCTAAAGATTTTGAACAGTTGTATCTTCATTTTCATTAGTTTCCATGAATCTTTTTAATTCTTCTTTAATTTCCTGGTTGACCCATTCATCTTTTAGTAGGATGCTCATTAACCTCCACACGTTTGAGTTTCTTCCAAATTTCTTCTTGTGATTAAGTCCTAGTTTCAAAGTATTGTGGTCTGAAAATATGCAGGGGACAATCCCAATCTTTTGGTATCAGTTGAGACCTAATTTGTGACCTAGTTTATGGTCTATTCTGAAGAAAGTTCTATGTGCCCTTGAGAAGAACGTGTATTCAGTTGTGTTCAGATGGAAACTTCTGTATACATCTGTGAAATCATCTGGTCCAATGTATCATTTAAAGCCCTTGTTTCTTTGGTGATGTTGTGCTTAGAACATCTGTCATTTGCAGAAAAGTGCCGTGTTGAAGTCTCCTACTATTAGTGTATTATTATCTAAGTGTGTCTTTCCTTTGGTTGTTAATTGATTGATATATTTGGCAGCTCCCACATTAGGGGCATAAATATTCATGATTGTTAGGTCTTCTTGTTGGATAGACCCTGTAAGTATGATACAGTGTCCCTTTTCATCTCTTATTACATACAGTCCATGGGATAAACTTTATCTTATATGAGGATTGCTTTCTTTTGAGGACCATTTGAATAGTAAATGGTTCTCCAACCTTTCACTTTCAGGCTGGAGGTGTCCTTAGATCTAAAATGAGTATCTTGTAGACAGCAAATAGGTGGGTCTTGCTTTTTAATCTGGTCCGAAACCCTGTGTCTTTTTTTTTTAAGATTTATTTTTATTAATTTATTTATGATAGACATAGAGAGAGAGACAGCGACACAGGAGGAGGGAGAAGCAGACTCCATGCTGGGAGCCTGATGTGGGACTTGATCCCGGGACTCCAGGATCACGCCCTGGGCCAAAGGCATTCGCCAAACCGCTGAGCCACCCAGGGATCCCCCACCCTTTTTTTGTAAAAGATTTATTTTTATTTATTTATGATAGACATAGAGTTAGAGAGAACCCTGTATCTTTTGATGGGATCATTTAGCCCATTCACGTTCAGCGTAACTATTGAAAGATACGAGTTTAGCATCATCGTAAAGCATATTCAGTCCCTGTTTTTGTGGACTATTTCTTTGGGCTTCCTCTTTCTTTTACAGGGTCCCCCTTAATATTTCTTGCAGAGCTGGTTTGGTGATCACATATTCTTTCAGTTTCTGCCTCTCTTGGAAGCTCTTTATCTCTTCTTCTATTCTGAATGAGAGCCTTGCTGGATAAAGTATTCTTGGCTGCATGTTCTTCTCATTTAGGACCCTGAATATATCCTGCCAACCCTTTCTGGCCTGCCAGGTCTCTGCAGAGAGGTATCCTGTTAATCTAATATTCTCCCCATAAAATTTAGGAATCTCTTGTCTCTCACTGCTTTAAGGATTTGCTCTTTATTTTGGAATTTGCAGTTTCACTATTAAAAGTCGAGGTGTTGAACGTTTTTTATTGATTTGGGGGCGGGGAACCTCTCTACCTCCTGAATCTGAATCCCTGTTTCCCTCCCCAAATTAGGGAAGTTCTCAGCTACGATTTGTTCAAATATGCTCTCTGGCCCTCTGGCCCTCTCAGTGCTTTCTGGAACCCCAGTTGTACCTAGATTCTCCCTTCTGAGGCTATCATTTGTTTCCTTTAACATTTCCTCATGGTCTTTTAATTGTTTTTCTCTTTTTTCCTCAGCTTCCTTCCTTGCCACTCACTTGTCTTCTATGTTGCTCACTCTTTCTTCTACCTTATTAACCCTCATTGCTAGGGCCTCCAGTTTGGATTGCATCTCATTTAATTGAATTTTAATTTTGGCCTGATTAGATGTAGATTCTGCAGTCACGAAGTCCTTTGAATCCTTTATGCTTTTTTTCCAGAGCCACCAGTAGCTTTGTAATTGTGCTTCTATATTGGCTTTCTGACATTGAATTGTAATCCATATTCTGTTACTCTGTGGCAGAGAGTATTGTTTTCTGCTTCTTTCTTTTGTGGTGAGTTCTTCCTTTTAGTCATTTTGCTCAGTGTAGAGTGGCTGTATTAGCGGGCTGAGTCAAGAATATCGACCATTACCTAAGTAAATTTCACCCTAGATGATTCTGACAAGGTCAGAGACCAGAAAATGAAAACATAGATCAGAATAAAATAAAGCAAAAGGGCCACTAAAGTGAAAAATCCAGAGCCCTGGGCTGCTGCAATCAGGCTCCCGGGGGCACGCAACTCCCAAAGGAAGCATGGCATAGATGCCTCCATCTGGAGCTGGCCTGCCTAACCAACTTGCTTCTCCCAAATGCCCCACTATTCCAGCCCTTTACAGAGATCAGTCCAAAGTTTTTGGTGCACTTTCCCCTGGGTGCACTTCCTCTATTAGTGACTCCAGGAGACTGGAGGCTTCATTGCCCCTCCTGTGATTCTGCCCGGTTTCCCTGCTAAGCATTTTTCCATCCAGGAAAAATGTGGTGTGGATTTTTGAAGTTCCCACTTCTCCAAGGCTGCGCTTTCCTGTACCTGAGGCTTTCTATGTCCAGCTTTAGCTGGGCTCCTTGTGGTGCCCCTCCCCCACTTGATTCTTTTTTATTTTTTTCTGCCTTCCTACCTTGCTAGAAGCAAAAACCCTTCTCTCTATAGCATTCCAGCTGTTCTCTCTTTAAATCTCAGGTCGAATTTGTAGGTGTTCAGGATAATTTGAAAGTTATCTAGGTAAGTTGGCAGGACCAAGTGAGTTGTCCCCCCCTACTCTTCCACCATCTTGCCCTGCCCCCTACAGTCTTTGTTTTAAAGTCTATTTTGTCTGATGGAAGTATTGCTATTCCATCTTCCTTTTGTTTTTTAAGATTTTATTTATTAGAGACAGAAAGAAAGAGAGGGAGAGGGAGAAGCAGGCTCCTTGCAGGGAGCCCAACACCGGACTTGATCCTGGGTCTCCATGATCACACCCTAGGCTGATGGTGGCGCTGAACAGCTAAGCCACCGGGGCTGCCCTCCATCTTCCTTTTTTTTTAAAAAAAAAAATTTATTTATTCATGGGAGAGACAGAGACCCAAGCAGAGGGAGAAGCAGCCTTTCTGCAGGAGCCTGATGTGGGACTCAATTCTGTAATCCCGGGATCACTCCTGTGCCAAAGGTAGATGCTCAACCACTGAGCCCCCAGGTGTCCCACTACTCCAGCTTTCTTTTGGCATCATCCATTTGTATGATAAATGTTTCCCCATCCCCTCAATTTCAAACTCTAGGTGTCTTTAGGTCTAAAATAAGTCTCTTGTAGGTGGCATATAGATGGATCTTGGTTTTTCTGTTTGTTTTTTATCCATTCTTTCACCCTCTGTCTTTTAATTGGAATGTTTAGTCCATTTACATTCAAAATGATTGTTGATAGATACGTATTTATTGCCATTTTATTATTGTTTCTTGGTGTTTTTGAAGATTTTCTCTGGTCTTTCACTTTTTCATGATTTGCTGGTTTTCTTTAGTGATTTTTTAAATTTCTTTTTATTCTTTTCATAATTATTAGAGACTTGGTTTCAGGGTACCGTTAAGGTTGTCTATAACATCTTCTCCATGTAGCAGTGTATATTAAGTTGATGGTCTTTTAAGTTTGAATTCAGCCTTTACTCTTCTCCTCCTCACGTTTTAGGTACATAGTGTATATTTTACATCCTTAAATGCTGTATGTTTTTTGGCTGAGTTTTACAGAAATATTCATTTTTACTGCTTTTGTGTTTCCTACCTTAATACTGTCGTTTTTGGTCTTTCCTATCCAAAGAGCTCCCCCTTAATATTTTTTAGTTTTTGTCTAGAAAACTATCTCCTATTCTGAGTATGCCTGGATAAAGTATTCTCAGCTGGAGGTTCCTCTATATTCAGCACTTTGAGTATATCATGCCACTTCTTAGAAAATTTCTGCTGAAAAATCTGCTTCTGGACTTATAGGATTTCTTTGTATGTAACTGTGTCTTGCTGCTTTTGATATATTTTTTTCTTTTTCAATGTTTTGCCATTTTAGTTACAGTATGTGTGGGTATGGGTCTCCTTTTGTTGGTTTTGTTGGGGGTTCTCTATGCCTTTTGGATCTGGCTATATCTTTCCTTCCTCAGATTAGGGAAGTTTTCAACTATAATTTCTTCAATAAATTTTTCTCTCTCTTCTTGGACTCTTATAATGCGAATGTTACTACATTTGATGGAGTCACTGAGTTCCCCAAGTCTCTTGTCATTTTCCATAATTCTTTTTTCTCTCTTTCGTTCAGCTTGATTATTTAACATTATTCTGTCATCTAGGTCATTAATTTGTTCCTCTGCTTCATCTGGCCTCCTGTTCATTATACCAACTGTGTTTCTCATTTCATTTATTGAGCCCTTCTTGTTACGTTACTCCTTATCTCTGTTAATGGTCTCAGTGATGTGTTCCTCTCTTTTGCTATTTCCATTGAGTATCCTTATGATCATCAGTTTAAATTCTCCATCAAGCATGTTACTTACGTCTGTTTTGCTTGGATCTCTGACTGTGGCCTTGTCTTGTTCTTTCATTTAGAACAGATTCCTCTGTCTTCTAGTTTTGTATGGTTCTTTTTTTTTTTTTTTTTAATTAATTTTTATTGGTGTTCAATTTACCAACATACAGAAAAACACCCAGTGCTCATCCCATCAAGTGTCCACCTCAGTGCCCATCACCCAGTTTTGTATGGTTCTATGCCTGTTTCTCTGTGTTAGGAAATTCAGCTACATCTCCTGTTCTTGAGAGTAGTAGACTTACAAAAAAGAGTTTCTGTTGTGTCCTGCACTATAGTGTCCCTATTCCACAAGGCCTGGTGCTTTAGGGAGTTTCTCCAAAATGTGCTGCATATGCTTTGTTGTAATATCCTTCCAGCTTATCCTTCAGGCTAGTCATCTGCAAAGGCTCTCTTGACCTGTTGTGGGTAGTGTTTGGTCCCTGGCTTGAATGGGGTGCATTTTAACTAGGTGTGCTTTGGTCTGCTTGGGAAATGAGACCTGTCACCACTGTCATTGGGACGGAGGTCTCACAAAACTCCCAGGATAGAAGATGTAGCATTGGCAGGGGTTTGATCCAGTCTTCTGGGGGTAGGGAACCCACCAAGGGAGAGTGAGGCAGGTGTTCCTGGGAAGAGTGGTTCCACTGTAGGTTGGTGGGTTTGGGACTTGGTGTAAGCAAGTTGAGTAGCAAGTGTCATCACTTTGCTGGTTCCCACAGGTGGCTCTGTTTATACTGTGGGATGGGGGAGGAGAGTAGCACCTGCTAGTTCCTTTGTTCCTGGAGGGGGCTCTCTATGATTACTGCCTTTCAACTAACCTCCTCACTGTGTGCATCAGGTGCTCTTCAGATTGCTATTTCTATGCTGTATGTACACAGCTGTTTGCCCTGCCTTTTCTCCAACAGCAGCCCCAGTGCCCTCTAAGCTCTCCAAGAGCTACACATACTGACCTTTTAGACTCCAAGCATTAATCTCTGCTGGTTCCAAGAACTCTTAAATTTGGGCCTCTCACTTTTCAAGCCAATTGCTATGGATATTTGTTTTCACTGTGTGCTTCCTGTGTACTAGTCTCTCTTGCCCTTCTCTGGGACTGCATATCCCTCCCCACAACAATGGACACAATTAATTTCTCTCCCAAGGTACATCTGCACACTTTCTGACTCCTTTGACATGGCCTTTTCTCTTCCTTTAGATGTAGAGCATCTAAAGGTACTTAAAATAATTTGATAGTTATCTGGTTGTATTTATGGGACAAGGTGAGCCAAGGGTTCTCCTCCTCTGCTGCCATTTTCCCCCACTCTGTATTTTTATTTTTTGAGTAACTTCCATACTGTTTTTCACAGTGGTTGCACCAGTTTACATACCCATCAGCAGTGTATGAGGGTTGCTTACCAACACTGTTATTTCATGTCTTTTTGATTTTAGCATCCTAGCAGGTGCAATGATGATAGCTTGTTCTGTTTTGGTTTGCATTTTCTTGATGATGAATGGTGTTGGGCATCTTTTCATGTGTCTGTTGGCCATGTATATGTCTTTTTTGGAAAAATGTCTATTCAAGTCCTTTCCCTATTTTTTAAATCAGATTGCTTTTTGTGCACAGTTATATAAGTAATTTATATGTTTTGGATATTAACCTTTTATTGGGTATATTATTTGCAAATATCTTCTCCCATTCAGTAGGTTGCCTTTTTGTATTAATGGTTTCCTTTGTTGAGAAAAACCTATTTTGATATAGTCTCAAAAGTTAATTTTTGCTTTTTGTTTCTTTTGCCTTAGGAGGCATATCTAAAAAAGAAAAAAAATGTTGGCGTGGACAGTGTCAGAGAAATTACTGCCTGTGTTCTCTTCTAGGATTTTTTTGGATTCAGAGCTCACGTTTAGCCCTTTATTCCATTTTGAGTTTGTTTTTCCATATGGTGTTAAAAGGCCATCCAGTTTCATTCTTTTGCATATAGCTGTCCAATTTTCCCAGCAATTTGATGAAGAGACTATATTTTCCCGTATTATATTCTTACTTTCTTTGCCATAGATTGACTATAAAAATATAGGTTTACTTCTGGTTTCTTTATTTTGCTTTATTGATAGATGTGTCTGTGCCAGTACCATACTCGTTTTTGATCATTACAGCTTTGTAGTATATCTAGAAATCTGTAATTGTGATACCTCCAGCTCTATTTGTCTTTCTCATGATTGCTCTGGCTATTTGGGATGTTTTGTGATACAGTACAAATTTTAGGATTATCTGTTCTAGTACTGTGAAAAATTTTGTATTTTGATAAGGATTACATTAAATCTATCTGTAGATTGCTCTGGGTAGTATGGACACTTTAACATTTATTCTTCTGATCTATGAACATGGAATATTTTCCCACTTGCTTATATCATCTTGAGTTTCTTTCATCAATGTTTTATAGTTTTCAGAGTGCAGGTCTTTTGCCTGTTTGGTTAAGTTTATTCCTAGGTATTTTATTCTTTTAATGCAATTGTAAATGGGATTGTTGTCTTACCTTCTCTTTCTGCTACTTTATTATGACAGTATAGAAACACTACTGATTTCTGGGTATAATTTTTTTTTAATCCTACAACTTTACTGGATTCATTTTTTACTTCTAGTAGATTTTTAGTGGAGTCCTTAAAACTTTTTATGTCATCTGCAAATACAGTTTAATTGTTTCTTTACTAGTGTGAATATATCTTTGGGTGTCTGATATTATAGTAATTGTGAATAAAGGTGCTATAATCCTTGGTGTACAGATGTTTGGGCATAAGTGTAAATACGTACAAGAATGAATGCTGGATTATATGCTAAGTGTATGTTTAGTGTTATATAAAACAACCAAACTCTTTCATCATGGTTGTGCTGTTTTACATTTCCATTAGCAGTGTATGAGGTTTTTTGGTGTTCCTTTTTCTGGATCTTATTGCCATGCAGCATACTATTTATCAGTAGAATTCCTGGAACTTTATTACTCCAGACTCCTTTCTTATATTCAGTAATAGTTTTTTTTTTCTCTCCAAAATCCCTAGTATCCCATAAGTTTATAGAAATCTTTCATCATGTCTTTGACCTTTATCAATGCCCAAGAAATTATAGAGATATTATTCTGGTATTTGCCTTGGATAGAAGAATAAGTATGAGAACACATAAAGCAGGGCATAATGAAATCAAACTGAAGTAAAGATAAGTAAAAAAGGGGGCAGCCTGGGTGGCTCAGCAATTAGCACCACCTTTGGCCCAGGGCGTGATCCTGGAGTCCTGGGGTTGAGTCCCATGTCTGGCTCCCTGCATGGAGCCTGCTTCTCCCTCTGCCTGTGTCTCTGCCTCTCTCTCTCTCTCTCTCTCTCTCTCTGTCACTCAAGAATAAATAAATAAAATATTGTTTTCAAAAAGGTATCTTGGGTGAAAAGGAGAGGAAGAACTAATGAAGATATCCATGGCTAGTACCTAGGAAGCAGTATTGAAAGGGAAAGCAATTGGAGAAGTATGATCCTTTTTCCATTTTTTAATTAAATTTATTTATTTATTTATTTATGATAGTCACACAGAGAGAGAGAGAGAGAGAGAGAGAGAGAGGCAGAGACACAGGCAGAGGGAGAAGCAGGCTCCATGCACCGGGAGCCCGATGTGGGATTCGATCCCGGGTCTCCAGGATCGCGCCCAGGGCCAAAGGCAGGCGGTAAACCGCTGCGCCACCCAGGGATCCCTCCTTTTTCCATTTTAATCTTAGATTTAGTATAGATGTACTTTTGTTTCAGTTTGTAAGGAGGTGTTGGGAAATTCACAAATCAGTAGTTTCCAGGCATCTACACTTAAGGTTAGGAGAGATTTACTACACAGGGACAGCATAAGAGTATTTAGAAGTGATAGAAGTGTTGTATTATCACTTCTGTGGTGGATACATAGCTTGAACCATTATAGATTTCTTTTGTCTCTATTCTCCTCCTTTTCAGTTAAGTCCTGTACCATTATTTACTTGGTTATTTTTTATTGAGTGTTAGACATTGTAAAGAAAAATTACGAAAGTAATTTGAAACCTTGTGAATCTTCAGTGAAGATTTTAGTATGCTTTGTGGCAAACAATCTTAAATTACTTTAGTCCAGATTTCTTCACATTTGGATTTTATTCTAAGTTTAATTTAGAAGCTATTTAAAAGTTTTCAGCAGAGATAGCAAATCATGATCTGAATCAGGATCAGTTTGTAGAGAGTATTAAAACTAGACATCTCCACACTCTTTTTCTGATGCAGTAGATTTAGATTCAGTTGGTTGGTGTGGTAGATGGGCATCTTTAATTTTACCAGCATCCCGGCTGATTTTGATCCCCACCAGTTTGAGAACCAATGGCTTAAAAATGTTTTCTTTTACTTTCTCAGTAGATTTGTATTATTCTCTAATTGCTGGTGTTTTTATACGTTAGCATATAAGATCATTCTGTGCTAATATTTTTTTGAAACCCTAGGCAGCATCATATTGCCCTATGCAGCATGAAATCAGTTTAGTGGATTTTGACTATCAGTTTAGTGGATTTTGACTATTTGACTATTTGTGTGTGTGTGTGTATGTGTGTGTGTGACAGAGATGATAGAATAGCATAGAAAAAAATGGTAGATATTGTTTAATGAAACTGTATGGGTCAGGTTGTGATGTGAAAGATAAGTATTACTATAGGTCATGGTAAATAATACCTGAAAACACTGATGTAGGCCAGTTATTTCTTGTGGGTATTAGTTACCTATATCAGATTTTCTTCAACTGACAACTCCTGTCCTAATAATCCCATTGTTAGTCGAAATTTTTGTAAGTTTAATACACGTACCAAGCATAGCTTAGCCTGTCCTGCCTTAAACATGCTCATAACACTTATATTAGGCTAAAGTTCAACAAAATTATGTAACATAAAGCCTATTTTATAATAAAGTATTGAATACCTCATGTAAATTTTTAAATTCTATACTGAAACAGAAAAAACAATGGCTGTGTGTGTACAGAGTGGTTGTAAGTATATCAGTTGTTTACTCTCATAAACATGTGGCTGACTGGGAGGTATAGCTTGCTGCCACTGCTCAAGGTCATATAGTATTGTACTGCATATTAGACGTTATCAAAATTCAGAATTTGAAGTACAGTTTCTACTGAACTTATGTTGCTTTTGTGCTCATAAAGTAAAAAAATTTTAAGTTGAACCATCATAAATCAGTTACCATCTGTATATATTTTCATGTATAGTCTTTTCTACTATGGGTTCTCCTGAAATGATGACAGGAATTTTTGATGTTCTCTTATCTTTCAGACTTGCCTTCGAGGAGTGTAAATAAGGACTTATCTCCAAAAAAAGACATTTATGAAACAGAATTATCCCAATGGCAAATGAGTGCCAGGCATCAAAACTGTGATTTTGAGGAGTCCAGTTCAGGAGATTATTTGGAAGTCAGAGGCACATTGGAAAAGCAACAAGAAAACCAGGAGAAATATTACAGGCAAGGGATGATTATATATGAAAAAATGTCCATTTTCAACCAGCATACTTACCTGTCTCAACACCCTAGGTGTCACTCTACTGAGAAACCCTACAAATGTAAGGAATGTGGGAAGGCCTTTAGACGAGCCTCACACCTAACTCAACATCATAGTATTCATACTGGTGAAAAACCATATGAATGTAAGCAATGTGGGAAGGCCTTTAGTCGTGATTCACAGCTCATTCTTCATCAGAGACTTCATACTGGTGAGAAACCCTATGCATGCAAGGAATGTGGGAAGGCCTTTACTCAGAGTTCACAACTTATTTTACATCATCGAATTCATACTGGTGAAAAACCATATAAATGTGAAGAATGTGGGAAAGCCTTTATTCGTAGCTCACAACTCACTCGACATCAAAAAGTCCATACTGGTGAGAAGCCTTATGAATGTAAAGAATGTGGGAAGGCCTTTACTCAGAACTCACAACTTACTCTACACCAGAGACTTCATACTGGTGAGAAACTCTATGAATGTAAAGAATGTAGGAAGGTCTTTACTCAGCTCTCACAACTTATTCTGCATAAGAGAATTCACACCGGTGAAAAACCCTATGAATGTAAGGAATGTGGGAAAGCTTTTATTTGTGGTTCACAGCTTTCTCAACATCAGAAAATTCACAATGGGGAAAAGCCATATGAATGTAAGGAATGTGGAAAAGCATTTATTCGTGGCTCATTGCTTATGCAACATCAGAGGATTCATACTGGTGAAAAGCCCTATAAATGTGAAGAATGTGGGAAAGCCTTTATCCGTGGCTCACAACTTACTCAACACCAGAGAATTCATACCAATGAGAAGCCCTATGAATGTAAGGAATGTGGAAAGACCTTTAGTCATGGCTCACAACTTACTCAACATCAGAGAATTCATACTGGTGAGAAACCCTATCAATGTAAGGAATGTGGAAAGGCTTTTAATCGTGGCTCACTCCTTACTCGACATCAAAGGATTCATACAGGTGAAAAACCCTATGAGTGTAAAGAATGTGGAAAGACTTTTAGTCGTGGCTCAGAACTGACTCAACATGAGAGGATTCACACTGGTGAGAAACCCTATGAATGTAAGGAATGTGGGAAGTCTTTTATTCGTGGCTCACAGCTTACTCAACATCAGAGAATTCATACTGGTGAGAAACCATATGAATGTAAAGAATGTAGAATGGCCTTTACTCAAAGTTCACATCTTTCACAACATCAGAGACTTCATACTGGTGAGAAACCCTATGTATGTAATGAATGTGGGAAGGCCTTTGCCCGTGGCTTACTACTTATACAGCATCAGAGAATTCATACAGGTGAGAAACCATATCAGTGTAAGGAATGTGGGAAGGCCTTTATTCGTGGTTCACAGCTTACCCAACATCAGCGAATTCACACTGGAGAAAAGCCCTATGAATGCAAGGAATGTGGGAAGGCCTTTAGTCATGGCTCTCAACTTACTCTACATCAGAGAATTCATACTGGTGAAAAGCCCTATGAATGCAAAGAATGCAGAAAAGCATTTACTCAGAGCTCACATCTTTCTCGACATCAGAGAGTTCATACTGGTGAGAAACCCTATCAATGTAAGGAATGTGGGAAGGCCTTTACTCGTGGTTCACAACTAACTCAACATCAGAGAATTCACATCAGTGATAAATCTTTTGAATATAAGGAATGTGAGATAGACTTCAGTCATAGCTCAGAAGTTTATATATGAACTAATCCATTATCATCAAAGAATTCCTAAAATGTGAATATGGGAGCATATTTGCCTCATAAAATTCAGCATCAGTGAATTCTATTGAGGGAAAGATACTGTTAATGTAATCCATGTAGAAAAACCTATCATTACTGGAAACCTATTAATCATTAGCAAATTATAATAGAGAATAATTCTGTTAATATAGTAAGTATATCAAGGCTTTTATCTATAGAATATGTCCTTTTCAACCTTATCTTGACTCTACCAGCTACTTTCCTTCATGACCTTTATCATAATTAATGTGTGCTTTGGTTTAATCATTTGTAAGATAGGCCTAAGAATAATACCTTCCTTGTAAGATTCTTGGAAGTATTATGTGAGACGTTTCATGTAAAGTTCTTAGAGCAGTGCCTTGAGCATAGCATATCACAAGTATTAGCTATCATTATTACTAGTATGATTTTAGAGAATTTGCATGAGAAGAGGACCTTAGGAGTTTAATGAATATTGAGAAATCTTTCATTAACACTTGACCCTGAATATTTAAGTAGGGGACACTGTATGCTGTAATGAATATGAGAAAGCTTTTACTCACATCTCATCCCATATGCTAAAAAAAGAAAACTCATACTGTCGAAAAAACCCACAAAACTTTGTAGATTTAATCAGTGGCCTGTTGAAGAGGGGTGAAGTGAATTATAACAAAGTCAAAAAACTCCTATTTCCTATCATTTTTTTTTACCACAATTCAAGAATATTATTTAGAAATGAAAAAAAAATGGATAGCCAAAATAAATTTTCCTACTAGGAAATTTCTAAAAACTTGAATGTACAGCTTTTGAATTAAACTAAAAATAAATTGACATTATTATTTTTCAGTGAAACCTGATGACAGTCTGTCAGAGACTGCTATTTCCCTACCCAATATCCAGTTTTCCATTATAATTCTTGGCTGAAAAATCATCTCAGCCCCTCTTGTAGGTCAAGAAGATGGAAGTGGTACTTGTACACGTAGGACATCTAAGAATATCTTTTTTCTCTCTGCATTTCTTTGTTTCCTTGCCTAAAATGTGGACATTTAGCTTTATAGCTTTGGTGATTTTATGGGGAGTTTGAAAATGGTATCTGGGTACTAAGGATGATGGAGTAGAAATACAGAATGAGTGTATACCTGTACTAATTTTATGGAACAGCTGTACCAATTCTGGTCTGCCTGCCTCCTGTATTTCTTTATATAAAATTAAAATAAACTTATTTGTTGATGCTGTTGTCATTTTGTTATTGACGCTAAAATGTATTACAGTTATAAAATTTTGTACCTGGAGGTGGAGTGCTATGGGTAAAAGAAATCTCAATATGGTATTGACTTTGTGCCATCATGAATGAGAATTAACCCACTTCAAGCTAGAAAACTAAAGAGTTTTTGCTTTTTTAGACAGGACATTTGGTTAGACTCCCAGTCTATCTTACAAGGCAGATCTCTCACCAGTTAAGGCTGTAATGTTAGTAGAAATGGTAGGAGTGATTCAGAATGTGTGTTGGTAATGTCCCAAGAAAGATAAGTTTGGTGTAGAGTTAGCTGCAGAGGATACTAGCAGAGATTGAAAGTGATACTGCTTTGTTAAGAGATACTATCTCTGCCTACAGGCACTCCATCCTGGTTGATAGTAAATTCATATATTGCTATATTCCAGCCACTGTTTTTAGGTGTTTGGGATATATCAATGAGAAACTCTAGCAGGAGGAGATAGGATAATAATAGAACCATTGTAGAGTATGTTAGAACATTAGTGTTGTGGAGAAAAGGTCATTCAAAACTAGTTAAGAGCAATATGAAAGTTTATGAAATAGACAATAGGTAAGGGAAAACTCAAGTCAAGATTTGAAGATGTGAAGGATTAAGTCAGTTGTTATATAAGGGAAGGGCATTGCAGACAGGAAAAAGCTATAACAAATGCCCTACAATGGGGTGATGCTGGTGTTCTTGAGGAACATCAAGGAAGCTATTTAGAGACTTATGCAAGGGAGTGATTAATAGAGGAGGACGGTGGGATGCCTGGGTGCCTCAGCAGTTGAGTGTCTGCCTTTGGCTCAGGGCGTGATCCTGGTCCAGGGATCGAGCCCTGCATTGGGCTCCCTGTGAGGAGCCTGCTTCTTCTTCTGTCCATGTCTCTGCCTCTCTCTGTCTCTCATGAATAAATAAAATCTTTTTTAAAAAATAGAGGACAATGGAGAGAGAACAGGGCCTCATCTTGTAAGGCCTTGTAAGTCATTGGAGGCATTTTATATTCTGAGGAAAATTTGCAGCCACTGGAGTGTTCTGAACAGAAGATATGATTTGACAAGCTGCTATGTGTTGTTAAAAAAAAAAAAAGTGAGCAAGAGGCTATGTTCTCTTAATTTAGATGAAAGATGCTGGTGGCTCACACCATGATGGTAACAGTGAGAAGTGGTTGGACTCTAGATATAGGGTATATGTGATCAAACAAGACTTGTTTAAGGGTAGATGTCCAGTGAGAGAGAGCGGGGTTTGGGGTGACTTTGACTCAAGATTTTGGTCTCGAACAAATGGAAAGATGATACTCCCAGCAGCTGAGATGGGGAAAGATGCAGTTTTTGTTGGGGAAGATTGGGAGTTCAATTTTGAACTTACTGAGTTTGAAATGTCTTTTAGACAAAATGATAATATTGATTAGGCACTTGGATGTTTTACCTTGTACTCTTCTAGAGATTTATTAATTTGGTAAGTATTACCTATACACATAAAACCATGAGGCAAAATAATATCATTAAGGACTTGGGTATAGATAGAGAAAAGAACAGAAAGACTAATCCATAGTGCCTTCTAACATTAAGAGTTCAAGGATAAAGGACAGACTAGCAAAGGATGCTAAGAAGGACCAGTGAGATGGAAGGAAAACCAAGATAGTGTGGCATTACAGAAGCTAAATGAAAGTGAATCAAAGGAAAGATGATCAGTGGTTATAAATACTATTAGGTGGGGATCCCTGGGTGGTGCGGCGGTTTAGCGCCTGCCTTTGGCCCAGGGCACAATCCTGGAGACCCGGGATCAAGTCCCACGTCAGGCTCCCTGGTGCATGGAGCCTGCTTCTCCCTCTGCCTATGTCTCTGCCTCTCTCTCTCTCTCTCTCTCTCTGTGACTATCACAAATAAATAAAAATTAAAAAAAATACTATTAGGTCTGTAATACTAGGCTTTCAAATTGACTTGAACCTATCAACACAAATGTTACTGTTGATCTTGAGAACAGTAGGGGTCTTTTTGTTGTGGAGTGGTTGAATTAAGAACGAACCTGTTGAAAAATAGAAATTGGAGATAATGAATATAGAGACAAATGCTTGGAGGTTTTTGCTGCCAACTGGAGCAAAAAAAAAAAAGTGGTCAATAATTAGTGTGGCAACAGGAATGAAAATGTGCCTCTAGGATTGGAGAAATAATAGCAATTCTGTATGCTGGTTGGAATAATCCAGATGGGGGGAGTAATTCATAACAAATAAGAATTATTGGAGCAATGACCTTATATCAGTGAGAGGGGATATGGTTTAGGAGATGGAGGGGTGGTTTTTGGTAATATCATGGAAATTTTATCCCTGGCAATAGTATGACAGAATATGGGGTGCTAGGAAGAAGGGGATAAAGTGGGAGAAGTTTTAGGAAGTATTCTGATTCCTTCAGTGATTCCATGAGTAGTAAACTGAACATATGAGGAATGAGAAGTTTGGGATCCAAAAGGAACGAGATATGAAATAGTCACTTAAGCAACGCATTTAGTGCAAATTCTGATTGCCTAGCAATATTAAAGGGATAGAAAAATGAATGCAAAAAGGTGCCAGTAAGCAAAAGAAAAAAGGCTTAAAACTACATTCACACTAGATCTTTGACATTTTAATTAAACAGTAGCAAAAACTATTGAGTTTTTGAGGGAAATGTATTACTGTTAATGAAACCCAATCCTAAGTTGCAACAGCCTATGACTCAAATCCCCCAAACAATGACCCATTTATGTAATTTTTCCAAGGATATATATGAAACTGTGTATGTCTAGCTGTATAGGCTACTAGCAGAGATCAAAAGCAATATATGTATGTCTGTATGTGTGTGTATATTTATAGCTATAAATACATACACCTATATGTAGCTAGAATGTAGTTTCTGTTTTTTCATTTGCTCTTTAAAAATATGTAAGTTGTATGTTTTAAAACCTGCCTTGCTTTTTCACTTACATATTTTGGCAGTCATTCCAGTTGATATTGCTGCATAACCACCACTCCAAACTTGGCTTAAGATACAATAATAATTTATTTAGCTCACACATCTACAAAAATTTGGACAGGGCTTGGCAGCAACAGCTTATCTCTGATCAACATAGCCTCAGATGAGGTGGCTTGAAAACTTGATGGCTGAAGGCTGGAATCATTCAAAGACTCACATGTTCACACATCTGGCAGTTGATTCTAGCTGTCAATTGGACATTAGATAGGGTCCAGAATACCTGCATGTGATATCTCTATGTCACTGCTTAGCATGGTGTCTTGGGTTCCAAGAGAATGCCCTAAAGAACAAGGTAGACGTGCATGTTATTTTTGTGATCTAGCCTCAGAAATCACATAACTTCACTTGTGTCATACTCCATTGGTTGAGGCAGTTACCGCTCTATGAAAGAAGTGTCACATTGTAAGAAGAGCTTATAGGATAGGATATATTGTGGCCCTGTTTGGAAAATGCAATATGCCATAAAGATCTTCCATATCTTGCCTGGGAAGTTACATAATCTCACTTCTGCCATTCTCTATTTGTTTAGGCAGCTACATCTTGATGGAAGAGTGTCACATTGTAAGTAGAACATATGGGGTAGGATATATTTTGCTGAGCCTTTTTGGAAAATATATTCTGTCCCAGGGATCATCTCCTACATGAAACTAACTCATTTTAAGGTGGCATATTATTGTTATAGCTATATATTCTTTTAGTGATCTACCATAATTTTGGCAGACTGCCAGAATTTTCCTTTTTTTCCTTGGGTTCTTGACTGCCTTGCTAAGTACCAAATTTCCCATTCTTCCTTTCCAGTTGTGACCTTGTGACTAAATGAAACATTATCATAAGTGATACATAGTTTTGCTCTCATTTGTTCAAAAACTTCAATAAGAGTAGGGGACCTGGGTGCCTCAGTCAGGTAAGCATCTGACTCTTGATTTTGGCTCAGGTAATGATCACAGGCTTGTGAGACTGAGCCCCACATCAGGCTCTACATTCAGCAGAATTTGCTTGAGATTCTGTCTGTTTCCTTTTGCCCCTCCCCCAATAAACAAATTTTAAAAAATTTTCATAAGAGTACAGAAATAACTCCTAATACATTATTAAGTAAGTTAGTATACATATTTAATGTGGTTATTAAGAATATATTTTACTTCTGGTTCTGGACCAAAATGGAGAATAAAGTAATAATGAAGCTATAGTAAAAGAGAAACTATAAGATGTGAAAGCACTCTGAAGAGTACCCAAAGACTAAAGGAGAGTATCCAAGGAAGGATAAGTTTTGAAGATAGGCCTCATCTCTAAGTCTGGGGTTCAGATTTCATCAAAGAAATATGGTTTCAGGGACACCTGGGTGGCTCAGTGGTTAAGCACCTGCCTTTGGCTTCAAGGTGTGATCCTGGAGACCCAGGATTGAGTCCGACATCAGGATCCCTGCATGGAGCCTGCTTCTCCCTCTGCCTGTGTCTCTGCCTCTCTCTCCCTCTCTCTCTCTCTCTCTCATAAATAAATAAATAAATAAAATCTTAAAAAAAAAAAAGAACTATGGTTTCAGCCCAACTGAATGGTTGGGAATTTTAGTGGGGTGCCAAGGCTAGAGCTAATCTGTACTTGTTAAGCAAGCTGGAAATAAACCTTTGGGACACAAATGAGTCACAACATTAATAGTAGGGGACTTTAAGACAGCACTTAGATCAATGGATAGATAATCCAAACAGAAAATCAACAAGGAAACAGTGACTGAAAGACACATTGGACCTGAAGGATCTACAGATATATTCAGAACATTCCACCCTAAAACAGCAGAATACACATTCTTTTCAAGTGCACAAGGAACATTCTCCAGAATAGACCACATATTAAGCCATTTAAAAAGTCTCAACAAATTAAAAAACATTGAAGTCATACCACGTATCTTTTCTGTGAAAACTAGAAGTCGACCATAAGAAAAAATCTGGAAAGAGCACAAATACATGAAGGTTAAATAACATGCTACTGAACAATGGATGAGCCAACCAAGAAATTTTTTTTTATTTTAATTTTTATTTATTTATGATAGAGAGAGAGAGAGAGAGAGAGAGGGAGGGGCAGAGACACAGGCAGAGAGAGAAGCAGGCTCCATGCACTGGGAGCCTGATGTGGGATTCGATCCTGGGTCTCCAGGATCATGCCCTGGGCCAGAGGCAGGCGCCAAACCGCTGCGCCCCCCAGGGATCCCGCCAACCAAGAAATTAAAGAGGAAATAAAAAAGATGCATGGAGACAAGTGAAAATGAAAACACAAGAGCCCCAAATCTTTGAGATGCATCAAAATCTTTTCTAAGAGGGAGGATTATAGCAATACAAGGCTACCTCAGGAAGCAAGAAAAGTTTCAAACACCCTAACCTTCCACCTAAAGGAGCTAGAAAAAAGAACAAACAAAACCCCAAACCCGTAGAAGGAAGGAAATAATAATACTTGAGCAGAAGTAAATAGAAACTAAACAAACAGAAGAAAGCAGTGAAACCAGGGCCTCAAAGTAATCCGAGTCTTTCCCATTGGTGCATACCCTATATCACAGCCCATAGATTCACAAGTAAGTTCCTGATAGGACATCCCCAAATGGCCCTTGTAATAAACAGTTGCCCCTGTTTCCTAGAGCCTTCCCCTGTGTGGCTTCCATGAAGCTTATATTAACCCCACTCTTTTTTATTTGAATTAACCAATCTGTCCTTAAGTATTAGAATCCTAAAACAGACCACCTACAGACCCTAATAAAAGCATGTGCCCTAGGTCCTGGTGCATTTTCTGTCTGCATTCTACCTGGATCTACCTGTGTGACCCCTGGAAGCATGCTGTGTACCTCCTCCTGGACCTGTGAGTAATAAACTCTATTTCGATTCCTTTTTTGCATTTTGTTGAACCCCAACTCACCATCCAACATTATGGTGCTCTATTTTACAAATACTAGTTTAACAAAATTAAAACAGAGGTGTGCTAGTAACAACTCCCTCAGCTTTTGTTTACCTGGAATATCTAAATTTCTCTTTCATTTTTGAGGGTAGTTTTGCTAGATATAGAACATCTGTCTGGGTTTTTTCTCTTTTGGAATATTAAATATATAATTTGATTTTCTTATGTCTTCCATAGTTTCTGATGAGGAATCAGCTGTTACTTTTATTGAAGTACCTTTCTGTGTAGTAAATTGATTGCCTCCTACTGCTTTCAAGACTGTCTTAGCCTTTCAGTAATTTAATGTTTCACTGTTGCTCCTTTTGAGTTTATCATGTTTGCAGTTGATTGAGGGTCTTTAAAGTGTATATTTCATGTTTTCATCAAGTCTGAGAAGATTTTGGCAGTCATTTTTTCAAATAGTTTTTCTTCCTCTTTCTCGTCTCCTATTATGCATTTATTGATATGCTTGATGGTGTCACATAGCTCTCGCAGGCCCTCTTTTTTCCCCCACTATTTTTGTTCCTACTCTTCAGACTAGATCATTTCAATTGCTTTATCTTTAAGTTGACTAAGTTTTTTGCCTTCTCAGGTCTGCCATTGGATTCCTCTAGTGAATTTTTCATTTCAGCTATTGTACTTTTTCAGCTCCAGAATTTCTTTTGGTTCCTTTTTATACTTTCTATCTTTTGATCAATATTCATTTTTGTTCATACATTATTTTCTTGATTTACTTTAGCTTTTTTTCCAGTGTTTTACTGAGTTCATTTAGCATTTTTGGATACCTCATTTAATGTATTTGACTAGTAATTTCAATGTCTGCATTTCCTCAGTGATAGTTTCTATCAGATTCTTTTTTATATGTAAATGGGACACACTTTCCTGTTTTTTTGTTGTTGTTGTTTGCTGAGGTGTGGACATTTTGAGTAGTATAATGTAAGTCTGGAAATCAGATTCTTTCCCTTCTTGGGGATTGCTCATTTTTGTTTAAGACTGCAGCCATCTATTTATTTTGTGACTCCTCTAGACTAGTTTTGCAAAGTGTGTATTCCATGTTATGTATCCTCACTGAAGTTTCTTTTACATTATCTCTGAGGTCTGGCAGAAATATTGATTAAAGCTTCAATATAAGAAAATATAACAATTATATGCACTGTCTTAGCTTGAACTTCTGTAAAACAATACCATAGACTTGGTGTCTTAAGAAAAGGAAATTAATTTTCTTATGGTGCTAGAGGCTAGAATTTGGAGATCAGGTTCCCAACACGGTCAGTTTCTGGTGGGAGCTCTCTTTTTTTTTTTTTTTATGAGAGCTCTTTTATTAGATTGCAGATGGCTGCTATTTTGCTGTGTGCTCACATGACCACTTTTTTGTCCAAGTGCAGAGAAGGAGTGAATAAGCTGTCTGGTGTCTTTTCTTACAAGTGCACTAATATTATCATGAAGGTTTGTCCCTCATGACTTTATCCAACCCTAATTATCTTCCAAAGGCCCCATCTCTAAATACCATTACAATAGAGATAGGGCTTCAATATATGAATTTTGGAGACAAACAATCATTCAGTCTATAATATGTATCTAACAACAGAGCTACAGAATACATGAAGCAAAAAAAATGACATTACTGAACATACAAATAGTTATATAATAGTACCTGGAGCCTTGAATACTGCACTTTCAATAATGAATAAAACAATGACTCACTAAATTCTATACCTGAAACTAATATTACACTGTATGTTAACTAACTGAAATTTAAATAAAAACTTGAAAACAAAACAAAATAATTAATAAAACAATGAGATAGAAGATCAATAAGGAAATAGAGGACTTGAACAACACTATAAGTCAACAGACATACAGAATACTCAACCCATTAACAGCAGAACACTGATCTTTTCTTAAGTGCATGTTAAACATCCTTCAGGATAGATCATATAATTAGCCACAAAACAAGTCTCAATACATTTTAAGAGACTGAAAATATACTGCACATCTTTACCAATCAGAGTGGAATGAAACTAGAAATAACAGGACGATGGTAAAATTCACATATATGTGGAAATTAAACAACACACTTCTTGAAGTATAATTAATATGCAATTAGTTGCATTCATTTCAGGTGTATAACATATGGATTCAACAATTCTATACATTAGATCAATGTCTACCACAGTACTGTAGTTTTTTTTGTTTTGTTTTTAATTTTTATTTATTTATGATAGTCACACAGAGAGAGAGATGCAGAGACATAGGCAGAGGGAGAAGCAGGCTCCATGCACTGGGAGCCGGACGTGGGATTCGATCCCAGGTCTCCAGGATCGCGTCCTGGGCCAAAGGCAGGCGCTAAACAGCTGTGCCACCCAGGGATCCCACCACAGTACTGTAGTAAGCATGCAACATTACTATAATAGTATTCCTTATGTTATATTTTTCATTTCTGTGACTTATTTATTTTATAACTGAAAATTTGTACCTTTTATTTTATTTTAAATTTGTACCTTTTAATTCCCTTTATCTATTTCACCCATTCCCCGTCCTTATACCAACCTCCCCTCTAAGCAAACACCATTTGTTTTCTGTATTTAAGAGCCCGGGGTTTTTTGAAACAACACGTTCTTTAAAAAAACAACAACACTAGATAAATAAGAAATCCAAAAATGAAATTATAAAATAAATTGGGATGAATGAAAATGAAAACACAACATGCCAAAACATAGGATGTAGTGAGCCCATTGGAATGAAACTAGAAATCAATAGCAGGAGGAGAATTGGAAAATCCACAAATATGTGGAAATTAAAGACTTTTAACCAATGCATCAAAGAATAAATCACAAGGGAACTCACCAAAGATCTTGAGACAAGCTGAAAAACATAACGTACCAACACTTAACAGAATGCATCCAAATCCATGCTAAGAGAAATTTATAACTGTAAACATTTACATTAAAAAAAGAAAGATCTCAAATCAATAACCTAACTTTACATCATATGGAATCAGAAAAAAAGAGCAACTTAAACGCAAAGCTGTCAGAAGAATGGAAATAATAACAATTAGAGCACAGATAAACAAAACAAAAGAAACCCAGGAGTTTGCTCCTTGAAAATAACAGCAAAATTGACAAACTTTTGGCTAGATTGACCATTAAAACAGACAAGAGACAGAAAAATAAAATTACTAAAATCAGAAGTGAAAGTAGGGACTTTACCAATTTTATAGAAATTAAAAGGATTATAAGAGAATACTATAAACAATTATAGGCTAAGCAATCTGATAACCTCGATGAAATGGGAACACTCTTAGAAATATACCCCTGGGGGGCAGCCTGGGTGGCTCAGTGGTTTAGCGCCACCTTCAGCCCAGGGCCTGATCCTGGAGTCCCGGGATCAAGTCCCATGTCAGGCTCCCTGCGTAGAGCCTGCTTCTCCCTCTGCCTGTGTGTGTCTTTTGTTGTTGTTGTTGTTAAGATTTTATTTATTTATTCATGAGAGACACACAGACAGAGAGGCAGACGGAGAAGCAGGCTCCATGCAGGGAGCCCAACGCGGGACTCGATTCCGGGTCTCCAGGATCACTCCCTGGGCCAAAGGCAGGCGCCAAACCGCTGAGCCACCCAGGCTGCCCGTCTGTGTGTGTCTTTCATGAATACATAAATAAAATCTTTAATAAACAAAAAGAAATATACCCCTGGAAATACACAAACTACAAAACAACCGAAGAAATATAAAAATTCAAACAGACCTATAAATTAAAAAAGGAAATTAAAATCAGTAAGCAAAAACCTCGGAACAAGGAAAAGCCCAGGTTCAGATGGTTTCACTGGTGAATTCTCATAAACATTTATAGAATGAATACCAATACTCTTCAAACTCTGGATCACTTACAAACACATTCTATGAGGTTACTAAAGCCAAAAACAAAACAAAACAAAACAAAACAAACAAAAACAAAACAAAACAAAAACAAGGACAATACAAGGGGAAAAAAACTACAGGCCAGCATCCCTTATGAATATAGATGCAAAGATCCTCAACACAATACTAGCAATACTAATATGCTAGTGAATTCAGCAACCTATTAAAAGAGTCATACACTATCTCCAAATGGAATTTATCCCAGTCCTGTGAGGGTTGCAATCTATAATAACCAATGTAATTTGGGGCATCTGGGTGGTTCAGTTGGTAAGATATCTAACTCTTGGTCTCAGCTCAGGTCTTGATCTCAGGGTCGTGAGTTTAAGCCCTGCACTGGGTTCCATGCTGGGTGTGGAACCTACTAAAAAAAAAATCAATGTAATGTGCTACATTAAAAGAATGAAGACAAAAACTATATGATCATATCAATTGATAGAGAAATATGTCAGAGCAAAAACTCTAAATCTCAGAATGAAACAGGTGTAAATCTTTATGACTAATTAATGGTTTCCTTGATCTAATACCAAATGCACAACAAAAGAAAAAATAGATATATTAGAATTCTTCAAAATTAATTTTTTTTTGCTTCAAAGAGCATCATTGAGACAGCCTATAAAATAGGAGATGTTTGCAAAGAACACATTTGATAAGAGATTTGTCTTAGTCCTCTTGGGCTGCTATAAGAATTACCATAGCTGGGTGGCTTATAAACAACAGAAATTTCTTTCTTGTAGTTCTGGAGGCTGGGAGATCCAAGATCAAGTTGTTAGCAGGTTGTATGTGTCTAGTAGGGCCCACTTTCTGGTTCATAGAAAAATGTCTTTTTATTCTGTCCTCATATGGCAGAAGAGGCAAGGGATCACTCTAGAGCCTCCTTTCTAAGGGCACTAATTTCATTCATGAAAGCTCTGCCCTCATGACCTAATCATTTCCCAAAGGCCCCACTTCCAACTACCAGCACATTGAGCATTAGGATTTGATATATGAATTTGCATGGGATAAATAAAGGGAACACAGGGAACTTTTAGGGCACTGAAACTACTCTTTTTAATATTATAATGGTAAAAACATGTCATCATAAATTTATTCAAACACATAGAACAAAATCAAAAGTGAACCTTAAAAAAAATGTGAACCTTAATGTAAATTAATGTACTTTGGGTGATGATAGGTCAGTAAAGATTCATTAACTGTAATAAATGTACCACTCTAATGCAGGGATATTGGTAATGGGGGGATATTGATAATGGGAGAGGCTGCATATGTGAGAGGATAGGGGATATATGGGATACTCAGTTTTACATTTCAGTTTTGCTGTGGACCTAAAACTTCTCTAAAAAAATGAAGTTTTTTTTTTTAAAAAGGAAAATGAATTTACATGGTACATGCTACAGCATGAATACATTATACTAGTGGAAAGAAGCTAATCATAAAAGATAATATTCTGTGATTCCATTTATATCCAGAATAGGCAAGTTCATAGAGGCAGAAAGTAGATTAGTAATAGCCAAGGTCTGGTTGCAGAACTGTGTGTGTGTGTGTGTGTGTGTGTGTGTGTGTGTGTGTTTAAAATGCTGAATTGGATTCTTTAAAGGGCAAGTTATACTGAATGTGAATTATATCTTTTTTTTTAAGATTTTATTTAGTTATTCATGAGACACGCACACAGAGAGGCAGAGACACAGGCATAGGGAGAAGCAGGCTCCATGCAGGGAGCCAGACATGGGACTCCATCCCGGGTCTCCAGGATCACGCCCTGGGCTGAAGGCGACGGTAAACCGCTGAGCCACCCGGGCTGCCCTGTGAATTATATCTTAATAAAAGTAGATAAGAAGAAAACAGTGTGAATCAAGTCTTATACCAGTTTGCTGATTATCCATTTATAAGAATACAGGTCAAAGAATTGTATAATTCTTTGTCCTTATTCCAATATCCTCTGGTATCCTTGACATAATCCTATCATACTCAAAAAAATAATGGTAGCAGTAAAATAATTTTGTTACTGTATTTTCCACCAGACTTCTGGTATTTCACTTTGACAATTCATCTTAAAGTTTTTTTTTTTTTAATTTTTTTTTTCATCTTAAAGTTTTATGAACACCTTTGAGCCTCAGATTTTTCTTTATCTGTTTCATAGGGAGGTGAAATCCCTTTCTCACAGCATTATTATAATATTAAAAGAGAAAATGAATTTGCCTATCTCTTCTTCATGGCACCAAACCATTGAAACTCAGGAATCTGACTAGTAATTGCACATCCCTTCCTTTGCTCCACAGGTTTATCAGACTAGCATTATAACCCATATATAATTGTCTGTGTGTTCGAGTATGGGCAATTTTCAGTGTATGGGTTCTTTATGAGAATCTATTGAGATCAGGAGAAATATATTGATAGTCATTTACTGGAGGTTTTATTTTTTTATTATTTATATTTTTTAAGGTTTTATTTTATTCATCAGAGACACACATAAAGAGGCAAAGACATAGGCAGAGGGAGAGGCAGGCTCCCCAGGGGGAGCCTGATGTAGGGCTCCATCTCAGGACTCAATCCCAGGACTCTCAGATCATGCCCTGAGCCGATGGCAGATGCTCAACCAACTTCTACCTACTGGAAGTTTTAAACTGTGATTTACCCTTATTTAAAATTTAAAAATCACCTTGGAGTGAGAAGCCTATGGACTCAATGAATACACAAAGGTCCTTTTCTGTGTGAGAGAAAGAGAGGGAGAGAGAAGGCTTCAATTTCAGACCAGCTGCCTCATAAAGAAATAGATACTAAAATACAACTTTTTAAGTGCTCTGAAGGAAACAAATATAATGTACAATAAATAGTGGAATACCAAGTAGTTAGAAAAATATAATTGTAACTGGTCAGAAAGTAAAACTAGATTGTCTGAGAAAGTGAAGGGCAGTGGTTGGAAATAGAATTATGCTCAAAAACAAGAAGCTAAATATCACTACTCACAAATCTTTGAGAGATTGAACGAATAAAAAAATTAAAGAGGTAAATGGCGGCTCAGACTTTCAGCCATCACAGTGTATTAACACCCTTAAGAGTATTCAATAACCAGAATTAGTGGAAGCTGAAGTAGGAGATGACTCAATTCATAATCAAGGGATGGATTAGTTTGGAAAGCGCAGCAGCAGTGTCCAAGCCTGCTGACTTCAGTGTTCACAAACACACCTAGATATAGACAACAGCCCATTCAGAATTGACAGAAGTGTCTCTTCCCAAAGAGCTAAAGAAAACTTAAAATAGAAGAAAGGAAATAAAATTAAGTTTAAAAATTAATGAACTAAAAAGAAAGCGTATACACAAGAATAGATTAATACAGACAAAAGCTAATTCATTAAGGGACTAATGAAGCACAGTTACCCCTTGAGCAAAATGGGTTCAAACTACATGGGTTCACTTACAGTTTTTTTGGATAAATATAGTAGAGTACTGTTAATATACTTTCTCCTTCTTATGATTTTCTTAACATTTTTCTCTTTACCTTCCTTCATTGTAAGAATATAGTATGTAATAAATGTAACATACAAAATATGTAATGGCTGATTATGCTATCAGTAAGGCTTCTGGTCAATAGTAGGCTATTAATAATTAAGTTTTTGGAGAGTCAAAAATTATATACAAGAGATTTCCAACTACACAGAAGGGTCAAGGGCCAAGTAGAGACACAATGAGATAAAGTAAAGATATATACAATAAAAGAATATATGAAAAACCCTAATAAGTTGGAAAATACAGTTATGAAAAAAAATTTTAAAGATTTATTTATTTATTTATTTATTTAATGATAGACATAGAGAGAGAGAGAGGAGAGAGAGGCAGAGACACAGGCAGAGGGAGAAGCAGACTCCATGCCGGCCAAAGGCAGGCGCTAAACCGCTGAGCCACCCAGGGATCCCCCTGAAAATGTTTTAATAAAAATATGGGGATGCAGTTATGCATCTCTATCTAAAGGCTGTTAATGAGGTAACAGAAATGAGGGGAGGGCAATAACCTTTTTTTACTGTTTTTACTAACTTTCGCTCCCTGTGTTGGAGTGTGATGGATAGATAAGTTCTTCATTCTGCCATCCTGTTTCCTGTTAACATTCTCAATCGTGCAGGCATAGAGTTCTGACAGTGGTAAAGAATATCTTTCATATTTTAATTCCTTCTGCTTCCATTTGACTTATAAATAAGAAAAATATAGTGGAAAAACTGTAAACCATCAAAAATAAAAATTCTGGGATGCCTGAGTGGCTCAGCATTGAGCATCTTGTCTTTGGCTCAGGGCATGATCCCAGGGTTCTGGGATTGAGTCCTGCATAGGGCTCCCTATGAGGAGCCTGCTTCATTCCTCTGCCTATGTCTCTCCCTCTCTCTCTGTCTCTTATGAATAAATAAATAAAATCTTTACAAAAATTAAGAAATAAAAATTCTGCTGGATATTGATTATAAACATAATGACTAAGTTAATTTAGGCATAGATCTTTTAATCTGGAGTTACTACATGTCTTTGTTCCTGTATGCTACATACTAACTTAAGTGAATTTCAGTCTCCTGTTTTTCTTTTTTTTTAATTTTTATTTATTTATGATAGTCACACAGAGAGAGGCAGAGACACAAGCAGAGGGAGAAGCAGGCTCCATGCACCGGGAGCCTGATGTGGGACTCGATCCCAGGTCTCCAGGACCGTGCCCTGGGCCAAAGGCAGGCGCTAAACTGCTGCGCCACCCAGGGATCCCTCTCCTGTTTCTACAGTAATGATCTCACACCATTTCCCTTTTCCAGTTCCCTTTCTGCTGATCCTATACATCTTATAGAATACTAATAACAGCTAACATTAAGCATTTGAGCTAACATTAGGCATTTAATATATGTGGTGATAAATTCATACAATTCTATGACAAAAGTAGAATTATCTCCTTTTCACATTTGAGAAAAAGTTCTGAAAGGATAGTAACTGGCCTATGAAAATCCTAGACATTTAAGCTGGAAACAACAGGAAATTAGTAAATCATGGGGCATACAGAATGGTGCTCTGTAAATGTTAAAAATGATGGATTTATTTCTGCATATACAATCAACTAGTTTTTGACAAAGGCACCAAGAATACAATGGGGACAGGATAATCTCTTTAATAAATGTTGTTGAGAAAGCTTGTTATCCACATGTAAATTATTAAAATTAGACTTTTTCTTACACCATACACAAAAATTGATGCCCAATGTATTAGATTTTAATGTTGATCTGAAACCAGAAAACTCCTATAAGAAAACATAGGGAAGAAGCTCATTGAAATTTGTCTTGGCAATGATTTTTTTGTATTTGATACCCAAAGAACAGGCAACATAAAGTAAAAATAAACCAATGGAACTACAAAGTTTCTGCAAAGCAAAGGAATCAATCAATAAAAAGGCAATCTATGAAATAGGAGAAAACATGAACCCCTTAACAGATATGTGAAATGTGATTCTGTATTCCATATATACAAAATATATAAGGAACTAATATAACTTAATGGCAAAAAAAAAGTGCATAACAAAAATGGGCAAAGGACCCAAATGTTTTGCCAAAGAAGATATACAAATGGCCAACAGGTAAATGAAAAGATGCTCAACATCACTAATTATAAGGGAAATGCTAACCAAACCCACAGAAATATCAAAGAGGTATTACCTCATACCTATTAGATGGCTATTATCAAAAAGTCAAAAGATAACAACTATTGGTGAGGATGTGGAGAAAAGGCAACCCTTGTAAACTTTTGGTAGGAATGTAAATTGGTATAGGCATTATGAAATACAGTATGTAGGATCCTCAAAAAATTAAAAATAGAACTACTACATAACACGGATTCTGGGTATATATTCAAAGGAAATGCTGTCAGGATCTGAAACTTATGTGCATGTCCATCTTCATTGCATTACTTACAGTAGCCAAGATATGGAAAAAAACCTTAGTGTCTACAGACAGATGGATAAAGGAAAACACACACACACACACACACACACACACACACACACACACATACTGGGATATTATTCAGCCTTAAAAACAAAGGAAATCTTGCTGTTTACAAAAACATGGATGAACATGGAGAGCATAATGATAGCTGAAATAAGCCAGACACAGAAAAACAAATACCATATGATCTCATGCACAGACTGTAAAAAATAAGTTTAACTCACAGTAACATAGAATGGTGGACAAGAGGCTGGGACTGGGGAAAGGAGGATTTTTCATCAAGAGGTACAAACTTTCAATTATAAGGGTAAATTCTGAAGACCTAATGTAAAACCTGGTAACTATAGTTAATAATAATCTGTACTCGAAATTTGCAGAGAGCTCAAGTATTCTCTTCACACACACACACACACACACACACACACACACAAATAACTATATGAGGTGACAGTTAATTAGCTTGGTTGTGGTCATCATTTCACAGTGTATGTCAAAACATCACATTGAACACCTGACATATATACCATCTTAATCTGTCAGTCATACCTCAATAAAGCTGGGGAGGGAGAAAAACACTGTTGTGGGAAAAACACGTAATAAGTAGGCTATAAAACCATAAAAATATAGTCATTGTCAAAACACTGATACACCAAATTGCTAACAGTGATTGCATCTGAAATCAATTATGTGTCAGCTTCTCTTTGAAGAGGATGATGTATAGGGATGCAAACAGCAGTGGCATGCCTGAAGTATATAGTAAGGAAATAACCTGACAAAAGCAATTATTTAACTGTTCTTTATTTTTTATTATGAAATTGATACAGAGAATAAGAACCTACCTATAACCAACAACCAGCTTTATCAATTTTGTAAGAATTGGCCATATTTGCTTATTTTTTTTAAAGAAATAAATGATTAAAAGCTATCTCCCTTTTGCCTCCTTTTCTCAGTCTCATTTTTCTCCCCCTCCAGATGTCACCACTGTTTTGGATTTAATTATTATTTCTGTGACTGTTGTAACAATAAATCTATGATATTTAGCCATGGAAAATACACATAGCATTAATTTGCGTATTTTAAAAATTTATATAAGTGGTACCATCTCATACAAAATACTCCCTAGTTCAATTTCATTAATATTAAGATTTATCTATGTTAATAGAAGTAGCTCTACTTCATTCGTTTTAACTTGGGCTATAGCTTATATCCACCTTAATGGTTATTTTGATTGCTTTAAGCTTTTCATTCTCAAATAATGCTCAAATAGACTTTCATGTACATCACCCTAAACACATGAGGAGAGACTATAAGAGGTTTAAGTATGGAACTGCTGGGTCAGAGAGTATCCACATTTTCAACTTTACTAGATATTGCTAAATTATCCTAAATACAACTACTTCCAATAGCACTGTATGAACATTCCTACTGCTCCACATGTTTCCAGTAATTGGCTCTGTGATGCTTTTGGCAAAGTGATGATTTTGAAAGAGTTCACTGTGGTTTTATTTGCACATCCCTTACTGTGATGGATATAAACAAATATTCTAATAGCTCCAACTCCATCCATTCTCTATAGGGATAAACCATGTTTATCATATGCAGAACTTCTACATATAGGTCAGATTCAACAATTTTCTTGCTCTTAAGAATTCACACTTCATGAATTTCAGAACAAAGCTGTGAAATTAAAGGGCAAAAAGACCTGAGGAATTTTGGTTCTAACTGCAGTGAATTTGTGAATTGGTAATAACAACTTTATTATCCTGAGTCTCTTGAGCCTGGACTATATGATACTCCTCAGTTTATTATTCTTCATTTTGCTGGGTCTAGAAAATCTATTGTTTTATATTTAAGTATAAACAATTTCAGCATTTGAACTTCAATTTAACTCTATGAGGACATAATCTTAGTATGGATCATTGTCTCCTCATATATAAAACAGTTTCCAACAAACAGTAGCTACTCAATATTCACTGAATGAGTGGAAGCATATATATATATATTTGAAATATATAAAATATATGAAAGCCTATATATATTTGTCTAACTTTTTTTCCTTCAGTTCACTTTTGGTTTCAATTTTACAACCACTAGTTAAAAATTTACAAACTTTATAATTTTTCTGTGGTATGAAGCAACTTAAATGCTTTTTAAATTTACCTAAATTCACCCAATACAATTGCCTGGGCTTGGTGCCTTTTTATGGGATAGTATGAATTTCTATGTTTATTGTTTTTTTGCAGTTAGTTGTGATACTCTATTTTTTTCTTGATGTAAATGTGAGTTCTGTATTCTCAGTGAATCCTCATTTTCTTTATGTTGATTAGTTTATCCAACTCTCTTTATAAACTTCCTGAAACTGGCTGAAGGTGTGAATAGTTCTATTACATGTGTCTATATTGATTACTTATCTAGAGTATGAAGACTCCACTGATGTTTCTAAAATTTTGGGGTTTTCTCAATTCTGACCTGCTGCCTCTCAGGGATGTTCTACTTTGTCCCCCTAGGAATTTTCTTCTAGTTGTGAGAGGAGTGAGCTAATATATGTTGAGTATGTAGAACAGTGCCTGATGCATAGTACACACTCAATACATGTTAGCTATTACGATTTATTGGATATCTGCTATATTTGATGTGCTATGTGAAGCACTTTACATGCAAATTTATTACTTAATATGTATCAATCTACAACAGACACTATTTCATTTAATAATCACATTTCTACAATACAGTATCCTTTATTATCCCTATTTTAAGAATTAAAGAAAACCCTGAGGTTTATACAAGTCAAACAAATTACTCAAAGTCACACAATGCCACAGTAGTGGTAGAGCTATGATTTTCCAGAATCGAAGCTCTTAGTCCTGGGAAGTGCCTAGTGCTCAGATAAGGAGACTGGAATAAAATAAGGCCAAAAGGTATATAAGAATCATATAATGAAGTGCCTCATAGACAATTTTCAGACTGTGGATATTAGCTTAAGAACAACAGTAAACCAAAAAAAAAAAAAAAAGTTTTAAATGGAGGCAGTGATGTATTCTTATACTCAAAAAGAAAAAAATAAGTTCGAGGTATGGTGGGAAATGAATTTAAGGGGACCAAAGTTGATATAGGAAGACCTGTTAGAAAGCTACAGCATGGTGATCCAAGTGAGATAAATCTTAGATTAGGGCAACAACATTAGAGAGAGAGAAAAAGAGTATAAATTCTGGAAATATTTATGAGATAGTGTCTAGAGGACTTGGTGATTGACTGGATTGGGTGGTGAGAGTGACTCCCCAAGATGGATTCTCTGATGATGAGCAAGGTGTGCATGCTGCCTGAAAGTTTTCTTGCATTCTTTACATTCATAGGGTCTCTCTCCAGTATGAATTCTCTGATGTTGGGCAAGGGATCCACAGTAACTAAAAGCCTTTCCACAAACGTTACATTCATAAGGCTTCTCTCCAGTATGAACTCTCTGATGTTGAGTAAGGGATGAGTCATTGCTAAAAGCCTTCCCACATTTAATACATTCATAGGGTTTCTCTCCAGTATGAACTCTTTGATGTTGGGCAAGGTAGGCAATCTGGCTGAATGCTTTCCTACATTCTTGACATTTATAAGGTTTTTCTCCAGTATGAATTCTCTGATGTTGAGCAAGATGTGAATTCTGGCTGAAAGCCTTTCCACATTCCTTACATTCATAGGGTCTCTCTCCAGTATGTATTCTCTGGTGTACAGTAAGGTATGCACGAAGGCTAAATGCTTTCCCACAGACATTACATTCATAAGGCTTCTCACCAGTATGAACTCTCTGGTGTTGAGCAATGGATGATCGATTGCTAAATGCTTTCCCACATTCAATACATTCATAAGGTTTCTCCCCAGTATGAACTCTCTGATGTTGAGCAAGGTAAGCAAACTGGCTAAAGGCTTTCCTACATACCTTGCATTCATAAGGTTTTTCTCCAGTATGAACTCTCAGATGTTGAACAAGATGTGCATTCTGACTGAAGGCTTTCCTACATTCCTTACATTCATAGGGTTTCTCTCCAGTATGAATCCTCTGATGTTGAACAAGATTTGATCGCTGGCTGAAGGCTTTTCCACATTCTATACATTTATATGGTTTCTCTCCAGTATGAATTCTTTGATGAAGAGTAAGAGATGAGCTCTGGCTAAAGACTTTTTCACAGTCATTACATTTCAAAAGTTTCTTCTCTGTATAGATACTCTTGGGCTTAACGGCCATTAAATTTCTTTTAAAGCTTTTCTTATGTGTATTATGTTTATGTACTTTCTCCTCTTTGGTGATTATCTGTTGTGTATGAAGCAATGTGTTTGGATGGAAACTTCCCCAAGATTTGTTATATTCTTGTGCTCTTCTATTAATACGGGCTTCTTCATCAGTGATTGTCTCTTCCTTGAAAGATGCCTTCTCACTTACTGGCTGTCTCTCAAAATGGCCCTCACATTTCCATTCTTCTCTTAAACTAGAATACTCAAGGCTATAGCTTGTAAGTTTTTCTATTATCTTTTGTGATGATTGTGCTTCATAGATGTCCTGCTTTGAAGTTAGTTCTTCAGTCTCACACATAGATTCCCAGCCTGAAAAATAATAATTAAAAAAACGGTCTCCTCTATCATGTACCACAAGGAACATTTATGAAAGTGCATTCAAAAAATGGATTATGTGAATTTAATAGATAAAACCCACAAGAACATTGCCTTTTTAAGTTCTGATGTTTGCGAGAAACAAAATAGGTCACAAAGAAACTTGAGAAGGAATGACTAGAATTTTAAGAAAGTCAGTAACGTAAATCTCCAGTAAATAAAGAATTATGGAGGTGGATGGACTTGGTTATAATTTTATGCATGTATGCATAAATATAGGCACTGAAATAACCTCCATTCTTATAGTTGCTTTTTTCAAGAATATTCATTGAACCTTGTGCCATATACTCTTCTAAATGCTTTTGATATTATAGTAAACAAAACAAAGACCCTTACTTTTGTGGACCTTATATTCTTTGGGGAGATAGGAAATAAATGCTAAATGAGTAATTTTATTGTATATTAGAAAGTACTAAGAGCTACAGAAAAGGAAAAGCAGGGTAAAAGAGATTAGGAATGTTGGCAAAGTTAGAGGTAGGAATAATTAGCAAGTTAACATTTAAGCAAAGATCTGAAGGAAGTGAAGAAGTTAGTCACTTAGATATATGGAGAAAGGGCATTTTGGGCAAAGGAAACAGCCTAAAAGTAGAAACATGTTTCCATGTTTGAGGAATAGCAGGAAGGTGAGTCTAGGAAGAGATGAGGTCAAGAGATAAAAGATAAGAATACTTAAACTTTATTTGATTTCCTGACTGGGACAGAGAACTACTGAAGTGTTTGTGGAGTAGAGGAGTGATATCCATTTACAGTTTAATAAAAATATTGAAAGGTGGCGAACAGAGAAGAAGCAAGCGGATCTATGATTGTAGTAATCCAGGTGAAGACAATGAGGGTGTCTAGACCAGAAAGCTAGCAATGGAGGTATATTGAGCTGGTCAGATTCTAGGTATGTTTTGTAGGAAATGCCAGGACAATATCCTGACAGACTGGTTATGAAACTTAACAGAAAAATGAGACAAAGAAGCATTCAAAGTTTATGATCTGAGCAATGGCAGGATGGATTAGCATCAACAGTGATGGGGGAGGCACTTGGGTGGCTCAGTGGTTGAGTGTCTGCCTCTAACTCAGGACATGATCCCAGGGTTCTGGAATCAAGCCCCACATCAGGCTCCCTGTGGGGAGCTTGCTTCTCCCTCTGCCTATGTCTCTGCCTCTTTCTCTGTGTCTCTTGTGAACAAATAAATAAATAATCTTAAAAAAAAAAAACAGTGATGGGGAAGGCTGGGTACAGCAGGTTTAAGTGGAATGACATGGAAGATCTGGAATTCAGTTTTGAAAATAATAAAGTGTTTTTTAGACATTGAAATGGAAATGCTGAAAAGGCAGGCAGGACCCATGAAACTGAGTTTAAGACAGAGGTCTGGACTAGAGATTTTAAATTAGGAATTGACAGCATATACATGGTAGTTAAAGAGACTACATTACCAAGAGAATGAGTGTAGATAAAGAGAAGAGAAGAGAAAGGAGCAAGTAATGAACTCTAGAGCACTCTAACATTAAGTAAGATATTTGAGAAAAGAGAACCAAAAGAGATTAAAAAGGAATAAATGTTAAACAAAAAAATCATGGCTGAGAACATTAATACAACCTGATATTAAATTGAAGATTGTAATGAAAATCAAGTTGTTCAATGATTTATACTGAAAAAGAATACTTATGCTGAAAAAGAATAAAATAAAAGAATAAAAAACCTGGAAAATTAGTCAAGAAATGTCACAAAAGTAATAAAAATAACAGCTAAACATAGTGACCATTAAAAAGAATTGTGTGTATGTTGTTACTTGCAAAACACCAGAAATGAATCATTACATAAAAAAAGGTGCATAAAAGAATGTAGAAGCTATGTAGAAAGGAGATTACTGGTATACTTATTTTTTCAAGTAAGAATGTATCATTTTGCAATGTTTTAGAAGATTTTATTTATTTGAGACAGAGAGTGTGCATGCGAAGCAGGGCAGAGGGTCAGAGGGAGAGGGAGAAGCAGACTTTCTGCTGAGCAGGGAGCCTGATGCAGGACTCAATTCCAGGGCCCTGAGATCATGACCTGAGCCAAAGGCAGATGCTAACCTACTGAGCCACCCAGGTGCCCCTCATTTTGCAATTTTAGAATCGATTTAAAAAGCAATAAAAGAGGGACGCCTGGGTGGCTCTGCAGTTGAGCATCTGCCTTTGGCTCAGGTCATGATCTGGCAGTCCAGGGATTGAGTCCCACATGGAGCTCCTAACATGGAGCCTGCTTCTCCCTCTCCCTACATCTCTGCCCCTCTTTCTCTCTCTCTCTCTCTCTCTCTCTCTCTCTCTCTCTCTCTCTGTCTCTCATGAATTAATAAATAAAATCTTTAAAAAAAAGAAAGCACAAAAAAATAACTTCAGAAGGTAACTTTACCATTGACAACAACAATGAAGAGGGAAAATATCCTAAAAATAAACTTTACAAGAAATGAGCAAAAGCTTTATAATTCTAATGAGGGACCCACTGCCCCCCATAAATTTGCATAAAGGGAGAAGATGCATACTTTGCTTTTCTATACAAAGAACCAACTATGTATAGCCATTAATTCTAAATTCACAATCAGAACTTCATTGTAAATTTTTTCTTAATTGTGTAATAAAGATTTTGGCAGGACTTAGTCTATGGCTCCCAAGTGGTAACGCTCTAAACCCTCTATATTCCTGGAAGGAGTGTCATTGTTATTCATAGTGAGCCCTTGGAACCATACCGGATAGCTCATAACTATAGTTTATGACTCACAACTTGCCCCTTTATAGTTTTTGCTAATGTGATGATTTAGGATGGAGGCTAGCCATGCCAGAAAGAACCACCATGTGACTAAAGGGTTGGTACTTTGAACCCCCATGATATCAGTCTGACTTCTGGGAGGGGAAGGAGGCTGGAGATTGAATCATGTTGGGCACTGGGCAATGACTCACTCAATCATGCCTCCATAATGAAACCAAAATCCAAAAAATAAATAACCCTATACACTGATGCTCTCTTGAGAGCTTATTCTTTTGAATACTAAGATGTCTGGAGGGCCCCTTCATGTTTGCAGCACTCCCAGACTTTGCCCTTTGTGCCCTCTACTTCTGGCTGGTTCTTTGTACCTTTTGTTAAAAACAAAACTGTAATCATAATATAACCTCTGTGAGCCGCTGTTGTGTATCATAAAACCTGAGGGTGATTACAGGTACCCTGTTATCTGTACCCGGCTGATCAGAAAACAGGGTGGCCCTGAAGATCCCTAAGCTTTCAGCTGGTGTCTGAAATAAGCAGTCTTGTGTAGCACTGCTCTCTTAGATTATGCAGTTTGGCAAACTGACCTTAAGAATTTTTTTAAAATCCTAAAGTATATTAGACAAGTAAACATGTGTCTAGGATAGACTATGCATTGTCCATAAAATATGCATTAATAAATTTAAAGACTGAAATCATACAAATGATCTTTCCTAATCATAATGAAGTTAGAAATCAATAGCAAAATGAAAACTGGAAAAAATCCACAAATATGTGGAAGTTAAACGCTTAACCAATTGGGTCAGAGAAGAAATTGCAAGTTACCTTGAAACCCATGGGAATAAAAATACAACATTCCAAAACTTACAAGATACAGCAAAGCTGTGCTACAAGGGAAATGTATATCATTGATGCTTACATTAAAAAAGAAGAAAGAGTTCAGCAAGCTAACATTATATCTTAATAAACTAGAAAAAGAGCAAACTAAACCCAAAGCTAGGAGAAAGAAAAAAATAAGAAAGATTAAAGCAGAGATAACAAAATAATAGAATCAACAAAACCAAGAGTCATTGAAAAAGATCAACAAAACTGACAAACTTTTATTTGGATTGACTAAGAAAAATAAAAGAAGACTCCAGTAACTAAAATCAGAAATAAACTGTGCCACATTATTACCAAGTATACAGGAATAAAAAGGATTATAAGAGAGTTCTGTGAACAACTGCATGCCAACAAATGGGCTAATAAACTGGATAAAATGGACAAATGCTAAGAAATACACAACCTACCAGACTGAATAACAAAGAAATAGAAAATCTGAACAGACCCATAGCTAATAAGTCTACTAAATCAGTAATCCATCCAAAACCTTCCAACAAGAAAAGGCCTAGAACCTGATAGTGCCTGTGGTGAATTCTACCAAACATTTAAAGAATTTGCACAACTCCTCCTCAAACTCTTCCAAAGACATGAAGAGGAGTAAAGACTTCCAAACTCATTCTTTGAGGCCAGCATTACTCTGATACCAAAGCCAGAGTAAGAATACTATAAGAAAACTAGAGACAAATATACTCTATGAGCTTCGATGTAAATAAAAATCATCAACAAGTACTAGCAAACTGAATTCAACAGCATATTATAAGGATTATACACCATGACCAAGTGGAATTTATTTCTGGAATGCAAGGATGGTTCAGAAAAAAATCAATGTAACATACATTAACAGAATGAAGGAAAAAACATGATCATTCCAATTGGTGCAGAAAAAGCATCTGACAAAATCCAACACCCTTTCATGATAAAAACACTCAACAAACTGGCAATGGAAGGAAACTACTTCCACATAATACAAGCCATATATGAAAAGCACACAGCTAACATCACATTCAATGGTGAAAGACTGAAAGTTTTCCTTTAAAATTTCCAGGAACAAGGCAAGAGTGCCCACTTTCACTACTTCTAGTCAATATAGTGCTGGATATTCTAGCCAGAGTGATTAGCTAAGAAAAATAAATTTTAAAAATCCAAATTATAAAGAAGTAAAATTATGGGTTTGTAGATGACATGCTCTTATACGTAAAAACGATACAGACTCCACATGCCCCCCCACATTAGAACTAATAAACAAATTCAGCAAAGTAGCAGGGTACAAAGTCAATACACTAATTGCATTTCTGTACATGAACAATGAACAATCTGAAAAGGAAATTAAGAAAACAACTCTATTTACAATAGCATAAAAAAGAATAAAATAAGAACTAATCAAGGAGGTGAAAGATTTGTACAATGAAAACTACAAAACATTGCGGAAAGAAATCAAATAAAATATAAGTAAATGGAGATATTCCGAAATCATGGATTAGAACTTTAATATGGCTAAGATGTCCATACTACTTAAAGTATCCACAGATTCAGTGCAATCCCTATCAAATCCCAATGATTTTTTTCAGAAATAAGAAAAATTAATTCTAAAATTCATATGGAATCTCAATGGACCCCAAATAGTGAAAATAATCTTGAAGATGAAGAACAAAGTTCCAGAACAAATCTGGAAAAGGAAGAACAAAGTCTCACACTCCCTGATTTCAGAACTTTCTACAAAGTATAGTAATCAAAACAATGTGGTACTGGCATAAAGACAGACATACAGAATAATAGAGTAGAAAATTGAAAGCCACAAAATAAAACCTCATGTATATGATCAAATGACTTTTGATAAGGGTGCTAACATATATAAAAGACCCACAGCTATTATCATCCCCAATAGGGAAAACCTGAGTGCTCTTCCCCTACAGTTAGGAACAAGACAGGGATGTCCACTCTCACCACTATTGTTTTTTTTAAGATTTATTTATTTATTTGAGTGAGAGAGAGCATGAATGGGAGCAGAGGGAGAAGAAGACATAAACTTAAGTAGACTCTGCACTGAATGCTAAGCCCAACACCTGGGCTGGGCTAAGCTGGGCTAAGCCCAGCTCTATCTCACAACCCTGAGATCACGACCTGAGACAAAACCAAAAGCCTAACTGATGGTGCCATCCAGATGCCCCTCTCACCACTGTTATTTAACATAGTACTGGAAGTCCTAGCCACAGCAATCAGACAACACAAAGGGAAAAAAAGATATCCAAATCATTAGAAAGAAGTCAAACTTTCACTATTTGTAGATGACATGATACTCTATATAGAAAATCTAAAAGACTCCAAAAACTTGCTAAAATTGATACATGAATTCAGTATAGCCTCTGGACAAAAATCTATGTATAGGAAATTGTTGCGTTAATGGCTAATAGACACATGAAAAAAAAAAGTTCAACATCACTCATCATCAGGGAAATACAAATCAACCACAATGAGCTATCACCTCATACTGTCCAAATGGCTAAAACTAGCAATTCAGGAAACAACAGATGTTGGCAAGGATGTGGAAAATTTCATTGTTTATGGGAATGTAAACTGGTACAGCCACTCTGGAAAACAGTATGGAGGTTCCTCAAAAAGTTAAAAACTGAACTGCCTTATGACCCAGCAATTGCACTATTAGGTATTTATCCAAAGGATAAATACAAGCACCCCAATGTTTATAGTAACACTATCAACAATAGCCAAATTATGGAAAGAGACCACATGTGCATCAACTAATGAATGGATAAAGAAGATGTGGAATATTACTCAGCCATCAAAAAGAATGAAATCTTGCTATTTGCAATGATGAGGATGAAACAAAAGTGTATTATGCTAAGTGAAATAAGTCAGAGAAAAACAAATACCATATGATTTTACTCAAATGTACAATTTAAGGGAAAAAAAGATGAAGATAGGGAAATGGAAGGGAAAGTAAAATAAGATAAAAACAGAAATGGAGGCAAACCATAAGAGACTCTCTCTTTTGAGTAGGCTCCATGCCCAGCATGAAACCCAATTTGGGGCTTGAACCCACATCTGTGAGATCAAGACCTGAGGTGAGATCAAGAGTCAGATGCTCAATTGATCCACCTAAGGTACACCAGGAGACTCTTAACTATAGAGAACACATTGAGCATTGAGGTTTGCTAGAAGGAAGATGAGAGAGGGGAGCGATGGGCTACTGGGTGATGGTCATTAAGGAGGACACTTGCTGTGACGAGCACTGAATGTTATATATAAGTGATGAATCATTAAATTCTACTCCTAAAAGTAATACTACACTATATGTTAACTAACTCAAATTTAAGTAGAATCTTGGAAGAAAAAAAAAAAAGTTCCATTTCTATACAACTATACTGAAGCAACAGAAAGAGAAATCAAGGACTCAATCCCTTTTACAATTGTACCAAAAACCAGAAGATATCTAGGAATAAACCTAACCAAAGAGGTGAAAGACCTGTATTCTGAAAACTATACAGCACTGATGAAGGAAAATGAAGATGACACAAATAAATGGAAAAACAGGGGCACCTGGGTGGCTCAATGGTCAAGCATCTGCCTTTGGCTCAGGTTGTGACACCAGAGTCCTGGGATCAAGTCCCACGTCAGGCTCCCTGCTTCTCCCTCTGTCTATGTCTCTGCCTCTGTTTCTCTTCTCTCATGAATAAGTAAATAAAATCTTAAAAAAAAAAGAAATGGAAAAATATTCCATGCTTATGGATTAAAAGAATATCGTTAAAATGTCTATATTACTCAGAGCAATCTACACATTTAATACAATATCTATCAAAATACCAACAGTATTTTTCACAGAGCTAGAACAAACAATCCTACAATTTATATGGAACCACATAAGACCCTGAATAGACAAAGCAATCTTGAAAAAGCAAAGCAATGCTAGAGGCATCACAATTCTGGATTTCAAGATATATTACAAAGTGTAATGATCAAGAAAGTATGGTACTGGCACAACAGACATACCAAAAATAGAATAAAAAATCTAGAAATGAAACCATTACCATATAGTCAATTGATCTTCGACAATGCAGGAAAGAACATCCAGTGGAAAAAAGACAGTCTCTTCAACAAATGGTGTTGGGAAAACTGGATCACCTTCTTATATCATACACAAAAATAAATTCAAAATGGAGGAAAGACCTAATTATGAGACAGGAAACCATCAAAATACTAGAGGACAACATTGGCAGTAACCTCTTTGACATCAGCCATAGCAACTTCTTACTAGATAGGTCTCCTGAGGCAAAGGAAACAAAAGCAAAAATTACTAGGATTTCATCAAAATAAAAAGCTTCTAAAAAAAAAAAAATAAAAATAAAATAAAATAAAATAAAATAAAAAGCTTCTGCACAGCGAAGGAAAGTCAACAAAACTAAAAGGCAACCTACTGAATCGGAGGAGATATTTTCAAATGACCTATCCGATAAAGGGTTAATATAAAAAATCTATAAAGAGGGCAGCCCAGGTGGCTCAGTGGTTTAGTGCCGCCTTCAGCCCAGGGCCTCATCCTGGAGACTCCGGATCAAGTCCCACGTCGGGCTCCCTGCACTGGAGCCTGTTTCTCCCTCTGCCTGGGCCTCTGCCTCTCTCTTTCTGTGTGTCTCTCATGAATAAATAAAATCTTTTTAAAAAAATCTATAAAGAATATATCAAACTCAAACCCAAAAACCAAATAATCCAGTTAAGAAATGGGCAGAAGACAGGAAAACATATTTTCCCAAAGAAGACATACAGATGATAAGGGTGCCAGGATCATTCCATGGGGAAAGGATAGGTTTTACAACAAATGGTGCTGAGAAAACTGGATATCCACATCCAAAATAATAAAGCTGGGTTCTTCCTTTACATTAAATACAAAAGTTAACCCCAAGTGGATCAAAGACCTAAATGTAAGGCCTAAATATAAAATACTTTTAGTTGCAAACTAAAAATCCTCATGACATTGAATTTAACAATGATTTCTTGGTTATGATATCATAAAGCATAGCCATCAAGGGAAAAGAAAAACTAAATTTCATGAAAATTAAAAACTTTTATACATCAAAGATTATAATCAACAAGGTAAAAAATGCAAGCCACAGAATGGGAGAAAACATCTGCAAATTATGCACCTGAAAAGCAAATATATCCATCATTTATTAAGAACTCCTACAATTCAACAAGAACACAATTCAAAACTAGGCAAAATCTATGTATTCACCATCAGGGTTCTTTTAAATTTTTATTTATTTATTCATGAGAGACACAGAGAGAGAGGCAGAGACACAAGCAGGGGGAGAAGCAGGTTCCACGCAGGGAGCAGGACGTGGGACTTGATCCCGGGTCTCCAAGATCACGCCCTGAGCTGTAGGTGGCGCTAAACCGCGGAGCCACCGGGGCTGCCCACACCATCAGAGTTTTTAAACATGTCTTTGATAATTGACTTTTCAGATTGTTTTTAAATCAATAAAGACACAGATTTGATCAGCAAAAATAATGAGCTTAATCCAATGAACATATATCAAATGCTGTATATTGCACAACCAGAAACATAATATTTTCTAGGACACATTATTTACCAAAATTAACTACTAAGACATAAAATAAGTTTCAAAGAATTTAAATTAAATAGACCATATTTTCTAACCACAGTACAGTTAAAGAAACAAAATACTTTAATTTGGAACCTAAAAATTCCAGGTAATTCATGGATCCAGAAAAAGAAAATCAATGGAAATTAGAAAATGCTTAGATATACATGATAGCAAAAATACAACCTATCAAAACATGTGGAATACATTCCTAATACAGTCGTCAAAAAAAAAATATTGTATTTTTAAGTTATCTCTATACCCAGGGTAGGGCTTGAACTCACAACTCCAAGATCAAGAGTCCCATGTTCTACCAAGTGAGCCAGTCAGGTACCCCTATTCCTTAATATGTCAAGTGCTTATAACAGGAAAGAAAAATCCTCAAAAACAATGAATTATCTAACATTAAAAGTAAAAAATAGAATAGCATAAACAAATGTAGAAAGAATTAAATAATAAAGAAGAGAAATACGTGAAATTTTTAAAAAGATAAATTAGAGAGGATCAGTGAAGTGAAAAAAAAGTCTGAAAATACAAAAAGGATAAATGCACGGAAAAAATCTTTCTCCCTTTTTGGAAGAAAAAAGAGGTCATAATAACATACATTGCCAACTTTAGATAAGAGAAAATAATGGAGAACTTTAATAAATTGAATATTTACATAGGATGTAAAAATTCCTAGAAAAAATACTATAACTCCATGATTATAGGAAAAACAGGATCTTATAACAAATTCAATTAATAGTTTAAATTATTTTCACACACAAAAAAATCACAGGCCAAGATGAACAAATTTCTATCAAAAATTCAAAAAACAAAGAATTTTGATTTTATACAAATTATTCTAAGGAAGAAAAGAAAGGAATACTCATCAATAAATTTTATGAGACTAGTATCTTGATTCCAAAATCTTACAAGAGTACTCAAAGGGAAAACTGAACATCAACTTCACTGATTAACATAGGTGCAAAAAACCTAAACAATATATTAGCAAACAGTAAGTAGCCATGAATGAAAAAAGATATAAAGATGGTTTTGCCTCAGGACTACAAAGTCGGTTCAACATTAAAAATGTAATAGGTAAATCACCACATTAAGAGATGAAAAACTAAAAACCATCTAATCATCAAAAGAGACAGAAAAATGTTTGGTGAAACTCAATATCTTTCCACAATGAAACTCTAGCAAAAAGGAACAAAAAGGTATCTACCAAAACATTTAAATAGCAGAATTATTAATAACAAAATATGAAAGCACTGTCATTAAGACCAAAAATCATACATCATACAACAAAATGAAATAAAAGGCATCAAAATCAATAAGGGAGAAGTAAAATCTTCACTATTAGATGACTTGACACTATATATAGAAAATGCAAAAGACTCCATCAAAAATTGCTAAAACAAATAAATTCGGTAACATTGCAGGATACAAAATCAATGTACAGAAATGCTGCATTTTTATATACCAATAATGAAACAGCAGAAAGTGAAATTAAGAAAACAACCCTATTTATAATTGCACCAAAAATAATAAGATGCCTAGGAATAAACTTAACCAAAGAGGTGAAGGAACTGTCCTCTGAAAACTATAAAACACCTGATGAAAGAAATTGAAGATGAGATGAAGAAATGGAAAAACATCCATACCCATGGGCTGGAAGAACTACTGTTAAAGTGTCTACATTGCCCAAAGCAATCTACATATTTAATGCAATCCCTATGAAAATGACAACAGCATTTTTCACAGAAATAGAGCAGATAATCCTAAAATGTATATGGAGCCACAAAAGACCCCAAATAGCCAAAGCAATCTTGAAAAAACAAAGCAAAGCTGCAGGCATCAGAATTCTGGATTTGAGTGTATTACAAAGCTGTAATAATCAAAACATATGATACCAGGGGCCACCCAAGCTGGCTTAGCCAGTGAAGTGGGCAACTCTTGATCTTAAGATTGGGTATAGAGATTACTTAAAAATAAAATTTTAACAAAACCAACAGTATGAAAAAAAAAACCAACAGTATGGTATCGGCACAAAAATAGACACATAGATCAATGGAACAGAATAGAAAATCTAGAAATAAAACCACAATTATATGGTCAATTAATCTTCAACAAACCAGGGAAGACTATCCAATGGAAAAAAGTCTCTTCAACAAATGGAGTCGGGGAAACTGGACAGCAACATGTAAAAGAATGAAACTGGACCACTTTCTTACACCACACGCATACCAAAAAAAAAAAAAATCCTCAAAGTAGATTAAAAACCTAAATGTGAGACTCGAAACCATAAAAATCCTAGAGTAGAACACAGATAGTAATTTCTCTGACATTGGCTATAGCAACATTTTTCTAGGTAGCTCCCTTGAGGGAAGGGAAATAAAAACAAAAATAAACTATTGGAACTTCATCAAAATAAAAAGCTTCTGCACAGCAAAGGAAACAATCAAGAAAACTAAAAGGCAACCTATAGAATGGGAGAAGATATCTGCAAATGACATATCTGATAAAGAGTTAATATCCAAAATATATAAAGAACTTATACAATTCAACAGCCAGAAAACAAATAATCCAATTAAAAAATGGGCAGAAGACATGAACAGACATTTATCTAGAGAAGACATACAGATGACCAACAGATACATAAAAAGATACTCATCATCACTCATGATTAGGGAAATGGCAATCGAAATTACAATGAGATATCACCTCTCATACCTGTCAGGATGGTTAAAATAAATAGCACAAGAAAGAACAGGTGTTAGCAAAGATGTGGAGAAAAAGAAACCTTTGTGAACTGTTAGGAATACAAACTGTGCAGCCACTGTGGAAAAGAGTATGGAGGTTACTCAAAAAGTTAAAAACAGAACTACCCTACGATCCAGTAATTGCAGTACTGGATATTTACCTAAAGAATACAAAAACACTCATTCAAAGGGATACATGCCACCCTATGTTTATAGCAGCATTATTTACAATTGCCAAATTATGGAAGCAGCCTAAAAACACTAAATCGATATACACATATATATACACACACTAAATATTATTCAGCCATAAAAAAGAATGAAATTTTGCCAATTGCAATGACATGGATAGAATTAGAGAGTATTATGCTAAGTGAAAAATGTCAGAGAAAGACAAAATATGATTGCACTCGTATGTGGAATTTAAGAAACAAACAAGCAAAAGGGAAAAGAGATAAAGACAAATCAAGAAACATTTAATTACAGAAATCTGAGGGTTATCAGAGGGGAACGGAGTTATCAAGGGGGATGGGTTAAATACATGATGGAGATTAAGATTAATACATTAAAATATGATTGCACTCATATGTGGAATTTAAGAAACAAACAAGCAAAAGGGAAAAGAGATAAAGACAAACCAAGAAACAGATTTAATTACAGAAATCTGAGGGTTATCAGAGGGGAATGGAGTTATCAAGGGGGATGGGTTAAATACATGATGGAGATTAAGGAGTACACTTGTGATGTGCACTGGGTGATGTATGGAATTGCTGAATCACTATAGTATACCTGAAACTAATATAACACAATACATTAACTGGAATTAAAATTAAAACTTAAAAACAAAAAAAGAATGCCTACTATCACTACTTCAGTTCATATTGTACTGAATATCTAAGGGCAACAGGAAAAAGAAATTAAAGGTTTAAGAATTTAAAATGAAACCACCATTATTCACAGATACGCCTGCCCAGAGAAAAAATCCAAAGAAATCTAAAAACTATTAGCATTAATGGGAGAGCATGGCAACATTACTGGATATAAGGTCAATGTATAAAAGTTAAGTTCATTTCAATACATGAGTAGCAAATAGAAAATATACACAACATTTAACAAAGTAATAAAACTATGATGCCCAGGAATTAATCTAACAGAAGATGTATATGGCCTTTATGGAGAAAGTTATAAAACATACTAAAGGAAAGTTTTACAAGCTCAGTAAATGCAGAGAGAAACCACAGAATAAAAAAATTTATAAACAGAAAAATGTATAGGGACGCCTGGGTGGCTCAGTGGTTGAGCACCTGCCTTTGGCTCAGGTCGTTATCCCTGGATCTGGGATTGAGTCCTACATCTGGCTCCCTGCGGGGAGCCGGCTTCTCCTTCTGCCTATGTCTCTGCCTCTCTCTCTCTGTCTGTGTCTCTCATGAATAAATAAATAAATCTTTTTAAAAAAAGAGAAAAATTTATAAAATTGATATAGAGAATAAGTAAATTTCAATCAAAAGCCAACCGCTTTTTTTGTTGTTTTCTGGGGGAACTAATAAGCTCGCTCTAAACTTTATTCAGATGGCTAACAAGCAAACAAGAAATTATGAAGAAATAAACAAGGTGTAAGGGACTTGCCCTAACAGATACTCTGTCTTACAATGAAGTATTTTAATTAAGACAGTGTGGTGCCGGCATAAGAAAAAAAGAGATCAATGACATGGAGCTCAAAATCAGACCCACATATATACTATAACTTAGTATATTAAGATATAGCATTCTGAACAATGAGCAAAAAGAGCTCATTTCTTCAAAAAGTCTAGGACATTTGGTTTTCAATAAGGCACAGAAATTAAATTTTTACTTCAGGGATCCCTGGGTGGCGCAGCGGTTTAGCGCCTGCCTTTGGCCCGGGGCGCGATCCTGGAGACCCGGGATCGAATCCCACATCGGGCTTCCGGCGCATGGAGCCTGCTTCTCCCTCTGCCTGTGTCTCTGCCTCTCTCTCTCTCTCTCTGTGTGTGTGACTATCATAAATAAATAAAAATTAAAAAAAAAATTTTTACTTCAATCTCAAAAATCAATTTCGATTGGATTATAGCCCTAAATACAAAAGGAAAATCTTTAGAAAACAATTTGAGAATATCTATATGACTTTAGACTACACAAAAAAATTTTAAACAAAATGTCAAATCAAAAATATAAAATATATATATATATATATATATATATATATATATATATATATAAATTACAAACATATATACAGAAGACAACCTTCCCCAAAATGAGCAAGATTCTGAGCAGGCATTTCACAAAGGAGGAAATCCAAATGGCCATTATAAATACAAAATAAGATGTCTAATTTATTTTGTAATCAAGTGATGGCAGTATAAGATAATATTTCACACCCATCAAATTGGCAAAAAAAAATTTTAAACTTGTCAATTCTGAGTGTAGAGCGATGAGTACTCTCATACACAGCTGTTGGAAATGTTAAGTTAATAAAGAAAAAAAGAAATGTAAGTTAATACAAGCACTTTGGAAAGTAAATAACATTATCTAGTTAATTTCTGGCTATATTCAATATATGAGCATGTGCACCTACAGTCATGTTTAAGGTACACAGCAGTTAACATTTATAATAGCACAAGATGGACACAACTCAAATGACCTTCAATAGGCAAACTGCAGTTTGTGGAATACATTACATTTCAGCAGATAAAAAAATAGCTACTAAAATTAACATGGATGAATCTCAGTAATATAATTCTTTTTAGAGAGAGAGAGGGAGAGAGTAGGGCAAGGGGAAGGACAGAGGGAGAGAATCTCAAGCAGGCACCACACCCATCACAGAGCCCGACTCACAACCTTGAGATCATGACTGAGCCAAAATCAAGAGTCAGATGCTTAACCAACTGAGCCACCCAGGTGCCCCTCAGGAATATAATTTTGAGATGAGAAAAAGTCAGAATTACATGCACCATATATTTTCACATGTAAAAAGTTTAAAATACACAAATATAATATTTTTAAAGGGTATATGGCACAACTATTAAGAAAAGTCAAGAAAAAATAAGCAGAATTGTAGAATAATGGTATCCTCAATAATGGGTGGGGACTAAAAAAAAATGGGTGGGGACAAGCCATGGGTGGGGAATGGTGCATCTTTAGGTGGGGCCCTCAAAGGCCCATAATGGCATTGACAATTTTCTATTCTTTCTTTTTTTTCTTTTAAGATTTTATTTCTTTATCCACAAGAGACACAGAGAGAGAGAGAGGCAGAGACACAGGCAGAGGGAGAAACAGGCACTCCAAACAGTGCCTGACGTGGGACTCAATTCCGGGGCTCCAGGTCACACCCTGGGCCAAAGGCAGCACTAAACTGCTGAGCCACCCGGGCTGCGCCTTTTTTTCTTTTCTTTTCTTTTTTTTTTTTTTTAAAGTAATCTATATACCCAACATGGAGCATGTTCTACCAGCCGGGCCAGCCAGGCACCTTACAATATTCTATATCTTTTTTTTTTTTTTTTTTTTTTATGATAGTCACAGAGAGAGAGAGAGGCAGAGACACAGGCAGAGGGAGAAGCAGGCTCCATGCACCGGGAGCCCGATGTGGGATTCGATCCCGGGTCTCCAGGATCGCGCCCTGGGCCAAAGGCAGGCGCCAAACCGCTGCGCCACCCAGGGATCCCACAATATTCTATATCTTAAGCTAAGAGATAGGTACATGGGTTTTATTCTATTATTATTTAAATTATGTATATATGCTAATATACATTCATGTGTGTGATTAATAATAATTAATAAATAAAATTTAACCATATATTCTTTGACATTATAGTCCCACATCACTGTTCTTAAAAAGCTGAACAAGGACATAAAATACTGGAGAAAAGTACTGAGGGTGGGTGAGTTGCAGAGTGGGATCGACAGAGCTATTTACAGTGACTCGCATTTTCTTTTGAACTTTAGTCTTCCATTTTACCTCAATGCTTCCTACGTCTTTTTAAAAAAAAAAAAAATTTTTATTTATTTATTCATGAAAGACATGAGAGAGAGAGAGAGAGGCAGAGACACAGGCCGAGGGAGAAGCAGGCTTCATGCAGGGAGCCAGACATGGGACTCGATCCCAGGTCTCCAGGATCACGCCCTGGGCTGAAAGGGGCACTAAACCGCTGAGCCACCTGGGCTGCCCAATGCTTCCTATGTCTATCTAAAAATCCTTCCTATGCCACAAACCTAAACTCTTAATTTCTTTTCTCTCAAATTTTTTTAGCTTCTCACCTCTGTTTTTGTTAGAGACCATCAGTTACCTGGACTCCTTGGCCTCTCACCTCTTTCTCTGCACTTCCTTGTGTCAACTTTCTTTTCACATATGCCATTTATAGCTAATACTGTATCTCTGCTACTAGCCCATCAATTGTTTTTTGATAACTTCTACAAATACGTAGCGCCTTAGCATCTTGCATGTACTGTTTAAAAATTCAGTAACTGTTTATGAAAGGAATGAAAGAATGAATGAACTGACCATCAAGAGAAAAATGAGGCATTTGGAGATCTACTACTACAATAATAGTAACTAACAGTCTGAGTTCACAATATGAAAAAGGAACTGTTAAAGCACTTTAAAAGTATATCCCATTTTACAGACAATAAAAGTACAGAGAAGTTAAGTAATTTGCCCCAAATTTTACTGCATGTAAGAGTCAAGACTTGAACCTGACACTTTAGTTGTAGCTGTCTGTACAGCTCAAAAGTTTATCAGATCAGGAAAAGATTTTTTAAAGACTAGAAGAAACTTATGAACGTGGGAAGGAATGCGACTCAGAGAATAGATAAATGAGTTCTTAGAAAGGAGGGAGCAAAGTATTAAGGGAGACACAGTGAAGAATAACAAATTTGGGGGAACACTCTAAAAGACCCCACATTTCTAATAAGACCTAGAACATGCCAACAAAGAAAAGTAAGGAGGTGATACCTCTAGGACAAGCTGAGCCTTCACCTCCAGAGGTTTTTGCCTGCCTATTTCCTCTTCACTCACCTGAGCACAAGCCTTTTGCCAGCTCTCTCTTCACCATCCAGGGCTCTTTCCCTTGTTCCAACAATAATATCACACTTGGCTTAGAAAAGCAGAGTCCTACATGTATGAAAAGAAACAATTTGGTCATGCTGTGCATATCCCAGAACTCATAATCCTTTGATCAACAAGGAAGAGGGAATTTACAGTAAGCCAGAGATAAATGTGTAAAGGATGTATATTCAAAATATAGGAAAGCTAAAGCTTGCAACACAGATTAGTAATAGATCTGTCGCCCAGCAACTCCACAAATAATAAACCAGTACTTTGCACAGCAAAAGACATTTGGCCACGCACTGAAGATGCTATCCAAAGATTCACAACAGTGGTAGCAAAGAGGTCTTTATGAATAGGAGCTCAATTTTGTGAGGACTCAAGATATTCTTACCTAAGGACACCAAGATTCTATAATTCTCCAACATCACATTACTGTACAGATGCCTTTGAGAAGAATTTAGACAATCCCATTCCTCTTGGGAGAAGTCTACAGCCACATCTCTGAAGGTCACCAACTCCTGAAATGAAATAAATAAGTGAATGAAATAATTTCATCTCTTAACATATTCACCTTGTTATACCCCAGGCATACTGGGCTTTCCCTGATATTACATCCTCAAATCAAATATGTCAAGTATGTTCCCCCTCAAGCCTTTTATACTTGTCAGATTATTCTGTATAAAAATAGCAAGCTCTTCCTCTGTTCCCTATTTCCCTAACCCTCCTTTATTTTTCTCTATGGCACTTAATTATTTTATTATCATCTGTTCCCAACCTTCACTAAACTGTGAAGTTCATGAGGGCAGAGTATGTTTTTGATTTGCTCACTGCTACATCCCTAGTTATAGAACTATGTGGCACATAGTATGTGGCACACATGAGGCATTCAGGTATTTGCTGAATAAATTAAATTAATGAATGAATGGTTTGACAAGTTCAAGAAACTATGAGAGGATAAAAAATGAGACCAGAAGGTGCTGAGGTGCTTGAGTGGCACAGTCAATTAAGTGTCCCACTATTGGTTTATACTCAGGTTGTGATTTCAGGGTCCTGAGACAGGGCCCCAACTCAGGCTCTGCACTCAGTGCATAGTCGGCTTGGGAGTCTCTCTCCCTTTCCCTTTGCTCCTCTCCCTGTATTCACACACTCGCATGCACTCTCTCAAATAAATCCTTAAAGAAAAATGAGACCAGACAGTGCTTGCTATATCTCTGAAAATTGTGCTAGACCAAAGAGAGAAAATCATCAATTCTATTAAAACTTTAATCCAGAGTACTTAAAGTTTTGTGTAAAGAAATGGGTGTTCTGCTTAGAATATTGCTTCTGCCTATAGGGGCTAGGCAAAGTTCTTAAAAACTTGGAGCTAACTGTGATTCAGCTGGGTTCTAGGTTTCTATAATGTGACCACATGCTGATGAAAACTAACATACGTGTGTGTGTGTATATATATATATATATATATACACATACACACATACACACACACACATATATGTGTGTAAATTTTTTTACAAAATTAGAAGAGGTGAATCTGTCAAGGCAAGAAAACATTTACTGGGAACTTGATACAATTTTGTCATAGTTAAACTGTCTACGGAATAAAAATTATTAAAGTGTTTTATTACAACACTCAGTAAATTTTTCTTATTTAATTATATGATGTAGTTTTTGAGTTTCATCTCTGTCCTACCAATAATATCCCTTATATGTTGCAGAAATGTTCCTGTTAAGAGTTTGGTTCATATGCCATATATGCTTCCAAAAATGTTTTCCTTACCTTATGTAAATATATATAATAAATGTATAAATATTTTTAACATATGGTACACATTTTTTCAATGATTCTTTTAATGAAAGTTAATGAAAATAATGACAATGTCAAGATAATGAGCTTAAATTATCACTTTAAAATATTTGAATTCTAACAAATGGTCTCTTAAAATATCTGACACCTCTCTCTCTCTATCTCTCTACATATATATATTACATATATATATATATATACACACACACACACATACAATGGCATATTAGTCATCAAAAAGAGTGAAATAAAAAAAAAAAAAAAAGAATGAAATCTTGCCATTTGCAACAGCGTGGACGAAACTAGAGGGTATTATGCTAAGCAAAATAAGCCAGTCAGAGAAAAACAAATACCATGTGATTTCATTCATATGTGGAATTTAAGAAACAAAGCAAATGAACAAAGGGTGGGGGAAAGAGAGATAAACCAAAAAACAGATTCTTAACTGTAGAAACAAACAGATGGTTCCCAGAGGGGAGATGGGGGGCAAATAGATGAAACAGGTGAAGGGGATTAGGAATGCACATGTCTTGATGAACACTGAGTAATGTATGGAACTGTTAGATCATCCATCTTTAAAAAACCTTGTTGACCACAGTTTATCCTTCAGTCACCACCCTTTCTCTTATTCCCTTATAGCTAAATTATTTGAAACAGTTGTCTATACTTTCTATTATTTATATTCCTGCTATGAAGAATCATATAATATGACATGTGTAACAGAATCACTTTGACTGCTCTGTTGAGAATAGACTAAAAGAGAGGAAGGATGCAAGTAGACCGAAAAGTTAGGAAAGTATAGCAATAATGTAGGTGAGAGATGACAGTTTGGACCAGAATGGATGCCGTGTTGGTAGTAAAAGTGGTCAACTTCTGGATATACTTTGAATGTAGAACAAATAGAACTTCATGATGGAAGACTTTTAGCTTGAGCATCTGAGACAGGGAAATATGTAAGTTTCCTAATTGGTTTCCCTGTTTCTATCCTTGTCCCATTCAGTTTATTCTCAATAGCAGCCAGAGTGATTCTATTAAATGAGAATTAGATCATGGCATTTCTATGCTCCTAAACTTCCAATGGCTTGTTTCACTAAGTTTGAGATGTTTGAGTTTGAGGTATCATTATACAACCGAATGAAGATGCTAAGCAGAGAATTGGATGTACAAGTTTGAATTTCAGGAGAGAGGCTGTATATATAATTTAGTGGTTGCTGGCACACAGAAGGCATTTAAAGTCAGGAGAAAGAATGAGATGACCAAACGAGGGAGTATAGATAGAGAAGAGGACCGAGGACTAAGCCTTCTTTCTTAACAGGTATTCAATAAAAATTTGTTGAGTATCTGAACATTTGGATAGAGATTATAATGAAGAAGTTAGTCTGTATCTTGGGGAATAGCATTCCAGACAGAGGGAACAGCAAGTGCAAGGCTATGAGTTAAGAATGTACTCAGCTCACTATAAGGAAACTAGTGTGCCTAGAACTGAGTGAGTGAGTTACAAACAGAGTGATTAGGTGAGCTCAGAAAGATAGGCAGGGACCAGAATATGTTTGGCCTTGTAGGCTAAGGCAAGGACTTCAGCATTTATTCTGAATGAGGTAGGAATCAACTACTGGAGTGTTTTAAGTGACATGATTAGCGACCCAGAAAAGTATCAGCAAAAGCAAAGTTAATGTCTTCTTGGTTTGAAAATATTTCAGGAAATAGAGACATCAACTCACCTGGTACATGGCTTTAAGAAGTCCAACAGCCATTCTTTCCTCCTCTTGGCTCTTCTCGTGGGAAATGGCAGTGTCCTTAGATGACGGAGATGAAAAACTAGGATTTTCTTGCAGCATCTAGAAACACCAGCCTATAATTTTTCAGTTTCTCTTCCCTCCTCTTGCACCCTTCCTTCCAATAGAGAGAAAGCATACTGGAGACCTAAGAAATTTGTTTGCATACAATTTAACCCATGCCTAAATCACTTCCTAATTTATTATTTTAGCAATAGATTTCTACAAATAAGGAGTCCAAGGAATGTAATCATTTGCATAAAGACACACAATCAATGAATAACAGTACCAAGATCAAACAAAGGTCTTCCTGACTCCACAGTCTTTCTCCTCTCCAACAGACTAGTGGTTCTGAAACTTGGCATCACCAGCTTCAAAAGATATTGGTGGCACACAGTCTCACTAGTCCCCCCACATACTCTTAAAAACTACAGTACCAACCACTGTCTCACACACACAACAATCCGCGGCCCCGGGTGTGTGGGCAGTTTCACACCGCCACACTCTTCCGTAGCCCCAAGTCTCAAACACTAGGGTATCACAACCCACGTTCACTCACACAACCCCAGTCACAAAGAGGCCGAGGGTACTGGAACAACGGGGACACAATACCCTCCCACCCCCACTCCGTCTCACACTGTAGCACCAACCATCGACTCGCTCGCACCCAGTCACAGACAGGACGCGCACAGGCACCTCGGATGACAGTCTCACACTCTGTGACAACCAACCACCGTCTCGCACCTGGAGTCACACCGAGGGCCCCGGGAACCGACGTCCGGGGGACCCACAGGCCACTCCTCAGCCCATTCCCTACCTGCAGAAGTGAACTGCGGGAAGATCCCGTCCCCGCCCCGAAGGCTCGGGCAATCTACTCCGGCCCACCTCCTGCCCTAAGAGTCTAATGGGAACCCACCCCCGCGGGCCGGGAAAGGAGCGACTGGGCCTCCGGAGGACACAAAGGGGCCGCCGGCCCAGTGCTCGCGGGGGCCACTGGGAAATGTAGTCCTGATCAGAAAAAGCGGCGCCGCAGAGTCCGACTGCACTGGCGCGACTCCGCTGGGGGCTCGTAACACCGCCCCCTCCGCCCAAGGTCCTCCCACGCCGGCCTTACAGGGGAAGCCCCGATCTCACCTCCGAGACAGGGTCCGCCAGAGAAACGAGGTTGAGCGTCAACTAGACGGACTGAGATTGAAGTGCTCGGGCACAAGTGCTTGGTCCACCTCCCTTTGTAACGGGGCAGAGAATTTAGGGCACCGAGTAGCCGCAGGGGGAGTGTTTGTGCGTCCACACAAACGGGGCGAGAGGCGAGCTCCTACAATTGAGCTGGGGTACCCGAAAAAGTGTGGAACAGAGAGGAGAGTGCGCAGGTGCATTATACTTCCACCCAGTCCCGCCTTCCCTAGAGCGTTTTTTTTTGCTTGGGGAGTGAGTTACCTTGAAGAGCCGAGAGGAGGAGTCAGCGTAGAGTGTCACCCTTTGCATACGGTTCTTGTATTTCTGATTTGGTGATTGTGGCTGTGAAGGTGTGCCCCCTTCCTAAAATAGCTCTTCTGCTGGGTATCTGCAAAGTTCCTTTATCCTGTCCTTTCAGATACAAATGTCACATCTCCAAAAAGGCCTTCTATCACACCTCTCTGACTGCCTTCATCTGATCTATACTCCCTTAGAACAACAGTGTTTATATTTTAAGTTTTTTTTCTTAAAGATTTTATTTACTTATTCATAGAGACACAGAGAGAGAGAGAGAGGCAGAGACACAGGCAGAGAGAGAAGCAGGTTCCACGCAGGGAGCCGGACGTGGGACTCGATCCCAGGTCTCCAGGACCACACCCCGGCAGGGCTGCCCTTAAGTTTTTGTTTATTGTCTCCCCACAAGTTCTGTCCCAACTGTAATTTTGTGAGTTGGTGCATGATTCTGTCATTGTTTCTCTGTAAAACTCTGGGTGTTAGGGTGGGCATGCTGGTTTTCTTTGACCATGTGTAAGAATGTTATTGTGTGACATTTGTGAGGTTACCTGTGAAAATGTGTTACAATAGAAAAGACACTGGTAAGAGTGGAGTAGGAGTGTAATAGGATAGTGTGTGTGACAGATTCTGAGGACTACTCTAATGCATGTGGATGGCTTGTGATATCTGATTAGAAAGAACCTACTGTGTGCCAGATGCTCTTCACGGTGCTGGGATATACACAGACAAAATAAACTTTTAAAAATCACAAATAGAATACTACTGAGCAGAAAGGCAACCTCCAGAGGCTAAATATATGTATAATTGAATAACAAATAGAAGTCTGGACCTACACAAGGGAATAAAGAGCATCAGACATGGTAACTACAGGGTAAATATGTAAGACCTTTTTATTAAGTAAATCTCACTAAAGGATAAATTACTGTTTATTTTTCTTTTTTTTTTAATTTATGATAGTCACACAGAGAAAGAAAGAGAGAGAGGCAGAGACATAGGCAGAGGGAGAAGCAGGCTCCATGCACCAGGAACCCGACGTGGGATTCGATCCCGGGTCTCCAGGATCGCGCCCTGGGCCAAAGGCAGGCTCTAAACTGCTGCGCCACCCAGGGATCCCTAGGTTACTGTTTAAACAAAACAATGTAGCTTTGGATATATATGCAAATCTTATGATAACAATAGCACAAAGGCCAGGAGAAGTAAATGGAAATAAACTACAGTAAGTTTCCTACATTCTTTTTTTTTTCTTTCTTTTTTTTTTTTTTTTTTTTAAGATTTATTCACTTGAGAGAGAGAGCATATGCAGGAGCAGGAGGGAGGAGCAGAGGGAGGACAAGCAGACTTCCGCTGAGTGTGGGGCCCAATGTGCGTCTTGAACTCAACTGAGTGAAATCAAGAGTGAGATGCTTAACCAGCTGAGCCATTCCAGGTGCCCCTAAGGCTCCTACATTCTATGTGAAGTACTATAATATCACTTGAATAAACACGATAATAAGTGAAAGATGTACACTCGAAGCCCTATAGCAACCACTAACCTAACAAAACAAAAAGTTATAGCTAATAATCCAACAAGGGAGATACAATGGAATCAAATTACATAAATTATTCAATCCAAAATAAGTCAGAAAAAGAAGGGAACAAAAAAACAGATGGGAAACAAATTGCAAGATGGGAGAATCTGATTATACCAATAATCAGATTAAATATAATTTATCTGAACATTCAATTAAGAGGCACAGCATTTCAGATGGCATAAAGCATGACTCAACTATATGGTGCCTATGAGAAATTAAATATAACTCTATCAATATGTTAAAAGTACAAGGATGGAAAAAGATAATCATGCTAATGCTGTGTAGAGAAAGCCAGAATGACCTTGGATTTGGCAATGGATTCTTAGATATGACACCAAAAGCACAAGCAACCAAGAAAAAAATAGATATATTGGACTTCATCAAAACTAAAAACATTATCAGGAAAGGACATTATCAAGAATGTGAAAAGACAGCCTACAGAATGGGTAAAAATATTTGTAAAGCATGTGTTAGAGGATTTAATATCAGAAAAATAACTCCTAAAGCTCAACAAGACAACCCAATTAAAAGATGAGCAAATATCTTTTGTAAGATATTGTAAATATATATTGTATATTAAATGTAAATATATATTTATCTAAAGAAGACAAAAATGACCAATAAAGACATACAAAGATGCTCAATATTATTAGCAGTTAAGGAAATGCAAATAAAACTAAGAAATACCACTTTACACACCTACTAGGATTGGTATCAAAATAACAAATGTTGATGAGGACATGTAGAACTTGAAACCTTTGTACAATGATGGTGAGAATATAAAATGGTGCAGATGCTATGGAAAACAGTTTGGTAATTCTTCAAAAGTTTAACATAGATTTACCACATGACCCAGCAATTCTACTCCCAAAGTAATTGAAAGCAAGGACTTGAACAGATACTTGTATTCCAGTGTTCAGTATAGCATTATAAATAAAATGTGGTATGTACATAGAATGGAATGCTATTCAGCCATAGAAAGGAATAAAATTCTGATAATATGCTACTACATGGATAAACCTCGAAAAAATTAGCAAACTAAAATAAGTCGTATACACAAAGAACAAATATTGTATTCTGCTTATATGAAATATTTGGATTAGGCAAATTCATAGAGAAAGAAAATAGAGGTTATCAGGAGCTTTGGAAAGAAATTGAGAGTTGATTGCCCAGCATGCTTAGTGATTACAGTTTCCATTTTGGGTGACAAAAACTTTGAAAATAGATAATGTTGGTGATTGTGTAATACTCCAAATGCACTTAATGCCATTGAATTATAGACTTAAAAATTGTTAAAATGGCAAGTTTTGTTACACATTTTATAGTAACATAAAATTTAAATAATGTAACACACCAAAAATTGAACTGTACACTTTAAATAGGTGAATTGTAGGACATGTGAGTTATAGCTCAATAAAGCTGTCAAAAAAAAGAAAACTGGAATAGCTGTATTAATGTCTACAAAGTAGATTTCAGAACAAAACAAAAATAATTTCTAATAATAACGTGGTCAGTTCATCAAGAGGAAATAACAATCAAAAATGTTTATTCACCTAACAATAGTTTCAAAATACATGAAACAACTGATTAAACTGGAAGAAAGAAAAATCCACAATGTCAGATATTCCACAATGTCAGATATTCCAATACCACTGTCAGTAATTGATAGAGCAAGTAGACAGAAAATAAGCTAAAACATAAAATTTGAAAAACACTGTCATTTGAGCTAATTGATATTTACAGAGCACTACAACCAACAGCAGCAAAAAAAAAAAAAAAAAAAAAAAGTTTCAAGTGCACATGGAGCATTTACAAAGACAGAACGTATTCTGGACCAAAAAACAAGCCTCTTTTCACAATGAAACTGAATCAGAAATCAAAAACTGAAAAATACATGGATAATTCTCTGATATTTGGAAACATATACATTTCTAAATAACTCATGGATTAAAGAAGAAATTAGAAAGTAGTTTGGCCTGAAAGAAAGTGAAAACATATGAAAATTATGGGATGCCACTGAAGCAGTATTCAGAAGGAAATTTATAGAACCAAATACTGTATTAGCAGAGAAATTAATCTCAAATTAATGACTTCATTTTCTATTTTAACATACTAGAAAAAGAAGAACAAATTAAACACAATGTAGGTAAAAGGAAATAATAAAGATCAGAGCAGAAATCAATGAAATAGAAAACTGAAAAAAAAATCAATAGAACTAAAAGATAATTCTTTGAGTAATAAATGTGATAAAACTAGCCAGAATAATCAGGAAAGAAGGAAATAGCAAGCTACCCATACCACGAATGAGAGAGGTGACATCACTACAGATTCTACAACTATTAAAAGGACAGCGCAGTATATAATAGCAACTTTATTTTTTTAAGATTTTATTTATTTATTTGACAGAGAGAGAGCACTAGAAGGGGGAGCAGCAGTGGGAGAGAGAGAAGCAGGCTCCCCACTGAGCAGGGAGTCAGATGATGTGTGGCCTAGGACCCTGGGATCCTGTGACCTGAGCGGAAGACAGACACTTAACGGACTTAGCCACCCAGGTGCCCCTCATAGCAACTTTAATCCAATAAACAACTTAGATGAAATAGAAACGTTATTAAAGAAAGTAGTTAACCTGAATAGCCTTCTATCTATTTAAATAAATTGTATTTGTAATTAAAAACCTTCCTACAAAAAAAAAAAAAAAAAAGAGAGAGAAATACCAGTCCCAGGTAGCTTCACTGAAAAATTCTATTACACATTTCTATTTAATTTTAATTTCTAGTAAACATTTAAAATTCTCTTAAGCATTTAAGGAAAAAATGATAATTCTATGTATACTCCTTCAGGATACTAAAAAAGAGGGAAAATCTTCCCACTCTAGGAGTTATCTAGCCAAAATATTACCCCCCAAAAACTACAGACCAACATTCCTCATGAACTTGTTAATAAAAACTTTAGCAAACTGAATCCAACGATTTGTTAGAATGATAATGCACAATGGCCAGGTGGTGTCTATCCCAGGAACCTAAGATTGGTTTAAAATTTGAAGCCCAGGGCAGCCTGGGTGGCCCAGCGGTATGGCGCTGCCTTTGGCCCAGGGCATGATCCTGGAGACTCAGGATCGAGTCCCACGTCAGGCTCCCTGCATGGAGCCTGCTTCTCCCTCTGTGTCTCTGCCTCTCTCTCTCTCTCTCTCTCTCTCTCTCTGTATCTCTCATGAATAAATAAATAAAATCTTAAAAAAAAAAAGATTTGATGCACAGTGTAATTCAGCATATTAATGACTAAAAGAAAAAATCAATATTATCATCTCAATAGATGCAGAAAAAGCATTTGACAAAAATCAGCATCCATTCTTGAATAAATACACTTATGAGAATATGAAGTAACCTTCCTAAATGAAGGCCATCTAGCAAAAACCTTTCAGCTACCATTTCACCTAACAAAACAATTGAATACTTGCCCTCTAAGATCAGATACAATGTTGTATTAAAAGTTTTTGCCAGTGAAATCGTGAAAAGAAAATAAACAGCATACATATTAGACAATGTAATGAGTCTAATTCCATTTTTTTGATGTTTGACTGCTCATAGCTCTAAAAAAAAAAAACCTACGAATTTAAACAAGACACTTGATATGGAAGAAAACTATCTAGGATTCATTTCTTTTAGAGTAATTTACCCTAATTTAAAGACAGATTGCCTTACATGTAACAGCTATGTATAAAGAAGTTGTAAAATTGTTGGTTTAACAATGATAAATGAAAACAATAAAATTATCCAAACACGGTACACAAGGATGTTTGTTTTTGTTAAACAGAGCAAAATAACTTAGAGTATATAAAGATAAAAGCTGAATGAGTATACCACTAATGGAAAAAGGGTATTTTCACAGAACCAATATTTTTCCCCATTCCAACTCCATTTGATGTTAATTAAAACATACCACAGTCATTTAGGGTTTTTTTTTTTTTTTTTTTAGAGCAGTATGCTCATGCACATACACCAGTTACTTTATGTACGGTAAAAGAATGGGGAAGAGGAAAAGGAAAGACTAGAGAAAACCATACCGTGATAGTTAAGATGTGGTGGGGTGGAACCAAATTGCATTTTTCTAATTGAGAAGGTCTTCTTTGTCTGGAGGAGCAGAGTTCTGGAGTAATGTAGCAGATCCCTTTTTAGTAGGTACCTCCTGTCTGTGGCTTGAACACATCAACTGTATCTTAATCCCCCATTTTCAGCTGTACAGATGAGTCTGTTTCATTGGCTGCCTGTCAAATCAGAATCTAATTCACCTCATTAACAAATTCTATTGTTCACAACAGGCTTTTGTTAGATTACTAAGTATTGTATGCCCTCTTAATCTCAAATCTGCACCACAGGAGCATCCTGTTCTGCCACCTCCAAATGAATAGGATCATTGTTCAGTCTTGACTCCTTCCGTGGGCTGTTTGCCAGCTGCGGTGAGGTCTGGAGCCTCCTCAGCTGCTGCTTCACCAGGTGTGCACCACAAGAGCACACAAGCAGCACCAGGAGTGGTGGAACCTCCTGGCTTTTTTTTTTTTTTTTTTTTTTTTAAGATTTTATTTATTTATTCGAGAGAGAGAGAGAGAGAGAGAGAGAGAGAGAGAGAGAAGCAGGCTCCATGCAGGGAGCCCAACGTGGGACTCAATCCTGGGTCTCCAGGACCACACCTTGGGTTAAAGGCGGTGTTAAGGATCCCTGGGTGGTGCAGCGGTTTGGCGCCTGCCCTGGAGGCGCGATCCTGGAGATACGGGATCGAATCCCACGTCGGGGCTCCCGGTGCATGGAGCCTGCTTCTCCCTCTGCCTATGTCTCTCCCTCTCTCTCTTTTTCTCTCTCTCTCTGTGACTATCATTAAAAAAAAAAAAAAAAAAAAAAAAAAGTCTAGGTGCTAAACCGCTGAGCCACCTGGGCTGCCCCCTCCTGGCTTTTAAGCCTCATTCCTCCTCTTTTCTCTTGTGCCCCACAAGCTCAGGTGTTCCCTCCTGTGACACTTGCAGATTTAAACCACACAAGCCTCCACTATAAAATCTTCCTGCCAATTTCCTTTCCTTGCTTTTCCAAACCAATTACAGACTTTCCTGGGAAGCCTGCCCTGCTTTTCCTAGGAAGCTTCATTATGTCAGTGATAAAACTTTTCATAAGTTGGTGAATGTGTGTGTGTGTATGTGTGTGTGTGTGCCATCATCAATCTCAACATCCCAACCATAATTTTGTGGCTGGTACCTGCAGATTGGAAAAGAAATGGGTATCACTATTCTTAGCAGCTAGGAATAGGTACCAATGTCTTTTTTCACAAGTGACATGATCATCTCTGTAGGAAATCCAATGGAACATCCAAAATTCTAGTAGAAACACTAAGCGGCTTTAGCAAAGTTACAGACTACAAGATCAATGTACAAAAATCAACTGTATTTCTATAACTGGCAAGGAACAACTGAAAATTGAAATTTTTATAATGTACTTTAAAACTGCATCAAAAACTCTGAAATACTTAGGGGTAAATCTAACAAAAGATTTCATTACCTTTCTGTCAAAAACTATAAAATATTACTGAGAAAAAAGAAAGAACTAAATAAATGGGTACATATTGTGTTCCTGGGTTACAAGATTCACCATTCTGAGATGTCAGTTCTTCCCAAATTCATCTGTATTTTCTTTCTTTTTTTTTTTTCATCTGTATTTTCAACACAATCTCAATCAAAATTCCAGATAGATTTCTTTTTTTTTCATTTGTTTTTGGTATAAATTGACAAATTCCTTCTAAAACCTTTCCTAGGTGTTTACCTAAAAGAAATGAAAATTTATGTTCACATACAAAACTATACATGAATGTATACAGCAGCTTAGTTATAATGGCCAAAAGTTGGAAACATCTCATGTCCTTCAATGAGTGACTGACTAAACATAGTACATCCACATGGAATACTATTCAGCAATAAGAAGTAATGAATTACTTACACATGTAATAACATATATGAATCTCCAGGGAACTAAGCTGCATGAAAAACCAATGCCTAACTTACATATTTTATCATTCTATTTATCAAATATTCTTTTTTTTAATAATATATACTGTGCCAAATCATCTTTTTTATATATATATATTTTTAATTTTTTTTATTTATTTATGATAGTCACAGAGAGAGAGAGAGGCAGAGACATAGGCAGAGGGAGAAGCAGGCTCCGTGCACCGGGAGCTCGATGTGGGATTCGATCCCGGGTCTCCAGGATTGCGCCCTGGGCCAAAGGCAGGCGCCAAACCGCTGCGCCACCCAGGGATCCCTATTTATCAAATATTCTTGAAAGGTAAAATTATGGAGATGGGAGAACAGATTAGGGTTACCTGGCCTTAAAGAAGGGGCTGTGAGTAAAAAGGAAGTGGGTGTGGCTACAAAAGGACACATTATCTTTGTGATGACTGAAATATTCTAAATCATGACTGTATCAATGTCAATATCCAGGTTGTGATATTATATACAGTTTTGGAAGATGTTACCGTTGGGAGAAACTGGGTAAAGGGCACACAGGATCTCTTGAATTATTTCTTACAACTGCATGCATATCTAGAATTATATCAAATTTAAAAAAAGGTAGGCCAAAAAAAATTCTAAAGTGGCAGACCAAAACCCAACTACATTAAATATAAGTTTACTAAATATGTCAAAATAAAGAGTAAGATTGTCATTATTTATATTTAAAATAATGCTGTTTAATAACAGACACACTTTAAAAATAAAACAGGTTAAAAACAAACAGGTGGAAAGGGATAAACCATGCACTAACCAAAAGAAGGATGCTGAAACTATAGTAATATCAGAATAGACTAAGACAAAAAAGCAATTATAAATAAGGAGTAAATTCCATAATAGCTTCTTGGATTAATACAACAGAAAGTTATCACAACTTAAGATATATGTATCATCCAATACGAGAACTTCAAAATATGTAAAACAAACTTCACAGAAAATACAAGGAGAAATAGACGAATTTACAAGTATAAAAAAATCAGGAAGCTGTACATAGAACAACCAACTCTGTTCTTTTATCATCTCTTAACAAAATGATAAACAAAAGTAATTCTTACAGTAGACAGAAAAAAAATTACTATTGGTAGAGACAAAAGACAAACAAAACTTATTTGGAGGAGGGATGCCTGGGTGGCTCAGTGGTTGAGCATCTGCCTTTGGCTCAGGGCTCATCCAGGGGTCCTGGGATTGAGTCCAGCAGTCGGCTCCCCACACAGAGCCTGCTTCTCCCTCTGCCTGTGTCTGCCGGCTTCTCTGTGTGTCTCAAGAATGAATGAATGAATGAATGAATCTTTAAAAAAAAAAAAATCATTTGGAGGATACGTTCTTTCTTATGTAGTGTTTGGGAATCCCTTGTCCTTTCCCAAACATAGATTCACACTACTCTGAAATAGTGCCCATTATCATCTAGTGAAAAGTAGACCTCTTCTACTGGATCCTAGTCGTTTTTTTTTTTTTTTTTTAATTTTTATTTATTTATGACAGTCACAGAGAGAGAGAGAGAAAGAGAGAGGCAGAGACACAGGCAGAGGGAGAAGCAGGCTCCATGCACCGGGAGCCCGACGTGGGATTCGATCCCTGGTCTCCAGGATCGCGCCCTGGGCCAAAGGCAGACGCCAAACCACTGCGCCACCCAGGGATCCCAATCCTAGTCGTAATCTAGTCATGTGGCCTTCACATAGTTTCATGGTAAGGTTATGAGTCAGAAGCCTCTCTAACACCTTCAAAAACCACAAGTTCCTAATATTTAGCATGCTGCAGTCTGCAGCATTTTAAAAAAATATTTTATTTATTTATTCATGAGAGACAGAGAGAGGCAGAGACACAGACGGAGGGAGAAGCAGGCTCCACGCAGGGAGCCCAACGCAGGACTCGATCCCAGGTCTCCAGATCAGGCCCTGGGCCGAAGGCGGCGCTAAACCGCTGAGCCACCAGGGGTGCCCTAGTTTGCAGCATTTTGTTCTGTCAACATACCATAGCAGAAAAGCATTGGGCTAGTGTTTTCACAGACATTTTCTCCATTTTTGTCTCTACTGCAAAATTATGGCAGAGAATTCAACTGTCATTGTTGATTGTTTAATTCTTCTGAAGTCGGAGCCAAACCCACATGAAATGCTGGAAAAAAAAAAGAATGAGATCTTTAGGGCAGAAGTGACATAGTCTGGTTTGCTAGATTTTTAGGTTTTTGCTCCTGGTTATTTCTCTATTTTCTCCCGTACCCTTTTCACTCCTGATGTCGTGGCTGCTTAGGATTCCAGACATGACCTTGCATTTGACGGCTCAACTGTCTTTGCCCTCTTTTTTTATTTTTTTATTATTATTTATGATAGTCACAGAGAGAGAGAGAGAGAGAGAGAGAGGCAGAGAGAGAAGCAGGCTCCATGCACCAGGAGCCCGATGTGGGACTCGATCCCGGGTCTCCAGGATCGCGCCCTGGGCCAAAGGCAGGCGCCGAACCGCTGCGCCACCAGGGATCCCATCTTTGCCCTCTTTTACAAGACTCTTCTATATTACGAGTATCACCTTTGTCCATATGACACACACCCATTGTGAAGTAACACAGAATTAAAAAGCATGGGTTTTTCTGTCATATGGATTCACAAACCTCCCCAATTCCTCCCATTTCATGTCTTGGTGACTGTGGTTTATTGGCGTCACCTTTACGTTTCGGTATTGTAACAGGGGGCCAGTCAGAAAATCAGAAACACACAAAGAATTAACACAAGCGCACTGTCTCTGAAAAAACTTGCAGGGTCGGAATCAAAGGGTCACGTAGAACATACAACGTGACCCTAGTCTCACACAAGGGGTTGCGAACTCGCACGACCCCCAAAGTCCCTGGACCTCAGAGTCTCCCGACTCCATAGACACCCTACCCCAAGTTCCACGGCCGGTATCTCCCACACACGGTCACACAACGCCACTCCTCTTGTCTGACTGCCGCCAGGAGCCTGAGGCTCAAGCTAGCCGGGCCGGTCCTGCCGCCCCCGGGCCCCTGATTTTTTTCCCCCACTTTCCCCCTGAAATCCGGGTGGGCCTCGGACCAGACGGAACTAAACCGACTCAGCAGCGCTTCCTTCACGGATCATGTACCATAACCCCGGGAGACCCAACCAACCCATACCGAGGAAGATTCTTTTTGCAGAAAAATAGACTCGGCCGTGAAGGCCTCTGGGAAATGTAGTCTGTAGCCGAAAAGTTGCGAACCTTTTCAGATTCTTCTCAACACCAAGTTGTACTCCTGGTTTCCGAGGGGAGTGCCGGGCTCACCTGAAGCAGCTCCAGCAGAACTCAGCTGAACCTCCTCGGCCGCCCTGGGAGCCCTTGCACGCCGCGGTGGGTGATTCCCGCTACTCGCCCGCAGGAAAGCCGACCCGCCCCCGCCAGCCGCGGGGGCCTCTGGGAAGTGTTGTCCGGCGTCTAACGGACCGAGGCTCGTGCTGCCCTCAGCCGCTGCCGGCGCTGACCTTAGAGGTTCCTCAGACCCGGCCCGCACCCGCTGCGCCGCTTGGGCGGCGCTGAGGTGTGGAACTGGGCCTGTGTCCGCGGGCTCGCGGGTGAGTCTTCGGGAGGCCGCGAGCTCTGAGCCCGGGACCCTTTGTGCTGCTTGGGAGTAGGGGCCTGCGGACCCGGTGCCTGTGGTGTTGGGGGAGGATGCCCGCAGGGCTGTGTCGGTGCCGGCGCTTCCCTGAGGCCGGGGGAGCGGCGCGTGGAGGGCTGTGCGTGTGGCGCGATGGGACGTGTGCCGGACGTGTGGCTGTGACTGAGTGTGGCCGTGAGAACGTGTGTGCAAGCCGATTGTGTGGATGTGCTTTTCCTTTTACGTCTCGGGAGGAACGTGGATGCGAACGTGCGTGATGTGGGATCGCGAGTGAATGAGAAACTCCGTGGATAGAAGGTAGAGCACGGTTGCGTGTGTGTAGATTTGTGCGACCGTTTGTACGAGGGCTTCGTTTCTTTGCTTTGTGGCGATTGGAAATAGGTTTTAATGAGAGATCCAATAGCCCCAATACTTTAGTATTTATTTATTTATCTTGAATTTTATTTTTGTGTAATTGGCCACGTTGTTTTGTGTGCATACTAACTTCATGCTCCTTGCCCCTCCCGACTACCCACCCCAAATCGCAAAATACGGAGAAGCTCAAAGAAAACAAAAATCGTTCATAATTTTGCCAGCAACTATCAAAATTTACTTCGCATCTTTTCACCTTCCTGTGAATACATACGCATGCATTCATATATGAATACATAGGTGCATGATGGCTTGGAAATTGGTATTACACCAAAAATACAGTTCTGTCACCTACCTTTGTCATTTAACAATACACAACATTTTTCTATTTAAACGATTGTAGATTTATATCATCATTTTAAAGTTTTTCATGCTATATACATTTTCATATATTTACCCCTGTTGATGGGTAATTTGTTTTTTCCAACTTCTTGCCATTATAAGCAGTGTGTTTATCAGCAACTAGGTGTCCTGTTATAGGGCACTTTCCTAATTTGGGGGGGGGGGCAAGCTCCTAAAGGTGGAATGGATAGGTCAAAATGTGTGCTTATTAAAGACTCCCTAAGTTTATCCAATTATTTTCCTGTAAGGTTCCAATAATTTACAGTATTATCAGCATAGTATAAGGTTGCCTGTTTTCATACACCCTTGATAACAATGGTTATCTACTATTTGTAATCTTTGTAACTTCATAGATGTAAAATTTCTTTAATTTGCAGTTGTTTGGTTACTACTGGTCATGCATTTAAAAAATATATTTTGTGTGTGAACTATGTATTTTCTAAAATATTTTTCTAAAGCGGGATTCCCTTTTTACATTTATTTTCTAGATTCTTCAGGTATTCATTTATCAACACATCACTTGTTGAATGCTGTCTGTGTGATAGGAACAACTCTAGATGTTTCGGATATAGTGTTGAAACAGGAGAAACTGCTGTCATGGTACTTATAGTATCGTGGATGAGATAATAAATGAGGTGAGTGAGTTAGATATAACATATATTCAGTAGTGAAAATATTAAGAGAAAAAATAAAACAGAAGGACATGTAGAATGAGAGAAGGGAATTAGAATTTTAGATACGGTAGCCAGAGAAGGCATCCTGAAAAGATAATAATAAAGATTTGGAGGAGGTAAAGGAGCTATTTATGCATATAATTGAGGAAAGGTTATTCCAGGCAGTGTGAACAACAGTTACAAAAGCCCTGAAGTGGGAATATTCCTGTTATAGCAAAGAGGCTGGTGTGGCTGAAATAGAGCAAATGAGAAGAAGACTAGTGAGAAATGAGAGAAGGTAGGTGGAGGAAAGGAGGGCAGATCAGGTTGGATCTTATGAGCCATATTATAATTTTGGTTTTCACTATGAAAGAGGTGGGAAGCTGTTGGAGAGTTTTGATCATGGGAGTGATATTACCTGCTTACAGTGTAAGAGGATCACTTTGGCTTCTCTGATAAGAGAACTACAGGAGGAGAAAAGATGGAATAAGGGTCAAAGGCAGAAGCAGAGAGACCAATTAGGAAACCATTACAGTAATCTAGGGAAAAGATGTCAGTGACCTGGACCAGAGTAGTAAAAATAGTGAGAAGTCATCATGTGTTAGATATAATTTAAAGATAAAACTAGTATAGTTTGCTGACAGACTGATGTGGAGTAGACATGTGTGACAAGATGATGCAGTATTTTTTAATCTGAGCAATTTGAAGAATGAAGTTACTGTTAACTGAGAAAGGAAAGAATGTAGGAATAACTCACTTGGGGGATAGGGAGATGGTGAGATTTCAGTTTGGAATATAGTATATGAAGCATGAGATGCCCGTTAGACATTCAAGTGAAGATAATTAAGTTGGCAGTGGGATATATAGGTCTGAAGTTCAAAAGAAGGATCTAAGATCTAGGCTGAAGACATAAATTTGAGAATTATCACTATATAGATGATATTTAAAGCAAATGGACTGAAGGAAATCAGTTAGAGGGTAAGGTAAATAGAAAAAGCTAGAGGTAAAGGACTTAACCTCTGGGTCACTCCAACAAAGTCTGGGAAATGAGGAGCCAGCAAAAAGGACTGACAGGGACTAACTAGAATGGTGGGAGGGAAGCTAGGTGAGTTTGATATTCTGGAAACCAAAGGAAAAATATGTGTTAATAAGAACTGTGTCAGTGCTGCTGATAGGCCAAACAAAATGAGGACTGAGAAAGAAATGGTGACTTGCAACGTGAAAGTCATTGGTGACCCTGAAGAGCAGTTTCAGTGGAATATGGGCTAAAGAGAGAAATGAAGGAAGAAAATTGGAGATACCAAGTATAGACAACTTTTCAAGTTTTTCTTTAAATGAAAGAGAGGGGATCCCTAGGTGGCTCAGCAGTTTAGTGCCTGCCTTTGGCCCAGGGCATGGTCCTGGAGTCCTGGGATTGAGTCCCACATCGGGCTCCCTGCATGGGGTCTGTTCTCCCTCTGCCTGTGTCTCTGGCTCTCTCTGTGTCTCCCGTTAAATGGATAAAATCTTAAAAAAAAAAAAAATAGAAGAAGGAGGGAAATGGAGGGGAAGATGGAGTTAAATTTAACCAGAGTGTTGGGGATCCCTGGGTGGCGCAGCGGTTTGGCGCCGGCCTTTGGCCCAGGGCGCGATCCTAGAGACCCCGGATCGAATCCCACATCAGGTTCCCGGTGCATGGAGCCTGCCTTCTCCCTCTGCCTGTGTCTGGGCCTCTCTCTCTCTCTCTCTCTATGACTATCATAAATAAATAAAAATTAAAAAAAAAAAAACATAACCAGAGTGTTGGTTTCATGAACTAATTAAGAATACTGTGAGAGGCAAAGGTATCTAAGTTGGCAGGAATTAATTATATTGATTGTGAATTTTAGGCCAGTAAGTAGAAAAGTCAGGATAAGAAAGAGGTGAGTGACAGTGGAAAATTGGTAGAATGAAGGAATGGAAGTTCCTGATAGGGTTGAAGAATTGTTGGGTTGAAATCCTAGAGGAGGTAAGGTGGAGAGATAGGAGGATATTTTTCCCTTTAGTTGTCAAATGTTTTCAAAATAGAACAGTCCCTCTTTTTACCATCATACCAGTTTAAGAAACCATAGAAGATTATCAGCTGTATTTCAGTAGAGGTTACAAAATGATGGTATTTGAGTTCTACATTCCTTCTTCATTTACTGATTGGAATATTTTTCCAAAGAAAAAATTTCTGTCATTAACTCTTTAGTTACCTTGAGGAAACTTTTTACAGGAAAGGCAGAATAAATTAATTCTTTTCCTTCATAGGTTTTCAGGCTATTGAATTGGTACTTTAGCATTTCCCAGTGAGTTATTATTTTACTGTTATACACATAGATTTTAACACATTTGGTATGATTCAAACCATTGTTATTTACTTTGTGAGGCTCAAATTTTCCCATCTTTAGTTACCTCTTTGAGATGCTTTCTAAGTCTTTTTAACACATCTCTAGAAGTCTTTGAGAGCGTCCTACATTTTTGGTATTGGCCCAAGATCATTTTGAACATTTCCTGCCCCAGGCATGGAATCAAGCATTTCTTTATGGTGTCCTGATTCCTTTTATTGGGAAATGATATTTTGAGACCACAGTTATAGTGCTTATTGTTACTGACATGGCCATTGTTCCTAGACTTTTTTTTTCTTGGTGGACCAAGCTAGGAAATATGTTCTTTTTATTCTTTTTTAAGGATTTTTTCAAGATTTTATTTATTTACTTTAGAGAGGGTGGGGAGGAACAGAGGGAGAAGGACAAGCAGACTCTGCTGAGCACAGAGCCTGACTCGGAGCTTGATTCCACCACCCTGAGATCATGACCTGAGCTGAAAGCAAGAGTTGGACATGCAACCAACTGAATCACCCAGGCACCCCCACTTTATTTATTAACAGCTTGTTATATTTTATTCATTTAAGTTGTACAATTCAATGTTTAAAAAAATATTCACAAATATACCCATTACCATAATACAATTTTAGAGCATTTTTGTCCCTACTAAAAGAAATACCCATTAACAGTCAATCTTCTATTCCCCTCCCTCATCCCAATTTAATCAACCACTAATCAACTTTCTGTCTCTACAAACTTGCCCATTCCAGACATTTCATATAAATGAAATCATAGAATATGCCGTCTTTTGTGACTGGCTTCCTTTACTTGGCATGTTTTCAGTGTTCATTAATTTTGTAGCAAGAAATCTATTCTTAACAGAATGGACTTCATGAGTTCATATTGCTATTTCCAATTTTAAAAATTTAGACATACCCAGTTTACTTTGATTTAATTTTTGAATATTTGATTTGCTCATCTATTGTTATTCCTCCTCTCTTATCTGTGATTTTATTTATTCAAGTTGTTTCTCTTTTTCCCCTCGATAAGTCTGGCTAGAGGAGTATCAATTTTTTTTATTTTTTATTTTCAAAGAAATAGCTCCTGATTTCATTGATCTATTCTATTGCTTTTTTAGTTTCTGTGTCACTTATTTTTGCTCTACTCTTTAGTATTTCCTTCCTTCTACTGCTTTTAAGCTTCGTGTTGTTCTTTTTCTAGTTCCTTTAGGTGTAAGGTTAGGTTGGTTGTTTGAGATTTTTCTTGCCTCTTAAGGTAGGCCTGTATTGCTATATACTTCCCTCTTAGGATTGTTTTTGCTGCATCCCAGAGGTTTTGAACTGTCATGTTTTCATTTCCATTTGTTTCCATGTGTTTTTTTAAATTTATTCTTTGATTTCCTGGTTGACCCATTCATTGTTTAGTAGCATGTTGTTTAACCTCCATGTATTTTTGGTCTTTCCAGAATTTTTTCTTGTAGTCGACTTCTAGTTTCATAGTATTGTGGTCAGAAAAGGCAGAGGAGTCTTGTTTATATTCTATTTGTGCCTCTACCATCTTGTTTCTCTTTACTCTTACTAGTAACTTTTAAAAAATTTTTAGTATTTTGGGGGGTTATAATCCATTTTTTAATATGAGCAAATATGCTTAATGTGTGTATATTCATGCCATCCCTCTTAGATAAATTTTAGCTTATAATTTCCATATTCAGGGAGCCTGATGCAGGGCTCAGTCCTAGGACCCTGGGATCATGACCTGAGCTAAAGGCAGACACTTAACTGACTGAGTCCCCCCAAGCCACCCCATAAATATTATCTTTTAGATAAATTAAGAGTGAAAGAACCAGAAGATTTTATTTTCATTATCCCTTCTCTGATGTGCTGCTTTTCTTTATGTAGGTCCAAGTTTCTGACCTATATCATTTTTCTTCTGCCTGAAGAACTTGTAACATTTTTTGCAAGGTAGGTCTACTGATGATGGAATTCCTTCAGTTTTTGTTCATTTGAGAAAGTCTTTATTTCTCTTTCACTTTTTTAAAGAATTTTTTTAAAAGATTTCTTTATTCATGAGAGATGGAGAGGCACAGGGAGGAGAAGCAAGCTCCATGCAAGGAGCCTGTTGTGGGACTCTGAGATCACACCCTGAGAGCCAAAGGCAGATGCTCAACCACTGAGCCACCCAGGTGTCCCCCACCCTTGTTTTATTTATATGGTTTCTGATGATAATTCTGCTGTAATTCTTATTCTTGTGCCTTTGTACATAAGTTGTTCTTTTTCTCTGGCTTTTTTTTGAAGACTCTCTTTCATTCTCTCTCTCTCTCTCTCTCTCTCTCTCTCTCTCTCTCTCTCTTTGGTTTTCTTTAATTTTGGTATAATATGCCTATGTATGGATTTTTGGTATTTACCCTGCTTGGTGTTTTGTGAGCATCCTGAATATGGGAGTAAAATAGGTCCAGATAGAGGAATATCTCAGTCAAGGGATAAAGTAGTTCCTAATTTGACTTAAGGCCAAAAGGAATTGGTCTAATGAATGATGGAGCTGATTGTAATAAAGAGATGGTTTTCATCTGGGAAATGATATACAGTGGCTTTCAAGAGAACAAGTGCTCTTTCTTTTTTAAATGAATTCTTTTTTTTTAAAGATTTATTTATTTATTCATGATAGACATAGTGAGAGAGAGAGAGAGAGAGAGAGAGAGTCAGGGAGAGACACAGGCAGTTGAGAAGCAGGCTCCATGCCAGGAGCCCGACGTGGGACTCGATCCCGGGACTCCAGGATTGCGCCCTGGGCCAAAGGCAGGCGCCAAACTGCTGAGCCACTCAGGGATCCCCAAGTGCTCTTTCTTTTGGCTTAAAAAAATTTTTTTTTAATGTGAGTATAGTTGACAAGTGCTCTCTGCTTTTAAAGAAAGACACATAATTATAAATGGCACATCCTGCATGTTATTTAAACATTTGTTGGCAAATGAGGTAGTAGGATCTAGAATCCATAGACACATGAAAGTAGTGAAGAGAAAGAAGACTGGGAAAGAGTTGGGGTGGTGGTGGAAAGAAAATATTCAGTTATTCACCATGAAGCCATATCTCCAGTGTGTAAGTCAGCTCAGGTTATCTAGAGAACTGCTGTGTAAATGTAGCCAGGGGTAGGGCTCTCAATTTTGGGATATCTGGCAAAATTTGGATTCAAGCAGGCGTAGATGATAATGGTGATGGCGGTGGTGGAGATGCCTAATTTATTGTGTGTATTTTAACTGTATTGGAGCTCATTTTAGGAGGTCATAATGCACAATATTTCAGAAATTGAATAAATTGGTATATATCAAAGTAAGTTCTTTCTAAAAGGGGAAGAAAGATAATGTTTGCAATGAATAGAACATCTAGTCTAAGATGTTATGACAACTATAGCACAAAGGATGGGAGTGAGGAATTTGGAATGGGTTATTATAAATTTCCTCTAGTACAAGTAAAGCAGTGTAGTATATTGTAAAACCTAGGGAAACCACTAATATTTTTTAAAAGAGGTGCAAATAATAATTCAGTACAGGAAGAAAAAAATGGAATAATAAAAAGTGCTCAATTAAACCAAGCCAAAGCAGAAAAGGTGGGATCAAAGAAACAGAACAAGTGGAACAAACAGAAAACAGCTAGAAGGTGATAGATCTTAATCCAGCAATACTAATAATTATATTAAATATCATTGATCTAAACACACTAGTTAAAAGATAAAGATGTTTAGCAAAATCGGATAAAAGATCTCTTAAATGCTGTTTACAAGAAACCCATTTTAAATATAAAGATTGATGCATTGAGAGGAAATGACAGAAAAAAATATATCACAGATATATAAACCAAAAGGAAAACAGAGTAGCAATTTTAATATTAGACAAGTATATTTCAAAATAATATTATCAGGAATAAAGAGAGACATTATATCATGATAAAAGGGTCAGTTTTCCAAAAGGACATAACAGTTACAAAACGTAGGTGTAGCTAACAAATGAAGCAAAACTTGAACTAAAAGGAGAAATAGACAAATACACAGTTATAATTGGGGACTTTAAAGTTCCTATCTCAGGGATCCCTGGGTGGCGCAGCGGTTTAGCGTCTGCCTTTGGCCCAGGGCGTGATCCTGGAGACCTTGGATCGAGTCCCACGTTGGGCTCCCGGTGCATGGAGTCTGCTTCTCCCTCTGCCTGTGTCTCTGCTTCTCTCTCGCTCACTGTGTGCCTATCATAAATAAATAAAAATTAAAAAAAAAATTAAAAAAAAAATTTAAAGTTCCTATCTCAGTAATTAATGAAAAAAGTAGGCAAAAGGTCAATAAGGTTATAGAAGACCTGAAAACATTTATCAGCCAACATTCAAGTATTTAGTCAATTTTTTGGTGTTCAAATGTTAGTGATACTTATAGAGCACTGTACCCAACAAGAGCAAAATCGTGTCTTCCTTAAATACACGTGAACATTCACCAAAGTAGATCATACTCTGGGCCATAAAACAAACTTTAACAATTTCAGAGCAATTGAAGTCATTTAAAGTATGTTCTCAGACCATACCAGAATAAAACTAGAAGTCAAGAACAGAAAGATATCTGGGTAATCTTCAAACACTTGGAAATTAAACAATATACTTCTAAATAGCCCATGACTCAAAGAGGAAATCTCACAGGAATCTAAAATATTTTGAATGAAAATGCAACATATCATAACATGTGGGACAGCTAACTCATGACTTACAGGGAAATTCATAGCACTAGCATGCTGTAAGTAATTTTAAAAAGCTGAAATTAATACTGACCTCCACTTGAGAAACTGGGAGAAAAGGAGCAAATTAAGCCCATAGCAAATTAGAAGAAATGGATATTAAAGACAAGAACAGAATGCAATAAAATTGAAAAAAATAAAACCCAAATAATGGGAAAAAATCAGTGAACCAAAACTAGTCCTTTGAAAAGATCAATAAAATCATTAAACCTTTGGATAGTATGACCATGAATAAAAAGAGACAAAACACAAATTGCCAATATTAGAATTGCAAGACAGGGTTATCACACTCACCCAAAAGACCTTGAAAAGACAGTAAAGAAATACTACAAATACTCAAAATCCATAAATCCTCTAGTGGACCCACAACTATATGGTCAACTACTCTTCAACAAAGCAGGAAAGAATATCCAATGGAAAAAAGAAAGTCTCTTCAACAACTGTGTTAGATAAATTAGTACTTTTTTTGAAAGACACAACTACTCAGTAGGAATAACCTGAATTGTATATTTATTAATGAAATTGAATTTATGTTTAAAAATCTATAATACCAAAAGCAAAAGCAACAAAATTAAAAACAAGTGGGGCTACATAAAACTAAAAAGCTTATGCACAAACAAAGGAAACCAGCAAAATGAAAAGGCAATCTACCAAATGGGAGAAAATATTTGCAAATCACATACCTGATAAGGAGTTGATATTCAAAAATATATAGAGAACTCAACGCAATAGCAAAAACCCCCAAACAATCCAATTTTTAAAATGGGCAGGAGATCTGAATAGGCATTTTTTCCCAAAAAAGACATACATATGGCCAACAGATACATAAAAAGATAAAGTGATCTTCAGCGATTAATGATGTCATCACTAATTATCAGGGAAATGCAAATCAAAGCCACAATGAGGTATCCTGTCATACCTCTTAGAATGGCTATTATTGAAATAACAAATGTTGGCAAGGATGGGGAGAAGAGGAAAAACTTATACATTGTTGATTGGAATGTAAACTGGTAGAGCCACTATGGAAAATAGTATGGAGGTTCCTCAATAAATTAAAAATAAAAATGCCATATGATCCAGCAGTATCACTTCTTGGTATTTATCTGAAGAAAACAAAAACACTAATTTAGAAAAATATATGTACCCCTATGTTCGTTGCAGCATTATTTACAATAGCCAAGATATGGGTGTAACTTAAGTGTCCCATTGATAGATAAATAGGTAAAGAAAACGTGTGTGTGTGTGTGTGTGTGTGCACATGCACGCATGTGTGCATACATAGATATGTACTATGGGACATTATTCAGCCGTAAGAAAGAATGAAATTTTGCCGTTTATGACAACATGGATGGACATCAAGGGCATTGTGCTCAGTGAAATAAGTCAGACAGAGAGAAGTATTATATGATCTCACTCATGTGAAATCTAAAAAAATGAAAAAACAAATGCCACCCCAAAATACCAAGCTTATAGATAAAGAGAACAGATAGGCAGTTGCCAGAGGCAGGGGGTAGGGTAGGGGATGGGAGAAATGGGTGAAGGTGTTCAAAAGGTACAAACTTCTGGTTATAAGTCCTGGGGATGTAAGGTACAGCATGGTGGTTATAGTAACAGTACTGTATTGCATATGTGAAAGTTGCTAAGAGAGTAGATTTTAAAAGTTTTTATCACAATACAAAAATTCTTGTAACTGTGTAAGGTGATAGATGTTAACTAACATTATTTTGGTGATCCTTTCACAATGTACTCAAATATTGAATCATTATATTGTACACCTGAAACCTATATAATGCCATATGTCAGTTATACCTTAATAAAAACAAACTTTCTAAAAAGGAAACTACACACCCAGATAATTTCTCAAATGAAACAGCAAACATCTAAGGGAGATATCATAACAATTACATATAAACTTTTCCAGAAAATAGAAGTGGGACACTTTCCAATTCATTTTATGAGACCACCCTTATCCTGACATCAAAACCAGATAGAGACATTACAAGAAAACTATAGACCAGTATTTCTCATGTACTTAGAAATAAAAATCTTCAACATTGAATTGAAAAATTGAATGTAGCAATATAAAAATGGTAACTATAACATGACCAAAGGGGCTTATTTTGGAAATACAAGATAATTTTTAAAAAGATTTGTTTATTTATTTTAGAGAGAGAGAGCACGGGGAGGGGCAGAGGGAGAGAGAATCCTCAAGGAGACTCCCCACTAAGTGGAGAGCCCAACTTGGGGCTCAGACCCAGGACCCTGAGATCGTGACCTGAGCCAAAATCAAGAGTTGGCCACTTAACCAACTAAGGCATGCAGGCGCCCCAAGATAAATTTTAAGTTATTTGAAAATTATTTTCTGTAATTCACCAGAAGAGACTGAAGAAGAATCGTATGATCATCTTGATAGATGCAGAAAAAGCACTTGACAAAATTCAACATTTACTCATGAAAAAATAATTCTCAGCAAATTAAGAGCAGAAGGGAATGTTCTTTACTAAAGGTCATTAAAATACAAAAACAGGGAGGCCTGGGTGGCTCAGCAGTTGAGCGTCTGCCTTTGGCTCAGGGTGTGATCCTGGAGTCTCAGGATTGAGTCCCACATGGGGCTCCCTGCATGGAGCCTGCTTCTCCATCTGCCTGTGTCTCTGCCTCTCTCTTTCTGTGTTTCTCATGAGTAAATAAATAAAATCTTAAAAAGAACAAAAGCTCGGGGTGGCTTAGTGATTTAGCACTGCCTTCAGCTCAGGGCATGATCCCAGAGATCTGGGATCGAGTCCCACATCAGGCTCCCTGCATGGAGCCCACTTCTCAACCTCTGTGTCTCTGCCCCTCTCTCTCTCTCTCTGTATATCTATCATGAATAAATAAATAAAATCTAAAAAAAAAAAACATACTTAATGATGAGATAATGCTTTACCTCTAAGATTGGCTACAAAGTGAAGATGTCCTCTGTCACCATTATTCAGCATTTTATTGAAAGTCTTAGCCAGTGCAAAGAAGCAAGAGAAAGACAAGGACATACAAATCATAAAGGAAGAAATAAAACTGTTTCTATTGCAGACAACATGATTATCTAGATAGAAAACCTCAAAGAATCTATAAAAAAGCTCCTAGGCCTCTTAAATGAATTTAGTGTGGTTGTAGGATACATAATCAGTATATAAAGTCAAATCATTTTTATATTCCAGAAATGAACAAGTGGAGTTTGAAATAAATTTACTAGCATGCCCCAAAATAAAGTACTTAAGAAATCTCATAGAATATGTATAGGTACTGTATGCTGAAAGTGAAAAAAACTGAAAGAAATAAAAAATAAGTGGAGAAATATACTATATTCATGGATTGGAAGACTCATGTTTTCATTTCTCTTTAATTTGATCTATAGATTAATGCATTCCCAATCACATTCCTAGCAAACTTTTTTATAGGTATTAGTGAGAATGGAGGTGGAACCCAAAATGGAAGGCACAATGAGACAAATTTATTTACCTGTAATATTATGTAAATGTGTAACATAACTGCATTGAAGGTGACAGGGAAGAAACCCTCTTTAAATAAGAGCTCTCGTTTATTTTCATCATTTGTAAGTCCTTAACAAAATATAAAGTCATTTTTGTTGAACCATCCATCCAATGCTGCTATTAGAAATTCTTTTTTGGGGGATCCCTGGGTGGCTCAGTGATTTAGCGCCTGCCTTCAGCCCAGGGCGTGATCCTGGAGTCCCGGGATTGAGTCCCACATTGGGCTCCCTGCATGGAGCTTGCTTCTCCCTCTGCCTATGTCTCTGCCTGTGTTTCTGCCTCAATCTCTCTCTCTCTCTCTCTCTCTCTCTCTCTCTCTCTCTCATGAATGAATGAATGAATGAATGAATAAAATAAATAAATCTTTTTTAAAAAAATATTTTATTTATTTGAGAGAGAGAGACAGAGCATGAGCACGGAAAGGAGAGGGAAAGGAGGAGGAAGGTTGAGGGGCAGAGGGGGAGAGAGAAAATCCCAAGCAGACTCCCCACTGAGTGTGAGCCCAATGGAGGGCTCAGTCCCAGGACCCTGAGATTATGACCTGAGTTGAAGTCACATGCTTAACCAGCTGAGCTACATTAGCAATTTTATGATTAAACCCATCATTAGGTGCCTCAAGGAAATTATGGAGTCATTTTTCCCCCACTTTCTATTTCTTGCCTTGAGAAATTTGATGATTCAGGGAAAGAGGAAAGAGAGTAGGTGGGGGGAGTCTTGTTTGGTGTCCACTCTTCAGCTAGTTGAGGACTTCAGTTCACCTTAAGCAATTGCTTTTAATATAATTCCTGTTTTAATCTGTGCCCACATAGACTCTTGCCCACTATTACAGCTGGAATACTGACAACAGAATGTGCTTGTGTGCACCCCCAGGCCCAAGGGGCTGCTATGTGTAGGAGATAATATGCAGAAAATAAATAAATAAAATATCATACATTTTTCTGTAACCCTTCTCCCCAGTAAATATCTTAACTCCTGTTAGCCAGTATTGTGTCACAAAGTAACTCATAGCTGCAAGAGATGCTGGCAATGTGAATGAGTGGAAAAGGGGAATAGGATTACCTTCCTTGGCTAGACCAATCATGATTCATCCTTGGGAGAAGGTATATTGTCATGTGAAAAAATTAAGGTTTAGTTTTCAAGAAATAAGATGAGGGCAATGGATGTTGTTAGTAACATTATCTACCACATATGGCCTTTTGGAATATGCTGGTTTTCTATCCTTAACAAGGTATCAAGTTTTCTTTACAGAATTTTGCACTGCTGGTGCTGCGGAACTACTGAGACACCCCTCTTATTCAGCTATCCTCTTTTAAAGGTTGATTATAATGGTTCTAAGAATGTGGGGTTCCAGGGTCACAGTGCTTATTAGTGGCAGAGAGACTAGAAAGCACATCTCTGTGCCCCCAGGACACTGTTCTTTCCTACTATAATTCATCTGTCCTAAAGTTTTTTTTAAAAGATCCTTTAAAGGGCAGCCCAGGTGGCTCAGCAGTTTAGTGCCGCCTTCAGCCCTGGGCCTGATCCTGGAGACCCAGGATCGAGTCCCATGTTGGGCTCCCTGCATGGAGCCTGCTTCTCCCTTTGCCTGTATCTCTGCCTCTCTTTCTCTCTGTGTCTCTCATGAATAAATAAATAAAATCTTAAAAAAAAAAGTTAAAAAAATAAAAGATCCTTTAAAAAACCTGCAAATGAGTGACAAAATAAATTACAAGCCAACAGCAACCAAAAAAATTTTAAAATAATAGATTAATTTTCCTTAATCAAACTAAAACTGGGAAAGGGAGTGTGCATGGGGATGGGGGAGGACATCTGTGGTCTGCATTATACCCTGTAGTAGTGCTTGAATTGATTGCAGTGGTATTTTTAATTAAATTTTTTGATTAAATTTTATTTGGGAGAAAATAGTATGTCATTTTTTTAAAAAATATTTTATTTATTTATTCATGAGAAACAAAGAGACAGAGAGGTAGAGACACAGGCAGAGGGAGGAGGGAGAAGCAGGCTCCATGCAGGGAGCCCAATGTGGGACTCAACCCCAGGTCTCCAGGATCACTCCCTGGGCCAAGGTGGCGCTAAACTGCTGAGCCACCGGGCTGCCCTAGAATGTCAATTTTATTTTAAAAAATCAAATGGTGCTATTAGTTTAATATGAAAAACAATACCGTTTCTTTTTTCCCTCATCCCTAATTCCTGTTCCCAAAGAGAACCACTTTCAGCTCTTGTTATTTCTTATATTTAAGTTTTTCCAAATCACATATTTATCTTGCTATTACCTTGCTATTATTTGACACTTCAGATTTGCATATGTATTATATATGTGTGTGTGTGTATATATATATATACATATATATATGTATATATATATATATATATATTATTGTGGCAAATAAGAATTTAACTGTCTTACCACCACCTATATCTCTGATACATATCACTTACTCCTTGAAAGGAAGTGAGTGATAATTACTCCTTTCCTGAAATATAATTTTATTACCATTTTGGTTAAATTCCAATTTAGTTGGTAATCTCTCAGTACATTAAAATACCTTAGGTGTTTTATCAATTTCATAATTTTCTTGGTTATGTTCTCTTATGAACTATGTATCTTCCTGTTCCTTGCTAACTTTTTTTTTTCTGATACAGAGCTATTAAAAAATTCATGGGACATCTCCCACATATGAACTCCCATTCTTATCCACCTTATGCCTAAGCCATACATGATCATACCAGTCATCCTTATACCTGTCAGCTCCTCTGATGTGAATATTCTTGGCCTTTCTAATGGATCCAAGAATCATTTTACTATTGGGTAACCTTTAGTCTACCTTATGGATGCAAATTCCTGATACCACAAAGCATGACTGGTCTAAGGACTTTTCTTCTCTTTCCTAGCTCTGCCTTCTCAAGCCCTGCCCATTACCAGAAAGAAGAGGAAATGACTGAGTCCCAGGTAAATTTTAAGCAATATATTTGTTCTCTGCTTTATTCTACAGTGTAGGCCAAAAGGATTACAGCAATCAATACAGTAGTTTGGAAAATCCTATATAGATGAAGCATTTTCAGAGGAAGAGTTCGAAGATTAAGACCAGGGAAGAGTTACAATACGGTAATGCAGAAGAGTATTCATTCAGAGAGATTAAAAGTTGGGCTTCAGTTTTCAATTTCATTATTATAGGTGAAACAAACCAGAGCAAAAATTCATTACACAATTTGCATTGTAAATAAAGATTAAAATGAACATTTCTTAGGAGAAGCAAGCTTTTCAAGGCACCTAGGTCAATGAATATATTATAGTGTGATCTTTTGTAGTTGATAAAGCCAGCTATTTTGAAGGTCTGTTTTGATAAAGGATAAAACAAAGAACGTATATTAAAATAGCTAGCATTGAAAAGAATGCAAATGAAGACTGTCAGAAAAAGGGATAAATTATTATTTTCATGCAATGAAAGACCACACAACAATTTTAAAAAATGGCAGATACTTGTTACTCACAGCAATATAAATAAATTTCACAAACATTGGAGTGAGAGAAGCCAGAAACAAAAGATATGTTTCCATTTATATGCAGTTTGAAAGCTGGGAAAACTAATCTCTTGTGATAGATATCAGAATGGTAGTTACTCCTAAGAGGATATTACCTAGGATATGAGAGTATCTTTTGGAGTGCTGAAAATATTCTTATTTTGACCTGATTACACAAATACATAAATGTATAAAAATACATCAGTTTGTACTCCTAAGATTAGTGCATTTTAGGGATGCTTGGCTGGCTCGGTCAGTAGAGCAGGTGGCACTTGATCTCAGAGTTTTGAGTTCAAGTCCAACATTGGGTGCAGAGATTACTTAAAAATAAAATCTTAAAAAAAATGTTAGTGCATTTTACTATTTATTGTATATGTGTCATACATAATTCTAATGAACACTAGAATATCTGAAGAAATAGATGAGGTGTGTCTCTCAAATGACCCTACATAATCATATTTTTCAATGGGTAGTTGGTATAGATTGGGCTACAGTCTAGTAATTTCTGGTAAATTATTATAATTTTAGTCCACTGAAATGTGAACAGAGAATATGTTTCATTTGGTTTACTGATGCCTGATATACATAATTTTTGTGAATATTTGTGGTTTTAATGAATTGAATCCATGGTTTCTTGTTCTTTATTTTACTCTTAGAATAAGTGATGTCTGCCTCCTCTTCAAGGATAATTCCTTTTCCTCAGAACTTCAGCCTTCATACTTCCTTTGGAACCTTTCTCTTTCAGATTTATCCTGCACTCTTAACTATTAGCATATCTTACTTTACTGCCTTTTCACCCTCAGCTCATAGCTTGCCTATACCTGAGAAATATTGAGATATACTTTTCTTTTTGTGTCCCTATCTGGCAGCTTCTCTATATATCCAGTTTTTTCTTTAAACTCAGTTTTCAAAGTGAACACACTATGTAACCTGCAAAAGCAATAGATCAGGAATTAGAATATTACTCTAACAACCATGAGATTCCTTCTGCACCTTTCCAAGGTCATCACCCCTACCCCAGGGATAACCACTATTCGGCTTCTATCACTATAGATTATTTCTGCCAAAGTTTGAACCTTATTAATACATATACCCTGTGTCTGGCTTCTTTTGCCTAATACTGTGTTTGTCAGATTCATGTTGAATTATTGCATGTAGTTCTAGTTTGGTTAATTTCATTGCTCTATATTATTCAATTATATGAATAAACTACAATTTTATTTATCCATTCTATCATTGATTGCCATTTAGGTAGATTTTATTTGAGGACAATTACAAATATTGTTCCTATAAACTTTCTTATAGATATCTTTTATTGCACACATATACATATTCTTTTGTATATAAACCAAAAGTAGAATTGCTGAGTTATAGGTCATGTACATAGGTTACCTTTTATTGATACTACCAAACAAGTTTTCCAAAGTGGTTGTCCAAAATTTCACTTTGAAAGAAAGGATAATGGGACACCTGGGTGGCTCAGTGGTTGGGCGTCTGCCTTTGGCTCAGGGTGTGATCCCTGAATCCGGGATCAAGTCCCACATCGGGTTCCTTGCATGGAGCCTGCTTCTCCCTCTGCCTATGTCTCTGCCTCTCTCTGTGTGTCTTTCATGAATGAATGAATGAATGAATGAATGAATGAATGAATGAATAAATAAATAAATAAATAAATAAATAAATAATAATGGAAAAGTCTATATGTTAATATCAGGTCAAAAGTCAAAACAATAAGCTTTAAACAAACAAAAAACCAGTGTTTTAAAGTGAGTGCAATAGATAATAAAGATGAGTGGTTTAGGACTGCTTCCTTATCAAATAACCTGCAGCAAAGTTATTATAAGGAACACTGAAAATAAGAAGACACATATCAGTAGGAAACTTTCATTGATTTGTCTTAGCTCATGCTAGATGAGCTAGACAAAAAAAAAAGTATCTACCAATAATAATTTGATAGAGCTAATAGATTAAGATAGCTTATAGCCTGCAGTTACTATCCCTTATTTGGATATGAAATAACCTAAAAACTCAACATGTATATTAGGCATGAATAAAATTCAGTAAATTTCTAAAGTAGAAACTATACATGTGATAGTTCCACAATGCAATTAAATATGAAGCTAATAATAAAAAATTCAAAAAGAAAAACATTCACATGGGAATTTTTATTTTTTTATTTTTTATTTTTTTTTCACATGGGAATTTTTAAACTAGCATAAGCAACCCGATCAATATGGACATAAAAATTTATGTTATAGAACATCTTAAAAATAAAATAATGCACAAAAGAAAACCTATAGGCTGAAAAAATGTTAATAAACATAAAGTAAATGAACAAAATAATACAGTTCTAGTAATTATAAACAAAATGAGAAAATTTTAAAAGGAATTGGTAAGAATAAAATTCAAGTCAGTGAGTTAGAAAAACCCCAGATAGTGGAACTAACAAAGAGCTGCTGCTTCTTCTGTCTTTTTTTTCTTTTCTTCATTATTTTAAAATCTAGGAAGAGGGAGGGAGAAGTAGAATAAGCAGCCAACATACCCAGCTCCCTGAATTAGCATGTTTTAATATTTTGTCATTTTTGCCTCAGGATTTTTTCAACAAAATAATTAGAATATTATACTTTGTCCCAGAGGCAGTCACTTTCATAAATATCATCTATATCCATAGAGTTTATGTGTTTATATTTTACTGCATAAATTTGTATATGTGAACACAACCGAATGTTGCTCTGTGTTTTAGATTTTTAAATAACAGGGAACCTAATGGACCTGCAGTCCTGCAACTCACCTTTTTTTTACTCCACATTGTGTTTTCAGAACTATTCATGTTAATATATGTATTTCTGGCTTTATGCCCTTTTCCGTTGTTTTGATTTCCAGGGTCAATCCCACTCTATCTCACTTACCATATCTATATTATAATAAATCTTGATCTGATAATATAAATGAATCCTCCATCTTTGTTCTTTATCATTTCCTTAGCCATGTGTAGCTATTTCTGTTTCCTTATAAATCTTAGAATTAGTCTATTTCCACAATTAAAACTGAAAAAAAAAAAAAACTGCTCAGGTTTTGACATTGAATTAAATTATGTTTACAAATATATTATCTGCAAATGAAAAGTTTTCTTCATTTTAAATCCTCATGCCCCCTTTTTTCTTGCCTAATTTTGATTGCTAGACAGAATATAATGTTAACTAGATATGTGAAAGTTATCTTTGTGCCATTTTCGCCTTAGAGGTATAGATTCAGTAATACATGAGTAAGTATGATAATTTGGTGTAGGTATTTTTGTAAATACTCTTCTTATTGAAAGGGAATTTCCTTTTATTCCTAGCCTGCTAAGAGTGTCATAAATTTGTGGTAAGTTTTATCAAACACTTTTCTTATTTTTTTTTAAAGATTTTATTTATTCATGAGGGACACACACAGAGACAGAGACACAGGCAGAGAGAGAAGCAGGCTCCATGCAGGGAGCCCGATGTGGGACTCCATCCCAGGACTCCAGGATTATTCCCTGAGCCGAAGGCAGACGTTTAACTGCTGAGCCACCCAGGCATTTTCTTATATATATATGATCTTGATCCAAGTTTTCTCCCGTTTTTTTGTTAATTTGGTCAGTGACAAAACTACCCTGTTAAACCCTGCATCTATGGTGGATGCATACCCACTTGGGTATTAATTTATAATGTATATTTAACAGACATCAGAACTTCCTTGAAAGCAGATTTTTGTAGGTCGACTTCTGGCATTAGGAGGTACCAAGATACAAGTGCCTTGCAAACCTGTTTCATTTGGCAGAGTTCTTATAGAGCACCATAGGTACTCAGTGAATGCTCTTTTGGACAAGATGTCCAAAACTATGAAGTTGAATTTTGCCCAATGCCAGTGCTATCCTAGTAAAGTAAATTTTGTGATTATAAATTCTTTGGAGAATTTGAACATTGTCTGAAACTCAGTTACCTCCTCACATCACACTCCATACTTTTTGTCCATTAACTTTACTCAGTGGTTTCATATGTATAAGGGTTACAGAATTACTCATACTACACTGAGATGTGCATTAAAAATATGTTCTAATATTCTTTATCAGTTATCTTAAATAGAATGAAAAAAAGGTAGTTTTAAAGCAATCTGGCTCAAAACTATACATCAGTAAATTGTTTCTTTGAATAATCAGGTTCCCCTCTGTATCCCTGTCCTCTGTTAAAATGGTGTCTGAGATATGGAAGAAGATCTCTATAACTTGGGGAGGAAGATGGGGATTTTTGCAATTCTTTTTTTTTTTAAGATTTTATTCATTTATTCATGAGAGACAGAGAGAGACAGACAGACAGACAGAGACACAGGCAGAGGGAGAAGCAGGCTCCACGCAGGGAGACCGACGTGGGACTCTATCCCGGGACTCCAGGATCATGCCCTGGGTCAAAGGCAGGCGCTTAACTGCTGAGCCACTCAGGGATCCCCAATTCTTGTGATTCTTCATGGATGTGTGCTGGCTGATATCCAGTAAATCTGCTTTAGCTAGCTTTTTCTTAGCATTTTGTAGCTGATGAATTTTTGTTATGTTTCATCTCAGTCATGGTACAAGGGCCTCTCCTTTTCAACTGTCCTCCTTTAGATCTTGCTCCCTCCAGAGAGTTTTTGAGTCTCTGTCATGTTCTTCAAAGAGTTCCTGGATTCCATATATCCCACAACCTGTGGGGCCTCCTTGTCTTCTCAAGGGCCCTAACACACCCTATTCAGGATGTATGCTACAATGGGAACCAAAGGCTACTTAAAATCCTTCCAACTTGACTGTGGCAGTTTGCCCTCATAACTACTACTCTCTCATTCCACCTTAGTGTGCTAGAGTGTGGGGAAGTTCTGAGCACACATTTAACTGCCTACCTCCATGGTCTATCCCAGGCTTCCAAGGGGAAGGAGAAGGTTTTCCTTTTTCAGCTTACCCTCTGTCTTTTTTCAGTAGAAATAAAATGACAAAGGGGCATGAGAAGTAAGGAAACCTAATATAGTTATACATTTCAGCCTGTGAGTGCCAATATGAAGCCTGACATTGTGTAAAAGAAGGCCTTGGAAGGTCTCAGGATATTGATGACAAAGTATATGTATTTAGACATAAGAAAATTAGCTACTAGAGGAAGAATATCCCTTTTTGTGCTTTTTCTTACCATATTATCTGTTTTTCATCTGGAAATAATAGGTTCATTTCTCCAGAAACATAGAGCAGAGTGCCTGGGAAAATTAAATTGATAAGCCTATTGTGTGCTCTGCACTTGGCTTAGTCCTTTACTTGAGCTACTCAGTTCTTCATGAGGATTTTAATTATTGTTCAGTGTCACTTCCTTTGAGTAAGGAACTTGCTTTATTATTTCTGGTGAGGCCAGCCTGCTAACAGTGAATTCTCTGTTTTTGTCTATCTGGAAATACACTTCATATTCGTTTTTTAAGGTGAAATTCACAGAATATAACATTTATTTTAAATTGAATAATTCAGTGGTATTCACAATGCCATTCACAATGTTGTGCAGCCACCACCTCTATCTAGTACTAAAACATTTTCATCACTCTAAAATAAAACCCCGTGCATTAAGCATATATTCTCCCATTCCCCTAGCCCTTGGCAACCACCAATCTGCATTCTGTCTCTATAAAATTGCCTATTCTGTATAATTTACATTATACAGAATCATAAAATATGTTTCCTTTTCGGTCTGGCTTATTTTATTTAGTATAATCATTTTTATTTTTGAAAGATCACTTTGAAAGATTAGTTGAGGGGCACCTGGGTGGCCTAGTTGGTTAACTGTCTGACTCTTGGTTTCAGCTCTTGTCACGATCTCAGGGTCATGAGATGGAGCCCTGCATCAGGCTCTGCACTGAGTGCAGAGTCTGCTTAGGATTCTCTCTTCCTCTGCCTCTCCCCGCCCCCACCCCCAGCCTTTCTCACCTGTGTGCGTGTGCGCTCTCTCTCTCTCTCTCTCTCTCTCTGTAAAATAAGTACATCTTTAAAAAGAATTATTAGTAGATAGTATTTTCTCTTTAAGCACTTTGAATACAGTGTCTCATTGCCATTTGGCCTTCACTGTTTCTGATGAAAAGTCAGCTGTAGTTTTATTATGGACTGTAGGTAATGGATTTTCTCTTGCTGCTTATAAGGTTTTCCTTTTATCTTTACTTTTTTAAAGTTTTATTTTATATTTTATATTTTGTTTTATTTTATTTATTTATTGCCAGTATAGTTAACATACAGTGTTATGTTAGTTTCAAGTGTACAATACTATAATTCAGCAATTCTGTATACAACTCAGTGATAGTATACTCTTAATCCCCTTCGCTTACTTTACCTATACTGTCCTACCCACCTCCCCTCTGGTAGCCATTAGTATGTTTTTTGTTTGTTTGTTTGTTTGTTTGTTTTTAGTATGTTTTTTAAAGTTAAGAGTCTATTCCTTGTGAGAAAAAGAGTCTGTTCTTGGTTTGTCTTTTTTTTTTTCTTTGTTAACTTTGTTTTTAAAATTTCACATATGAGTGAAACCATATGGTATTTGTCTTTCTCTGACTGAGTTGTTTCACTTAGCCTAATACTCTCTGGCTCCATCCATGCTGTTAGAATGGCAAGATTTCATTCTTTTTATGGCTGAATAGTATTCCATTGTGTGTATGTGTGTGTGTGTGTATACACTACATCGTTTTTATTCATTCATCTATCAATGGATATTTGGATTGCTTCCATAATTTGGCTACTATAAATCTGCAATAATAAATATAGGGGTGCATATATCTTTGTGCATTAGTATTTTCTTATTCTTTGGGTAAATACCCAGTAGTATGATCACAGGGTCATAAGATAGTTTAATTTTTTGCAGAACTTCATACTGTTATCCACAGCAGCTTAGACAGTTTGCATTTCTACCAACAGTGCACAAGGGCTTCTTTTTCTTTACATTGTTGCCAACACTGATTGTTTCTTGTGTTGTTGCTCCCAGCCTACTAGTAGAGTCACAGTCTGATTGTTGTGTGTGGTTATCTTTCCATCTCACTAAGGCAAGGAATCACTTTGGAGTGGTGTTGGCCCTTATGAGGGCTGCTTACATGCCACCAGGCTTCTGGCATTGCTTTGGAAGGACTCTCACTAAGAGCATCTTGCAGGGGCCAAATCCACCAGAGCAGGTGGGGGCCGTTCAGGATGTATGCTGTAAGCAAGTTCTGCTGTGTAAGGAAACCTAGAGCTGAGGCCTGGCTGGAAGGGGTGTGTCCACAGAGGAATGTAAGGAGCAGGACATACTGTTAGCAAGTTAGGTAGGCACTACACTGGATATTACTAATCCTGGAGAAGTTCTTCTAAGGATCCCTGCCCCTCTAGTATGCGCTCTGAGATTAGTAAACAAATGTCCCTCCCATATCCCCCTGGAGTTTTTCAAACTGCTGTTTCTGTGTTGTACTTCTGTGGGGCTTTTTTGTGCTTTTTGTGGGGTGGCTCAGTTTCCTCTCAACCTCCTAGCTCTCCCAGAGCTGAACCTGCTGATTTTTAAAGTTCCAGGATTTGAGTCCCACTTATTGTAAGAACTCAGGAATCTCAACCCCTCTGGTTTTCTTTTTTTTTTTTTTCCTAAAGATTTTATTTATTTATTCATGAGAGCTACAGAGAGAGAGAGAGAAGCAGAGACACAGGCAGAGGGAGAAGCAGGCTCCCCCAACGTGGGACTCGATCCCAGGACTTCAGGATCACAGCCTGGGCTGAAGGCAGGCGCCCAACCGCTGAGCCACCCAGGGATCCCCCACTCTGGTTTTCAAAGCCAGTGTTCTGGGGATTCATTTCACTGGGCTCCCCAGTGAGAAAATGTTTCTCTCCCCTCTCTGTGCCAGCAGTACCCTTCCCTCCCAAATATGGTCCCTTGAGTCTGTTTAGTTCCTGACCATATCTCCACCCTTCCTGCCTTCTTTGATGGTGCCTCTTCCCTTTATTTAGCTATGGAGAGTTGTTCTGACAGTCTTAAGGTAATTTTCTGGGTTACTTACACTGATGTGAATATTATCTAGTTGTATTTGTGGGACAGGTGAGCTTAGGGTTCTCCTGCTCCACCATCTTCCCTGGAAGTCTACTTTCAGCATTTTGGTTATTATGTGTTTAGGTTTGTATCTCCATATTTTTTTTTAATTTTTCTTTATTTATTTATGATAGTCACAGAGAGATAGAGAGAGAGGCAGAGACACAGGCAGAGGGAGAAGCAGGCTCCATGCACCGGGAGCCCGACGTGGGATTCGATCCCGGGTCTCCAGGATCGCGCCCTGGGTCAAAGGCAGGCGCCAAACCGCTGCGCCACCCAGGGATCCCTGTATCTCCATATTTTATCCTGCTTAGGGTTCATTGAGTGTCTTGGATTTGTGTATCAGGGTGGTTTTAAAAATAAAATCTAGGCATTTTTTTAGTCATTTCTTTCAATATTTTTCTGTCTTTTTCTCTCCTTCTGATGTTCATATATGCAGATTTTGATATGCTTATTGCTGTTTCACATTTCTCTAAGTCTGTGTTTATTTAAAAATTTTTTTCTTTCTCTTCTTCAGATTGCATAGTTTCTATTGATCTGTTTCTCTTTAAGCTCATTGATTCTTCTGCTAACTCAGATCACCATACAACAGTTTCAAAGACTTAGCCAGCTGACCAAAGCTTTCCCATGAGTCTCACATCAGGTAGAAATGATCTAGACTCTAATACCCTCACTGTTAGTCTTGGCTGGGAATAGCTTGGGAAGATAGATCATGGTCTCAGCATGAACTCAATAGTGGAAGCAAGGATGGAATAGCTAGAGGATGTTCACCAACTATGCTTATCAAAACTAGTTCTCTTGAAGGGGATCTAAGAACATACCTACGTGGTTGCTGCAAAAATAGTACTTTGAACTGCTCTCTTCCTGGCATGAGCATTTTTATCTGTCTCTAGAGATTCACCCTATTGACAGCTTGTGGCAGCAATCCTAGATAACGGATGCTTAAACAGGACAGAATTTTATTTGTCCCTTATGTAGAAGTTCAGGTACCAACAAACAGATCTAGTCCTCTATCTCCAAGGAATAGGGAACCAGAATCCTTCTATTCATTGCTCTGTCTTATTATCCTCTAATAGTTGGCTTCTGCTTCATTAACCCAAATGACTAGATTTGCCTGGCTATCTCATTTCCTTACTATTCCACAGGAAGGAGGAAGACAGAAAAAGTATGACCTCATCCCTTTAACTTCTCCAGTAGTTGCACATTATATTTCTACTTTCATCTCATGATCCAGAATATGGTTATATAAAAATACCTAGATTCCAGGGAATTGAAGAATAATCCAGGAGGCCATGAGCCTAGCCAAAATTTGGAAAAGGGATAGAGTATATATACTGGGATGGAAGAGCAATATTCTGTGATACAGTAGCATACTGTTACAGATTTCTTTTTTTCATTTTAGATCATGTAGATTTCATATTTCCTTTTATTTATTTATTTTATTATACTGGAAGGTTATACCTCTTAGTCCTCTTTATTTTGCTCATTCTACCCACCTGCCTACCCTCTGGCAACCAACAGTTCTCTGTATTTGATCTTTTAGATTTCTTTTTTTGTTTAAAGATTTTATTTATTAATGAGAGACCCAGAGAGAGAGGCAGAGACACAGGCAGAGGGAGAAGCAGGTTCCCCATGGGGAGCCTGATGCAGGGCTTGATCCTGGGACCCCAGGTCACGCCCTGAGCCAAGCGCAGATGCTCAACCACTGAGCCACCCAGGAGTCCCTGTATTTTAGATTTCACATAGAAGTGAAATCAGCTGATATTTGTCTTTCCTTCTCTGGCTTATTTCACTAAGCATAATACCCTCTGGATCCGTCAGTTGAAATGGCAAGATCTCATTTTTTTTTAAAAATCTCATTTTTTATGGCTAATATTCCATCACATATATATGTGTGTATATATATGTATGTGTGTATAATGTGTATATATATATATATATGTATGTATATCACATTTTCTTTATCCATTATCTGTCAGTAGACACTAGGGTTGCTTCCATATCTTGGCTATTATAAAGAAGGCTACAGTAGACATAGGGGTGTATGTATCTTTTTGAATTAGTGTTTTCATTTTATGTTTTGCTTGTCCCAACACCATTTGTTGAAAAGATATTTTTCCCATTTAGATATTCTTTTCTGCTTTGTCAAAGATTAATTGACCATATAGTTGAGGGTTCGTTTCTGGGTTTTCTTTTCCTCTGATCTATATGTTTTTGTGCAGTACTAACTATACTGTTTTGATTATTGTATCTTTATAATATGCAACTTGAAGTCCAGAATATGATGCCTCCAACTTCTTTTTTTTTCAGTTGCTTTTCTATTCTGAGTCTTTTGTGGTTCCATACAAATTTTAGGATTGTTTGCTCTATTTCTATGAAAAATGCTGTTGATATTTTTTGCTAGCAATTGTATTAAATGTGTAGATTGCTTTGAGTAGCACAGACATTTTAGCAATATTTGTTCTTCCAATCTGTGAGCATGGAATATCTTTCTATTTCTTTGTGTCATCTTTAATTTCTTTTATCAGTGTTTTATAGTTTTCAGAGTACAGGTCTTCTGCCTCTTTGGATAGGTTTATTCCTAGGCATCTTACTGTTTTGGGGACAGTTTTTAGTGGGATTGATGACTTGATTTCTCTTTCTGCTGCTTCATTATTGGAATATAGAAATGCAACAGAGTTCTGTAGATTGATTTTTGTATCCTGTGACTTTACTGAATTAGTTTATCAGTTCTAGCAGGGGTTTTTTTTGTGGAGTCTTTTGGGTTTTCTATATATAGTATCATGTTATCTGTAAATAGTTAAAGTTTTACTTTCTCTTTGCTGATTTGAATGCCTTTTATTTCTTTTTGTTGTCTGATTGCTGTGGGTAAGATTTCCAGTACTATGTTAAATAAAACTGTTGAGAGTGGACATTCCTGTCTTGTTCCTGACAGTAGAGGAAAAGCTCTGTTTTTCCTCATATAGAATATTTGTTGTGGGTTTTTCATATTTGGCCTTTATTATGTTGATATGTTCCCTCTAATCCTACTTTTTTGAGGGTTTGTAGAGTGAATGGATGTTGTACTTGTCAGATGCTTTTTCTGCATCTACTGAAATGATCATGTGGTTCTTATCTGTTCTTTTATTAATGTAAAGTATCATGTTGATTGATTTGTGAATATTGAACCACCCTTGCAACACAGTAATAAATCCCAATTGACTGTGATGAATGATATTTTAAATGTATTATTGGATTCGGTTAGTATTTTATTGAGATTTTTTGTATCTATGTTCATCGGGGATATTGGCCTGTAGTTCTCTTTTTTAGTAATGTCTTTATCTGATTTTGGTATCAGGGTAATCTGGTCTCATAGAATGAATTTGAAAGTTTCCTTCCTTTTCTACTTTTTGGAATAGTTTGAGAAGAATAAGTATTAACTCTTCTTTAAATGTCTGGTAAAATTCACCATGAAGCCATGTGGTCCGGATGTTTGTTTGTTGGGAGTTTTTTGATTACTGATTCCATTTCTTTGCTGGATTTTTTTTTTAATCTGTTCAGATTTTCTATTCTTGTTTCAGTTTTGGTTGTTTATATGTTGGAGGAATTTATCCAATTCTTACAGGTTCTCCAATTTTTGGCATATAATTTTCCTTAATACTCATTATTTATATTTCTGTGATATTGGTTGTTACTTCTCTCTCATTTGCAATTTTATTTATTTGGGAACTCTCTTTCTGATAAGTCTGGCTAGAGGTTTATCAATTCTATTTTTTTCAAAGATATAACTCCCAGTTTTAGTGATCTTTTCTGTTTTTTTTTTAGTTTCTATATCCTTTTTATTTTTCTTATCTTTATCATTTCCTTTCTTCTGCTGGCTTTAGGCTTCATTTGTTCTTTTTCTAACTCCTTGAAGTGTAAGATTAGGTTGTTTATTTGAGATTTTTCGTGATTCTTGAGGTAGGCCTGAATCACTATAAACTTCTCTCTTCTAACAGCTTTTGCAACATTCCCCCAAATTTTGGACTGTTGTGTTTTCATCTTCATTTGTCTTCAAATATTTTTTAATTTCCTCACTGATTTCTTTGTGGACCCACTGGTTGTTTTAAAATGGTTGTTGTAAACATGTTGTTTAGCATACATCTGTTTCTTTTTCTCAGTTTTCTTTTTCTCAGTTTTTTTTCTATTTTCATACTGTTGAGTTGGAAAATATGCTTAATATTATTTCACTCTTCTTAAATTTATTGAGACTTCTTTTGAAGCCTAAATGTGATCTGTCCTAGAGAATTTTCCATGTGCACTTGAACATAAGATGTACTCTGCTGTTTTTTTTTAAGATTTATTTATTTATTTATTTATTTATTTATTTATTTATTTATTTATTTATTTATGAGAGAGAGAGAGAGAGAGGGAGGGAGAGGCAGAGACAGAGACACAGGAGGAGGGAGAAGCAGGCTCCACGCCGGGAGCCCGACACGGGACTCGATCCCAGGACTCAAGGATCACGCCCTGGGCCAAAGGCAGGTGCTTAACCACTGAGCCACCCAGGGATCCCCTACTCTGCTGTTTTTGAAAGTCATGTTATATATATCTGTTAGGTCCATCTGGTCTAATGTGTCATTCGGAGCCGCTGTTTCCTAGTTGATTTTCTCTGAATGAACTGTCCATTGTTGTAAGTGGATTTAAACCTTTTACTACTATTGTATTATTTATCCATTTTTCCCTTTTTTAAAAAAGGATTGTATCCATTTATTCATGAGAGGCACACACACACACACACACACACAGAGAGAGAGAGAGAGAGAGAGAGAGAGACAAAGACAAAGGCAGAGGGAGAAGCAGGCTCCATGCAGGGAACCCGACACAGGACTAGATCCCAGGACTCCGGGATCACGCCCTGGACTGAAGGCAGGTGCCAAACTGCTGAGCCTCCCAGGCTGCCCTTGACTGGTTCTTTTTCTTTTTCTTTTTTCTTTTTTTTTTTCTTTTTTTTTTTAATTTTTTTTTTTTAATTTATTTATGATAGTCACAGAGAGAGAGAGAGAGGCAGAGACACAGGCAGAGGGAGAAGCAGGCTCCATGCACCGGGAGCCTGATGTGGGATTCGATCCCGGGTCTCCAGGATCGTGGTGCCCTGGGCCAAAGGCAGGCGCCAAACCGCTGCGCCACCCAGGGATCCCTTGACTGGTTCTTTTTCATACTTTTTATCCCTTCATTGACTTCTGAGATCATCCACCCTTTTCTCATGTCCAGTCAGAATCTTTATGATCATTACTTTGGATTCTTTATCAAGTTTATTGCTTATCTCCATTTAGTTTCACTTTTTTACTCTGATTTTGTCTTGTACTTTCATTTGGGACATATTCTTCTGTCTCATTTCTAACTTTCTGTGTATTTTTTGTGTATATATTAAGTAGGTCAGCTACATCTCTTGGTCTTGAAAGTTGAGGACTACTGTAGAAGTAGTCTGGTTCCGGGCAGCCCTTGTGGAGCTGTTTCAGAGGGATGCCTACTGAGGTGGATGAGGTGGATGGGGAAGGTTGACAGGGGGACCTCAGGTTGGGGCGCAGTACTAGCAGGGTAGATAGAGAGGGTTAGTGTTGGCTTTCACAAGCCTCTGGTTATCTGGGTTGGGGGAGGGGAAGAGAAATGGCTCTTATCAGCATTTTTGTTCCCTGTCCCTCCAGCACACTTTCTAAGATTAGTCAATAATCTTCACATATACTCCAAGCACTACTGTTTCTGTGCTATGTCTCAGGCTAATTAGTATTCTGGCTCTTTCAAGGGCAGCTTCCTACTGCCCTCCAGCTCTCCTGGAGCTAATCCCACTGATTTTTAAAGCTCCTGAAGTTAAGCCCTGCTGGTTTTCAAGGCTAGGGTTTATGGGGACTCTTCCCAGTGCAGATCTCCAGTACCTGGGGTGCTTGGTATGGGGTCTGATCCTATCACTTCTCCATGCTTGTGATGTCCCTCAAGTTTATGGTTAGTCATTCATACCAGAGGTTTGTTTCTCAACCACATGTCCATTTCTCTTACCCTTTCAAAGGCCTTCTCTCCATAATTGGCCGTGGAAGGCCTGTTCTACCAGTCTTCACATTATTTTCACTTAGTCGCTTAGATGTAGCTGTTTCCTCAGTAGGATGAGGTGGTGAGCCCAGGATCACCCTACTCTGCCATCTTTCCTCCTTCTTCCCATATTACCTTTGAAATTATTCATTTTCTTTTTGAATTCTCTCAGTCTTGAGCCTGGGTGCAGTTAGGATTTTCTTACCAAATCTGCTGTGTTGGTTTTTAAGTTTTATTTACTAGTTTATTGGTCCATCTGTCTGAGGAGAAATCTGAGGCTGAGGCAGTATTATGAAGAGAATTCATCTATTTTTTTAAAAAGATTTTACTTATTTGACAGAGAGTGAAAGAGCACAAGCAGGGGAAGTAGCAGAGGGAGAGGGAGAAGCAGGCTCCCTCCTGAGTAGGGAGCCCAACATGGGGCTCAATCCCAGAACCCTGGGACCATGACCTGAGCCAAAGGCAGATGCTCAACTGACTGAGCCACCCAGGCACCCCAAGAATTCATCTTATATGTTCCTGTTCACTGTGATTAGTGAAACCATTATACAAGGACAAGCTTTCTCCATTATGTTTTCTCCTCAGCTCTACTTTTTTTTTTTTCCCCCTCAGCTCTACTTCTTAACTAAGTGCTTTGTCCAAGCTTAGTTTGGTCTTTATCCTAGTTAAGGGGAATTTTCAACAACTCCCAGAATTTCAGGGTCTTAAAAATATGACACTTTGCTTTCTTTTTTAACAAATTTTTTTCTTTAGCTTTATTTAGATACTTTACATAGAATACTGTGTTAGTTTAAAATGTACAGTGGTGGGGTACCTCGTTGTCTCAATCAGTAGAACATGCAACTCTTGTTCTCAGAGTTGTGAGTTTGACCTTCACATTGGACATAGAGCTTACTTAAAAAAATAATAAAAGGTTTTGATTTGAGATACTTGTATATTACAAAATCATTACCTCCACAGGATCAGCTAACATTTCCATCTTGTCACATAATTTCCATCTTTTTTTTTATGTTCAGAACATTTAAGACCTACTCTCTTAGCAAATTCCAAGTATATAATACAGTATTCTTAACTGTAATCACCTTGTTCTGTAAGTTAAATCCCTAGAAATTATTCACCTTATAATTAGAAGTTTATACCCATTGACTGACATCTCCCCGTTTCCCCCACTTCCCAAACCCTGGTACCACCATTCTACTCTGTTTCTAAGAATTTGGCTTTTTAAGATTTCACACAAGTGAGATCATAGGGTATTTGTCTTTCTCTCTGTCACTTATTTCACTTAGCATAATATCCTCAGGGTCTACCCATATTGCAGATGGCAGGATTTCCTTTCCTCATGGCTGAATAATACTCCATTGTGTGTATGTGTGTGCGTCTGTGTGTGTACATACCATATCTTCTTTTTATTTATTCAATCATAGACATTTAGGTTGTTTCCATATCTTGGCTATTTTGAATAATGCTACAGTGAATGTGGGAGTGCAGATATTTTTTCAAGATGATTTCACTTCCTTTGGATATATACCCAGAACAGAATTGCTGGATCATACAGCAATTCTAATTTTTTTAAATTTTTATTTATTTATGATAGTCACACACACACACACACAGAGAGAGAGAGAGAGAGAGAGAGAGAGAGAGAGAGGCAGAGACACAGGCAGAAGGAGAAGCAGGCTCCATGCACGGGAGCCCGACGTGGGATTCGATCCCGGGTCTCCAGGATCGCGCCCTGGGCCAAAGGCTGGTGCCAAACCGCTGTGCCACCCAGGGATCCCCAGCAATTCTAGTTTTACTTTTTTAAGGAACCTCCATACTCTTTTCCCTAGCGGCTATATCACTGACAGTGCACAAGGGTTCCCTTTTCTCCACGTCCTCATCAACTCTTATCTGTTGTCTTTTTGATGACAGCCATTATAACAGATTTGATACCTCATTGTAGTTGAGGAAATCATTATTTCCCTTATGACTAGTGATGTCATATATCTTTTTATATACCTTTTGGCCATTTGTAGGTTTTCTTTGGAAAAAGTCTGCTCAGGTCTCCAGTCCATTTTTAATGAGATTGATGTTTTACTATTGAGTTGTATGAGTTGATAGTATATTTTGGATATTAACCCCATGTCAGATACATGTTTTGCAAATAATTTCTCCTATATTGATCACGTTTATACTTTATTGTTTCCTTTGTTGTGTAGAAGCCTTAGTTTGCTGTTGTCCCCCTTTATTTTTGCTTTTTGTTGTTTATGCTTTTGATATCATATCCAAAAAATCATTGCCAAAACTAATGTCAAGGAGCTTTTCCCCTGTGTTTTCTTTTAGGAGATTTACAATTTCAAGTATTATGTTTAAGTTAGTAACCCATTTTGAGTCAATTTTAGTGAATGTTGTACTAGGGGTTCAATTTCATTCTTCTACATGCGATTATCCAGTTTTCCCAGCACCATTTATTGAACAGACTATCTTTTCCCCATGAGTATTTTTTATTCCCTTATTAAATATTAATTGACCAGGCAGCCCCGGTGGCTCAGCAGTTTAGTGCCACCTTCAGCCTTGGGCGTGATCCTGGAGACCCGGGATCGAGTCCCACATAGGGTTCGCTGCGTGGAGCCTGCTTCTCCCTCTGCCTGTGTCTCTGCCTCTTTCTCTCTCTCTCTGTGTCTGTCATGAATAAATAAATAAAATCTTAAAAAATATATATTAAATGACCTTGTGTATGGGTTTATTTCTGTACTCTTGACATTGATTAGCCTTTACATCTATTTTTATGCCAGTACCATACTATTTTGATTATTGTAACTTTGTATTATAGTTTGAAACCAGAAAAGGTGATGCCTCCAACTTTGTTCTTTCTCAGGATTGCTTAAGGTATGTGGGATCTTGTGTGGTCCATACAGATTTTAATGTTTGGGTTTTTTTCCCTATTTCTATGGGGAAAAAACCATTGGAATTTTGATAGGGATTTCATTGAATCAATAGATGGTTTTGGGAAGTATGGACATTTTAACAATATTAATTCTTCTGATCCATGAATACGGGGTATCTTTGCATTTGATTGTGTCTTCTCTCCCACTTCTTTCATCAAAGTGTTGTAATACTGTACAGCTCTTTCATGCCCTTGGTTAAATTTATTCCAAAGTACTTTATTGTTTGTGATGGTATTATGAATGGGATTTTCCCTATTTTCTATTTTTACAGATACTTTGTTGGTAGTGTATAGATTTAACTGATATCTGTATTTTGATTTCATATCCTGCAACTTCACTGAACTCACTGATTAGTTTTAACAATTTTTGGTGGTGTCTTTAGGAGATTTTTTTATACGTAAGATCATATCATCTGTAAACAAAGACTGTTTTTACTGCTTTCTTTTCTATTTGGGTACCTTCTATTTCTTTTTCTTGCCTAAGTCCTGCTAGGACTTCCAGGACTATGTTGGATAGGAGTGGTGAGAATGGACACCTTCATCTTGTTATTGACCTTTTACCATTAAATATGATGTTACCTGTAGGCTTGTCATTTATTATGTTGAGATATTTTATTTCCATACTCACTTTCTTGAGAATTATTGTAAAATGCTGTTTTTTTTCTATCTTCTTTTTCCTGTATCTGTTGAGATGATCATATGGTTTTATCATTTATTCTGATAATATATATATCCCATTTATTGATTTGCATATGTTGATCCATCCTTGCATCCTAGGAATAAGAGTTCAACTTGATGACAACGTATGATCCTTTTAACTGTTGAATTTGGTTTGTTAATATATTGGTTTGTTAGTACAGTGCTAATATATTTGGTTTGCTATTATATTGGCCTGTAGTTTTCTCTTCTAATGTCCTTATATGCTTTGGTAACAGGGTATGGCTGGTCTCAAAAAATGAGGTTGGGACTGTTCTTCAATTTTTATTTATTTTATTTTTTTTAAAGATTTATTTATTTATTCATTCAGAGAGAGCGAGAGAGAGGCAGAGACACAGGCAGAGGGAGAAGCAGGTTCCATGCAAGGAGCCTGATGTGGGACTCGATCCTGGGTCTCCAGGATCACACCCTGGGCTGCAGGCGGCACCAAACCACTGCGCCACTGGGGCTGCCCTGTTCTTCAATTTTTAGAAGAATTTCAGAAAAAATTTTGCCAGTTCTTAGATGTTTGTTGGAATTCAGCAGGAAAACCATCTAATCCTGGGCTCTTCTCTTTTGGGAGATTTTTGATTACTGATTTAATCTCTTTTCTTGTTATGAGTCCATTCAGATGTTGTTTCTTCATGAATCAGTCTTGGTAAATGGTGTTTTTAGCAATTTATCCATTTCTTCTAGGTTATCCAATCTGTTGGGTGTTTTATTAATTGTTCATAGTAGTCTCTGATTATCCTTTGTATTTCTGTGGTAGGAATTGTAATATCTCCTCTTTCAGTTCTGATTTTATTTGACTCTTCTAATTTTTTTTTATGTTTGTCAGAAAAATACTAGCCCTTAGTTTCATTGGTCTTTTCTATTGTTTTCCTGGTTTATGTTTAATTTATTTCTGCCCTAGTCTTTATTTCTTTACTTCTGCTAACTTTTTACTTGGTTTGTTCTTTTCCCTAGTTCCTTTAAGAGAACAGTTATGTTTATTTGTGATTTTTTTCTTAATGTGGGTATTTATTCCTATTTACTTTCTTTTAGTACTACTTTGCTGTATCCCATAGGTTTTGATATGTTGTGTTTCCATTTTCATTTCAGATATATTTTAATTTTCCTTCTGATTTCTTTCTTAACCCATTGATTGTTGGAGTGTGATGTTTAATTTCTACATATTTGTGATTTTTCCAGCTCTCCTCCTGCTATTGTTTCCTAGTTTCATTCTGTTTTAGTCAGAAAAGATGCCTCATATGATTTCACTCTTCTTTAATTTACTAAGACTTATTTTCTAACCTATCAAAAGATCTGTCCTGGAGAATGTTAAGTAAGTGTACACTTGAAAAGAATATGTATTCTGGTGCCTTTGGATGGAATATTCTGTATATGTCTTTTAGGTCCATTTGGTTTAAAGTATAGTTGAAATTCAGTGTTTTCCTTATTTGATTTTTTTAAAGATTTTATTTATTTATTCATGACAGAGATAGAGATAGAGCGAGAGCGAGCAAGAGAGAGAGAGAGAGACAGGTAGAGGGAGAAGCAGGCTCCATGCAGGGAACCTGACATGGGACTTGATCCCAGGTCTCCAGGATCACACCCCAGGCCGAAGACAGCGCTAAACTGCTGGGCCACGAGGGCTGCCCTTATTTGATTTTTTTGTCTGGATGATATCCATGATTAAAAGCGAAGCCCCATACAATTCTTACATTATTTTCTAGTTCTCTCTTCAGATGTTAATATTTGCTTAATGTTTTGGTGCGCCAACATTGTGTATATATGTATTTATGATTGTTAGATCCTCTTGCTGAATTGACTTTTTAATCATTTTATGACCTTCTTTGTCTCTTATTACAGTTTTTGGCTTAAAGTCTGTTTTGTCTGATACAAGTATAGCTACCTCTGCTCTCTAGGTTTCCACATGCGTGGTATATCTTTTATCATACCTTTTCTTTGAAGCCATGTATGTCCTTAAAACTTAAGTAGGTCTCTTATACACAGCATGTAGTTGGGTCTTAATTTTTTTTAAGGATTTTATTCATTTATTCATGAGAGAGAGACAGACAGACAGGCAGGCAGGCAGGCAGAGGGAGAAGCAGGCTTCATGCAAGGAGCCCGATGTGGGATTTGATCCCGGGACTCCAGGATCACACCCTGGGCCAAAGACAGGCGCCAAACCGCCGAACCACCCAGGGATCCTCGGGTCTTATTTTTTATCCATCCAAATACTGTGACTTCTGAAAAGTTCATACACATTTGCATTAATTATTATATAGGTAAGGACTTACGTAATTGCATTCATAGTTTTCTGGCTGTTCTGTGGTTCCACTGTTGTTTTCTTCATCTCTTGCCGCTTTCTTTTGTGAATGATTTTATGTAATGGTATGCTCTGGTTCCCTTCTTTTTATCTTTATCTGCTGTAGGTTTTGCTTTATGGTTACCATGAAGCTTACATAAAACACTTTATAGATATTCTGTTTTTTGCTGGTGACAACTTTGTTGGTTTTTTTTTTTTTTTGACAACTTAACTTTGATCAGAGACAAAAATACTCTACTTTTTACTCCCCTTTTTAATTTTTTTGATGTCACAGTTTTGTATTCATATACAAGCTATTATAGCTATAGTTATTTTTGACGTTCTTGTCCTTTATACTAGAGTTAAATGTTTAACACACTACTATGTTACAGTATTAAAGTTTTCTGAATTCATCTATATATTTACTTCTACCAGTGTATTACATACCTTTGTCTTCATATTACTAATTAGTGTCTCATTTCAACTTGAAGAACTTCTTTTAGCATTTCTTGGGAAGTAGTTCTTGTGGTGATGAACTCCCTCAACTCTTGTTTAATGGGAAAAAGTCTTTCTTTTTCCTTCATTTCTGAAGGACAACTTTGGTGGATAGTGTATTCTTGGTTTGTGGCTTTTTCCTCCAGTTCTTTGAGTACATCATCCTCTTCTCTCCTGGCCTATAAGATTTCTGCTGAAAAATCTGTTAGTCTCATGGGGGTTCTCTGTAATTTACAAGCTTCTTTTTCTTGATATTTTTAAGATTCTTTTTGTTTTTGATTTCTGACAGTTTATTTTAATATGTCTTGGAGAGGATTTTTTAGAATTGAGTTTGGTGACCTTTGAGCTTCATGAACTTGGATATCAAAAATCTCTTCAGACTTGGAAGTTTTCAGACATTATTTCTTTAAATAGGCTTTCTGCCCTTTTTCTTACTCTTCACATTCTGAGATTCTCATAATGTGGATATTGATTCATTTGATAATGCACCATAATTCATACAGACTTTCTTTACTCTTTCTGTCCTCTGAGTAGATAATTTACAATGCCTGTCTTCTAACTCACATTCTTTCTTCTATCTAATCCATTGTGCTGTTGATGCTTTTCAATGCATTTTCATTTCATTTATTGTATTCTTTTCCAGAATTTCTTTTTTATGATTTCTCTGTGAAATTTAACATTTTGTTCATGTGTTTTTCTAATATCATCAAATTATGTTTCTGTGTTTTCTTGCAGCTCTTGAATATCCTTAAAACAGCTAGTTTAAATTCTTTATTGGGAAAATTACATTTCCATGTCTTTGAGATCAGTTACTGGTAGATTATTATGATCTTTTCTAAGATCATGTTTCCATGATTTTTTTTCATGTTCCTTGAAGTTTTGCATTGCTATCTTCATATTTAAAGTAGCAGTCACCTCCTCCAGTCATTAACTACTTCAGGACAGAAGTAACTTTCATCTGTACTGCTAGAGATTCTGAGGCTTTCTCAGCACTTCTATTAATTACCTGCCCCACTATTCCTGCCCTCTCTTGTGACAGAATTCTTAAGCTTGTATGCCTTCTCTTGGTCCTGCAACACATCAGGCTGCTTGCTGACAGCCTCTTTTTGTTTTTCCAAAGGCAGCACTGAAGCTTATGTTATGGCCTCTCCCTGGCCTGCATTCAGACTGGCTTTCTACTGTGGGGGTGAGGCCTGCAGAATTCTGAGGCTGCCCGTGAGGTAGGGGGATCTGTAGGCAAAGTACATGGAGCAGCTCATGAGCAAGTTTCTTAGTGGGGTTTGCAATACAGTAAAATTTGTATCCCTTTAATGCCTTATAAGACTCCTATCTGCTATTCTCTCAAACTCTTTCTCCCCTCCAGTCATGCAGCTCAGAATTGCAGAGAGAAATGAGCCACTTTGACACTGTCCCACATAGCTAGGAAACTGAGTGCTCACTCATACACTCTCACTTTCCTCCATAGATAAATTCATTGGCCAAGAACATTCCCATGGTCCTAAGTTGTGCTGCCTTGGGGAATAGGTGATGTAAGTAGTCAAACTGTTCCTCTTACCCTCTGTGATAAGTCTAAACTCATATTTTTTGCTCCCAGCAGTGTTCTGGAACTTCTTTTCTATAGACTGGATTTCCATAAAAGTTCTCTTGTCCATGGGTGATTGTCTAAGACAGTTTTTTTCTAAGGGTCCTGGACCACAACTAAGAGGAGTAGAGTTGGTTCATGGATCACTACAGAGTCTACACCTGGGGTTGAGGTCTTATATGCCTTTTACCTAAGGCATGAGTAGGCTAGTCTCCCTCTGAGTCTCTTGATGTATGATGCTTTCGTCCGATAGTTCCCACAAGGCACTTTTTCCCATAGATGGAAACCAAATTGTTGAGGCAGGGAAACAAATGAAGGATGTCTTATTAAGGCATATGAACTTTGGTTTCTTAAACCAGTTTATTTCAATGGCCTTAATCTTTATCAGAAAGGATTCCAAAAGAGGATCTCCTATCAAGCCCACAGCCTACTCTGAACCCTTTGTGTTAGTAGATGTTCATATTCATAGACCTAGAAGTAAATTCTTAGAAACATGGATTGTGATTTCTTTTTATCTCACCCAGTCTCTCATAGAAATTCCTCAAAAGGCAGAAAATTTGGACAGCTCCCTTTGTTCTTTTTCTGTTGAAGATTTTTTATGTCTATACTCTTTTGAACATTTTAGTTTAACTAGGAATATTGCATTATATTTCTACATACAAATCATATTGCTGTCATGAAACTTATCACCAGTGTCTTATTTCTGGAACTTATTCTAGAGCTTTCTTGATACTCTCTTCTCATGGTTCTTGTTATAATTCTAATTCAGACCACTTTAAAAACTTTGTTAATGAATCTTTTTTATCTGTTATTTCTATAGTGCTGTTTGTTATTCTCTTTTTTCAATATATGCGAACTTTGTTAGCAGTCATATCCCATTTTCATGGCTGCAGACATAAGGGCTTATGAACAATACATCCTCATTTTTCTAGATTTCTCCTGATCTAATGAACAATACATCTAACTGCCACTGTGATTCAAATTGTGTATATCATTCTCTCCCTGCTTCTGCTTCCATCCAAATCCATTTTTCATTTACTCCTGCTTCAGTAAGTCACAGGCATCTAGTGAGTTCCCAAACCAGTTGAGTAAAGTTTTATATTCCCCCCCACCATTTTCCACACTCAGTATAAATTGGTGCCCAAGATCTCTTTAATCTGTGGTAGGTATTAAAGATATGTGCTTGCTAATTCTGTGAATGAACATAAGCTGACAGAATGTTGCTAATATGTTTTGGGTTTGTTTTGTTTTTAGAAAATAACAAAACTGGGTAAATTTTTAAATAACTTCTTACCTTTGGATACTATGAGAACATGATTCAGTATGTTTTGTCCACATCATTTAAAATGGATGACTTCAGATTGAGTAGGAGTATGTTGTTACAGGGAACAGTGACATTCAAAGATGTGGCTATTGACTTCACCCAGGAAGAGTGGCAGCAGTTGGATCCTGCTCAAAGGAATCTATACCGGAATGTGATGCTAGAAAACTATAACAACTTAATCACAGTGGGTAAGGGTAGTTTCTTGTATAACTCAAATTCCAGAAGTAAAGTACCTTTTTTCCCCAAAATTTCTGAAACGTGCAGAACCTTTTAATGTTAGAATGAGTTTGACCTTTCAGTGCCTCTGCTAACATGAATGTGCATGCTGTAGCTTTCAAAACAAAAGGTCATTTTTGCTTATGTTTCAGGGGCAGCATCCCCAGAAACCAAGTCCTTGTCCTCAGAAAGCCTGGTTTCCCTGAGCCAACATCAATTCTTTAATGATTTTTTTTGTTCCTGATAATTTATGCCCAAATCTTATGTTACTTTCCTTTGACAGGCTGTCCATTCACCAAACCTGATGTGATTTTCAAGTTGGAGCAAGAAGAAGAACCTTGGGTGGTGGAGGAAGAAGTGTTAAGGAGACACTGTCCAGGTTAGTTAGGGAGGGAACATACAGGTGAGGAGGGGCCAGGACTCTTTAATGGTTAATCCCTGACTAGTTGACCCCTGTGAAATGTTCTTCAAAGATATTTTCCTAAAGACTGGAGACTTCTAAGTGATAATTTGTGTGAATTCTTTATTAACCTAAGATGTCTTTTCTAGATAACATTCTTCTTTCCACAGAACGTAAAGGACTAGTTGGCCTTTTTACCTGTGTGCTAGATACCAACATTTCCTAATTCATTTCCAGCTTTACTTTGACAGTCATTCTATTACTAGCATCTTCAGCCTCTCTTCCCACCTTGTTACATAGGATCCCTTCCTTTTACATTCAGATATTCACATAATTCACATTGTTCAAATAAACTGTTGACATTTATAGTTCTTTCTACTTTTTCTTTTTCCTTCCATTATAAATGCCTTAGCATTTTATTTTGTACTCATAGTCATATTTCCCACTGTATTTTTTGCTTTACTCTCATATTTCAGTAATGGCTACAGCGGTTTTACTCAATAAGTTTTAAAGTCAGTGATATTTCTCTGTTAGCTTCCATTTTCTGCTACATTTGTCATGTATTTGTGCACACAGTTGTCTGCACAGGTATTTATACATACATGTATACTTATATACATATATATACATTTATATACATATAGATAACATATATATACGTATATATTCACATATATTTCTAACTTGGTAGATATTGCCAAGATTTTTTTGCCCTCCAAAGCAACTATAACATTTTTACTTCTACCAGCTATTTCTGCCAACATAGTCTTCGCAGTTTTAAAAACTTTGCCAATTTGATAGGTGAAAAGCAATTCATTTTGTTTTGAGTTTGTATTTCCTTTATTATGAGTGAAGTCAAGGATATTTTCACATGTTTAAATTCTGTCTGTATTTCTCTATAAATGGTTTACATCTTTAGCCCTTTTTTCTGTTGAATTCTTAATGTGAATGTTTTGATGTGATTAGTCTTTTATCTGTTTTATGTTTTTCCAGTATTTTTTCATAGTTGGTTATTCCTCTTTGAAGTACTTTTTGCCACCTTAAGTTTTTTTAATGCTTGTGTAGTTAAAATAATCTTTTCTTACAAGAGATCATCATATTATTTTTTCCTTTTTGTAGTATATAGTTGAATTATGTCTATGTATTTCTTAGTACTATTACTCATCCTCACAATTTCATCATAAATTTAAATAATTGTTCCACTTTTTTCAGGTTTTGAAGTCATTGTTACTCTGGTTTCATAAATAGAATTTAGAACCATTTCTTCTTCTTCTTTTTTTTAAAATAAATTTATTTTTTATTGGTGTTCAATTTACCAACATACAGAATAACACCCAGTGCTCATCCCATCAAGTGCCCCCCTCAGTGCCCGTCACCCATTCCCCCCCACCCCCCACCTTCCTCCCCTTCCACCACCCCTAGTTCGTTTCCCAGAGTTAGGAGTCTTTATGTTCTGTCTCCCTTTCTGATATTTCCCACACATTTCTTCTCCCTTCCCTTATATTCCCTTTCACTATTGTTTATATTCCCCAAATGAATGAGAACATACACTGTTTGTCCTTCTCCGATTGACTTACTTCACTCAGCATAATACCCTCCAGTTCCATCCACGTTGAAGCAAATGGTGGGTATTTGTCGTTTCTAATGGCTGAGTAATATTCCATTGTATACATAAACCACATCTTCTTTATCCATTCATCCTTCGATGGACACCGAGGCTCCTTCCATAGTTTGGCTATTGTGGACATTGCTGCTATAAACATTGGGGTGCAGGTGTCCCAGCGAACCATTTCTTCTTCTGAAATACTTACAATAGCATTAGCATATAACTCCCTTATTTATCTTACCTGTTCACCTATTTGGACTTTGTGGATTATTGAAGGAAAGTGCTTTGATATCTTTTATCATTACAACTGTTCTGTGCAGATATTTTGTCTCTTTTGGCATTTGTTTTTGGTAATAGGTTATAATGTTCTAAAAAATTACCCTCTTAATTCTGTTTTTCAAATTAATTTTCACAGAGTTGTACGATGTAATTTCCATAAATATTTGTTTGCTCTTGTATCTATAAAGGTTTACCATACACTGATGTTCCAGGGTAGTCTTTTATATTTAAAAACTTGCTTCATCTGTATTTTCTAATCTGTAGGTATAAAATTTCCCATAGTGTTCTCTTATTTTTGTCATTAATTCTGCAGATTTCTCAGCCAACATTATCAGATATTGGCTTCCTTCATTTTCTTTACACTCTCCTTCTGAGACTTCTAAAGGTAGAGACTAAATCTTTTTTCCACTATATTGTATTTTCATTTCCTTTACTATTTTCTATCTTTCTATGTTGACTTCTCAAATATATCATCAAGTTTACTCATTCTCTCTTCAGCTGTGTTTATTGATCTTTTATCTCATATGCTTAAAAAATTTCAATACTACTATTTGGTATTTCTAGAAAAAAATTTTTTTTTCTTTTTGTTTTTTTGGCCTTTTTTCCCCTAGGTCTTTCTGACTCTTTCTATTGATTTCTGTGGCTGCTTCAAGTCTGTGTTCTTATTCTTTGCTTCTTTAAAAATACTCTATGTAGCACTTCTTTTTTTTTAATATTTTATTTATTTATTCATGAGAGACACACAGAGAGAGAGAGAGAGAGAGAGAGAGGCAGAGACATAGGCAGAGGGAGAAGTAGGCTCCATGCAGGGAGCCCAATGTAGGACTCAATCCCGGGACTCCAGGATCATGCCTTGAACCAAAGGCAGAAGCTCAACTACTGAGCCACCCAGGTGTCCCACTCTTCTGTTTTTTGTATCTGACAATCCTAATATTTTAAGTCCTTAGGTGTAAATATCTTGTTTTTGATTATTTATTGTACTTGATTCTTCACATGCTTGATGACTGCTGATTGTGAGTTCAGCATTTTTAAACCTTATTGCAATAATCTTATTGTCTTAAATCAGGGATGCATTCTTAAGATAATTTTCATGTGCTTCTGGTAGGTGCCAACAGGCGTTACCAAGTGAAGACCAGTTGAGCATTTTTAGAATGTCTTGGGTTTTTGTAGGAACCTCAGTTGAGCTTCTTTCTCTTATTCCTTATAAGGAATAAGGCTTATGCTTCAGTTAATAGAGCTTTCATTTGCATAGGTAGTCAAGTCAGATCCATCTTCCAGCTTGCTTTCTAAATCCCACCCACAGGCATGATTTCAGCTAACACTTTATTTTTGTTTTATTCATTTTTTAGTGTGTGGTGTTCAGGTATGGTTGGTGGAGAGTATTATGTTCTTGGAAATACATGCTTTCTATAAGTCCAGTGATGCATCAAAAATTTGTATAACCCATTATCTTATTTTTCAGTTACCTAATTACCTAATTACTCTACCATAATTTCAGTACTAAAATTACTATCTAGTCTCTTTTCAATCCCACTTGCATGATATTCTTCATTTTGCCTGGTTTTATTTTTCTCTTCCATTTCTTTTTTTTTTTTTAATTTTTATTTATTTATGATAGTCACAGAGAGAGAGAGAGAGAGAGGCAGAGACACAGGCGGAGGGAGAAGCAGGCTCCATGCACCGGGAGCCTGATGTGGGATTCGATCCCGGGTCTCCAGGATCGCGCCCTGGGCCAAAGGCAGGCGCCAAACCGCTGCGCCACCCAGGGATCCCTTCTCTTCCATTTCTTTCTTTGGTTCTGCCATTTTTTTTCACCATCCCATACAAATTACATATATATTTTGAGCTCTTGATTTAAAGATTTATTTTCATTAAGCTTTTTCATTCATGGAAATAGTCAACATTTTCATTTACTTTATGCGATAATTCAATTTTATTTACTTTGTGCCATAATTGTTCTAGCTCTAATACTTTTTATAGATCTGGTTCCAGCACCTTCTCCTTTTTAGTAGTAGGCTAGTTCTTCCTTGACATGCTTTTTAAGAAAAGTTAATGTTGGGGAAATAAAATGAGTACTCTGATCTAGAACAGGGATAATTAGTAAACTATGGCTTATAGGCCTGCCACTTATTTTTGAAAATAAAGTTTTATTAAAACTTAGCCACACCCAGTAATTTATGTCTTGTGTTTGATTGCTTTCACATTAAAACGGCATAGTTGCATAGTTGCCTCAAAGATTGTGTGACCCACCAATTACTATCTGACACTTTAAGAAAAAGTTTATCAATTCTTGATGGACATGAATGCATCTGTGCTTTATTTTGAAGCCCTTTATTCCACAAGGTTGTATGTGTAGAAGTATGCTTAGGCTTTTTTTTTTTTTTCTAAAAGGTTTCTCATAACTCTTAATCTTATAGTCTCACCCCAACAGACTTCTTCCTAAAAAAGTAAATGTTTCAATGCTTCCATGTTCAGTCCTGCTGGGATATCTGGGGATAACAAGTCTTCTGTAACCAGTCTGCATTCCCAAATTTCGTTGTTGTAATCATAGGATAATTAACTCTGCCCTTCAGGGTGTAATATCCATTTGACTCTCAGCATCTTGCTCTTCTTGAACTACCCAAGATCAGCATGAATACCTGTCTTTTAGAATCCTTCTTCCCCTGTTGTAGCCTTCACTGTATTTGTCAACACTAACTCATTTATTATAATTGGGGTTACAGCCACCCCTAGGATCATTCAAGAATTAGTGAAAATTCATTCCCATTGTTTGTAGAGACAAAAAGAGATCAGAGCCTTCTCCATTCCACCATTTTAAAACATGGAGTCTTGTGTCACATCTGACAATTTAATCTTGCCCTTGAAATTCTTTTTCACTTCTGTTTTGATGGTACTTTGGCAAGCTAATCTTACCTTCTTCAACATCATTTGCTCAATGGATCTTCTCTTTTTACCCTAAGTGACCCAGGAAGTTAGTACACTGCCACCATTTCTATGTTTGTAATCTGCAACCAAGATTGCAAACTGTACCTGCTTTACAGTTGCATAGGAATTTTCCCTTTCTTTATTATCTGTCTGGCAAAGAGGGAGAAAAATCTCCATTTCCAATTTTGTAGCTAAGCAGCAACAGGGAATTGAATGTTATCCTTTAGTATGTAGGCTTGCACTTACTCTGTGCTTGAGCCAGGTGTCCCTTATTTTGTATCCTCTACCTCATGTCTCAACATGACTCAACAGCATTTCTGCTTCTATTTCTTAAGAGAGTGATCTTCCATCTCCTCTAAGGTAGTCTTTGTTTGTTTATGTATTTTTTCTTTATCTCAGATTGGTGTGATTTTGGGTGGGATGAAATAAATTCATGTATTTATTATACCATATTTACGCTAAATTTCTCCCTTTTTGTTTTCTCTCCTGATCACAGTACTTACTCCCTATCCAGATATGCTAAATAGGCTCTTCCAATTTTATGTTCCAATTTTGATCCAATTTTTACCTGCCCATTGTTCTCATTTTATTACTGCAGTATTCAGAACAATTTTATTTACTTTTTAAAATACATAATACATGCTGATGGTATAAAACCTCTAAAGTAAAAAAGGATACATACTGAAAAGTAGCTCTTCTTTCACACATTTCCTATCGAAGGTGGCAACCCCTAGCATTGTTTTCCTTTGAGCTATTACCTGTGTTTTCAAACATTTTTATTAAAATTACTTTAATAGATTAGCTTGTGTCATTTTTGCTGTCGAACGTTCTTTTCCAGCAATGTGATATGCCTTTTTTTTAGTTGCCTAGGGCTACTGTAACAAAATACCACAAACTGGGTAGCTTAGAATAACAGGAATTTATTTTCACAGTTCTGGAGACTATAAATACTAAAGCAAGGTGTTGGCAGGCCATACTCCCTCTGAAACCTGTAGAAGGACCCTTCTATCCCTCTTTCAGTTTCTAATAGCCCTAGACATTCCTTGGCTTGTAATAGCATAATTCCGATCTTGTCTTTATTTTCATATGGTGGTCTCCTGTGTGTTTCTGTCTGTTCATGTTGCATACTTTTTATAAGAAGACCAGTTAGATTATGAGTTACCCTACTCCAGTATGACCTCATTTTAACTAATTGCATCTGCAGTGACCCATTTTCCAAGTAACTTCACATTCTGAATACTGGGAATTAGGATTTCAACAGGTCTTTTTTGCAGTACAGGCAACTCAACCCATAGCACCTTCCCATTTGGTCAAATCTGTGTGCATTTTAGTTTTCTGAAAGTCTTGGGACATACTAAATTCCCATATTTTTCATATTTTTGTTGTGACTGTAAGTATAGTCTTCTGTTCTTTTCTAAATAGTTGTTTGCATATAAATGTTATTTAAAATATTAATTTCCATCGTATAGTGAATTTAATGTTTTTATAATTTTCACATTTGATTTTCCAGGTAAATTGTTTTATTGTTGACAAAAATGTTAACCTTATCTTTCTTTTCCAAGTGTTTATACCTCTGATTTCTTTCTCTTACTTAATGCACTATCCAGAACTGTAATAATAGTGATAGTACTTATTATGTCAGTGCTTTGAGATTTTTCTTTTCTTTTTCTTTGGCCATGGAAGGGGGAGGAATTTTTCTTATTAAATATTAAACTAATGCTTAAGTTGTACTGTACTTTTTTTCTCAAGTTAAATATTGTATTCCCTTTTTATGAAGGTTTCTTTATGGAAAATGTTTGGTTTTATAATTTTTAAAAATAGCTTTGAAAATAATTACTTGATTTTTTATTTTGACCTTTTAATATATTTGCTTATAGAAGTAGGTTTTTCTAATAGTAAAATATACTTGGAAAAAAATCTACTTAAGTATGATATGTCTTGTATTTAAAGTGCTCTAGATCACTTTTCTTTCCTTCTGGATTATTTTGATATTTTGGGTAGAATTTTTACATTGATATTCATAAGTAAAATTGGTATATAGTTTGCTTTTTTGGTTGTCATCTTTCTTGAGATTTTGGTTTTAATATTATGTTCATTTCACACAATAAATTAATTCTTTTTTTTCTTTTTTTTAATTCTTTTTTTTCTTATATAACATTTTGCAGATCCTGAAAGCAAATGTCCCCTAAATGTTCAAATTCCCATGTGAATCTCTCTTAACCTTTTTGATTTGTTTGAGAATTGCTTTTTCATATTTTTCTGTTATTTTGTAGAAGTTGGTTCATAAGGGTTTTCTACCTCTTACAGGTTCAGTTTTGGTAATTTTCAATTTCCAGAAAATTGTTTATGTCAAGCAGTTTATAAAAGCTTATTTTAAGAGTCCTACAAAATAGCTTTATGATTTTTTTAACTTCCTATTTTTGTTTCTCCATCATTTCTTCTTACTTTATTTGTACATTCTGTATTCTCCCTTTTATTTACCCCACAGTTTATCTTTTTCTTTCAGATCCCATTTTTAAACACAAAGCTACTTGTATTCCTATCTTCCTCTACTAATATTTTTTCCTGGACTCTCCTTAAGCTTAGAAAATAGGAGATAAAAAAAGAAAGAAAGAAAAGAAAATAGAAGACCTATGCACATGAAATTTACTTTATAATGGGAAACTAGGCTGTAAGCCAAGAATCAATCCCATGACGGCATACTTTCTGAAATTTTCTTCATTTTAAAATTTGGAAAATTGTTCAAGTGATATTTATTTGCAATCTGTTTTAGGAGATATGTGGGGAATTGATGAGCATCAGAAAATCCAGGACAGACTTTTGACACAATTTGAAGATAAATTCACAAAAACACTGACTCAAGAAAAAGTCAATGAATGTCATAAGAAATTTGCAAATGCATTTCCTCTTAACCCGGACTTTTTTCCTTCCAGTCACAATTTCTATGAATATGACTTATTTGGAAAGTGTTTAGAATATAATAATTTCAACTGTCATAATAATGATAGAATTCTTATAAGAAAGGAACACTCTGAATATAATGAAGCTATGAAATCATTTTGCATTAGCCCATCCCATCTTGTAGTAACCCCCTTCAAGTGTAATCACTGTGGGAAAGGATTCAGTCAAACCTTGGACCTCATCAGACACCTGAGAATTCATACTGGAGAGAAACCTTACGAATGTAAAAAATGTAGAAAAGCTTTCAGCCACAAGGAAAAACTCATTAAACATCATAAAATTCATAGTAGGGAGCAGTCTTATGAATGTAATGAATGTGGGAAAGCTTTCATTAAAATGTCAAATCTCATTAGACATCAAAGAATTCATACTGGGGAGAAACCCTATGCATGTAAGGAATGTGGGAAATCCTTCAGCCAGAAATCAAATCTCATTGATCATGAAAAAATTCATACTGGAGAGAAACCTTATGAATGTAATGAGTGTGGGAAAGCATTCAGCCAGAAGCAAAGCCTCACTGCACATCAGAAAGTTCATACTGGGGAGAAACCTTATGCGTGTAATGAATGTGGTAAAGCCTTCCCTCGAATTGCATCCCTTGCTCTTCATATGAGAAGTCATACAGGAGAAAAACCGTATAAATGTGATAAATGTGGAAAAGCCTTCTCTCAGTTTTCCATGCTTATTATACATGTAAGAATTCATACGGGTGAGAAGCCCTATGAATGTAATGAATGCGGAAAATCCTTCTCTCAAAGTTCAGCCCTTACTGTACATATGAGAAGTCATACTGGTGAAAAACCTTATGAATGTAAGGAATGTAGAAAAGCCTTCAGCCACAAGAAAAACTTCATTACACACCAGAAGATTCATACTAGAGAGAAACCTTATGAATGTAATGAATGTGGGAAAGCTTTCATTCAGATGTCAAATCTTGTTAGACACCAGAGAATTCACACTGGAGAAAAACCCTACATATGTAAGGAATGTGGCAAAGCCTTTAGCCAGAAATCAAATCTCATTGCCCATGAAAAAATTCATTCTGGAGAAAAGCCCTATGAATGTAATGAATGTGGTAAAGCCTTCAGCCAAAAGCAAAACTTTATTACACATCAGAAAGTTCACACTGGAGAGAAACCTTATGATTGTAATGAATGTGGTAAAGCCTTTTCTCAAATTGCATCCCTTACTCTTCATCTGAGAAGTCACACAGGAGAAAAGCCTTATGAATGTGATAAATGTGGGAAAGCCTTCTCTCAGTGCTCATTGCTCAATTTACATATGAGAAGTCATACTGGTGAGAAGCCCTATGTATGTAATGAATGTGGAAAAGCTTTCTCTCAAAGAACTTCTCTTATTGTGCACATGAGAGGTCATACAGGTGAGAAACCCTATGAATGTAATAAATGTGGAAAAGCCTTCTCCCAAAGCTCATCCCTTACTATACATATACGAGGTCATACGGGTGAGAAACCCTTTGATTGTAGTAAATGTGGGAAAGCCTTCTCTCAAATCTCATCTCTTACACTTCATATGAGAAAACATACAGGTGAGAAGCCTTATCATTGTAATGAGTGTGGTAAGGCTTTCAGCCAAAAGTCACACCTTGTTAGACACCAGAGGATTCATACTCAATAGAAATAGAAACACTATGTATATCGTGAAGATGGAGACACCTTCAGAAAGAATTAGCACCTCCTTTTACATTTCTAGAGCAGAAAACTATGATGTGGAAAGCCTTTTAAAGAAGTCACACAATTGTGTAACAATTCTTAAAAGGATGATAAATTGCAAAACGAATAAATTGTAAAACCTTCATAGACCTCTATTATTTATTTAGCATTCTTATTAAATATGAAACAAGATTCCTAGCCTGGCCAATGTATTAATCAAGAAAAAGAAGATTGGGGGAAAAGAGAGAAACTATAAAAATGTTCTCTTATACAAGAATTAGTTAATTTGAAAATGTGTTGATATAAAATGTCTAAGGACAAACACATTTATTGTAAGACTCACATTTATAAAGTTACAAAACATTTTGAAGGGCACAAAATAACACCTGAAATTTTGAGAAAAATGAGTCTTAAAATACATTTTTAAACATATAAATTCATAAACCTCTAAGGTACTTCCATTCAAAGTTTTCACTAAATTCTAAGAATGTCACAAACTGATATAAAATTTTATATGGGAATATAAAGGACCACAAATAGCTGAAACAAGTAGAAGACAAAAGAGAAGAAACAGTATAGCAGATAGTATCACATAATTTATTTAAAGCTGTGTCTAAACAATGTATTGTTGATAAATCAGGGGAAACAAGGATGAAGAAAGGAGATATGGGAATTTGGTGAATTATGTTGCTCTTGAAGTCATTGGAGAAAGAATGGCCCATTCAGTAAATGGAAGAGTCATATGAACAAAAAATGATGTCTCTATTTTATACCATATACAATAAAATCTAGAAAGACTGAAGATCAGAATACAAAAAGCAAATGTCTGAAACTATGATGAAAATAAACTAGATTTATTACTTTAGAGTAACAGGATAACTCTAAGAACACAAATATGAAATAGTCATTTCTATTTTGGTGTATTGCCTTCAGAGGCATGCACATATGGGCACACAGATACACATCTCTATGTTCATCACTGCATTGTGGTTTGTATGACACTAAATTGGACATAACAAATTTTCATTAGTAGAAGGATAGATTATTACCATGTTATTGCTATGATAGAATACAGTATTTAGAAAGAAGATACAAATTTGACATTATAGTTACATAGATCACAATATCTAATACTGAGAGGAAAAAAGCAAAATGTACAATGAAAAAATGTAACATTTGTATAAGTTTAATAAAAATAATGCAAAGAACACTACTGTGTATTGCTTATAGATCCGTATATGACATTGGTTGCCTTTCAGGAAGTGGGAGAGGGTTAGATGGAATTGTTATATTTATCTGTAACATTTTTTTAATAAAAGAATGAAAGCAAAAATAATGGTGCCAACAAATCTGGTTGTTAAGATTATGTTGCTATCTTTTGTATTCTTTCTTGCCTTATTTTCCTGTTTCTCTAACATAATAATCAAATGGGTGAAGGACATGACCTATAGAAACAACTTAAAAGTTGTGTATTATCAAATACATTTATAGAAAATTATCTTTGCTAAGACACAAACTGCATTAAGATGAATTATTATCTGAAGTTAATTCAGATAATAAAAACCATCAGTATATACATAGCATTTACTTGATGCCAATTAAAAAATTTATCTTTATTTCAAACACAAATTTTCCTCTAACTGGAAGCAGTGAAGAAACTAAAGAAATAGTTGTTGAGATAATTGGCTATTTGTTAAAAAAAAAAAAAAAAATCCACCGACATTTGGCTTGGTTTCAGAGGAGAGACCATTCATACCTACTATAAAACGTGATTAAAGTCAAGCCAAGGATAGATGCCTGCATCAGAGCAGAAGGAATTTTAGCATATCTCAACAAAGCTTTATTTGGTTTCCAAATCCTTAAGTGAGGATGCAGATACTGACGATTTTAGACATGTGAGGTATGTGCCCAGTGGATGTGAAATCTCACTTCCTTGTACCACATCTAAAATGTTTTATATTTAAGCCCTTCAAATACTTACAGAACTCAAATTTCCTTTTCTTTTGAAAAGCTCATTCATATATTTTGTCTTTTTGTTTTCTACTGGGACTTTCAAAAGATGTTTTTATTGGCGTACCTCTGAGGTGCAGTTGGTTGAGCATCTGACTCTTGGTTTCACTTCAGCTCAGATCGTGATCCCTTGGTCCTGGGATCGAGCTCTGCATTGTGCTCTGTAGTCAGTGGGGAGTCTGCTTGAGATTCTCCCTCTGCCCCTCCGCCCCTACCCCCACTCTCAAATAGTTTTTAAAAGTTTTTATTTAGATATAATTGCAGATTTATAGGAGGTTGCAAGAATAGAATAATACCCTGTAGTGCTGAGTAGTTTGTGTACCCTACATCCAGTTTCCCCTAATATTAACATCTTACGTAATTATAGTACAATATCAAAACTGACACTGGCAGAATCTGTACATGTTATCAGATTTCACTGGTTGTACATGGGATTGTGTGTTGTCCATGTAGTTATTACATACAGTTTTATCTTGTGTAGATTTCTCTACCACCACAATCAAATACAGAACTTCCACCATCACAAGGATCCCTTGCTCTGTCCCTTTGTTGTCACACCTGTAACCCCTTCCTCTCCCTGCTTCCCACTCCTAATCTTTGGCAACAGTAATCTCTTCTATAATCTTGTCATATCCAGAGTATTTTATAGGAGCTCCTGAGTGGCTCAGTCAGTTAAGAATCTGACTCTTGATTTTCTCAGGTCATGAGCCCAGGGGTTGTGAAATTGAGCCTTGTGTTGGGCTCCACACTGGACATGGAGCCTGCTTGGGTATCTCTCCTTCTCTCTCTGCCCCTCCTGCCCTGCACACACATGCTCCCCCTTTTAAAAATATAAGTGGAATCGGGCACCTGGATGGCTCAGTTAAGCATCTGACTCTTGGTCTCAGCTCAGGTCACGATCTGAGAGTCATTAGATTAGGCCCCACATCAGACTCTATGCTGAGTGCAGAGTCTGCTTAAGATTCTTTTCCCCCTGTCCCTCCCCTTCTGCTTCTCCCCCCACTCACCTTCTGCCTCAAATCTTAAAAAATAAATGGAATCATATACTATATAACCTTTTGAGATTGGTGTCTTTCATTCAACAGGATTCCCTTGAGATAAATCCCAGCTGTTCCAGAGACAATAATTTTTGTTTTTTAAATTTCTCAGTACTTTTCCCTTTATGGATATGCCATGGTTTCTCTAACCATTGAGCCTTTGAAAGACATTTGGGTTTAAAAATTTTGGTTAATACACAAATCTGCTGTGAACATTCATCTGCCATTTTATTGGTGGTTTTGTTCCCGTCACTTTTCATGCCTTACTGTGGGTTACTTTAGTATTTTTTAGAATTCTACTTTAGAGTTCTTGATTACAGACTTTTTAGTAGTTGCTCTAGGTATTACATCATACATACATAATTTCCATACTCTATGTGTGTAAACATTTAACCAGTTCAAAATCTTATCTCAACTGAGATTCTTTAATTGCCTACTTTATTATATAATTGTATCAAATATTTCCTCTGGGGGATCCCTGGGTGGCGCAGCGGTTTGGCGCCTGCCTTTGGCCCAGGGCGCGATCCTGGAGACCCAGGATCAAATCCCACGTTGGGCTCCTGATGCATGGAGCCTGCTTCTCCCTCTGCCTGTGTCTCTGCCTCTCTCTCTCTCTCTGTGACTATCATTAAAAAAAAAAACAAATATTTCCTCTGAACAAGTTAACAACTATATGAGACAGTATTACCATTTTTGCTTTAACTGTCTAGCATAATTTAGGAAGCTCCACAAGAGATAGCCTATTAAGTGTACTCATGTCTTTACTTTTTCTGTTCTTTCCTTATTCCACATGTTCCATGTTTCCTTCATTTCTTTTCTGCTGAAAGAACTTCCTGTAGCCACTCTTTAGTGGAGGTCTCCTGGCAACAAATTATCTTAGTCTTCCATCATCTGAATATGTTTTCATTTCACCTTCATTACCAAAGAATATTTTTTTGCTGGTGGAAAATTCTGGTTGACCATTGTTTCAGCACTGGATAAAGGTGCCATTTCATTTTGGCCTCTATGTTTTCTGCAAAGAACTCTCATTTGAAGCATACTTCTATAGGTAATGAGTTGTTCCTCTCTAGCTGCTTTCAAGAATTGTTTATATCTTTAGTTTTCTTGTCTGATTATCAAGTATTTTGGCATGAATTCCTTTGGGTTTCCACTGTTTAGGGTTTTGCTCTGCTTCTTGAGTCTGTAGGCTTATATTTATTGCCACAGTTGGGGAATTTTAAATTTATTTATTTATTTATTTATGATAGTCATACAGAGAGAGAGAGAGAAAGGTAGAGACATAGGCAGAGGGAGAAGCAGGCTCCATGCACCGGGAGCCTGACGCGGGATTCGATCCCGGGTCTCCAGGATCGCGCCCTGGGCCAAAGGCAGGCGCCAAACCGCTGCGCCACCCAGGGATCCCAGTTGGGGAATTTTATGTCATTATTTCTTTGAATGCTTTTTCAGCCTCACACTTTTTATTCTTCCCTTGTAAGATTTAGCATATTTTTCCTCTCTGTTGTTCATATTGAACAGTTTATTTTGTTCTGTCTTGAATTTCATTGACCCTGTCCTCTCTACTCTCCATTCAGCTCTTGAGTACATCCACTGAGTCTTTGGTTTTGGTTACAGTATTTTTCATTTCAGAATATCTCATGTTCTTTATATTTTTCTTAGTTTTTTTCTTCATTTGGTTCAAGTATGTACATAATTTTTTCACTGGAGCACTTTTATTTTTATTTTTTATGATTGATGCTTTAAATTCCTTGCCAAATAACTCCAATCACTTGGGTGTTGATGTCTCTTGATTATCTTCTCATTAAGTTTGAGCTTTTCCTGTTTTTGATATGATGAGCGATTTTCATTCCTATTATGGACATTTTGCGTATTGTGTGCTGAGACTCTAGATCAAATCAAAACCACAATGAGCTAACACTTCACTCTTGTTAAAATTGCTATCATCAAAAAAACAAAAGATAAATGCTGGCAAGGATGTGGAGAAAGGGGAGCACTTGTGCATCGTTGGAGGTACTGTAAATTGGTGCAAGCCACTGTGGAAAGTAGTATGAAGATTCCTAAAACAAACAAAAAACAAAATATCATATAATCCAGCAATTCTATTTCTGGGAATATATCCAAAGGAAACAAAAACACTATGTTTAAGAGGTATCTGCACTTTCATGTTCGTGGCAAGATAATTTACAATAGCTAAGATAAAGGGAGCAAGCTAAGTGTCTATCAAAGGATGAATGGATAATTTGTGTCATGTGCACACATACACACAATTCAGCCATAAAAAAGGAAATCCCACCATTTATGACAACATGGATGGACCTTGAGGGCATTATGCTAAGTGAAGTCAAATGAGAAAGACAAGTACCATATGATCTTACTTATATGTGGAATCTAAAAAAGAAAAATAACTGACTCAGAAAAAGATCAGTTTTATGGTTACCAGAGACAAGTGGAGGTGGAATTGAATAAAGATGGCCAAAAGGTACAAACTTACAATTATAAGTACTAGGGATGTAATGTGCATCCGATGACCATGGTTAACTTGCTATGTGGTATATTTTAAAGAGTAGATCCGAAAAGTTCTCATCACAAGTTTTTTTTTGTGTGTATCTATACAATTTTGGATTTCACAATATATTTAAGTCAAATTGTTATGTTTTACACCTTAAAGACACAGTGAAATGTGTTGATTATATTTCAATAAAACTGGGAGAGGTAAGAATTCTAGTTTTCTAGTTAATAATTTCTGGGTAAATGTAAATATTTTCAGTATACTTTTTTAAAAGATTTTTATTTATTTATTCGTGAGAGAGAGAGAGAGAGGCAGAGACACAGGCAGAAGGAGAAGCAGGCTCCATGCTGGGAGCTCGATGCGGGACTTGATCCCAGGACTCCAGGATCACACCCTGGGCCGAAGGCAGGCGCTAAACTGCTGAACCACCCAGGGATCCCCTCAGTAGATTTTTTTTTTTTGAAGCAGTAGATATTTTTAAATCAACTTCACTTCCCTATTCTTTCTTTACCAAAATCAAATAAAAAGCCAACCAGAAGAAAAAATATGATTTGCAAACATTTTCTCCCCATTCTGTGTGTTGTCTTTTCACTTTTTTGATAAGCTCCTTTCATAGAGAATAGATTATGATTTTTATAAGCTCCATTTTGTCTTTATTTTTCTCTTGCTTTAGTGTGAAATCTAAAAATCCAAGGATTTGTCCTTGGACAAATCTAACATCAGAAAGATTTACCCCTATGTTTTATAAGTTTTACACGTTCACTTTTTTCCTTCTTAATAAATTGAAGAAAACATGACATACAATATTAGTTGCAGATATACAACATAGTGATTCAATATTTATATACATACCAAAGTAGTCACCACAATAATCCAGTTACTGACGCTATACAAAATGCGTACAGTATATTGACTATATTCCCTATGCTATACATTACATCCTCTGTCTTATAACTGAAAGATTGTACCTCTTAAGACCCTTCACTATTTTGTCCAAACCACCTGCTCCCCCTCAACCATCCATTTGTTCTCTGTATCTGAGTGTCTATTTCCGTTTTTTCATTTGTTTAGATGTCACATATAAGTGAAATTATACAGTATTTGTCTTTTTGTCTGACTTCACTTAGTGTAATATCCTCTAGGTTCATCCATGTTGTTGCAATTGGCAACATTTTGTTCTTTTTTATGGCTGAGTAATATTCTATTGTATACATGTCCTGTCTTCTTTGTCCATTCATCTATCCAGATATTTAGTTTGCTTCCATATCATGGATAAATCTGTGATGAGCCTAGGGTTGCATATGTCTTTGAATTGTATTTTCATTTTCTTCAGATAAATACTTAGAATTACTGGATTCTATGGTAGTTCTATTTTAAATTTTTAGAGGACCTACACACTATTTCCCATAGTGATTATACTAATTTATAGTCCCACCAACTGCACTAGGCCTCCCCTTTCTCCACATCCTCACCAACATATGTTTTTATAAAATCCACTCTGATAGATAGGAGGTAATATCACATTGTGGTTTTTATTTGCATTTCCCTGATGGTTAAGTGATCTTGAGCATCTTTTTTTTTTTAAGATTTTATTAATGAGAGAGACAGAGGCAGAGACATAAGCAGAGGGAGAAGCAGGCTCCCTGTGGGTAGCCTGATGCAGGACTCAATCCAGGACCCGGGGATCACGACCTGAGCCAAAGGCAGATGCTCAGCCACTGAGCCACCCAGGTGCCCCAGTGTAAGACCTTTAACTGATTTTTAAGTTCAGTTTACCAGCATTTTGTTGAAGATTTTAGCATTCATTTCATTAGGGATAACTGCTTCTATCTATCTATCTATCTATCTATCTATCTATCTATCTATCTATCTATCTATCTATCTAATCTATCATCTTCCTTCTTTTCTTCCTTCCTCCCCCCCCCCCATTCCTCCCTCCCCTTCTTTTGTGTATGTCTGGTTTAGGTATCAGTGTAATGCTAACCTCAGAATGAGTTTGGAAGCTTTTATTTTTGTTTCTTGACATGAGACTGTATTGGTATAAACTTCTCAGAACAATTTTTGCTGCATCCTATAGATTTTGAATATTGTGTTCATTTTTATTTGATTCAAGATTTTAATTTCCTCTTTGATTTCTTCATTGACCCATTGGTTTGGAGCATGTTGTTTTGTGGAGACATGTTTGTGTTTTTCTAGCTTTCTTCTTACACCTGATTCCTAGTTGCATACATTGTGGTTGGTAAAGATGCTTGATATGACTTCAATCCTTTAAATTTATTGAGACTTGTTTTCTGCCCTAACACATGACTTATCCTGGAGAAAATTCCATGTCTACTTGAGCAGAATGTGTATTCTGGAATGGAATGTTCTGTATATCTCTGTTAAATCCATCTGTTCTAATGTGTTTAAGGCCAAAGCTTTTTTTATTAATTTTCTGTATGGATGACCTACCCACTGATACAAGGAAAGACCCCTACTATTATTGTATGACTGGCAACTTCTTCCATTGTGTCTGTTAATACTAGCTTTATATATTTAGGTACTACAATGTTGAACACAAATACACAAGTATTATATCTTGTATTGACCCATTTGTTATGTAATGCATTTGTCTCTTGTTACACCTTGGTTTTAAAAATTATTTTGTTAGATAAGTATTGCTATCCCATATTATTTTTGTTTTCATTTGCATAGAATCTTTTCCCATCCATTCTGCCTTATTCTGTATCTTTAGATCTGGAATGAGTCTCTTGTAGGCTATAGGTTCTTAATTTTTAATCCATTCAGCCACGCTATCTTTTGATTGGAGCATTTATTCTATTTACATTTAAAGTAGTTATATATGTATTTATTGCCATTTTGCTTTTTATTGTTATAGTAGATCATTTCTTCTCCCTCTTTCCCCTGTGATTTAATGACTTTTTTAGTGTCATGTTTGGATTCCTTTCTATTTTTGTAGATCTAGCATGTATTTTCGGTTTGTGATTACCATGAGGTTCATATATAGCAATCTTTGTATATTTGAATCTGTTTTAGCTTGGTGATCCCTTAAGTTCAGACACCTTCTAAAAGCACATTTTTTTCACCACTGCCCCCCAACCCCCATGTAATAGGGGTTTTTTGGTCATATTTGACATATGTGTGTCCCTTAAATAATTATTTTAGATATGATCCATATTACCACTTTTGTCTTTTAACTTCAATAGCAGCTTTATAAATGGATGGTTCACCTATATGATCACCTTTGACAACGAGATTTTCTTTTTCATATATTTTCTTATATCCAGTTATGGCCTTTCCTGATTAAAAAGTCCCTTTTTTATGAAGCTCATTCAGTGGCAGACAATTCCTTTAGCTTTTACATATCTGGGAAACTCATTACTGCCTCTACAATTGCTTTTATACTTTTCTTATTAACTATAGTTGACACACAATGTTACATTGTGTTTAGGTGTACAACATAGTGATTCAACTTCTCTGTGTTATGCTATGCTCACCACAAACAGAGCTACCATCTGGCACCATACAATGGTATTACATGATCACTGACTAGATTGCCTATACTATGCTTTTTAATCCCATGATTTATTCATTCCATAAGTGAAACCCTGTATCTTCCACCACTCCCCTTCACTCACTTTACCCATCTCCCCTCTGGCAACCCAACACCTTGTTCTCTATTTATAGGTATGATTCCATTTTTGTTTATTTTTGTTTCTTAGATTCCACATGTGAGAAATCATATGATATTTATGTTAGTTCGTTGATTTATTTCACATCATAATACCTTTTAGGTCCATCCGTGTTGTTGCAAGTGGCAAGATCTAATCTTTTGTGACCACATAATATTCCATTGCATTATTGCATTGTATCATATCTTCCTTATCTATCGATAAACACTTGCTTCCATATTTTAGCTGTTCTAAATAACGTGCTGCCATAAACATAGGAATGAATATATCTTTTCAAATTAGTGTTTTTGTTTTCTTTCAGTAAATACCCAATAGTGGAAATATTGGATCAAAAACTTTTAATTTTTCAAGGAACCCTGATATTGTTTTCCACAGCAGCTGTACTAATTTCCATTCCCACCAGCAGTGCATGAGGGTTCATTTTTTTCCACATCTTTACCAATACTTGTTATTTTTTGTCTTTTTTATTTTAGCCATCCTGACAGGTGTAAGATGATAGCTTATTGTGGGTTTGAGTTTTGATAATTAGTGATGATGAGCATCTTCTCATGTGTCTGTTGGCCATCTGTGTATTCTTTTGAAAAATATCTTTCAGGTAATTTGCCCATTTTTTCATCAGATTACATTTTTATTAGGTTGTTGAGTTTTATAAGTTTTTTATATGTTTTGGGTATAAACCCCTTATCAGATATATCATTTGCAAATACTTTCTCCAATTCATTATGTTGCCTTTTCTCTTGTTAATGATTTCCTTTGCTGTTCAAAACTTTTATTTAGTGTACTCCCAAATGTTTATTTTGCTTTTTGTTTCCCTTGCCTTAACAGATATATCTAGAGAATTTGTACTGTACCCAATATCAGAGAAATTACTGCCTATATACTTTTCTAGAATTTTTGTGGTTCACAGTCTTACATTTAGGTCCTTAACCCATTTTGAGTTTATTTTTGTTTATGGCTTTAGAAAGTGGTCTGGGTACATTCTTTTGCGATAGTCGTCCAGTTTTACCAGCATCATTTATTGAAGAGACTATCTTTTCCCCCATTGTAAATTCTTGTTTCCTTCATCATAGATTAGTTGGCCATTTAAGTGTCTGTTTATTTCTGGGCTTTTTGTTCCAGTGATCAATTTCTGTGCCAGTTTCATGCTGTTTGATTATTATAGCTTTGTAGTATATCTTGAAATCTGGGATTGTAATATCTTCAGCTTTGTTCTTCCTTTTCAAGATTGCTTTGACTATTCTGTCTTTTGTGGTTCCATCCAAATTTTAGCATTTGTCCTAGATCTGTGAAAAATGCTGTTGGTATTTTTATAGGGATGACATTGAATCTGTAGATTGCTTTGTAACAATATTCTTCCAACCCTTGAGCATAGAATAGTTTTCTGTTTGTTTGTGTCATTTTCAATTTATTTTATCAATGTTTTAGTTTTCAGAGTATAGGTCTTTGACCTCCCTGGTTAAGTTTATTCCTAGGTATTTTATTCTTTTTGGTACAACCGTGGTTTTTTAAAAGATTTTATTCATTTATTCATGAGACACACACAGAGAGAGGCAGAGACATAGGCAGAGTGAGAAGCAGGCTCCCCACGGTGAGCCCAATACAGGACTTGACCCCAGGACCACGACCTGAGCCAAAGGCAGACACTCAACCATGGAGTCACCCAGGTGTCCCTTTTTGGTACAATTGTAGACAAGATTATTGTCTTAATTTTTCATTCTGCTATTTTATTATGACCATATAGACACACAACCAATTTCCAGGTATTAAACTTTGTATTTAAAAAAAAACTTTGTATTAAACTTCACTGAATTCATTTATTCTAGTAGTTGTGTGTGTGGGGGAACATCCTTAGGGTTTTCATGTACACTATCACATCATCTGCAAGTAGTGATACCTTAAATTCTTTCCAAAATGTATGCCTTTTATTTCTTATTCTTCTTTCATTGCTTTGAGTACTATGTAGAATAAAAGTGGTGAGAGTGGACATCCTTGTCTTGTACCTAATCCTAGAAGGAAAGCTCTATTTTCACCATTGCATATGATGTTAGCTGTGGATTTTTCATATATGGCCTTCACCATGTTGTGGTATGTTCCCTATAAACCTACTTTGTTGAGCATTTTTATCATGCATGTTCAATTTTGCCAAATATATTTTCTGCATCTATTGAGATGATCATATGATTTTCATCCTTCATTTTGTTGATATGGTATATCACATTGATTAACTGGCAAACATTGAACCATCCCTGCATCCCTGGAATAACTCCCACTTCATGGGGAATGATCCTTTTAATGTATTGTTGAATGTGGTTTACTAATATTTCATGGAGGATTTCTGCATCTATGTTCATCAGAGATCTTGACTCTTGTTTTGGGATTTGTTTGGTTTTGGTTTCTCTGGGGTATTTATTTGGGTACTTTCTCTTTTTGTCTTGATGAGTCTGGCTAAAGTTTATCAATTTTGTTTCATTTCAAAGAACCAGCTCTTGGTTTAATTGATTTTTCTTTCTTTTTAGTTTCTACATCCTTTATTTCTGTTCTATCTTTACTTATTCCCTCCCCTCTACTCACTTGGGCTTTGTTTATTATTTTTCTTGTTCCTTTAGGTGTTAGATTAGATTCCTTATTTGAGATTTTTCTTGTTTCTTGAAGTAGGCTTGTATCCCTGTATATCTCCAAACTGCGTTCACTGTATCCCAAAGATTTTGAATCATTGTGTTTTCATTTTTACTTGTTTTCATGTATTTTTAAAATTTCTTCCTTGACCAGTTGGTTGTTAAATGGCATGTTGTTTAGTCTCCATGCATTTAAGTTTTTTCCAGTTTTGTTTTTTCTTGTGATTTCTAGTTCATAACATGGTGATCAGAAAAGATGTATGGTATGATTTCAATATTCTTAAATTTCTTGATACTTGTGTTTTGGCCTAACATGCAAATGTACTCTGGATAATGTTCCATATGCACTTGAAAAGAATATGTATTGTTTTTTGGGGTGGAATGTGTCAGACACTCATATTGTGATTAATTTTCTGCATGGATGACCTATTCATTGATGCAAGTGGAGGAGGTGTTAAAGTCCCCTCCTATTATTGAATTACCAGCAATTTCTCTCTTTATGTCCATTAATATTTGCTTTATGTACTTAAGTGCTCAAATGTTAGATGTATACATATTTACAGTTCTTATATCCTCTAATTGGACTCATCCCTTTATCATTATGTCATGACCTTCCTTTTGTTACAGTCTTTGTTTTAAAGTTTATTTTGTCTGATATTAGTATCATATTATGGATTTTTAAATTTCTGTTCACATGGTAAATGTTTTTCTATCCCTTCATTTTCAATTGGGAGGTGTCTTTAAGATCTGAGCTGAGCATCTTGTAAGCATTACATAAGTAGTACTTGTTTTATTTTAATCCATTCTGCCATCCTATGTCTTTTGAGTGGAGTACTTAGGCCATTCACATTTAAAGTAATTATTGATAGATATGTGCTTATTGCCATTTTCTTAATTTTTTTTCTTGTTTTTGTAGTTCTTCTCTACTCTTTCCTTCCTCTCTTGTTCTCTTTGTGACTGCTGAGTTCCTATTGTGTTGTTTGTGAACTAACATGTAATCTCTCAAGGAGCATGTTTCATGTGCAGTTGAAAAACATTGTGTACTCTGTTCTTTTTGGATGGAATGATATACCATTAATGTCTCACTCTGTGTCTGTTAATATTTGCTTTATATATTTAGTGCTCCAGTTTTTTGTTGGATTGATCCCTTTATCATTATGCTTTGTTTTAAAGTCTATTTTTTCTGATATAAGTATTATTACCCCAGTTTTTGTTTCACTTCTATTTGCATGGTATGTTTTCCCATTCCTTTACTTTTTAGCCTGTGTGTTTATGTCTGAAGTGAGTCTCTTGCAAATAGTATATAGATGGGTCTTTTTTATTAAATGCATTCTATCACCGTATATCTTTTGAGTGGAACATTTAGGCCATCTACATCATCCAGTGCAAGGCTGGGGCTTCAGTGCAAGCTAACCAGGGGTATCCTGGTGTGCACTACCCTGTGGCTGCCTTGGTGGAATGACTTGGACTGTTGTGGGCCAGGAGCCTATGGCTTACTGAGGCATCAGGGTACAGGCTGGTTAATATAATGTACAGGCTGGAGCATTGACTGGTCTGTGCTTTCAGTGTGGAGGGGGAGCACAGACCATGTCTGTCAGCCCCTCCCACCTGGAGAAAGTTCCAGCAGCTCCCTTGTTATTTGGTGAAGTTCTAAAGATGGCTCTGTTCAATGCTGCTTATTCTTTCAAACCAGAGATTTTTTTTTTATCTGTGCCTCAGTGCACCCAGGGCTGTTGTGAGCTAGGGATTCTCAGTGTTCACTGAAGCAGCATGCCAGTTAGGGTGCACAGGCTCTACTCCTGTTTATGAAATTAAGCTGGAGGAGAAGTATAAACCAAGTCCCCAAGTCCCTCCCACCTTTAGAGTTTTCAAAAAGTTCCACCACCACCAGCAGCATTTGGTAGAGTTCTAGGGCTCTTTTATATACTAGTTGCTCTTTCAAACTGTGTGGGGTGTTTTTATGTAACACAATGCATCCAGGGCTAGTGTGAGCTAAGGGACCTGGCCTGAAGTTACAGGCCAGCTATGGTGTCCAGACTCAGCTCCTATCTGCACTTTCAAGGTGGACGAAGGAGTGTAAACCATGACACCCTCCAGTGCCTCTGACCCTGTACCCCACAACTGTTCTGACAGCTTTTTCTGCCATTTGACAGAGTTCTGGGACTGGCTCTTTTATAAACTAGTTGCTCTCTTAAATCTGTTTTTTTTTTTCCCCCCCTGCACCTAAGGACAGACGAATCTGTTCCCACTCCCTCAGTACTATCCCTCCCCACTGCAAATCACAGCAGTAGGGGTAGGGGTTCCATACATTACCATGTCTCCATCTCTCTTGCTCTTCTGTTTTGCCATTCTATATTTTGTTGTGTAGAAGCTGTTCAGTCAGCCCTCCGTTCTTCATTAGTTGGAACTGCTCTATAAAAAGTGTAATTTGGGGTGTTCTATGGAGGAGGGGGAGGTCAAGGTCTTACCTCACCTCTTGGACCAGAACCCTCCTCTTCAGCTTTGAATGATAAACTTGCTAGGTAGTGTATAGTTGGTTGTACTTTTTTTCCTTTCAGCACTTCAAATACATTGTACTATTTCTCTGGCCTGAAAAAAAGTTGATAATCTACTACTATACATAATGAGCTGCTGTTCTCTTGCTGTTTCTAAGATTCTCTTTCTCTTCCATTTTTGACATTTTAATTATGTGTCCTAGAGTGGATCTCTTTGCATTCATCTTGTTTGAAACTTTTTATGCTTCCTGGACTCAGATATCTGTTTCATTTGCCAGGTTAGTTTTCAGCTATTATTTCTTCAAATATGGTTTCTGCCCTTTCTCTCTCTTCTCCTGGGACCCATATAATGCTATAATAATCCTCAATTTAAAAAATTATTTTTTTCTCTTTGCTGTTCAGTTCACATAATTTCCTCTATCCTGTCTTCCAGATTGCTGATCTATCCTGTATCATCTGCTGTTTATTCCTTCTATTTTCAATTTTTTATTGTATTCTTTAACTCTGATTGGTACTTCCTTATATTTTCTATCTCTTGAAGTCCTCACTGTGTTCTCACCAATTCTTCTCCCATGTACAAAAACCATCTTTATGACTAGTACTTTGAACTCATTTAAGTTGACTGTTTATCTCCATTTCATTCAGCTATTTTTATGAGGTTTTCTCTTATTCTTTCATTTGAAACATATTTTTCTATCTCCTCACTTTGCCTCTTTGTTTCTATTTAATAGGTAGTTCAGCTACATCTCCCAGACTTGAAGGAATGGCCTTCCACAGAGATGCCCTGTGGGGTCCTAAAGTGCAATCCTCTCTGGTCACTAGTGCCAAGTGCTCCAGGGGTATCTAGTGTGTGGGCTGTGTGCACCCTCTTGTTCTGATGGGGCATTTCTACATATGTGCTGGTAGGTAGGCTGGCCCTCAGTCTGGCTGAAACTGCTGTAGGCATGCTGGCAAGCAGGTGTTTTTCTACTGGTTTCCAGGCCAAGTGAATCTGTGTAAGCTCTTATTTAGGAGCAAGTTTTCCTTCCTCTACATTTTCTATAGTTTTCTGGACATATTCATATTGGTTTTCAAAACAAGGTGTTTGGGGGCTTATCTCTCCTGAATCTCTTGTTCCTCAGATAAAAGTTCTGTACCTTTGAGATACCTCCAAACCATGGAACACCACACTTGGGATGTATTTTTTCTCCCTTAGCAGGACTATATTTGTGTTTATTCTCCCCATCTCAGCTTATCAAGCTCCTAATTCAGAATGAGTTATTTCCATGTGTAGTCATTAAATTTGTTGTGTTCATTGGAAGAAATAAGGTCAGGATCTTCCCATGCTGCCATCTTGAACCATCCTACTTTTAGCTCTTAAATTTGAGTCATTGATTAATTTCAAGTTGATTTTTGTATATGGAGTCAGTTAAGGGTCCACTTTAATTCTTGTACATGTACTTAGCCAGTAGTCTCAGCACAATTTTTTTTAAAGATTTTTAAAATTTATTTATTCATTAGAGACAGACAGAGAGAGAGAGAGAGGCAGAGACACAGGCAGAGGGAGAAGCAGGCTCCATGCAGGGAGCCTGATGCGGGACTCGATCCTGCGACCCCAGGATGCCCTGGCCGAAGGCAGGCACTAAACCGCTGAGCCACCCAGGGATCCCCCACCATTTATTTTTATGTGCTGATCCTGTATGCTATAATTTTGCTCAATTTATTAACTCTAGTAGTTTTCTTGTGTGGATATCTTAGGCTTTTCTATATTTAGAATCATGTCATCTACAAATAGTTTTCCCTCATCCTTTCCAAATGGGATGCTTTTTATTTATTTTTCTTGACTAATTTTTTCTGGCTATGACTTTCAATACCAAATTGAGTATGAGTGGTAAAAGCTGACATTCTTGTTTTGATCCTGATGTTAGGGAGAAAGATTTCAGTCATTTACTATTGGGGATGATGTTAGCTGTGACTTTTTCCATAAATACATATATGTTAAGGAAATTCCCTTCTATTCATAGTCTACTGAGCAGTTATCCTGAAAAGGTGTTGACTTTTTTCTTCTATATCAATTTAGAGGATGATGCGAGGTTTTTTCCCATTGTTCTATTAATGTAATGTGTTATGTAGATTTATTTTCATATGTTGAACCACCTTGCATTCCGGCATAAATCCCACTTGATCATGCCATATAATTCCTTTAATGTGTTATTGGACATGATTTGCTAATTTTGTTCAGATTTTTGTATATATGGCCATGAGAAATATTCATCTGTAGTTTTCATTTCTTTCTTTCTTTTTTAAAAAGATTTATTTATTTATTTATTTATTTATTTATTTATTTATTCATTCATTCATTCATTCATTCATTCAGAGAGAGAGAGAGAGGCAGAGACACAGGCAGAGGGAGAAGCAGGCTCGATGCAGGGAGCCCGACGTGGGATTTGATCCTGGGTCTCCAGGACACCCGGGGCTTCAGGCGGCGCTAAACTGCTGCGCCACTAGGGCTGCCCTATAGTTTTCATTTCTAGTAGTATTTTTGTCTGACTTGGTATCAGGATAATGCTGGCCTCACAGAATGTTAGAAAGCAATCCCTCTTCTTTTGGAAGAGTTAAGCAGGACTGCTGTTAAATTTTCCTTAAATGTCTAAATTCACTGAGGATGCCATCTAGTTCTTGACTTTTGGAGGTCTTGAGCTACTGATTCACTCTTTTGTTATAGGTCACTTTGGATTTTCTGGGGTTTTTAGTCAATTTTGGTAATTTCTATGTATGTAGAGTTGTATACATTTAATCTACATTATTTGTTGATGTACAATTGTTTATTATTCAACTAAAGTCCTTTTAAGTTTTTGTAAGGATGGTAATGTTCTCACTTTCACGTCCGATTTTAATTATTTGCATCGTCTCTTTTTCTTAAACAGTTTATCTAAAGTTTGTCAGTTTTGTTGATCATTTCAAAGAACCAACTTTGGTTCCATTGATTCTCTACATTTTTAAATTCTGTATATTGTTTATTTCTGTTATAATCCATTTTCTTCCTTCCTTCAGCTGTGGGTTTAGTTTGCTTCTCATTTTATAATTCATGAAGATGTAAAGTTAGATTGAGATTTTGTTTTTTTAAGTAGGCATTTATTGCTGGAAATTTCCTTCTGAGCTTTGCTTTCATTGCCTCATAAATTTTGGTATATTGTGTTTTTATTATACTTCATCTCAAAGTATTTTCTAATAAACACAGTGGTTTCTTTGACTAACCAGTTAAGAGTGTGTTGTTTAATTCCCATATATTTGTGAAATATAGTTTTCCTTCTATTATTGATGCTGAGATTCATTCTAGTGGTCAGAGAAGATACTTTGTAGTCTCGATTGCTTTAGCTATACTGGAGAGTCTTCATGTGCACTCAAGAAGAATGTGTATCTGTTGGGTGGAGTGTCTAAATATATCAGGGCTATTTGGGTTTTAATGTTGTTCAGGTCCTCCAGTTACTCACTTATTGATCTATATGTTTTATCCATTACCTAAAGTGAGGTATTTAAGTCTCCAACTATTGTTGTGGAACTACTTCTCCCTTTAATTCTGTCCATGTTTACTTCATGTATTTTGAGTGTCTGGTTCATATATCTTTATCTTCTTAATGAATTGACCCTTTCATAATTATATAACTTTGTCTCTTGTAACAATTTAAACCTAAAACCCATTTAATATAGCTACCCCAGATCTCTTTTGGCTGTTATTTGCATGGAATACCTTTTTCCATAATTTAACTTTGTATCTACTCATGTCTTTGGGTCTAAAATGAGTATCTTGTGTGCAGTATATAGTTACATTGTTGTTTTTTCTTTAAACTTTAAAAAATCCATTTTGATTCCTGTTTTTTTTAATTCATAAGTTTAGTTCAATTAAATTTAAAATGATTACTGATAATGCACAACTCATTCTGCTGTTTTACTATTTTCCATATGTTCTATGATTTTTGTCCCCCAACTCTCCTAATACCTTCTTTTTCTAGTGTGCCATTTTTATTCCCCTTTATTTCTTTTTAGTATATTCTTTATTTTCTTAGAGGTAACTATGAGGATTACACTTAACATTCTAACTTTATGTCAATCTAACTTTGAATTGATACCAGATTAGCTCAATAACACATTACCTCTGCTCCTATCCAACTTTGTCCCAAATTTTTGCTGTAACTTTGCAAATCACATCTTTATACATCATGTGCCCACTGGCATAGATTTATAATTATTATTTTATGCATTTGTCTTCTTAATCATGTAGAAAACAAAAAGATAAACTAGAAATACAATAATATTGCTTTCAAACATACAGCTATGTAGTTACCTTTGTTGATAATCTTTATTTCTTTGCATGGCTTTGAGTTACTGTCTCATATCCTTTTATTTCAGCCTTTAGAAATCCCTTTATCATTTCTTTCAGGGAAGGTCTAGTAAAGACAAATTCTCTTACCCTTTGCTTATCTGGAAATTTAATTTTTCCTTCATTTTCTAAGGGTAGTTTTGCCAGTAGACACTTGGTTGGAAGGGCTTTCTCCCACTGAGCACTTTAATTTGTCATCCTATTGCCTTGTGGCCCACATTTCTCATGAGAAATCAGCTGTTAATTTTATTTAAAAGTCACTCTTCTCTTGCTGCTTTCAAGATATTCTCTTTGTCTTTCAATAATTTTATTATATTGTTTCCCAGTGTGGACCTCTGGGATTATCTTCCTTGGAGTATAAGCTTCTTGGATATGTAGTTTCATGTTTTTTATGAAATTTGGGATACTATTATTCACTTATATGGATGGCAGTTGATGCCAGTAGTTCCTCAGCTATTTGACAACAACACCTGTGTGTGACCCCAGGGTGGCTTTGTTTTTTATTTTTATCTTTTTATAATATGGTGGTTGGGTTCCAATATGGAGCATCCCAAAACAACTAAGCAGAAGCTACATACCTCTTAAAACCTAGCTTCAGAACTCACAGAACAATACTTCTGCCATATTTTATTGGTCAAGGAAACCATTAAGAACATCCCAGATTCAAGAGGCAAGGAATTAGATATCTCTTCACAATAAGAAAAATGTCAAATGACTCCTGGCTTATTTTTAATGTATCACAGATATCTTGTGATTCCAAGAGAGTCGCTTCCAGAGCAACAAATGAAAGAAGACCTAACCGTAACATTTCCTATCTCCTGCAAAGAAAGGGCAAGATCTGGGAATGACCTATACTTGTACTAGTGGGAGGAAAAGCCCTGAATTAAAGACAGAAATGCAGGGAAGTCAGTGAAAAAAAAGGAAAAAAATGCTACTTCAGCAATGCTCCTTGGCATGTGAGGGGGAAAGGAAGAATAGTGATGGCCTCTAGGAAGTCAGAATACTTGAGCCCCTTCTATGGCTAAATCTCCATCATCACATTCCAGGTACCCTATGAGCAAGCATGTGTCAAAGTCTCAGGGGAGAGAACATTGGCTACCACCTTGTAGGTCAGTGAGTCTGAGAATGTTCCAAATGAGGCACCTGAGGCTGCATGTCATCTGGAATACACATAACTATATTATTAAATATAACTTATTAAGTAATCTTTTAAATTAGTCAAATTATTTTACTCTGAAGATTATCTAATTCACTTTTCACCAGGAATCCCTACTCACACCCTTCACCCCAATACTGTACATCCTATCTTTAATAATACATGCTACCAATTTTTGGGTATGGTTAAGCTAAGGTCTTTTTCCAATTTAATTCTCACAGCAACCCTATTTTACAGAAAAGGAAACTGAGGCTTAGAGATACAATTTTTTCCAAGCACATGGAGAAAATGGCGTAGCTTAGGAATAAATTTCATATCCAGTTGGTGCCACAGTATATGCCCTTTACTATACAATGTTTTATCCTTAAGACTCAATAAAATTCATATTTGTCATAGTCTATATGATTAATTCAGCAATTATGTAGTATATTCCTGCTTAGGAATATACCATCTACCACTGTCAATAGGTACTTAAGTATATCTAATTTATGAAAATCCAGTGCAAGATTGTGATGTTGGAAGACACTGAACTCACTTCCACCACAAACAAGACAGATTTATACCTATTTATACATCAGTTCCGCCTGAAGAAGAACTGAGGGATGACTGAACAGCTTCTGCAAAACAAAAGACAGAACAACAGAAGAGCAAGAAAGACTGAGACATGGTAATGGAGAGAACCCTCAATGAAGTAAATTGCAGTGGGAAAGGATAGTACAAAGGGACCAGAAACAGATTCATCTGCCCTGGGGCAGAGGTAGAAAGCCATGGCTTAAAAGAGCAACTAACTACTATATGAAAGATCCAACCCTAGGGATGCCTGGGTGGTACAGTGGGTTGAGCAGCCACCTCTTGATTTTGGCTCATATTATGATCTCAGGGTCATGAGATTGGCCCCATGTTGGGCTCCATACTTGGCAGGGAGTCTGCTTGAGATTCTCTCCTCTGCCCGCGCCCCCCCTCCCCCCCCAGCTCACAGACACACTTGGTCTCTCTCTAAAATAAACGAATAAATCTTAAAAAAAAGAAATCCAACCCTAGAACTCCACCATTTGGTGGAATTCTTACTGGAACTCTCCCCAGGTTGGTGGGGCTGGTGAGCACCATGATTTATACTACCCCACCACCTTGAGAGTGCAGACTGAAGCAGGATCCAGATCCCATAGCTGGCCTGTCGCCTCAGAGAGGCCATATTCCTAGCCTACACCTGCCCCAGACACCCCGGGGCACAAAAAGAAACCCACAATTTAAAATAGCAACTAACATATGAAAGAGCCAGCCCTAGAACTCTGCCAAATGCTGGAAAAGCTGCTAGAACTCTCTCCAGGTTGAGGGAGCTGGTGAGAATCCTTTACATGCATTGTGAGCAGGGTCGGATCCAGGTCCCCTAACTGGTCTGCCACTTCAGAAAGCACCAGGCCCCTAGCCCACACCAGCCCCAACTGTCCCACCAAGGTAGGCACAGGGCAGTGCACACTAGGATACTCCTGGTCAGTACTCACTACATCTCCCATCTATTGCATCAAGGTGACACAGGCACAAAGCACCTTGGAACATTCTAGGTCCACACCACTTCAGCTTTAGATGGCTTGCTAGGGCACCTCAACACAGAGTACTCCAGGAACTCCCCATGAATGCCTGCTTCAGCCCTGCCACACTGCCAAAGCACCTCCTGCATGGAGAGCACTACGACAGCCCTGCCCATACCAGCCTAAGTTCCATCACTTCCCAGGGCACACACTCCATTGAGCACCCAGGAACACTCCAGCTGTCACCCACCTCCTTTACCTGTTTCTCTAGGTCATCCTCAGTGTAGAGAACCCTGGGACACCCCAGCTGGCATCCATCTCAGCTTCAGCTGTCCTGTGTGTCCATGATACACTTTGAATGGAGAGCCCAGAGACCACACCAGCCGATCGATGCCCATCTCCACTCCATCTGCCCTGCAAGGGGACATTCTACACAGAACAAACACACGAAGGTTTATACTCACTTAGGTCCAGTTGTCCTGCCAAGGTGTCCTCTGCATATAGATCCTAAGACCACTGCAGTCTACATCCATGTCAGTTTTTGCTGTTCTGCCAGGGTGCCCTCTGCACAGAGAACCTGGGGACTGCATTGGACTGTGACCACTTAAGCTTCTGCTATCCTAGCAAGGTGCCCTCTGTGTATAGAGTCCCAGGAACCTCACCTGGCACTTATATCAGCATCAGCATTCCTGCCAGGGAACCCTCTACATGCAATCTCTACATGCAATGCCTCAGGGCCACCCCAGTGTGTGTCCACTTCAACCCCAGCCATCCTGCTGGGCAGTCCCAGCACAGAGTACCTCACAACCCCCAGCCCATGCAAGCCACAGCTCCAGCCAGACAGACACAAAGTCTACACAGGGGATGACCATACATGAGACCATTCCTTCAAGTTGAGAAGTGGCTATGCTGCCTAATTTGTAGAAACAAGCAAACAGTCAAGCAGAGTGGAGCCAGAGGAATTCCAAAAGAAACAATATGATAAAACCTTAGAAAAAGAACTAAATGAATCAGAGATGAGCAATATGCCTGACAGAATTTAAAGTAATGATTGTGAAGATGTTCACTGGGCTGGAGAGAAGAATAAAAGAACTTAATGAGACTTTCAAAAAAGGGATGCCTTGGTGGCTCAGTTGGTTAAGGCTATGCCTTTGGCTGGGGTCATAGGTCCCAGGGTCCTGGGATCAAGACCTGCATCAGACTCCCTGCTCAGCTGCTCTCCCTCTGCCCCCTCCCCTGCTTGTGCTTTCTCTCTCATAAATGAAATCTTTTGGGACGCCTAGGTCTCTCAGCAATTGAGGGTCTGCTTTTGGCTCAGGGCGTGGTCCCGGGATCAAGTCCCATGTTGGTCTCCCCGCAAGGAGCCTGCTTCTCCTTCTGCCTATGTCTCTGCCTCTGTGTGTTTCGTGAATGGATAAAATCTTTTTTAAAAAATAATGTCTTTTTTTAAAAAAGAGAAAACAAAAAAGAACCAATCACAGTTGAAGAATACAGTAACTAAAATGAAAAATACACTAAAGGGAATCAACAGTAGATTAGAGAGAGGATGCAGAAGAATGGATCAGCAATCTGGAAGACAGGATAATGAGAATCACCAAAGCTGAACAGCAAAAAGAAAAAAGAATTTTTAAAAATGAGGATAGGTTAAGAGATCTCTTGAACAACGTCAAATTAAAAAAAAAAAAATCACATTATAGTAGTCCTAGAAGAGAGAAAGGGTTAGAAAACGTATTGGAAGAAATAATAGCTGAAAACTTCCCTAACCTAGGAAAAGAAATTTATAACCGAGTTTGTGAAGCACAGAGTTCCAAATAAGATGAACCCAACCAAGGAAGTCCACACCATAATAGTCAAAAGGTTAAAGCAAAACATTATGTAAGAAGGGAAACGTTCTAAGGGCATCAGCTGATTTTTCAGTAGGAACTTTGCAGACAAGAATTGAATGGTGTGATATATTCAAAGTGCTAAAAGGAAAAAACCTACAACTAATAACTCCTACCCAGGAAAATTATCATTCATTTTTGAAGGAGAGATAGTTTACCAGACAGATAAAACATTAAAGGAGTTTATCACAGCCAAACTGTCCTTACAGTTAAAGGGACGTCTTTAAAAAAACAAAAAAAGATTTTATTTATTTATTTGACAGAGAGAGAGCACAGGCAGGGGGAGTGGCAGACAGAGGGAGAGGGAGAAGTAGGCTCCCCACAAAGCAGGGAGCCTGACGTGGGACTCAATCTCAGGACCTTGGGATCATAACCTGAGCTGAAGGCAGATGCTTAACTGACTGAGCTACCCAGGTCCGCTTAAAGGGACTTTTTTAAGGGGAAAAGAAATGGCCATAATTATAGATAAGAAAATTATGAACAAAAAGTATAAAATATGACAGCATATACATAAAACCTGGAGGAGGAAATAAAAAATGTTGATCTAAAAAAAAATGTTGGGCAGCCTGGTGGCTCAGCAGTTTAGCGCCACCTTCAGCCCAGGGTGTGGTCCTGGAGACCCAGGATCAAGTCCCACATCGGGCTCCCTGCATGGAGCCCGCTTCTCCCTCTGCCTGTCTTTGTCTCTCTCTTTCTCATGAATAAATAAATAAAATCTTTAAAAAAAAAATTTGAGGGCAGCCCAGTGGCTCAGCGGTTTAGTGCCACCTTCCCAGCCCAGGGCCTGATCCTGGAGACGGCGGATCAAGTCCCATGTCGGCTCCCTGCGTGGAGCCTGCTTCTCCCTCTGCCTGTCTGTCTGTCTGTCTCTCTCTCTCTCTCTATCATGAATAAATAAAATCTTTAAAAAAAAAAAAAAGGAAAAAAAAGACCCATCTATATGCTATCTATAAGAGAATCACTTCAGACATAAAGAAACATCCACACTAAAAGTAAAGGGATGGAAAAACATCTACCATGCAAATGGAGGTAAAACAAAAACTAAGGTAGTAATAATTATATCAGATAAAATAGACTTTAAAACAAAGCGTAATAGTAAAAGGATCAATCCAACAAAAAATCCAACATTGGAACACTAAATATATAAAGCAAATATTAACAGATGTAAAGGGATATATATTGGTAGTACTAGAATAATAGGAGGGGACTTTAATACTCCACTTACATCAATGGGTAGATTAAATAACAAAGAACGAAATGATGATTGCCAGAGGAGAGGAGGAAGGAAGGAGGGGCAAAGTAATTGAAGGCGAGTAGGAGATACAGGCTTCCAGCTGTGGAATGAATCAGTCACAGGAATAAAAGGTACAGCATCAGGACAGTACAGCAAAAGGTACAGTCAATGGTACTGTAATAGCGTTCTGTGGTGACAGATGGTACACTCATAGCATAACAGAGTTGTTGAATCACTATATTGTACACTCTAAGCTAACATTACATGTCAACTATAAATTTAATGTAAACACAAAAAATCAAAATATTTGAGCAGATATTTTATCAAAGAATATATACAGATGTCAAATAAGCATAAAAAGATGTTCAACATCATAATATCATCAGCTATTAGGGAAGTGCAAATTAGAACCACATGAGATACACTATATACCTACTATAATGTACAATTAAAAAGAATGACCATACCATATGTTAGCAAGGACATGGAGGAACTGGTTCTCTCATGCACTACTTTTGGGAATATAAAATGATATGACCACCTTGGAAAACAGTTTAGAAAATTTTGCAAAATATTTTTAAACATATAACTATCATGACTGAAGCATTCTACTCCTAAATCTTTACCAAGAGAAATGAAAGCAGATGTCCATACCAAGAACTCTACAAATGTGCAAAACAGCTCTATTTATAATAGCCAGGTCCTCAGAAAAAAAAAAATTGCATCAATAGGTAAATGGATAAACTGTAGTATCCACACAGTGGAATTCTATTCATCAATAAAAAAGAATGGATTATTGCCACATGGATGGATCTCAGAATAATCATGCTTAGTAAAAGAAGCCAGATAAAAGGAGAGTATATATTATGAGTCCATTTATAGAAAACTTTAGGAAATGCAAACTAATCTATAGGGAGAGAGTGAGGATCTGGGAGGAGGTACAGGATTACAAAGGAGCATGAGAAAACTTTGGGGGATGACAGATGTGTTAGCAATCCTTTTAAAAAAAAAGATTTGAGAGAGAGTGCATGAGTGCAAGAAAGGGGGGAAGAGGGAGAAAGAGAGAGTCTCAAGCAGACTCCCTGCCTAACACAGAGCCTGATGTAGGGCTTGATCTCATGACCCTGAGATCATGACCTGAGGCAAAACCAAGAGTCTGACACTTAACCAAGGTACCCAGGTGCCTCATGTTAGCAATCTTGATTGTGATGATAGTTTTACATGTGTATATATATGTCAAGATATATCAACTTGTACAACTTTAAATATGTGTAGTTTAATATTTGTTAATTATAATACAATAAAGATATTTCAAAACTATAAAAAACATAATTCTTACTGAATGGCTATAAGTTCTACATTTTCCATAAAGAAATTGACAATTATAAAAATAGCATCTGTGGGGGTCCTGGGTGGCTCGGTCGGTTAAGTGTCTGCCTTCAGCTCAGGTCATAATCCCAGAGTCCTGAGATGAGCCCTGCATCACGCTCCCTGCTCAGCGGGGAGTCGGCTTCTCCTACTGCCTCTCCTCCCTTTTGGGCACTCTCACTCTCTCTCAAATAAATGAGTAAAATCTTCTTAAAAAATAAAAATAGCATCTGTAACAACTTTTCAGTTCCTCCTAGTATTCTACATCAGATACGTGCATTTTAATCTCAAAAGTATATAATTAGATTAAGAGTTACTGCCTTCCTTTTACAAATAAAGAACCAAAGATCAATGGGTGTTAATTCCATACCTCAGCTAGCAAGATACAAAACTAGGATTTTAAGAACAGTGATTTTAGGATTTCTGGTTAAGCATAATAAGTTGACCATGTCTTCCTCCTGAAACCACATAAAATAACAGTAGGAATTAATTCACATGGATAAGGAGAACAAGTAAGGAGAAAAAATGGGCAAATATTTCAAATATAGTCCGTTCTGTAATAATCCTTGCTTTTATTATTTTTTTAAGATTGATGATTTGAGAGAGAGAGAGAGTACAAGTAGGGAGGAGAGGGGGAAGCAGACTCCCTGCTGATCAGGGAGCCCAATGCAGGGCTTCATTCCAGGACCCTGGGGATCATGACCTGAGCCAAAGGCAGACACGTTCAACCAACTGAGCCACCAAGGTGCCCCTACCTCGCTTTTAAACGTATGAATTAACATGATAATACATTAGAAATAACTTGAACATAATAGGGATTTTGATTTGCTTAAGTGTAATTTCATTTGAGAAACACTAAGTGAATGCAAAAAAATCCACTCAGCTGAATCAAGCTATGTAGGAAAATAATAACCACATATAGACACACACCTCATATGAACAATGAGCCACACCCATTCACCTGTTAAACTTTTCTGTCCAATTTCAGATAACCATCCTCCCACCACTTGACAATAACTCACAAGATGGTCCTCCTGGCCTTTAGCCTCAGACCTCCCTTTCATTTCCCCTTCTTTACTCTCAATCTATTTCCCTCTGTGTCCTTTCTGTCTTTTCTCTTACTGTTATTCTCTCTTTGATTTACTTCTTGCACAAGCAGTGGCAGGAGTGAAAGCTGAAATGGCTGGCCACTGGAAGCATAGATGCCCACACCCACAAGAAAACTTCAGGTCTTTCTCAAGGTAAATTACCATATTTATTGTAATATTTAATGTATTACCCATTGAAAAAAACCAAGCTATGCATAAGAGGAAATAGAACACTAGAATGTATCAATAACCTTTAAAGGAATTTAAACAATAGTCAAAGCCTATTTCCCATTCAGGTAAATTTTGTTCTAGGACTGTAAGAATGGTTCAGCATATCAAAAGTCAACCCCAATAATTCCCCCACATTTAGTGGGGTAAAAGGGTAAAAATGTAACTATCTCAATAGGTGAACACTGAATTGATTTGATTCAAAAACTAGTCACTGAAAATGAAAACAAAACAACCTCTAACAAATTATAGCTAAAAGAGATCTTTGATACTTAAATGCAACTTACACACCAAAATCCCATGGCAAATTGTAGTTCGTAATGAAGAAACTTTGGAGCCAGTCCTTTTAAACATAAATACAGCACAAGAATGACCACTACTAGTAGTACTGCGACATTACTAGAATTCCTGAACAATGGTCTAAGACAGTAAGGTGTGGAAGGACTAGAAAGAAGGGAGAAAACTGTCAATGTTTGAAGAAATTAAGATCATCTACCTAGAAAATCCAACTAAGTCAACATGCAAACTATTTGACAAGAGAATTTAGCTAGTTTGCTAGATTCAAGATTATTTATTAGAAACAATGGCATTTCCCTACATGAGCAATCAGTATCTAGGAACTAACAGAACACATAAACTTCTATGGGAAAGCTTTTTAACTGTTGAAGGAGAAATTTTGAATAAATATAATAATAAAGATATTCTATGTTCTTGGATGAGATGACTTAACAAAATAAAGATACAAATTCTCTCCAAATTAATATGTAAATTCAGTAAGATTCCAATGGAATTTTTTTATCTATCTTAAAATCTTATTCTAAAATGTATTTAGAAGAATAAAATCCATGAAAAGTTAAGTCAGCTGTGGAAAAGAATATCAAGAAGTGACTTGCCAGGACGCCTGGTGGCTCAGGGCATGATCCACGGTCTCAGGAACGAGTCCCACACTGGGCTCCCTGCCTGGAGCCTGCTTCTCCCTCTGCCTATGTCTCTGCCTTTCTCTCTGTGTGTCTTTCATGAATAAATACATTTTAAAAATCTTTTTTAAAAAAGTGACTTGCCTTACCAGATTAAAAACGAACTACAAAGCTGAAGTAATGAAAATGACATTGTGCAGGCACAAGATCAGACAAACAGACTGTGTAGTAAAGAATTTAACCTTAAAAAAAAAAAAAAAAGGATTTAACCTTGCCCCCAAAAAAGTTGTGGCCTTTTCTCTTGGCTTCTAGGAGGTAGTCTCTAGGACTTTGTGTAATAAGAAAACCTTTGAGGAAAACACGTTTGTTTTTCTGCAGTGTTGCCTATGAATTTTATACTATGATAATCCTGCTCACATCCAGAGTCTAAATATTTAGATAAGGATTTGAGATTAGGATGCCAAACAGAAGTTCCCACTTTACTTTTCTGTGGCACTTTTTTATATAGCCACTTCGAGATAAGCCTGTGAAAAGTCAGGGACCTCCACCCCAACCACCTTTTAAGTAATAAGTGCTTGCTACTCTGTTCATGATCTCCTGTTTGCTTGTAACCTGAAGTAGAGGACTGCCCTTCCCCCTGGCTCAATTTCACTCCTTCACTTCTGGGATCCATAAGTGATAATAAACCTTGTAACTCTGATAATAAACCTTGTGACTTGATAATAAACCTTTATGTGGGGGGACTGAAACTATACCTTCAATCAAATCACCCCATGGGTCTCATTTCCCCAAAGGAGGAACTTGAGTGCCTAGAGAACTACCTACTGATCTCATGTGGGTAGCTTATGCCCCTTCATTCATCAGGTCATAATCTACATGTTCTTCATTCAATACACTAGTTCCAGCTTCCCAACATACCTTTAAATGTCATGCATGGTAGGACATGTTTAGGGGCTTTAGATAACTTAGGATAGGTGTGATTGAGAGTGGGAGTTCTGAGCATGTGGTGTTAGTCTGTCTCTGGAGGGGATGGAGACAAGAAATGGAGATCTACCACATGCACAATCAATGAAGACAGTGTGACTGCCAGCTGACCCATGAGTGGACCCAGATAACTGAAGGCTCCTTACCTCTTCCCTGCCCTTGTAATGTATGTTCCACCACTCTTCCCATATTAGAAACCACTTCAAGGACAAGTGAGAGAATAATGTGTTTCTGAGACCATCTGGATGGTGTACAAGACAAGCCTCAAATGTAAGTTCGCTTGCTTACTGAAACCACCTACCCAATCTGGAGTGGTCTGGTCTGCCTCTTTCTTCAGTCCGTCCTTGCCCTGTGTATATGGGGGCCAGTTTCGAATTTCACCTAAGGAACTACAGAGGTTGAGAACCAATACTTTAACATAGACCAATGGAATGGAATAAATATATACACACTCTTTAGTAGTGAGGAAATAATAAACTTTTAGAAAATAGTATCAGGAAGGGCACCTGCGTGGCTCAGACAGTTAAGCATCTACCTTTGGCTCATCCTCACATCAGACTCCCTGCTTAGTGGGGAGTCTGCTTCTCCCTCTGCCCCTCCTCCTCCTATGTTCTCTCTCTCATATAAATAAAGTCTTTAAAAATAATAATAACAAATTAATAAATAAATTGGGGAGACCTTAAAACAGATCCAAGAAGGCTAAAAAATAAGTAATAAAGAAATCAATGGCTTTTACTACACCAAAATTAACGTTTATTAAGCAAAGGACCCTAAAATTACCAGAAAAAAAATGACAGGCTGAGAGAAGATATTTGTAACATCTAATAATAATATAACTATTACCTAGACTATCAAGTAGAATACACAACTAAGTCATGCAAACCAAAAAGAAAAAGATAAATATCCCAGTTAAAAAATATAAGATATACGGGGGATCCCTGAGTGGCTCAGTGGTTTGGTGCCTGCCTTTGGCCAGGGGCATGATCCTGGAGTCCTGGGATTGAGTCCCATATCAGGCTTCCTGCATTGAGCCTGCATCTCCCTCTGCCTATGTTTCTGCCCACCCCCCGCCCCGCCCCATGTCTCTCATGAATAAATAAATAAAATCTTTATTTTTATTTTTTTTTAAATTTTTTTTTATTTATTTATGATAGTCAGAGAGAAAGAGGCAGAGACACAGGCAGAGGGAGAAGCAGGCTCCATGCACCGGGAGCCCGACGTGGGATTCGATCCCGGGTCTCCAGGATGGCGCCCTGGGCCAAAGGCAAGCGCCAAACCGCTGCGCCACCCAGGGATCCCCTAAATAAAATCTTTAAAAAAAAAAAAGATATACGGGGGAATCACTGAGTGGCTCAGTGCTTTAGTGCCTCCCTTCGGCCCAGGGCCTGATCCTGGAGTCCCGGGATCGAGTCCCACATCAGGCTCCCTGGGTGGAGCCTGCTTCTCCCTCTGCCTGTGTCTCTGCCTCTCTCTCCCTCTCTCTGTGTATCTCATGAATAAATAAATAAAAATCTTTAAAAAAAATAAAAAAATATATAAGATATGAAAAGTCAATTTGCATGATGAGAAACCAGTTAACAAGTTAAACAAACAATATTCAAACTTTTCAGTAGTCAGATAAATAAAATTTAAACAAGATACCAATTATACCGGCCTGATTGTTAAAAGTTAGAAAGCTAGATAAGGCCAGATGTTAGTAATAGTGTGGATAAAAGGAACTCATTTACACTACTAGCAGGAACATACAACCCTTCTGGAGGGTAACCTGACAATTCGTAGTCAAATTAAGTACAAGTGAACCCTATGAGAGAGCAATCCCATTCCCAGGTAAATAACTGAGAGAAATTTTTACATTTCCGTAAGAGTGATATAGAAGAATTTTAATCAGAGTCTTCTTTGTTGTGTTGTTGAAGGAGTGGTGTTTGGTGGTGGGTTAAGAGGCAATCTACTATCTGTCACTCAGGTAATGAGCAAATAAAGATGGAATATTATGGAGCAGTTAAAATAAAAGAACAAGACATGGTTTTCCTGGGTGAAAAAAAGTTTCAACACCAAAAAAGAATCTGATTTTAATCAGAGCCCCATGACAGCCTCTATGCACAGTGGGGAGTCTGCCTGAGATACTCCCTCTCCTTCTGCTGCTCCCCTCTGCTCCTGCATGCTTTCTCTCTTTATCTCTTTCTCTAAAATAAATAAATAAATACATCTTTGGGGCACCTGGTGGCTTAGTGGTTGAGCATCTGACTTTGCCTCAGGTCATGATCCCGGGGTCCTGAGATTGAGTCCCACATGGGCTCCCCACAGAGAGCCTGCTTCTCCCTCTGCCTATGTCTCTGCCTCTCTGTGTCTCTTCACAGACACATTCATGAAAGACACAGAGAGGCAGACATAGGCAGAGGGAGAAGCAGGCTCCTCATAGGAAGCCTGATGTGGGACTTGATCCCAGAACTGGAATCACACCCTGAGCCAAAGGCAGATGCTCAGGTACTGAGCCACCCAGGTGTCCCAATAAAATATTTTTAATATAATAAATAAATTCTTTAAAATTTATCAAAAGGACAAGAAATATCAAGTGTTGGTGAGAATGTGGAGGAAAAGGAGGAGCCCTTGTACATTGTTGGTGGGAATGTAAATTGGTTTGGCCACTATGGAAAATGGTGTGGAGGTTCTTCAAAAAATTAAAAAGAGAAATACCATATGACCTAGTAATTCCATTTCTGGATATTTACCTGAAGAAAACAAAAACATTAATTCAAAAAGATATATGAACCCCTATGTTTATCGTAGCATTATTTACAATAGCCAAGATATGGAAGCAACCTCAATGTCCACCAACAGATGAATGGATTAAAAAGATGCAGTATACAAAGAATACAAAAATATTAATTCAAAGGGATACATGTACCCTGATGATTATAGCAGCATTATTACAATAGTCAAATTATGGAAAAATCCCAAGTGTCCATTGACTGATGAATGGATAAAGAAGATATATATGGGGAAAGAGTCAAGATGGTAGAGGAGTAGGGCGACCCTAAGCTTGCCTCCTCCCTTGAACACAGCTAGATAAGTATCAAGTCATTCTGAACACCCAAGAAATCCATGGGAAGTCTTAGAGAATAAAACTGCACATCTCAATAAACTAGAAAAACAATCTGTGGAAGATAGGAACTGTAGAGTGGATTCAAGGGATAAAAGCGTGACTGCTGCACAGGGGACGGAGCCATGATCAGGGAGGGAATAGCAAAAGAGGAGGAGAGGGAGAGAAAGTGTGGAAAAGGGAAAAAAAAAAAAGTGAAAACACATGCATGGGACTGCTCAAGAAGACTATCCCCCAAACCATTGCCAGGGAAAAAAGGTAAGGGTTACAACGCCAGTTTTTTATAAACAGTACAGTGCCAAGTCTGAGTTTCTGGAGGTCTGTGACATCGCCAGCACCAGTCCTGGGGAGCTGAGTGGTGCTCCAGTGAGGAAGCAGGGTAGAGCCCCAGGATGGGCAGCCTGAGAATCCCCAGATCACATGGGGAGAAGTGGTTCTACTGTTTGGAGTGGATTTGGAAGAGAAGATATGGCCTCTCCACAGGCAAAGGATCCTGCAGGCCCCACCCCCGCTCACCAGTATAGGAACAAAGACACCTGCTGAAGGCGTCAATCCCTGGTGTCAGGTCTAAGTTGTGATTTACCAGAAACTGAACTGCTGCATGGTGGTGCAACTGTTTTCTGGGACAAGCCAGCACTGGCCACAGCACAGGGAGATCCTACCTCAGAGGATCATACCAGTTCACACCACAGGGGTCTCTGAACTGTGGGGTTTTGAAACACAACTGTGCCTAAGATAAAACATAGGAGTGCTGTGCCATTTGGCAGGCAGACAGCTAGGACACAGAGTGGAAGCAGGAATCTGACAGAAACCAGGGACACAGGAGAGGTCACTGTTTGCACTTCTGTGAGGGCTTCCTGAGGAGGGGTGGCAGGCATTTCCCACTCTGGAGAGAACTGGGCAGTCATTTTCTCCCAGCACCCACCAGCTTGAACGACCTCAGTGAGCTAAACAGCACCACCAAGTGGAGAACAGAGCTGCTACATCAAGGTCATGTGTCCGTCCCCCCACCCCGCACCCTGCAGTCAGATTTCCACTAGGGCAATTCCACCTTAGAATCAGAGAAACAGGTGTCTCCCCCAGAAGAGTACAAACCCTTCACCCACATCAAGTCTACTGATCATAGAAGGCTACAAAGCTTCAGCTCTAGGGGAAACAGGATCTAGCTTCCTTTGGGTTGGCCTGTTTCTTTTCTTTTTAATTTTTTTTAATTGGAGTTCAATTTGCCAACATATAGCATAACACCCAGTGTTCATCCCACCAAGTGACTCCCTCAGTGCCCATCACCCAGTCACCCCAGCCCCCACCCACCTCCCTGTCCACTACCCCTTGTTCGTTTCCCAGAGTTAGGTGTGTCTCATGTTTTGTCGCCCTCACTGATATTTTCACTCATTTTCTCTCCTTTCCCCTTTATTCCCTTCCACTAATTTTTATATTCCCCAAATGAATGAGACCATATAATGTTTGTCCTTCTCCGACTGACTTATTCATTCAGCATAATACCCTCCAGTTCCATCCACGTCGAAGCAAATGGTGGGTATTTGTCATTTCTAATGGCTGAGTAATATTCCATTGTATACATGTACCACATCTTTATCCATTTATCTTTCAATGGACACCAAGGCTCTTTCCACAGTTTGGCTATTATGGACATTGCTGCTATAAACGTTGGGGTGCAGGTGTTCTGGTGTTTCACTGCATCTATATCTTTAGGTAAATCTCCAGCAGTGCAATTGCTGGATCATAGGGCAGTTCTATTTTTAACTCTTTGAGGAACCTCCACACAGTTTTCCAGAGTGGCTGCACCAGTTCACATTCCCACCAACAGTGCAAGAGGGTTCCCCTTTCTCCACATCCTCTCCAACACTTGTTGTTTCCTGTCTTGTTAATTTTCACCATTCTCACTGGTCAACTAATATTCGACAAAGCAGGAAAGACTATCCTCTGGAAAAATGACAGTCTCTTCAATAAATGGTGCTGGGAAAACTGGACATCCACATGCAGAAGAATGAAACTAGACGATTCTCTTACACCATACACAAAGATAAACTCAAAATGGATGAAAGATCTAAATGTGAGACAAGAATCCATCAAAATCCTAGAGGAGAACACAGGCAACACCCTTTTTGAACTTGGCCACAGCAACTTCTTGCAAGATACATCCATGAAGGCAAGGGAAACAAAAGCAAAAATGAATTATTGGGACTTCATTAAGACAAAAAGCTTATGCACAGCAAAAGAAACAGTCAACAAAACTAAAAGACAGCCTACAGAATGGGAGAAGATATTTGCAAATGACCTATCAGATAAAGGGCTTGTTTCTCTTTATTTTTGTTTTTGTTTTAATAAAGAAAGAGCAGTTTTTTATTTTTTAATTTTATTTTACATATTTTAAAATGCTTAATTATTTTTCTTTTTCTACCTTTTTTAAAAGATTTTATTTATTTATTCATGAGAGACACAGAGAGAGGCAGAGACACAGGCAGAGGGAGAAGCAGGCTCCCTCTGGGGAGTCTGATATGGGACTCGATCCCAGGACCTCAGGATCATGACCTGAGCCAAAGGCAGATGCTCAACCACTGAGCCACCCTCATGCCCCTTCTACCTTTTTTCTATCAAGTTTCTTGTAACAAGCAGACCAAAACACACCTAGAATCTAGCTTCCTTTTTAATTTTGCTTCCGCCCCCCCCCCCAAAAAATGACAAGATAGGGAATTTAGCCCAAAACAAAGAACAGGAAGAAATAATAGCCAGAGATTTAATTAAAACAGATGCATGTAAGATGCCTGAACTAGAATTTAAAACAACAATTATAAGGATACTAGCTGGGCTCGAAAAAAGCATAGAAGACACTAGAGAATCCCTAGTGACACCAAGATAAAAGAACTAAAATATAGCCAGGCCAAAATTAAAAATGCTATAACTGAGATGCAAATTTTTGGCATTCAAGTGGATGCCATAAAAATGAGGATGGGCAAAGGAGAGGAATAAATCAGTGATATTGAAGATAAAATTATCAAAAATAATAAAGCTGAAAAGAGGTAATAGATCATGCAGGCAGACTTAGGGAACCCAGCAGCTTATTAAAATAGAATAACATTCATATCACAGGAGTCCCAGAAAAAGAAGAGAGAGAAAACAGGACAGTAGGTTTATTTGACCAAATTATATCTGAAAACTTCCCTAATCTGGGAAGGGACACAGACATCAAAATCCAGAAGTACAGAGAACTCACATTAAATTCAGAAAAAGCCAACCATCATCAAAGCATATCATAGTCAAATTCACAAAATACACAGACAAGGAAAGAATCCTGAAAGCAGGAAGGGGGGGTAGTCTTTAACCTACAAGGGAAGACCAATCAGGTTCATAGCAGATCTGTACACAGAAACCTGGCTGGGCAGAAGAGAGTGACAGGATATATTCAGTGTGCTAAATGGGAAAAATATGCAGCCAACAATACTTTCTCCAGTAAGACTGTCATTCAGAATAGAGAGATAAAGAATTTCTCAGACAAAAATTAAAGGAGTTCAGACCACTAAACCAGCCCCACAAGAAATATTAAGGGAGATTCTGAGTAAGGAAAAAAAAGAAAAGCAACAGAAACTAGAAAGGACCAGAGAACATCAGAAGAAACACCAACTCTACAGGTAACACAATGACTAAACTCACTATATGCTGCCTATAAGAGACTCATTTTAGACCTAAAGACAACTTCAGATTGTAAGTGAGGAGATGGAAAACTATCTATCTTGCTAAAGGACATCAAAAGAAAGCCAGAGTAGTCATATTCATATCAGACAAACTATATTTCTTAAGATTTTATTTATTTATTCATGAGAGACACAGAAAGAGAGAGAAGCAGATACCCCAGCCAGAGGGAGAAGCAGGCTCCATGCAGGGAGCCCGATGTGGGACTCGATCCCGGAACCCCGGGATCATGCCCTGAGCCAAAGGCAGACACTCAACTGCTGAGCCACCTAGGCATCCCGACAAACTATATTTTAAAACAAAGACTATAATAAGAGATGAAGAGCATTATATCATAACTAAGTGGTCTATCCATCCAAGGAGATCTAACTATTGTAAATATTTATGTCCCCAACTTGGGAGCACCTAACTATATAAATCAACAAATATAAAGAAACTCATGGATAATAATACAATAATAGTAGGGGACTTTAACATCCAACTTACAGCAGTAGACAGATATCAGCAGAAAATCAACAAGGAAACTGGCTGTGAATGACAAACTGGACAAGATGGACTTAACAGATATATTCAGAACATTTTATCCTAAAGCAGAATACACATTCTTCTCGAGTGCACTCAGAACATAGAACATTCTTCAGAATAGATCACATACTGGGTCACAAATCAGCTGCCAACAAGTACAAAAAAAAAAAATCAAGATCATACCATGCATATTCTCAGGCCACAATGCTATGAAACTTGAAGTCAACCACAAGAAAAAATTTGGAAAGACCACAAATACCTGGAGGTTAAAGAACATCTACTGAAGAATCAATTGATTAACCAGGAAATTAAAGAAGAAATTAAAAAGTACATGGAGGAAAATGAAAATGAATACATGACAGTCCAAAACCTTTGGGCTGCAAAGGCAGTCCTAAGAGGGAAGTATATTGCAATCCAGGCCTACCTCAAGAAATGAGAAACGTCTCCAATACACAACCTAACCTTATACCTAAAGAAGCTAGAAAAGGAACAGCAAATAAAGCCTAAAGCCAGCAAAAGAAGGGAAATAATAAAGATTAGAGCAGAAGTAAATGACATAGAAAAAACAACACAAAAGCCAGATCAGATCAACAAAACTAAGAGCTGGTTCTTCAAAAGAATTAATAAAATTGATAAACCCCTAGCCACACTTACAAAAAGAAAAGAGAAAGGACCCAAAGAGAGAAAATCATGAATGAAAGAGATCAATAAATAAATAAATAAATAAATAAATAAAAAGAAAGAAAGAAAGAAAGAAAGAAAGAAAGAGAAGAGATCAAAACCAACACTACAGAAATACGAACAATTATAAGAAAATACTATGAAAATCATATGCCAACAAACTGGGCAATATGGAAAAAAATGGACACATTCTTAGAAACTTAAAAACTACAAAAACTGAAACAGGAAGCAATAGAAAATTTGGGCAGACTCATAACCAGCAAAGAAATTGAATCAGTAATCAAAAATCTCCCAACAAACAAAATTCTTAAGCCAGATGGCTTCCCAGGGGAATTCTACCAGACATTTAAAGAAGAGTTAATATCTATTCTTCTCATTATTCTAAAACATAGAAACAGAAGGAAAACTTCTAAATTCATTCTATGAAGTCAGCATTACCTTGATTCTAAAGCCAAAGACCTTACTTAAAAAGGAGAATTACAGGCCAATATCATGGCCTGATAAACATGGATGCAAAAATTCTCAAAATACTAGCAAATCAAATTCAACAGTACATTAAAAGAATTATTCACCAGGATTAAGTGGGATTTATTCCTGGGCTGCAGGGGTATTCAGTATTTGCAAATCAATCAACATGATACATCTCATTAATAAAATAAAGGATAAGAACCATATGATCCTGTCAACAGATCCAGAAAAAGCATCTGGATGCTTTTCTGAATCATAGCATCCATTCTTGAGAAAAACCCTCAACAAAGTAGGGACAGATGCAACATACCTTAACATCATAAAGGCCATATATGAAAGACCCACAGCTAATATCATCCTCAATGGGGAAGAATTAAGAGCCTTTCCCCTATGGTCAGGAACAAGACAAGGATGTCCACTCTCACCATCACTATTTAACATAGTACTGAAAGTCTTAGCCTTAGCCATCAGACAACAACAAGAAATAAAAGGCATCCAAATCAGCAAGGAAGAAGTCAAACTTTAACTATTCCCAGATACATGATATTTTATGTAGAAAACCCAAAAGACTCCACCAAAAAATTGCTAGAATACATGAATTCAGCAAAGTCTCAGGATATAAAATAAACATGCAAAAATCTGTTGCATTTCTATATACTGATAATGAAGCAGTAGAAAAACGAATCAGTCCCATTGGCAATTGCACCGAAAACAATCAGATACTTAGGAATAAACCTAACTGAAGAGGTAACAGATCTATACTCTAAAAACTAACACTTATGAAAGAAATTGAAGAGGAGGGCAGCCCCGGTGGCTCAGCGGTTTAGTGCTGCCTTCAGCCTGGGGTGTGATCCTGGAGACCCGGGATGGAGTCCCATGTCGGGCTCCCTGCATGGGGCCTGCTTCTCCCTCTGCCTGTGTCTCTGCCTCTCTCTCTGTCTCTGTGTCTCTCATGAATAAATGCATAAAATCTTTTAAAAATATATTTTAAAAAGTAAATTGAAAAGGACACAACAAAATGGAAAAACATTCCATGTTCATGGATAGGAAGAACAAATATCGTGAAGATGTCTATACTGCCCAAAGCAATCTACACATTTAATGTAACCCCTATTAAATACCACCAGCATTTTTCACAGAGCTAGAACAATCCTACAATTTTTTTTTAAAGATTGTATTTATTCATTCATGAGACATTTATTCTCACACAGTGAGAGAGAGAGAGAGAGAGAAAGAGAGAGAGAGAGAGGCAGAGACACAGAGGGAAAAGCAGGCTCCATGCAGGGAGCCCGACATGGGACCCGATCCAGGGACTTCCAGGATCACGCCCTGGGCTGAAGGCAGGTGCCAAACCGCTGAGCCACTCAGGGATCCCCCAATCCTACAATTTGTATGGAACTACAAAAGACTCTGAATGCCCAAAGCAATCCTGAAAAAGAAAAACAAAACTGGAGGCATCATATTCTGGACTTCAGGCTATATTACAAAGTCATCAAGAGCGTATGGTATTGGCACAAAAAAAGACACCTAGATCAATGGTACAGAATAAAGAACCCAAAAATGGACCCACAACTATCTGGTCAACTAATCTTCAACAAAGCAGGAAAGAACATCCAATGGAAAAAAAAAGTCTCTTCAACAAATGGTGTTGGGAAAACTAGAAAGCAACATGCAAAAGAATGAAACTGGACCACTTTCTTATGCAATACACAAAAATAAATTAAAAATGGATGAAATACATAAATGTGAGACAGGAAACCATCAAAATCCTAGAGAACATAGGCAGCAACCTCTGACCTTGGCCGTAGCAACTTCTTACTAGATACATCACTGGAGGCAAGAGAAACAAAAACAAAAGTGAACTTTGGGACTCCATTAAAATAAAACTTCTGCAAAGCAAAGCAAACAACAAAACTAAAAAAAAGCCCATAGAATGGGAGAAAACATTTGCAAATGACATATCTGATAAAGGGTTAGTATCTAAAATCTATGAAGAACTTATCAAACTCAATACCCAAAAAACAAATAATCCAGTTAAGAAATGGGCAAAAGACATGAATTAACATTTTTCCAAAAAAGACAGGTGGATGGCTAACAGACACATGAAAAGATGCTCAACATCACTCATCATCAGGGAAATACAAATCAAAACCATGATGAGATACTACTTCAAACCTGTCAGAATGGCTAAAATTAACAACACAAACAACAGGTGTTGGCAAAGATGTGGAGAAAGGAGAAACTTCTTACATTCCTGGTGGGAATGTAAACTAGTAAAATCAATCTGGAAAACAGTATGGAAGTTCCTCAAAAAGTTAATAGAACTACCCTATAATCTAGCAATTGCACTATGAGGTATTTACCCAAAGGATACAGAAATACAGATTTGAAGAGGTACATGCACCCCAAAGTTTATAGCAGCACTATCAACAATAGCCAAATTATGGTGAGAACCTAAATGTCCATTGACTGATGAATGGATAAAGAAGATGTGGTTTATATATAGAATGGAATATTACTCAACCATCAAAAAGAATGAAATCTTGTCATCTGCAATGATGTGGATGGAGCTAGATGTGTTATGCTAAGTGAAATAAGTCAGTCAGACAGATAAATACTGTATGATATCACTCATGTGGAATTTAAGAAACAAATGGGATGAACATATGGGAAGAGGGAAAAAAAGGAGAGAGGGAAACAAGTCCTAACAGACTCTTAACAATAGAGAACAAACTGAGCATTGCTGGAGGGGAGGTGGGCAGGGGAGAGGCTAAATGAATAATAGGTATTAAAGAGGGCAGTTGTGATAAGCACTGGGTATTATACATAAGTGATGAATCACTAAATTCTACTTCTAAAACCAATATTATGCTATATGTTAACTAACTAGAATTTAAGTAAAAACTTTTTTAAAAGATGCAATTGATGTGTATACACACACATACACATACACAGTGGAATATTACTCATCCATATAAAAGAATGAAATCTTGCCATTTGCAACAATATGGATGGAGCTAGAGTATTATGCTAAGTGAAATATGTCAGAGAAAAACAAATACCATATGATTTCACACATATGTGGAATTTAAGAAATAAAACAAATGAGCAAAGAGAAAAAAAAAGAGAGAAGCAAACCAAGAAACAGACTCTTAACTACAGAGAACTGATGGTTACCAGAATGGAGGTGGGTGGTGGGTAGGTGAAATAGGTGATGGGGATTAAGGCATGCACTTGTTTTGGTGAGCATCAGATGTTGTATGTAAGTGTTAAATCACTAAACTGTACACCTGAAACTAATATTACACTATATGTTAACAAATTAGAATTTAAGTAAAAACTTTAAAAAAAAAAGATGTGGCATATATACACAATGGAATGTTACTCAGCCATAAAAAAAGAACGATGTCTTGCCATTTGCAATAACATGGATAGACTTGACATCATGTTAAGTGAAATAAGTCAGAGAAAGAAAGATAAATACCATATAATTTCACTGATATGTGGAATCTAAAAAACAAAACCAACAAAAAAATAGAAGCAGACTTATAAATAAATACAGAGAATAAAATGGTGGTTGCCAGAAGGGAAAGAGGGGGTGGACAGGCAAAATAGATAAAGGAGATTACGAGGTACAAACTTCCAGTTATAAAATAAGTAAGTCACAGAAATGAAAAGTACAGCACAGAGAATATAGTCAGTAACATTATAATAACTTTGTATGGTGACAGATGGTAACCAATTATTGTGGTATTTCATAATGTATATTATTGTCAAATCACTATGTTGTACACCTGAAACTAATATATGTCAACTACACTTCAATTAAAAATAAAAAAGCACATAGTGCTAATTTCAAAGGGGAAAGTTATATTATTCACATTGTCAAGAGTCAATGGGAATTTAATAAAGAATTTAAAGGAGAGAAAATGAGTGGGAAAAATAGAGAGGGTGACAAAACATGAAAGACTAACTCTGGGAAATGAACAAGGTGTAGTGGAAGGGGAGGTGGGGGGGGTGATGAGGTGACTGGATGACAGGCACTAAGGGGGGCACTTGACGGGATGAGCACTGTTATACTATATGTTGGCAAATCAAACTCCAATAATATATATTATATATTTCAGAGGTACAAAAAATAAATGGTTCATCACACTGTCGATGGCATCTTAGCTTCAATGAAATATTATATTAGTAATCAGCAGTAATATTACTATATGCAAGAGTTTATACTGGCAAGAAGCTAATAATCTAAATAGGGAGACAGGATGTATACATAAAAACTTAGATGAATAAAAATAAAAAATGTTTCAAAAGTTTAAAATGTCTATTATGCAATATTCTTATGTAAATTTAAAGTGAAAGCAACAAAAACCAAGACTGTTGGTGTTTTATTTTTTACATGGAGACACTTAAACTTAATAATAATGTAAACTTGGGGATCCCTGGGTGACTCAGCAGTTTGGCGCCTGCCTTTGGCCCAGGGCCCGATCTTGGAGTCCCGGGATTGAGTTCCGTATCGGGCTCCCGGCATGGAGCCTGCTTCTCCCTCTGCCTGTGTCTCTGCCTCTCTCTCTCTCTGTGTGTCTATCATAAATAAATAAATCTTTTTTAAAAAAAAAGAATAATGTAAACTTGAAGGATTTATAGATAGGGATAACAAGGGAATCTGCACTTGAGGTTTTTTTTTTTTTTTTTTGCACTTGAGTTTTAATAAAAGTTAAATCTCTGTATTTTTTGAGATTTTATTTCTTTGAGAAAGAGAGAGAGAATGCTTAAACCCATGAGCTGGGGGAGAAGTGAGGGTGGTGGGGATGGGGAATCTCAGGCAGACTTCCCACTGAGCCGAACATGGGCTTGATCCAACGACCCTGAGACCATGACCTAAGCCAAAACCAAGAGTGGGATGCTTAACGGAGTAAGCCACCCAGGCCCCCCACATCTCTGTATTTTTAAATATGTTACAAAAAGCATGTATAATCTCAAAGAAATCATTTTAAAGGGGAAAAGTCATTACAATAGATATTTTTAATGCAGTAGAAGGCTTTGAGAGAGAGAAAAAGTACCTGACCTATCTCTGGGGAGGGCATGAAGACTTCTCTAAGTAAATATAGACAAATTAAATAAATCCCATGTGAATTGGGAGTAGAGTAACAGATACTTTAGTTTTAGGTAAAAAGAAACGCAAATAGTGTGTCAGAAAAGTGGCAGAATGAATGGGGATTGTGCAGAACAAGAAAATCACATGAAGTCTGGAGAGATATGCTTAGATAATCAGCAGCCAGATGATGAAGTAGTTGGTGTGGAAAGCACAGCAAAGTTCAGGCATCATCCAGTAAGCAATGGGAAATGATGACAGATTATGCAGGACAGTGACTATTACAGACAGATTTTGGTACTATGAACTGGGAGTGCTTCTGTAACAAATACCTAAAACTGGGTGATGGGCAGAAGTTGGAAGAATTTTGAGATGCATGTTAGAAAAAGCCTAGATTGCATTAAGGAGACTATTGGTAGGTAGAAAGATACAGATTAAAGGTGATTCTGGTGAGCTCTCAGATGGAAATTATGAACATGCTCTAGGAAACTGGATGAAAGGTGATCCTTGTTATAAAGTGACAAATAGCTGAATTAGTGCTCTGTGGTAGAACTTGGATATTTAGCTAAGGAGATTTCTTTTTTTTTTTGTTTTTTTTTTTTGTTTTGGAGATTTCTAAGCTAAGTGTTGAAGGTGCAGCCTGGTTTCTTACTGCTTATTGTAAAATGCAAGAAAAAAAAAAGAGATTGAAATTGTTAAGCAAAAAGGAATAGAACTTGAAGATCTGGAAAATTCCCAGCCTATCCATATTGCCAAAAAGTGAGAAAGTATGTTCTAGAGAGAACACCAAGAGTGTGTAGCTCAACAATCACTACATAAAGAGTTTACCAATGGCTTTAATCCAGCTTCTCAGGTGAAGTCAGGACTAGAGATGGGATTATACCAGTGGAAGCACTGCCAGGTGGGCCTAAATGGGACAGAGAAAATGGAATGGAATGAAGGAAATATGTTGGACTTCTGAGATTCTATAGGACAAGGCAATAGAGCTCTCTGGCTTTGAACATGCACTACCCTTAAAGAAAAGAGAATGAGGTTCCAGTTCAGGATGGTAACATCTTTGAAAGAAACTCAAAATATAGCTAAGCAATTCCCACACATTGGGTGAAAAAGAAAGAACCTACATTGGAGTGGGTAGGAGAGTCTGAGACACAATCTCACCATACACCTCATGCCCAGCACAACAACCAAAATAAGGAAGGAACCCACAACTCCAAGCTTCTTCCTGAGGAGCAAAGGATTTTAACTTCATACCTGGTATCCCAAATTTTAAGACCTGCGCCTAAGAAACAAGCCCCCAAAAGTTTTGAAAGCCAACAGGGCTTTCATCCATGAGACTCATGAGGCTGTAAGAGAAACAGTTCTTCAAGGGCTTGGAAAGCTGTACTATTTACCTTCACAGAGCCCAGCACAAAAGCAGATGACTGAAATGCACCCTATCTTTCTGTGAAAGAAAACAGTTTGCTTTCTTTCTGTGAAAGAAAACTGAAAGCTTTAGCCTATGGGGCAGGTATTTTACACATGTTTAGAGGCCTACCAGTTACTCTCCAAATGTCAGTGAGGACTTTTGCTAAACTAGACCTCAACAGATCTTTCTTATCGCCCCTTCTTGAGGCATTGACAATGACTGGCACATTCCCACCACCAGGCCAGAAAAATCCTAACAGCAACTGGAATGCCTAGAAGAGCACACCTCACACGTCCCTTTCCATGCCCATGATCACTTACCAACCCCTACCCATGATCACCATCTGCTCTCTTGCACATATCCTCCCTACCTCTCCTTATAAAAATCTAGAAAAAAAAAGGATCCCTGGGTGGCGCAGCGGTTTGGCGCCTGCCTTTGGCCCAGGGCGCGATCCTGGAGACCCGGGATCGAATCCCACGTCAGGTTCCCGGTGCATGGAGCCTGCTTCTCCCTCTGCCTGTGTCTCTGCCTCCCTCTCTCTCTTTCTCTCTGTGACTATCATAAATAAATAAATAAATATTAAAAAAAAATAAAAATAAAAATAAAAATAAAAATCTAGATGTCAGTATTGCAGGCAGAGAGGTTGGGTGCTAATGCTTGAGCCTGCCACGTCCCCCAGCTGCTGGCACCCAGAATAAATTTCTCTCTCTTTTCCAAACCCTCATCTCTTGAGTTACTGGCTTCTCTTGCAATGACTCTATCCAAGTTTGTTCAGCAACAGTGCTGGCAAACCCAGCAAGGAGCTATGCTTTCAATTTATCCACCCTCTTGGGGATTCCCCAGAATGGAGCAGTTGGCTGAGGCAGTGAACCAAGACTTACCATTTATTTCCTGAATGAGTAGCTGTGATAGATTGTTCAGTAACACCAAGACTGTGGTACCATCTTCATCTGTTCCCTCTGCTTTCATCAGGGTATCTGCTATCTCCTGGAAAGGAGCTTGGGCACACCTTTTGTGGGTGCCACCAGAGAACACCGGCACTCTGGTGGCCAGTAGGGCTTGCATCGAGGAATCCCACAGAACTATAACAAATAGAGAAAGAGATCTTAAGGAGATATTCCCTATCCAGGGCACATCCAGATAGGAAACATACTAAACCTTCCAGTCTTTCTGTGAAAGAGGCCTAATAGCTCATCTTCATAGCTGTGGCCTAAAAGTCAGGCTTCTGATTAAACCCACATCTAGGGGTCAATCCTCTCCAAAGATCAAGAAGGCTGGTGGGTGCCAGTTCCTGCCCTCCCCTCTGCCCCACTGCAGGTCAGCAGTGTCTACAAGAAAGAAGCTTGTAGGCAGCCCTGGCGGCCCAGCGGTTTAGCGCCGCCTTTGGCCCAGGGTGTGATCCTGGAGACCCAGGATTGAGGCTCATGTCGGGCTCCCTGAATGGAGCCTGCTTCTCCCTCTGCCTATGTCTCTGCCTCTCTCTCTGTATCTCTCATGAATGAATAAATAAAATCTTAAAAAAAAAAAAACTTGGTAGGTAAATGAATAAACTGATACATCCAGACAACAGAATATCATTCAGCACTAAAAAGAAATGTACTGTCAAGCCATGAAAAGACATGCAGGAAACTTAAATGCACATTTACTAAGTGATTCTTAAAAGGCTACATACAGTATGATTCCAACCATATGACATTGTGGAAAAAACAAAACTATGGAGACAGTAGAAAGATCAGTGATTGCCAGGGGTTAGGGGTGGGGGAGGAGGGAAGAATAGGTGGAGCATAGAGGATATTTTTAGGGAAGTGAAAATACTCTATATGATACTATAATAATGGATACATGTCTATACACTTGTCTAAACAAGTGTACAACACAGAGTGAACTCTAATGTAAACTATGGATTTTGAGTATATGATATAGCAATGCAAGTTCATCAACTATTTATCACTCTGGTGGGTGATGTTGATAAGAAGGGAAGTTGTGCATGTGTGGGGCAGGGAGTATATATGAAATCTCTGGACCTTCCTCTTAATTTTGCTATGTACCTAAAACTGTTCTAAAATATAAAATCATTTTTAATGCACCTATGATTTTAAAAATGTTTTATTGTGAACGTTTTCAAACATACAAAGGAAAGCAACGAACAAGCACATAATCATCACCTATATTTAATGACTGTTCATATTTAATGAGTACTATATGTGATTTATGTATATTCCTGAACTACTTTAAATTAGATATGATGACATTTCAGCTCTAAATAGTTTGGGTTACCTCTCTAAAGAATGGTACCTAACAAAATGGCACCACACCTAATGCTGCTCGCTCTGCAACAACACGATCAGGGTCCTGAGGGAAAGGGGATGGGGAAATAAAAGTAAAGTAAAGAAATGAGGACAGAAGGGACACAGTGGATGATGTCCAAGCAGTGTCAGCTTTATTCAGGGCTCTACAACATTATATAGCATAAGCAAAACAAAGATAAGGAAGTATCTATTCTTAGCATGTTTGTGAAACCCTCCCAGCTTCCCCTTTATCAGCATGTAAGACAGACCCACTGGCGCCAGAAGACCTTGGTTAATAGATAAGCTTGTTGCTCCAGATGTAATACTTCAAAGGAACATTATTATATATGGTTAACAGACCAGCAAGAACAGCACAGACCCCTATTTAAATTTATGACCAGGCCAGAATAGATTTATCTATGTGTTATGTTGGCAATCACATAAAAGCGAGTTCTGAAAACCACTGCTCAAGCCCTTTCTCAAGCGTCAACCAACTATTTACCCTTTGGGCTCCCAAGCCCTTTGAGTGAATGAGGGGCGCAAGTCCGAGCCTGGTTTGGTTTAATTACTCTATCTAGTCCGTGGCTGGCCACCCACAACCTAAGAAAATTAACAATAAGTCCTTAACATTATCAAATATCCAGTCTATATTCAACTGTAAGTAATTGTGAACAATTAAATATGATTTATGGCTGTACCGAGGTCTATGGTATATACAAACCATGAATTACTTAGTTATGTATTCATTGTAGGATACCAATTTAGGGCAAGATTATTTCAAACACCCTTGCCAGTTCTTAACAGCATCGTCTAGGAGTTTTTAACACTTTTGGGGGTTGTTATTGTTTGTGTCTTCCCAAAATCACATGTTGAAATCTAATACCCAATATGACAGTATTTGGAGGTGGAGCCTCTGCAAGACAATTAGGCCATGAGTGTAGTGCCCTCATGAATGTGACTGGTGCTTTTATAAGACAACAAAGGGACCCAGAGCACTCTCTTTGGACCACGTGAGGATACAAGAAGCTGCCAGTCTGCAGCCAAGAAAAGGGTCCTTACCAGAACCCAAACATGCTAGCATCCTGAATCTGGCTTCCAGACCCCAGAACTGTGTGAAACAATGTTTGTTGCAAAGTGTATGGCATTTGTTATAGCAGCCTGAGCTAAGACAGGAGTTATATATCTCTTTAGGGACCTAAGCCAAATTTCGGACCTGTTCCCTAGAAAAATACAGCTAGGCCCCAATATGCAACACTGTACATACAATTCACTGAGCATACATTGAGGGCTCATGGACCTCCAGGAACTTGTCCAGGGAGTCCCCAAACTTCAGGTTAAGATCAGCTCCTTACTTGTGGGCCACACCACACCCTGATGAACGGAGCTGGGAAGGCTGACCCAGAGTTGCATATACATCTTCATTACCTGAACTGTTTCAACTTTAAACTGGACCCTAAAAAAATAAAAATAAAAAAAAAATAAACTGGACTCTTTAGGAATAACAGTGAACCTTGTGCTTCATTTCCCATCAACTCCCTGCCCAAACTCCTACCTTGTTGACTGACATCTCTGTGCTAAAGGCTTCAATCACAAACCTTTTAAATGCCTCCTAAAGCAGGTGCCTCCTGTGAGGTATCAGGACTATCTTCCCCTCTGGCCTCAAAAACTGCTGCCTATGCTATAGGCAATATTAGTGTATTTCATCACGTTGAATATACCATTGGTTGAAAAAAAAAAGGCATCTCAATTTCAGAAATGTTAAAATGCAAAGAAAATGTGTTGGTCTTAGAGCCCTACAGATTGATAAAATGGTTGGTAAACAGCTCCAACACCAATCACCCTCCAAACTGAACTACTCAAATCCCTCTCCCCATTTCCCTCAATTTTGAAACTAAGGGTTAATATCAGATCTCACTAGGTGGCTTCCAAGGCCTTGCTTCTTTCCTGACCTATGTCCTTCTGGCTGGCAGTGCCCATGCCTCATAGGCTGATCAATATTCCAGATGACACCACAAGTTGCAAAGCTTTCCAATTTCCTCCGGGGCATGCATTTCTGCACCATTGGCGCTGTGCAGAGCACTGAGTTCTTGGGATGTGTGGAATAATTTCCTGAGTAAATACATGAGGAGTGGGGAGGGGAGAGATGAAAAGAGCGGGAAGTGGGCTATTTGAAAGCATATCTTTAGCCCTCTCACCCCCTGCAACAGGAAGAAGGGAAGAATTGCCCAGAGACGCCTGTTAGGACAGCGAACTTTAGGCCAAATACTGAGCATAAGTCATGAAAAGCAAGATGGCGTTTTAGGAAAGAAGGAAGACAATTCATCTGGGCCATGACTTTAAGGCTTAAATGGCGCAAACTTCTTTCCTCGGGCTCTTCTGGTGAGGGGTAGAGTTTTATAGGTCTGGAGAAAGACAAAGAAGACAGAAGACTTGCAGCTTCCAAACACACCTGATTTGAAACTCAGTCTTGCTTCCTTCTCTGTTCATCATACACAAGATTCTTCAGCCCCAAATGCTGGGGTTGAGTCCCTCAGAAAACCAACATCACTGTCACTAACTAACATCACTGTCAAAACACTAACATCACTAACATCACTGTCAAAATGGCTGCATTTTCCACAGAACTTGCCTTAGGCTCTGGGAGACTGAGTTCACAACTTTCCTGAACCGGGGTGTGGGGGCCGCACTGTGCCCCGCCACCTAGGCCGCGGCGGAGAGAAGCAGCACCGCCCGCCCTCGCGGGAATCCCACAGAAACACGCATCCTCCTCCCACCCTAAGGAAGGCGACGCACGGACGCTGCCGCGCGCGTCACAGACCCAATCCGGCCCTGGTGGACTCTGGGAAACGTAGTTTGGGGGAAGGGGAAGATTGGAAACGTCCGGCGCGAAGGACCCTGCGGCTCCTAGTTCAGGAGGAGAAGCAGGTGCTCCAAGTGTTCTAACTCGCGCGGGTGGTGGGCAGGGAGAGCCCCAGAGCCAAATCCCTCTGCTTCCGGCTCCGACCTGCCGAGCTAGGGCTGGGACCTCAAACCGGGTCTTTGCACAAGAGAAAGAGGACGACAGGCGGAGAGGGAAGAGATGAGGGGCACCCAAGTGAGAGGTGGAAAGAAACCAGCTCCAAAAGGGTGGAAGAGGAACAGATCTATGGACCCCCGCCCACCAGCGCAGCCCAGAGGTGCTGTTGTCAGGAAGCGCGGGAGGAGAGACTGGGGGAGGAGGCTCCTCTTGGGAGAGGGGCGCTCTAGTGATTGTCCTTCAAAGGTACTACTAGTAAGCCGAGGAGCCTGCAGTTCACATTAATTTTGGAAGCCACTTGCCTTATAACCTAGCCCAGAGACACGGAGATAACCTTTGAGAGGCTCAGTTTTCCTGGTTCATCTCTGACCAGACAGAGTAGGAAAAAGATCCGTGAGAGCTGCGGAAACAATGAAAAATGTCTGTCTTGGGAGAGCCAGAACCCCGGTCTCCCAGCTAGAAAAGGAACCGTTAAGGAAACACACTATGCCAGGGCAACCCGTGATGCAGGTACAGTCTTTTATGGGTGCTGGGCTCCTGGGGGGGGGGGGTTGTGAACGGGGGCATCCTGGAGACTTCCACCACTGAGGTTGACCAAGCTTTACCCCAGGTGTCACCTAAAGCAAGGCACCTTCCTATGGCTAACACCCACCATATGCCCAATTTTTCTGCAAGAATCCGAATAAGCTACATACCTGGATGGGTAGGAGAGAAAGGATATCCCCTTTGGTTACACTGAAGAGGAGGGGCTAGCAAAAAGGACAAAGAAGAAATGGTCCAAGTCATGGCAATTCCCAACCATCATGGCACAAACAGAAAATGGTAATATTTGTATGGCACAACGGGGTCATATAAGTTAGGGTGTAGATTAAGCTGATTAATAATAAAGACCCCCAAACACAGTGATCTAAATATCATATATTTATTTCTCCCTCATATGAGAGTATATATAGGTAGGAGCAGCCCAAGACTGGTGGAATAGCTCTGCTTTCCTGAACAAGCAATTTCCATCTTTGGGGCAAAAGAGGATGTTATAGTTCTCAGTATCTCCAACCCTGTAGGTCAGAAAAAGCAAGCACAGAAATAACAATCACCCCCTTTTGTTTACATCTCATTGGTCAAGTAAATTGGACTTGATAAAAATTAATTACTTTGTGCATTAAAGGACATTATCAAGAAAATGAAAAGATAACCTATAGAATGGCAGAAAATCTTTGCAAATTTTGTATACAATACAGTCTAGTATCTAATATATATAAAGAACTCTATAAGACTCAACAACAAAAAGATAAACAGCCCAGTCAATTTGGGCAAGGACTTGAATAGCCATTTCTCCAAAACAGATAGTCAAATGGCCAACAAATATAGGAAAAGATTCATTAATCATTAAGGAAATGCAAATCAAAACCACATGAGGTACCACTTCACATCTATTAGGATGGCTTAATTTTAAAAAGGAAAAAATTAAAAATTTTTAAAAATTTTAAAAAGGAAAGTAAGCATTAGTGAGAGTATGGAGAAGCTGGAAACCTTACACAGTATTGCTGGGAATCTAAAATGCTTCAGCTACTGTAGAAAACAGTTAGCAGTTCCTCAAAAAGTTAAGAACAAAATAACCATATGACTCAATGATTCTCCTAGGCATATGGCCCAAAGAACTGAAAGAAGGACAGGTACATGCATGTTCATAGCAGCACTACTCTGCTACTTAAAGTAGCCTAAAGGTGTAACTATCCCAAATCTCCACCAACATATTAACAGATAAACAAAATGTGGTATTTACATACAGGGGAATATTATTCAACCAGAAAAAGGAATGAAGTACAAATAATGCTTACACGAGTGAACCATTATGCTAAAGAAACCAAATACAAAAGATCATATATGGTTCCATCTATATAGAATATCCAAAATAGATAAATCGATAGATATAGAACGCAGTTTAGTGGTTGACAAGGTATGAGGAGAGAAGAGAATGGGGAGAAACTGCTGAACGGGTAAGGAATTTTACTTTGGAATGATAGAAATGTTTTGGGTCTAGAGAGAAATGGTGGTTGCACAACATTGTAAATGTACTAAATGCTACCAAATGTCCACTTAAAAATGGATAATTTCATATTATGTGAATTTTGCCTCAGTAAATTATTCTTAAAATGTGAATGTTCTAAACACCCCAATTAAACAGCAGAGATTTTCAGACTGAATTTTAAAAACAATTTTTAAAAACTATATGCTGCCAATGAAAAACCTAGTAAATAGACACAGTGATGCCTGGTTGGCTTAGTCAATAGAGCATGTGACTCTTGATCTTGGGTTGTAAATTCAAGCACCATGTTGGGTGTAGAGCCTACTTGAAAAAAGAAACAAATGGAAAGACACAAATAAGTCTAAAGTAAAAAGATGGGGAAATATAATTAGTATTAACTAATTAAAGAAAGCTAAAGTGGGTATATTAATATCAGACAAAATAGATTTGGGAGCAAAAATATTACCAGAGACAAAGTAGGTTGTTTTATAATGATAAAAGGATCAATTAAAAGTACATAACATCAACAAAAACAAATGAATAAACAAACAAAAAGCAGAATCAGACTCACAAATACAGAGAATTAATGGTTACCAGAGGGGAAGGGGGGAGAGGAAAAATAGGTGAAGGGGAGTGAGAAAGATACAGGCTTCCAGGTTGGAATGCATAAATCACAAGAATAAAAGACACAGCAGGGCAGCCCCGGTGGCCCAGCAGTTTAGTGCCACCTTCGGCCTGGGGTGTGATCCTGGGGACCTGGGATCAAGTCCCATGTCGGGCTCCCTGCATGGAGCCTGCTTCTCCCTCTGCCTGTGTCTCTGCCTCTCTCTCTCTCTGTGTGTCTGTCATGAATAAATAAATTAAATTTTTAAAAATAGACACAGCATAAGGAATATAGTCAATGACACTGCAATGTGTGGAGACAGATGGGAGCTACACTTGTGGTGAATGCAAAAACCTGTTGAATATAATGTATAAACCTGTTGACTCACTATGTTTATACACCCGAAACTAACGTAACATTATATGTCAACAATATCTCCTGGGAAAAAAAAAATGAAAACAACCAACCAACTAACCAAACACACACATACAACACACACAGAGAAAAAAAAAATTTTTAAAGAAGTATATTGGGGTGCCTGCCTGGATCAGTCAGTGAAGCATGCAACTCTTGATCTTGGAGTCATGAGTTTAAGCTCCATGTCAGGCCTAGAGCCACTTTAAAAATTAAAAAAAAAAAAAGAAGTGTATTAGAAAGAACTGCCAGATGTTATCAAAATTTTGGTTTCTATTTAGATAATCCTGTAGAGTTTCTCTTTTAATTTTTGTTTACAAGCTCCCTATTATTATGAATCATATTGCTAAGTGTTGACAAATTCCAGATATTGATTGACCTAGGCTTGAATTTTTATGGTAAACCCTATTTGATCATAATAGAGAGATGATAGATAGATAGATAGATAGATAGATAGATAGATAGATAGATAGATAGATAGAAATGTAATTAAGAAAGAAAAAACAGGGATCCCTGGGTGGCGCAGCGGTTTGGCGCCTGCCTTTGGCCCAGGGCGCGATCCTGGAGACCCTGGATCGAATCCCACATCGGGCTCCCGGTGCATGGAGCCTGCTTCTCCCTCTGCCTGTGTCTCTGCCTCTCTCTCTCTCTCTGTGACTATCATAAATTAAAAAAAAGTTAAAAAAAATTAAAAAAAAAAAAAAAAAAAAAAGAAAGAAAAAACAGTATGTAACAATCCCAAATATTTGCATTTCCTGCAAGAGCTTCAAGACACATAAAGTAAAAACTGCTAGAACTAAAAAAAAAGAAATAGACAAATCCACAATTATACCTAGCAATGTCAAAAAAATTAGAGATGGTAGACTTGACAAACAAATTAATGCAACAGAATAGGAAATACATGAATGTACCCAAGTACATGTGGTAATTCAGTATATGCTAAAGGTAACATTTCAACTAAGTAGGAAAAGATGGATTATTTGTAAATGGTGCAAGAAATGGAGTATAACATTGGGGCAAAAGTAGATTCTTACACAAAAAATTTTAATGTAAAAAAATGAAGACAAAAAAATGAAGACAAAAGTAATAGGAGAAATCATGGGGACATTTAAAAATTATCTCAAGATGCAGAGGGCCTTTTTAACATGAATCAAAATTCAGAAGGCTTAAAAGAAAATACTCATAAATTAGATAACATAAAAATCATTTTGCATGGCAAAAGAGGACCCTAAACAAATTCAAAAAAAAGTTGTGAAAAAAATTTGTGAATCATAAGGTGATTTCCTTACCATATAAGTAAAAAGTACATCCAATTGAATATTGAGCAAAAGATAGAGTTCACAGAAAAGAAACCCAAAGTCACTCACAATAAGAAAAAAGCAAATTAAAACTACGCTGGGTTATCATTTTCCACCTATCAGATTGATAAAGATCCCCTAGATTGATAGCTTGACCTCAGTGACTTGAAATTTACACTCAAAAAGTTCAGAAAACATACTTTTTGAATATACCTGTAACAGTTATAAAAATTGATTATATATGAGGCTATAAAGGAAGCCTCATTCAATTCTAGAGAAGCAATATAAATGTCTGACTATAATGTAATAGCATCAGAAACATATAACAAAAAGCCAAGACTTCGGAGTTAAGGAGAAACACCTAGGACTTGCCTGTGGTTTTACCATAGCTTGCTTGTCCTGACTTGCAATTCTCTATTATTCCCAAATAAACCTAGTTTTGCTGTTAAAAAAGGAAAAAAAAAAAACACCTAAAGTTACAAGACATGGAAATGAATAACAATGAAACCACTAACTGGCAAAATTGTAGGACACAACTTACATATTAGAGGGAAACATGCAGCTTCGAATATATTTATTAAGAAAAACAAAAAACTAAATTGTCAATTCAAAATGTAGGGACAGAGCACACTCAAAGAATTAAATTATAAAGAATAAAAGACAGAAAGCATTACAGAATTAAGAGAGATAAAAGGATAGCAAAATCAAAAGATAGGTTTTAAAGATCAATGATCAATTAGCTATATAAACCTCTGTCAAGGCTGATAAAGTACAAAGATGGAAATAAGAAAATGAGTAAGAAACCAAATGAAGTTAGAATAATAAAAGAATCTTATGAATGACTATTTGCAATTTAACAACCTAGACAAATGAACATATTTCTTAAAAAATACCCCACAAAATTAGCATAAGAAACAGAAAAATTTAATAAAACCCAATAAGTTGAAATGGTATAGAAACATATCCTCAAGAAACAATGCCTAAAGCCTACTTGGATTCACAAGTAAATTTTTTTTAAAGATTTTATTTATTTATTCATGAGACACAGAGAGAGAGAGGCAGAGAGACATAGGAAGGGGGGGGCGGAATCTCTGGGTGGCTCAGCGGTTTGGCGCCTGCCTTTGGCCCAGGGCGTGATCCTGGAGTCCCAGAATCGAGTCCCACATCGGCCTTTCTGCATGGAGCCTGCTTCTCCTCTGTCTGTGTCTCTGCCTCTCTCTCTCTCTCTCTTTCTCTCTCTCATGAATAAATAAATAAAATCTAAAAAAAAAAAAAAAGGAAGAAGAAGAAGGCTCTCTCTCTCTCATGAATAAATAAATAAAATCTATAAAAAACGAAGAGGGAGGAGGAGGAGGAGGCGGAAGAAGGAAGGAAGGAAGGAAGGAAGGAAGGAAGGAAGGAAGGAAGGAAGGAAGGAAGGAAGGAAGGAAGGGAGGAGAAACAGGCTCCATGCAGAGAGCCCGATGCCAGACTCGATCCCAGGGTCATGCCCGGAGCCAAAGGCAGACGGTCCATTGCGGTGCCACCCAGGCGTCCCCACAAGTAAATTTTAACCAAACTTTTATGAATGGATTGATGACAATTTGAGGAGACAAACAAGGTAAGAAAAAAAAACTTGATAGAGTCCAAATGACTGAGAAGTATATGGAGATATGCTCTAACTCACTAGTAGTCTATAATAACAATACAAACCAAAAAAATCCAAGGAAGATAATATCAGGTGTTTACCAGCACATAGAAAGAGGTTCTGCTGGTGAGAATGTAAACAGATGCAGCCACTCTAGTAAGTAAACTGGTTTTACCTAGTAAAATTGTGCAAAAACACAATTGCAATATTCCAGGGTAAGTTTTTTTTTTAAGATTTTATTTATTTATTCATGAGAGAGAGAGAGAGGCAGAGACACAGGCAGAGGGAGAAGCAGGCTCTATGCAGGGAGCCCGATGTGGTACTCCAGGATCACAACCTGGGCTGAAACCAGGCACTAAACTGCTGAGCCACCCAGGCTGCCTTCCAGGGTAAGTTTTCTAATCTAGTTCTGGTCTGCAAGGGGATACATACTAGGATGCTCTTTGTGACAGCCAGGAGTTGTATCCATCATTTCAGACAAAAATAAATAAATAATACATAGTAAATATATACTATTAATTACTATGCAAGTGTTAGAAGTGATGAATAACCTTAGGTGACTGCACAGAGGAACAAGATAGATCTAAAAACCATGTAGACTAAATGGATGTCAAAACAAAGCCAGGGTAGCATTACATATATCAAACAAAATGGACTTTAATACAATGACTAGGGATGCCTGGGTGGCTTAGCGGTTTAGCACCTGCCTTCGGCCCAGGGTGTGATCCTGAGGTCCGAGATCGAGTCCCACATCAAGCTCCCCGTGTGGAGCCTACTTTTCTCTTGCCTGTGTCTCTGCCTATCTCTCTCTGTCTCTCATGAATAAATAAATAAAATCTTTTAAAAATAAAAAAAAACAACGACTATATGTAACAAGAGAAAAGGACACTATGTAATCATAAAGGGGACAATCCAACAAGAAGATATAACAATTGTAAATATTTATGCACCTAACATGGGAGCACCCAAATACATAAAATAACAAACATAAGGGAAATAATTGATAGTGTAATACAATAATAATAGAGGACTTTAACATCCCACTTACACTGAACAGATCATCCAAACAGAAAAATCAAAAAGGAAATAGTGGCTCTGAATGACACATGGGACCCGATGGAGTTAACAGATATATTCAGAACATCTCATCCTAAAACAGCAGAATACACATTCTTTTCTTTTTCTCTTAAAGATTTTATTTATTTGACACAGAGAGAACAGAATCAGGGGAGAAGTAAGCATAGGGATAGGGAGATGCAGGTCTCCCTCTGAGTGGAGCCTAACATGGGCCTCAGTCCTACGACTCTGGGATCATGACTGAGCTGAAGGCAGATACTTAACCAACTGAGCCACCCAGACATCCCTACACATTCTTTTCACATGCACATAGAATATTCTCCAGAATAGATTATATGTTAGGCCACAAAACATTCTCAAAAAATTCAAAAACACTGAAGTCATACCATGTGTCTTTTCTGATCACATTGCCATGAAACTTGAAATCAACCACAAGAAAAAATGTGGAAATAGCACAAATTCATGGAAGCTAAATAACATACTACTAAACAATAAATGAGTCAACCAAGAAGTCAAAAAAGAAATCAAAAATTACATTGCAACAAATGAAAATGAAAATACAATGGTCCAAAATATTTCAGGTTCAGCAAAAGTGGTTCTAAGTTGAAGTTTATAGCAATATAGGTCTACCTCAAGAAGCAAGAAAAATATCAAACAACCTAATCTTACACTAAAAGACCTAGAAAAGAAAAACAAAACCCAACCCTAGCAGAAGGAAGAAAATAAAGATTAAAGCATAAGTAAATGATATAGAAATTTTAAAAAACAATAGAATAGGGCAGCCTGGGTGGCTCAGCAGTTTGGCACTGCCTTCAGCCCAGGGCCTGATCCTGGAGACCCGGTATCGAGTCCTACACTGGGCCCGCTGCATGGAGCCTGCTTCTTCCTCTGCCTGTGTCTCTGCCTCTCTCTCTCTCTCTCTCTCTGTCTGTCTGTCTCTCATGAATAAATAAATAAAATCTTAAAAAAAAAAAAACAATAGATCAATGAAACCAGGAGCTGGATCTTTGAAAAGATCAACAAAATTGATAAACCTCTAGCCAGACTCATCAAGGGGGGGGGGTGGAGGAAGGGATGAAAATAAACAAAATCACTAATGAAAGAGGAGAAATAACAACCAACCTTACAGAAAACACAAGCAACGTGTAAGAGAATATTATGAAAAATGATATGCCAACAAATTGGGCAACCTAGAAGAAATGGATAAAGTCCTAGAAACATCTAATGTACCAAAACTGAAGCAGGAAGAAGTTGAAATTTTTTTTAAGATTTTGTTTATTTATTCATGAGAGACAGAGACAGAGAAAGAGGCAGGGACACATGAAAATGTGAAAATGAAAATCCCACAGTAAACATCATACTCAATGGGGGGAAAATTTAGAGCTTTTCCCCTAAGGACAAGAACAAGACAAGATTATCCTCTCTCACCACTTTTATTCAACATAGTACTAGAAGTCCTAGCGATAGAAATCAGACAACAAAAAGGAATAAAAAGTACCCAAGCTGGTAAGGAAGAAGTCAAACATTCACTATTTGCAGATAACAAGATACTACATATAGAAAACTCTAATAAATGTATCAAAAATAAACTACTAAAACTGATAAATGAATTCAGGAAAGTCACAGGATACAAAATCAATGTATAATTGATTCTGTAATCAATTTCCCAGTAATTTCTGGGGAACCTGGTGGCTCAGTTGGTTGAGCATCTGACTTTTCATTTCAGCTCAGGTAATGATCTCAGGGCCATGAGATCAAGCCCTGCACCAGGCTCCATATTCAGCATAGAGTCTGCTTGAGTTTCTCTCCATCTGCCCTTCCCCTACTCATACTCTCTCTCTCTCTCTCAAATATGTAACCTTTAAAAAAAAAAAGAAATCTGTTGCATTTCTATACACTAATAACAAAGCAGCAGCAGGAGAAATTAAGTAAACAATTCCATTTACAATTACACCAAAAATAATAAAATATCTAGAAATAAAATTAACCAAAGAGGTTAAAGACCTGTACTCCGAAAACTATAAAACACTGATGAAGGAAATTCAAGATGACACAAAGAAATGGAAAGATATTCCATGCTCATGGATTGGAAGAACAAATATTGTTAAAATGTCTATACTACCCAAAGCAATCTACAGATTTAACACAATCCCTATCAAAATATTCACAACATTTTTCACAGAGCTAGAAGAAACTATCCTAAAATGTGTATAGAACCAAAAAAGACCCTGAACAGCCAAAAAAAAACCTGAAAAAGAACAAAGCTAGACATACCACAATTCCAGACTCCAAGTTATATTACAAAGCGGTAGTACACCACAGTATGGTACTGTCATAAAAACAGATATATAGATCAACAGAATTGAATAGAAAACCCAGAAATAAACCCACAATTATATGGTCAATCTTCAACAATGGAGGCAAGAATATGCAATGAGGAAAGGTCTCTGCAACAAATGGTGTTAGGAAAACTGGACAGCTAATAGAAAAGAATGAAAATGGACCACCTTCTTACACCATACACAAAAATAAAACTCAAAATGGATTAAAGACCTAAATGCAAGACTTGAAACTGAAACAATAAAAATCCTGTAAGAGAACACAAGCAGCAATTTCCCTGACATCAGCCATAGCATGTTTCTAGATGTGTCTCCTGAAGCAAGGGAAATAAAAGCAAAGATAAACTATCGGGACTACATCAAAATAAAAAGCTTCTGCACAGAAAAAAAAATCTACAAAACTGAAAAGCAATCTACTGAGTGGGAGAAGATAAGGAAAGCCTGGCTGCCTCAGTTGATAGAGTATGTGACTCGATCTCAGGGTTACGAGTTCAAGCCCTACATTGAGCATGGCACTACTTAAAGTTAAAAAACAAACTGGGAGAAGATATTTGCAAATGACTACCCAATTAAGGATTAGTATCCAAAATATATAAAGAATTAATACAACTCAACACCCAAAAGACAAATAATATAATTAAAAATGGGCAGAAGACATGAACAGACATTTCTCCAAAGATATGCAGATGGCCAAAAGACACATGAAAAGATATTCAACACTACTCATCACCAGGGAAATGCATATCAAAACACCAGTAAGGGACGGTTGGGTGGCTCAGTCGGTTAAGCATCTGCCTTCAGCTGAAGTCATGATCCTGGGACCCTGGGATCAAGCCCTGCTCAGTGGGGAGTCTACTTCTCCCTCTACCTCTCTCCTCCACTCATGCTCTCACACTCTCTCAAAAAAATATCAAATTTCTAAAAAGATTTTAGAAGACCACAAAAGACCAATGAGGTATCACCTCACACCTGTCAAAATGGCTAAAATAAATAACACAAAAATAAGTGTAGGCAAGGATGTGGAGAAAAAGGCACCTTCATGCACTGTTGGTGGGAACATAAACTAGTACAGCCACTGGGAAAACAATGTGGAGATTCTCCAAAAAATTAAAAATAGAACTACCCTATGATCCAGTAATCACACTACTAGGTATTTACCCCCCAAAATACAAAAACACTAATTCAGAGGGATACATGCACCCCTATGATTATTGCAGCACTATTTAAAATAGCCAAAATATGGAACCAGTCCAAGTGTCCATTGATAGATGAATGGATAAAAATGTGGTATTTTGGTATTTAGAATATTATTCAGCCATAAAATGAGTGAAATATTGCCATTTGCAAAAACACGAACAGAGCTAGGGAGTATAATGCTAACCGAAGTAAGTCAATCAGAGAGATAAATACTATATGGTTTCACTCCTAAGTATAAATTAAGAAACAGAACAAATGAGCCAAGGAAAAAGAGAGAGAGACAAACCAAGAGCCAGACTCTTAACTATATAGAAGAAACTGATGATTACCAGAGGGGAGTTGGGGGATGGAGAATGAGTGAAATAGGTGATGGGTATTAAAGAGTATACTTAATCATGATGAGCACTGAGTAATGTATAGCACTGTTGAATCACTGTATTGAGCATCTGAAACTAATTAATACTGCATGTTAACTATACTGGAATTAAAGTGAAAAACCTTAAAACATACACACACGAATAAAAAGTGCTAAGTAGGAAAAATGGTACTTTTATAGCATAATATCACTGATATAAATTTCAAACATACAACATATGACTGATTTTATGAGATATATATACATTAAAGGATGCATACCTGTGTGCATGCCTATGGGGAAGAACAGGAATTGGGAATTATTTGGGGAAAAATAAACCAATAAATGAGTGTTGGACTAAACAATGTTGATTACATACTATTAACTGAAGTCCAAAAATATAAATGGAGATTTAAAAAACCAAAAGCCAGGGGTGGCCCGGGTGACTCAGCGGTTTGGCACTGCCTTCAGCCCAGGGCCTGATCCTGGAGACCCGGGATCGAGTCCCATATCGGGCTTCCTGCATGGAGCCTGCTTCTTCCTCTGCCTGTGTTTCTGCCTCTCTCTCTCTCTCTCTCTGTCTCTCATTAATAAATAAATAAAATCTAAATAAATAAATAAATAAATAAATAAATAAAACCAAAAGCCGTATCTTCTGATCTCTTTCATAAGAGAAGGCAGAGTCCTAACAGCCTCAAATGTCCAGACAGAGGAAGCTCTGAGACTCTGAAGCTGCAAATTCACAGGGGCTGAATTTACAATTCTGTCTTACATGAGTAACTGGCTTTCGGGCAGGCAATTCATTTCCTGCTTGATTTCATGATTAAAAAATGCCACATTAGGCAGCCCCGGTGGTGCAGCGGTTTGGCGCCGCCTGCGACCTGGGGTGTGATCCTGGAGACTCGGGATCGAGTCCTGCACCGGGCTCCCCGCAGGGAGCCTGCTTCTCTCCCTGCCCGTGTCTCTGCCTCTCCGCCTCTCTCTCTGTGTGTCTATGAATAAATAAATAAAATCTTTAAAAAAAAATGCCACATTAAATGTTATATATATTACATTCTGTTAAGTAATCCTTATGAAAACAAAAAGGCTGGAATTATTACTTCAGTTTTATAGTTTTATAGATAACTAAGCTTGAAAGAAGTATAATCACTTTTCAGTTTCTCCTAAGGGTTGACATCCGTATGAAGGTCTAATTCCAACACCTCTACTTGTGCCAATAATCAAAATAACAGATACTTTGACTACTCTTTCTGGAAGACTATGTGATGAATTACCATGCAAACGCCTTTAAGAAAGCTGACAAGGAAGATGAGTCATTTCCATGTCTCTAAAGTATCCTCACCTCATGACTTCAAGGTATCTGCTTTTCTCTACCACATAAGACATACCATTGTCTTGAGCTTTGTGGACAAAGTAGAAAATCTTAGTAGGGTACAGCAAATTAATATGATAATTAAGAACTCAAAATCAATGTGAAATCATAATGAAAAAAGGAAACATTTTTTCCAGGTGTCTCTAAAAGGAGCCCAATCATAATGGCAGCAATTTTGCCCAAAATTCATCCAAAATCCTAGCACCCAAATATAGTAACTACTAAAAGGGCACAGAACTCTGCGAGAAACTTATTTATATATTACACAAAGCTTAAAGCTTTGTATTGTGTTTGCTCAGAAAGAGAGATAAAAAACTTTTTAAAAGGAAGAAAATCTGGGGAATGCCTGGATGGCTCAATGGTTGAGCATCTGCCTTCAGCTCAGGGCATGATCCTGGAGTCCCAGGATCAAGTCCCACATCAGGCTCCCTGCATGGAGCCTGCTTCTCCCTCTGCCTGTGTAGTCTGCCTCTCTCCCTCTGTGTGTGTGTGTGTCTCATGAAAAAATAAAATCTTAAAAAAAAAAAAAAAAAAAGGAAGAAAATCTTCTGTAGGTAAAAGAACACCTGGAATCATAATACATCTTTAGAAGCTCAGCAGCATTTCCTTCTGACTCATTTACCTCAGTTGAGGGAATTTTAAATTATCATTATTTTTCAACTAGCTATTTTTAACTTATTAAAATAGTGTTTCAAAAATCCTGAAACAACTTCATTTTATAAACAGTAATTAATATATGGTTCTTATTAGTGTGAGCTTAATATATACCTACCAAAGTAAACTACCATGGAGTTGGGCAGTCTTTTTCTTCTTGGGTAACAGGAATGTTAGAAAACAAAAAATACAGTGTAAATGGGAAAATCCAATCTTACTTAAACTCTTTGTTAGGCTAACAAGATCTTTAACTGAGAGAAATTATTTTTTATTAAGAGGGAAACTTCTATTTCTGGTTTCATATCCCCTTTTTAATACATATGCTTGTTTTTTTTTTCTCCCTAAATTCCTTGCAAGGTAGCTAACTTCATAGCTTTGGGCAAGAAACACTGAGGGTTGGTCTGGAACATCCTATATTGTCAGGAAGTAAAGATGCTTACAAAGATCAATGCAGTGATGAAGGGAGCAAAGAGTCAGCCTAAATTGGCCCCCAGTGGCTCATTCTGACAATTTGAGCATCACAAATAATTCCATTATAATTAATTGAAATGTGTTAAGATTGTAAAAGGCCATGAATTCATGAAACTAAAAAGAAAAATGTTAAAATGAAATACACAAATATAGAATAAATGATACATGTAAGAATGAACTTAGTTCAAAATGTAATATGTACATGTATGAATTACACACATATGTATATATAAAAATATTTAATATACATATACACACATATATATGTAACATTCATATACATGGATTACCTTTCCAATAGGCATATAAATGTGTGTGTGTATATACATAGTATAGTTAAATTTCTTACCTTTCCCAGGTCTTTAATCTCTTTAATCAAAAGTCAACTTCAAAAGAGGCTTCCTTCCCTGGCCATACAATCTAAAATATCAATCTTGTCCCCTACCTCTTCCTTCATTTTCTTCTCCTTAGAATTTATTCTCTTACATATTATATTTTTTTCATATATATATGCATATATATATTTATTGTTGGTCTTCTTTACTAGAAATTAGCTCTATAAAAAAGCAGTGATTTTTCTGTGTAGTTCACTACTGTATCTCCAATGCCTAGATTAGAACAAAGCTTGGAACACAGTAGGTACTCTATATAAAATTTTTCAATAAAACACACACACCTGCTTAATTAAGAGTATATAAAAGAAAATTTTTACATATACAAGCAAAAACTGCACAGACTAACATGTTATGTTTAGCATAATAACCAGATTAAAAAAGGAACCCAACAGTTCCATCACCACTGGCATACCCAATAACCAAGTGGAAAGGGTTTTGCCAGTGTTCTAAATGAATTAGTCCATGTCCTAAAGAGAATTAACTGAACAAACTCAAACCCTCATCTCTTTAGGACAAGAAACCTCTAGATGACCCTAATAACTATAAAATACTATTAAGCATAAGTTTTTAATAATGCTAAAAGATCAAATCACTATACTGCAATAAGACAATAGATTGCATAGTTGCAGATAAATAAAATTTAATACCTTATTGAGGAGAAACACCAGATTGTAAAGTACAAACTCCCATGCTAAAGGCATGTGTAAAAGATTTTGCTAACATTACAAGTAAAGTTTAACTGAAAAAAAAAAAAAAACACTAGAGCATGGATCAGTGGCTTGGGTTTATGTCACCTTAGAGGAAGAAATCAGGTGTCATACTTAGAATCAATTAGTGAATAACTCGAACTCTTCACTGGTCTGAGTCATTACTCTTTTTCTTTATGCCTAGTAAGTTTACTGTAACCTTGGGGAGCTTTCCAAAATAAGTTACTATTCAACTCTTAAAAGTATTAAAATAAGTATTTCTAGACCTTTAGGAAACATAAGAAATAATAAAGAAATGAAATGGATTTCCAGCATATAATATTGACTTTTTAGGTTAGATGTAATATGTGTGGCAATGTTTTATAATCATTACATTTTTTTCTGCTCAAGGTTTGAAGTATTAAATCTTACTAAATTTGCAGTTTAAGTTGTTTAAGGGAATCTGTCTTAATATTTAGGAAATTTTTAGATTTGTATTAGATATAAGTATAAATTGACTAATAAAAAAATTATAATAGTAATTATTTCACTCGATGCACATATATAAATCCTTTATTCTTTCCTAATTCATTTGTTCTGTTGTTTTTATAGATGCTTTCCAGTCAATGTCCAAGATTGTAACAGTTCTAACTACTCAAAGCGGCCCAATTACCATATCATCAGTTTCCCTTTCTACATTCACTCAGATAAAATAGGATTATACTGCTGTATACACTCATACTCCTTTGAAGAATGGTAATAACTTATCACCTAAGTTATAAACCTAAGCCTAAAAATTTTAGGCTCTCTCTTACTTCTACAATGAATAGAAAATATGCCATCCTTTCTATCTGCTAGTAATGTCTTTGTCTGAATCTCTAGTTCCAAAGAAGTTACCCATAAACTTCTTAAGCCAAGTTTACAATCTACCCACAAAAGAAGACCTCATTTACAATTCTATTTCATTCTATTATCCAGTATATTTAAACCCATACTGAAAACAGAAAATCAAATAATTCCTTTAAGATGAAGAACCATTCATTAATGTGACAGATCCATTATTCTTTTAGCTTGCCACTCTTTCTTTAAAGGCCTATGGTGAGTCACCACCACAAATGATTTTAATTCCTTATGGGAAAGCTTGTTAAGGAGTTTTACTAGGTGAATTTTTAAAAAATTTATCCTTATTATGAGTCTAATAAATACCAAATTAATTTTTATCAACAAATAAAATGTAGTAATTCTCTCAGCTTTATGAAGTCTGTGTATTCAACTTCCATATACTTGCTTTAGCAAAAGGTTTCTCAGGATAATTGTGCCATATAAAAGATTAAAGCTTTCTTATATAGCGAACATACGGTGTATGAATCAGGACTGTAATTCCATGAGGCAAAAATCCAATTCAAATTAAGCAAACAAAATTTATTGGATCACAAAAATTAAAAAGTAAAAGATGGTATAGACTTCAGGCTTGATTGAATTCAGAAGATCAAACAATGTCATCAGATTTCTATATCTTATTTGCATTTTCCTCTGTGTTAGACTGATCTTGGGAAGGCTTTCCTTATGTGGTGGCAAAAAGCTACTGGTGAGTTTTGAACCTTGAAAAATCCTTTAAATCCTTGAAACTTGCAATTCCAGGAAAAAAAAAAAAAAGATCTTCTCTTACTATCCATAACAATACCCCCTTAGAGTTCTAGTTGTCCAAATAGAGCAATTTGCCAATCCCTTATTAACCAGATTGTGGCCAGGCTATGACCAATCCACTGCTCTCCCTGATTAATAGTGTCATCAGAATGATATGCACTAAAGGTAAGATAAGTTTCAAATGGGGCATAGAACAGATCCAAAAGTAACTGATGTCTACTATTCAGGCTATTTCAAATAAAGGGAGTTCATAAACTGAAGGCTTTTCCTTATTTACTACATTCATAGAATCATTAACCAAAGAATTCACTGACATATATTTAATAAGGACTGAGTGGTGACTAATTGTTTTCTTTCTTATAGTTGTTATAATCAGAGAGTTTCTCTATTATGAATTTTCTGATGTCGTCTTAGGGCTGAGGCACAGCTAAAATTATTCCCACACTCATTACAGTTATAGGGTTTGTCTCCAGCATGAATTCTCTGGTGTAGCCTAAGGGACAAGATCTGATGGAAAGCCTTCCCGCATTCATTACATTCATAGGGTTTCTCTCCAGTATGAATTCTCTGGTGTTGATTAAGGTATGAGCCACAACTGAAGGCCTTCCCACATTTGTTACATTCATAGGGTTTCTCTCCTGCATGACTTCTCTTATGATGAATTAGAACTAAAGCATCACTGAAGGCTTTCCCACATTTACTGCATTCAAAGGGTCTCTCTCCGGTATGTATTCTGTGATGTCGATTAAGTTGTGAGTCAGTCCTAAAAAACTTCCCACATTTGATGCATTCATAAGGCTTTTCACCTGTATGAATTCTCTGATGCTGATTTAGGTGTGAGCGATAGCCAAAAGTCTTCCCACATTCATTACATTTAAAGGGTTTCTCTCCTGTATGAATCCTTTGATGCAGAGTAAGGGCAATGCGTCTGCTGAAGGCTTTTCCACATTGATTACATTCATAGGGTTTTTCTCCAGTGTGAATTCTCTGATGTTGATTGAGGTGTGCACTTTGTCTGAAGGCTTTGTTACATTCTTTACATTCATATGGTTTCTCTCCTGTGTGAATTCTCTGATGTTCAACAAGGAAGGCATAACGGCTAAAGGCCTTCCCACATTCACTGCATGCAAAGGGTTTCTCTCCAGTGTGGATTCTCTGATGTTGAGCAAGGTGCGCACTCTGTCTGAAGGCTTTATTACATTCCTTACATTCATATGGTTTCTCTCCAATATGAGTTCTTTGATGTTCACTGAGAAAGCAGTCATGGCTAAAGGCTTTTCCACAGTCATTGCATGCATATGGTTTCTCTCCACTGTGAATTGTCTGAGGTTGAGTAAAGAATGAATAACAGCTAAAGGCATCATCACATTCACTGAGTCTGTGTGGAAATTTTCCAAAATGAGTTGTTTGATGTTGAGTCAGTAACGAGTGGAAACTTAAGAGATTTGAAAAATCATTACTTTCGTAAGACTTCTCCCCAGGAGGAATTCCAGTATCTTTACTAAGGTATGTATTCTGGTTGAATTCTTCACATTCATTATCTATCAAACATTCCTTCTCAGCAGATAATCTTTTATGCTCAATTAGCATGGAACTGGGAGGAAACACTTTATCATAAATATCAAATTTATGTAATTGCTCTACTGTGGGAACTCTCTCTTGTGTTGAAAGTACTGATTTCAACAGAACACTTCTCTCAGAATTATTATATTTATTGTCTCTTTTCACAGTAGAGATTTCCTTAAGAGCTGTCACTTGCCTGAAATGCCTCTCCTGATTTCGTTGATGCTGCTCAAATTCACCCTCATATTTCCAAGCTTCTCTGAAACTGGAATATTCAAGGTCAATACTTGTAAGTCTTTCCATTACCATCCCCTGGGATATTTCCTCTTCATCAATGTACCATTTTGGAGATAATTCCTTGATTTCATACCAAGACTCCCAGTCTGAAAAATATCAAGAAAGCAAATGTGTCCTTTTTTCCTTTGTAAGGAAAAAACTGTTATATTAGAAACTATATGGTTTAATTGGGGAAAGGAGGGGAGAAAGTATATGGTTTTGACACCTTTCAAATATGGCCAAGTACATATGAAAAAATACAAAGAAAGAACAAAGAATGATAGGAGCTGATAAAGGAAGACATATGTGTTGGTGATGGGGAGGAGGTGATAGGGGAAATATAAGGCATGAAGCACATTTATAGATAGGTAAAATATAGGGTGGGTATCAAGATGCTGTCAAAGCTAAATGCTGGGAAGATAAGGAATTAAGAACAAATGACCAGATCATAATCACAGTTTCCCTGCCTCTAGTCTTTAAAGTCTCAAGTCCACTCTGCACTATCCAGTCCTATTCTTAAGACTGAAAGCCCCATGAAGGCAGAGATTAATGTTTACTTCTTTTTCTTCTTACTGTTGCATTTAGTGCCTAGGATAATGGTAACATTTTGTTAAATGAATGAATGCTGACAGAAAGCTCAACAACTTCTAAGATTTTATCAGGGACCAAGATAAAACACATATATATATTTAAGTATCTAGAAGAAATTTGAAGGTCAGCTTTGCTTACCCCTGAGGAAAAAATGCTACCTACAAAATAAATACTTGATACTTTCAAGAGAGGATATTGGTTGAGATAAGATGGAAAGAAAACAATTTTTAAAACATGATCCCAAAGGGGCACCTGGGTGGCTCAGTGGGTTAAGCATCTGACTCTTGATTTCAGCTCAGGTCTTTATCTCAAGGCCTTGGGATCAAGCCCTGCATTGGGCTCTGCACAGAATCTGCTTGTCTCTCTCTTTCCCCCTCTGTCCATCCCCACACATTCTCTTTTTCTCTCTCTCAAATAAATAAATAAATCTTTTTAAAAAATGATCTCAAAAAGGAAAATGAGGGGCACCAGGCTGACTCAGATGGTGGAGCATGCAACTCTTGATCTTGGAGTTATACGTTTGAGCCCCACACTGGGTACAGAATTCACTGAAAAACAAAATCTTAAAAAAAAAAAAAAAAAAGAGGAAATAATCCGCCCATATATTCAACTATACAGAATCTACTACTATGTGTCCAGCATCTAGCAGAAGGAAAAAAGTCTGAGTTACAAGTCCTTCTCTCTCCTTTTATAAAATTTAAAAAAAAAAAAAAATGTTTTTAAGTAGGCTCCACGCCCAGCATGGAGGCCAATGCAGAGCTCAAACTCTCAACTCTGAGATAAGACCTAAGCTGAGAGCAAGAGTCAGATGCTTAATCAGGCTCCCCAGAGGGAGCCTGCTTCTCCCTCTGCCTATGTCTCTGTCTCTGTCTCTGTCTCTCTCTCTGTGTCTCTCATGAATAAATAAAATTTTAAAAAAAGAGTCAGATGCTTAACCGGCTGAGCCACCCAGGTACCCACTTCTTTCTTTTTTAAACTTTAAGGAGATAAAACTTGTACATACAAAAATTCACTATAACACATAATGAAGGATTAGTTAATATGATATAGATTATTAGTAGTATAAGTGTCAGAAAAAGAGAGATCAAAACTACTAGTTTAGTTAAGGAATAATTCCTGGAGAAACTGAGCTTGATTGTCAAGGCTATGATCACACTTTCAAAATACAGTGATTATTCTAGTAACAATTTCATGTTTTGTTTTCAGAGAGAGAGAGCATGAGGTGAGGGGAGAGGGAGAGGGAGAAAGAAAATTTTATGCAGGTTCCATGCCCAGTGTGAAGCTTGACTCAAGGCTCAATCTCATGACCCTGAGATCATGCCTGAGCCGAAATCAAGAGTCAGACATTTAACCGACAGCCACCCAGGAGCTCCTCATTTTCATGTTTTGATAAGCATAGAGATTATTTTAGAACTGCACATGTTAGCATTTTTCAATTAATTAGATATAGGTTTTTTTAAAGATTTTATTTATTTATTCATGAGACACAGAGAGAGACAGAGAGAGACAGAGACATAGGCAGAGGGAGAAGCAGGCTCCATGCAGGGAGCCTGATGTGGGACTCAATCCCAGGACCCTCGGATCACGCCCTGGGCTGAAGGTGGCACTAAACCGCTGAGCCACCTGGGCTGCCCTAGATATAGTTTTTTTCCATAACAGCATCTCATCTGTTGAAAGAAAAGCTGCCTCCAGGCCAGGTCAGCACAAACTGAAAAGCAAAGAACACATTATGCATCTGTATCTTCTTTCCAATGCATCCTCTACCCAAGGAAAGCCTCATCCCTACCTATCCCTCCTACGCACAGCCGTGGATTTTCTCTTACTTCAGGTTCTATCTCAACCAAGGCCTGAGAGGGATTTGTTCACTTATCCTCATTAGCTCTACACTGTTGTTCTTTTTTTTTTTTTTTTCTTGGCAGAAATTTATTCTGTTCCCTAACCAACTCTCTTAGAACCTCCTTTCCTATATTCATCACCCATGGCCACTATATTCCCTCTTACCAAGAATAAATCTTTTCTCTACTCCAGGCAAATGGCAGCTTTATACAATATCTATTGTAATGCTGAGTAAAAGAAGACTGATGGGACAAGACTACAGATATTTTCCAACATCAGGTATTCTGAGATGCCTGGAGCTCCAACAACTCTCTTTGAAAAAAAGCAAAAAAAGATTTCTGTACTTATGCAAATGAATACTACAAGGGAAACAACTCTATATAGGATACTCCAGGGGAAAGTATAGAGTATAGCCTGGGAAAGTACAGAGCAGGAATTATTATAAACATTGAAGACATATTCATTATGATTAGAGTACAGAAATACTTAGAAGTCAATGGTATTAAGGTATTATGGTGGCATTCAGCAAAAATAAAAAGACAATTCACCCACAGAAGTGATTGAAGGGAAAAGGGAAGTTAGGGATTCAGACAAAGTGGAAGAGAGTTGAATGGCCATCCATGTGTCACAGTAGAAACAACACAGAGCTTGAGGTCATAGGTGAGTTTAAATCCTACTTCTTCATCTAGCTAGCTAGTTATTCTACCTTTAACAAATTAACAAATTGATTAACCCACCTCTTGATCCTCAGTTTCTTAATAGGCAAAATGAGGTGGCCTTACAAATATGGTATAAAAATAAAGAATAATAAATTTAAAAAGTATCTAGGAGTATCTGGTTTATTATATGTATTTAGTGATATATCATAAAATGAAACAAACTAATATGTATTCATTAAGTTATTTTATACCTACTACATCATTAGTAGTCCCAGATATTATAGTTATGTCCAAAAAGGGATTATGAAATAGATTGATAGTCAAATGGCAAGACAAAGAATGGGAGATATAAACCCTTTGGGGTTAAAATATATCCAGACAATTAAAGATGTGTAATTTCCAACTTATTATAATCTATAAATGAGTAGAAGTTAAAAATCAAAGTTATGATCAGCTCTGGAATCCAATCAGAACTGCACAGAAAGTAGTAAGCATAGTCATTATGAGTTGGAAGAAGAAATGTCTTACTAAACTGTAGAGTCTCCCACATGTTGAACTAATGAGCAGTATACAAACTGGTAGATATCCTGATGAAGTAAATAATCTCCTAGCATGAAACCCAGAAGATTCTAGTGGAAAGTCTGGGAAAAAAGGACAGGACCTAAGGAGAAATTTTAAGAAGAAGAAAGTTTACTGCTAAAGCCCAGAATTCATGTTCCCATGAAGAGCCTGAGCAATGACCCATAAACTTATAGACTGGATCTCCAACTTTAAAGAACTATATAGAGGGGCTCCTGGGTGGCTCAGTCAGTGAAGTGTCTGCCTTCAGCTTGGGTCATGATTCCAGCATCCCGGGATCGAGCTCCACATCAGGCTCCCTGCTTTGCAGGGAGTCTGCTTCTCCCTCTGCCCCTTCCCCTACTTGTGCTTGTGCTCTCCCTGAAATAAATAAAATCTTTAAAACAAAACAAAACAAAAACAAAACAAAGTTATAAAAGTTGTATAGAACTATGCCAATATGGCAGCCACTAACCACATATGGCAACTTAAATTCAATAAAATAAAAAAAAAGTAATTCAATTTCTCAGTAAGTAGCCACATTCCAAATGTTCAATAGCCAAATGTGGCTAATGGCTACAATACTGAAAAGTACAGACAAAATATATCCATCATCACAGAATGTTCTACTAGACAGCATTGAATAGAGATCCAAAGTAATATGACAAAGATCTTATGGTTGAATGAGAAGACAGAAAAATAGGGGCATCAGTCAGTTAAAGGGAGAGAGAAACAGAATAAAGTTTTGAACAGAGAATAAGGATAGTGGTCAGAACTATCTTACAAATCTCAGTAAGCTGATGAACAGAAAAATAAAGAAAGGCACCTGGATTTAGCCAAGTTAGAGGGAATACGGCCAGACTGGTAATGGGTAAGACAATGTAAGAGAATCTGAAGTAAAGACAATGAGTGGAGATTATAATTGGTGCATAAGTAACTGGAAGAGAGAAGGTAGTATGGTGCACAGAAACACTGAAAAGGTCCTATGAAATGATATGAAATTATTTCAAAAAGTTTTTTTTTCAAGGAAGATTTAAGTAAATAAAAATGGAAGATATAACTGTACAAAAAGAAAATACATGCTTGCTTACCCTAACTTAATTTGTATCAAGTCAGGTCCAATCAGAATCCCACAAGGATTTTATCTTTGAACTTATGAAATTATTTTAAAGGATGCATGGCAAAAGATAAACAATATAAAAGAAAATTCTGAAGAAAAAAGTTTCTAGGACCAATAATATGACCTAAGCATTGCATTTTATACCTTCCTTTCATTAAAATTCCTATGAAAGGACTCAACCAAGGTGATTTGTAAAATTCTCTATAATTGTAGGGAAATGTCAAGAGAACCCCACTTGAAGCATACAAATTTATGGGATGCAGAGGAAAAGAGAGCAAAGAGCTCTGTAGTTCATCCCCCCACCCCCTTCCCTCTCACAACCATCAGTTTGTCCTCCATATTTATAGGTCTGATTCTGCTTTTTTGTTTACTCATTTATTTTGTTTATTTAGATTCTACATGAGTAAAATCATACGGTATTTGTCTTTCTCAGTCTTATTTCACTTAACATAGTACCTTCTCAGGTCTATCACTATTATTATAAATGGCAAGATCTCATCCTTTGATAGCTGCATAATATTTCATTGTGTGTATATGTATATACACATCTTACTTCTCCACTTGTCTATTGATGGATACTTAGGTTGCTTCCATATCTTGACTATTATAAATAATGCTGCAATAAACATATGGGTGCATACATCTTTTTGAATTAGCACTTCTGTTTCCTTCAGGTATATATTCACTGGTGGAATTAGTGGATCATACGGTATTTCTATTTTTAATTTTTTGAGGAATCTCTATACTGTTTTCCACAGTAGTTGTACCAGTTTACATTCCCACTGACAATACACTACGGTTCCTTCTTCCTCCGCATCCTAATCAGTACAATGTTTTAAGTTTAAAATTATTTTAAAAAGCAAGTTATAAATAGATGCATATAAAAATTGTGTGTGTGTGTTTATCTGTGCAAGGGAAATTCTAGAAAGATACAGATCCAACTATGAACAGTAGTGGTGTTTGGGTGACATCTTAAAAAAAGAGTATCTTTCCTACTTTATACACTTTTTAATTGCTTGAATGTTTTCTAATAAATATTATTTCTATTTCAAAGAAAAAGGAAAGGGGTGCCTGGCTGGCTCAGTCTGTAGACCATAAGACTCTGGATCTCGGGGTCATGAGTTTAAGCCCCACAGTGGGTGCAGAGATAACTTAAAAAAAGAAAGAAAGAAAGAAAGAAAGAAAGAAAGAAAGAAAGAAAGAAAGAAAGAAAGAAAGAAAGAAAGAAGAAAGGAAAAATGTTACAGAGCAGCCCTAATGCTAATCCTTAACTGCACATTTCCATGTGTTTTTTCCATGAGATTCCCTTCACCTAGGTGTGCTCAGGATGATGGAGTTTACTCAAAAAAAAAAAAAATATATATATATATATATATATATATATATTAAAAAAACTTAGGGGCACTTGGGTGGCTCAGTCAGTTATGTATACGCCTTTGGCTTGGGTCATGATCTTGGGATCCTGGGATTGAGCCCTGAGTCAGGCTCCCTACTCAGTGGGGAGTCGGTTTCTCCCTCTCCCTCAGCCCCTACCCCCGACTTGCGCTCTCTTGCTCTCAATCTCTCTCTAAAATAAATAAATAAAACTTAAAATACTGTAGACATTTTCCTATGTCAGTACAAATAAAGCTACTCTATTCACAGAATGGATGAACCATAATTTAGGTAACTAGGCATCTTAATAGATTTTTGCACTCATATCCCAAAAGCTGAGTTACTTGCTTGCCAAAATTCAGTTGTGTTCTCAACCTCTTTAGTTCAGCTGGTATTTAGAACCACATGCTTTAATTAAATATTTAGTTAATTAAATGCATACTGAAGAGAAATTTAAATTTTTTTTTCTTGTTTTGCTATAGTTGACAATGTTACATTAGTTTCAGGTGCACACCAGAGCACACCTAGTTAAACAGTACAGCACACCTGTACTTCTGGTCAAGGATCAAATACTGCCCACTGCAGGCAAGGAGAGCCTCTGCTGGTCACTGGCCTGAAGGATAAAGTAGCCAAAACACAACAGCAAAGTGCACATAGCACACACCAGAGACACTCCGTGAAGTGCCAGGCCCCAGATACTATGTGACCTCTTCTTCAGAAAGTCATTACTCTCAGGAGCAGGAAACGTAACAGGTTTTTCTAATTTAGAAAAAGACAGAGCTTTAAAATGCCAAGGCACAGGAATTCATCCCAAAAGAAAGAACAAGAAAAGGTCCTGGACAGAGATCTAATCAAAACAGATCTAAGTAATATGCCTGATGAAGAATTCAAAGCAACAATCCTAAGAACTGGGCTTGAGAAAAAAATGGAAGACTTCAGGAAGGCCCTTACCACAGAGATAAAAGAGTTAAAAAACAGTCAAATAAAAAATAACTGAGATCTGAAACAGACTGGATGTAATGACCACAAGGATGGAAAAAGAAGAGGTACAAATAAGTAATATAGAAGATAGAATAATGGAAAATAATGAGGCTGAAAAAAGAGAGAAAGAAGAATTGTGGATCACAAGAACAGACTTAGGAAACTCAGTAACTCCATCAAACATAATATTCATATTATAGGAGTCCAGGAGAATAACAAATATTGTTAAAATGTCTACATTATCTAAAGCAATCTACACTTTTAATGCAATCCTTATCAAAACACCAATAGCATTTTTCACAGAGCTAGAATAAACAATCCTGAAATTTGTCCCAAACAGCCAAAGCAATCCTGAAAAAGAAAAGCAAAGCTGGAGGCATCATAACTCTGGACTTTAAGTTATATTACAAAGCTGTAGTGAGCAAGACAGTATGGCACTAGAAAAAAAACACATAGATCAATGAAACAGAATAGAGAACCCAGAAATGAACCCACAACCATATGGTCAATTAACCTTCAACAAAGCAGGAAAGAATAGCCAATGTTAAAAAGTCTCTTCAACAAACAGTGTTGGCTCACTTTCTCTCAAATAAATAAATAAAATCTTAAAAAAAAAAAAGGGCTTAAAAAATGGGGCACCTGGGTGGCCCAGTTCGTTAAGTGTCTGCCTTCTCCTCAGGTCACGATCCTGGAGACCCAGGATCAGGCCCTGCATGGAGCTCTCTGCTCAGTAGAGAGTCTGCTTCTTCCTCTCCTTCTGTCCCTCCCCCAGCTCATGCTCACACTTTTTTTCTCTCTCTCTCTCAAATAAATAAATAGAATCGAAAGAAAGAGAGAAAGAAAGAAAGAAAGAAAGAAAGAAAGAAAGAAAGAAAGAAAGAAAGAAAGAAAGAAAGAAAGAAAGAAAGAAAAAGAGGGAGGGAGGGAGGGAGGGAAAAAGGAAAGAAAGAAAAGCTTAACAAATGGTGTTGGGAAAACTGGATAGCAACATTGAAAAAAATGAAACTGGACCACTTTCTTATGCCATACACAAAAACAAATTCAAAATGGATGAAAGACTTAAATCTGAGACAGGAAACCATCAAAATCCTAGAGAGCACAGGCAGTGCTCTTTGACATTGGTCATAGCAATATTCTAGATATGTCTCCTGAGGCAAGGGAGACAAAAGTGAAAATAAATGGGACCTCATCAAACTAAAAAGCTTCTGCACGGCAGAGGAAACAATCAACAAAACTAAAAGGTACCTATGAAATGGGAAAAGATTTTTGCAGATGACCTATCCAATAAAGAGTTAGTATCCAAAAAATACCCAAAAAACAAATAATCCAATTAAGAAATGGGCAGAAGACAGAGATTGACATTTTTCCAAAGAAGACATCTGGATGGCCAATAGACACATGAAAAGATGCTCAACATCAATCATCATAAGGGAAATACAAATCAAAATTACAATGAGATATCACCTCATACCATCAGAATGGCTAAAATTCTGGAAACAGACCTTTGGCAAGGGTGCAGAGAAAGGAAAACCCTCTTACACTCCTGACGGAATGTAAACTGGTACAACCACTCTGGAAGGTTCCCCAAAAAGTTAAAAATAAAACTAGCCTATGATCCAGCAATTGCATTACTAGGCATTTACCCAAAAGATACAAAAATATTGATTTGAAGGGATACATGAACCCCAATGTTTACAGCAGCATTATCAACAATAGCCAAATTATGGAAATAGTCCAAATGTCCATCGACTGATGAATGGACAAAGAAGATGTAGTGCTGGGGATCCCTGGGTCGTTCAGCGGTTTAGCGCCTGCCTTTGGCCCAGGGCGCGATCCTGGAGTCCCGGGATCGAGTCCCACATTGGGCTCCCAGCATGGAGCCTGCTTTTCCCTCCTCCTGTGTCTCTGCCTCTCTCTCTCTCTCTCTCTCTCTCTCTCTCTCTCTCTCTGTCTATCATAAATAAATAAATAAATCTTAAAAAAAAAAGATGTAGTGCTTATACACATACAATGGAATATTAGCCATAAAAAGAGAATGAAATCTTGCCATTTGCAGCAATGTAGATGGAGTTATAGTATATTATGCTAAGTGAAGTCAGTCAGAGAAAAATAAATACCACATGATTTTCAGTCATATGTGGAATTTAAGAAACGAAATGGAGGCGGGTGGCAGATAAGAGAGTGGCAAACCAAAAAACAGATTCTTAACTTCAGAGAAAAAACTGATGGTAACTGGAAGGGAGGTGGGTAGGTAGGGTTAAATAGGTGATGGGTATTAAGAGGGCACTTGTGATGCACACTAAGCGTTGCATGTACGTGTTGAATCACTAAATTCTATACCTGAAACTAATATTACACTGTATGTTAATTAAGTGGAATTTAAATAAAAATTAGGGAAAAACGCAAAATAATTTGTAAATAAAAAAATTTTCAGTATAGCTGACGCACAATGTTACATTAGTTTCAGCTGTCAAGATAGTAATTCAAAGTCTGTATACCTTATGCTATCCTCGGCATAAGAGTAACTACCATCTGTCACCATACAGTGCTATTATAATATTGACTATATTCCCTATGCTATCTATGCCTTTTATTCCCATGACTTACTCATTCCATAACTGGAAGCCTGTATCTCCCATTCCCCTTCACCCATTTTGCCCATCCCTCCACTTCCTTCCCTCCGGCAACTGTCAGTTTGTTCTCCATATTTATAGGTATGATTCTACTTTGTGTTTATTTATTTTTGGTTTTTTTTATTCCACATGAGTGAAATCATACAGACCTAAAGTGAATTATGCTAAGTAAAATAAGTCAGACTAAGAAAAACTAAGAAAGTTGTTTTTTAATGAAAAATTAAGTCGGTAGTTTTAGAAAATTAGACTAAAAGTGCATTACCTAAAAACCTGTTTTTTGTATTTGGAAGAGAATTTTAATTTCTATTAAAAACAGAAAATCTGGGACTCCTGGGTGGCTCAGTGTTTGAGCATCTGCCTTTGGCTCAGGTCGTGATCCTGAGGTTCTGGGATCCTGGGATGGAATCCTGCATCAGGCTCCCTGCAGTGAGCCTGCTTCTCCCTCTGTCTCTCAAGAGTAAATAAATAAAATCTTACAAAAAAAAAAAAAAGAAAGAAAGAAAGAAAGAAAATCTTTACAAAGTTTCTACCTTCACATTGGTTTGCAAATGCTTTGCTTCACTATAAAAAAATTTAGCAATGGATATTGTAAATAGTGTACTATGAGTGTGGCTTATGTAAGAAGGACAATGCTAAACTCCAACAGATCATATTCAAATAAAGGCTTTAGTACTATATCAAAAAATTAATGAATAGGGATCCCTGGGTGGCGCAGCGGTTTAGCGCCTGCCTTTGGCCCAGGGCGCGATCCTGGAGACCTGGGATCGAATCCCACATCGGGCTCTCGGTACATGGAGCCTGCTTCTCCCTCTGCCTATGTCTCTGCCTCTCTCTCTCAATCTGTGTGTGACTATCATAAATAAAATAAAAATTTAAAAAAATTTTAAAAATTAATGAATATTCATATATATGTTATAAAGGTAAAATAAAATGTCTCACGTGTATTTTTTTATTAACCTTCATGATCACCTTTTAAAAAAGTAATCACTTGGGCAGCCTGGGTGGCTCAGCAGTTTAGCGCTGCCTTCAGTTCAGGGCGTGATCCTGGAGACCCGGAATCGAGTCTCACTTCGGGCACTTTGCATGGAGCCTGCTTCTCCCTCTGCCTATGTCTCTGCCTCTCTCTCTGTCTCTCTCATGAATAAATAAATAAAATCTTAAAAAAAAAAAGTAATCACTTATAAATCAAATAAGCAGCATGTTTGGCATAATTATATATTTCTTTTTTTTAAGATTTTATTTACTTATTTGAGAGAGAAAGAGCATGTGCATGCATGCATGCATGAGCAGGGGAGAGGGAAGGGTAGAAGAGAAGGGGCAGAGAGAAAATCTCAAGCAGATTTCACACTCAGCAAGGAGCCCCACACCAGACTCAATCTCAGAACCCCAAGCTCATGACCTGAACCAAGCCAAGAGTTGGATGCTCAATGGACTGAGTCACCCAGGTGCACATAATTTTATAAAGTACATTTCTAAAAGAAATGTTAAATAAAACTATAAATGTACATATTCTAAATATCAATATCCATTGTCAAATTGCCTGCCAAGGTAATTTTTATCAATTTACATTCCTACCAGAACACAAGGTACATGTCTTCAAACTCCTCTATACTGACTAGTATCATTCTAAAATTTTTGCCTCTATAAGTAAAGAGTACCTTATTATTTTATAATTTGCAATTTTCTGATTGTAAAATAGAGCATTTTATATATGTGTATATAATCAAGAAATACAAAAATAGTTCAGCAATAGGAAATCTTTACTATAAATTTTTATAGAATCTTCTATAAATTTTATGGAAGAAAAAATAATTGAATAATGTTTGAATAATGCTGAAAAAATATAGGATCCAAAAGCCTCTCATGCTTAAAATATATACAACATTCATAGATATAATACACAGAGCTAGGAATAGAAAAAAATATATAGGCATATGTAGTGTAAAACAGCTGAAAATGTACTGTGATATCAGAAAGAAAAAAATTACATCAATTTTTCAACACAGGGAAATTGTGGTTGATAAAGTAGAAATGTAAATAAGAAAAGGTAAGAGGGAACATAAATACTGGAAAGGTCACTACATTCAACAAATATTTTGCCTTTTTCGCATAGGTACACAGGAAACTACATCTCCCAGCCTCCCTTGCAGTGAAGTAACTGAATTCTGGCCAATCAGAAGTGACAGATTTCACAAATAGTACTTCCAGGATAGTCCATTAAAAATGTCCTGAGAGATCTCCATCTATTTTTTCTTTGTGTGTGTGTGTGTGTGTGTGTGTGTGTGTGTATGTGTTGAGTGTCCTTCTCTATCTCCTCCCTCTCTTTCTCACTGGCTGGTTTCAGAGGATTCAGCACAGCATTTCAAGGCAATGGTGAGTCCTAAGAGATGATGCAGATGAATACGCCTGCATATCTGAATGACAACATGCAGGAGAAGCCCCAGATAACCTGGGCACCTGGGTGGCTCAGTGGTTGGGTATCTGCCTTTCACTCGGGTCCTGATCCTAGGGTCCTGGGATCAAGTCCCACCTCGGGCTCCCTGCAGGAAGCCTGCTTCTCCCTCTGCCCGACACGTGTCTCTGCCTCTCTGTCTCTCATGAATAAATAAATAAAATCTAAAAAAAAAAAAAGAAGCCCCAGATAACCTCACATTTGACTGTGACATGTACAAGGAACAATCTTTATTGTTTTTATTCACTGAGGCTTTGTAAAAGTAGTTAGCTTTATGTTGACTAATATACTCAGAGAACTGTTGAAAATGTGCTAGAATAAGAGTCCAATAAACCGACTAGATGATATATTTTATACAAAAATTAATGCTTTTTCTATATACCAACAATAACCAAACATCTAAAAGGAAATACAGTGCAGCCTGGGTGGCTCAGCGGTTTAGCGCCGCCTTCAGCCCAGGGTGTGATCCTGGATGCCTAGGATCGAGTCCCACGTCAGGCTCCTTACATGGAGCCTGCTTCTCTTGAATGGATAATTCATTTCTGGAAAAATGCTTAGTCTTACTAAGCAAATTAAAACAATACCAAGAGTATTTCTGTTCCAACATACTGGCAAAAAATTATCAAGAGCAATATCACAAACTTAAGTTGGAGAATATCAAGAGGATAAGGAAACAGGAATTCTCAGACATTGTTAGTAGAAATATAAACTAGATACCATCATTTCAAGAACTATTTGAGTATCTAGTAAAATGAAGTATGCACTCCTGTGCTCCAGCAATTTTATTACTATGTACAAATCCTTGACAAATTCTTACACATGTACATAGAAACATACCCTGCTACTATATGAGACAGCAAAGAATAGAAACAATCTAAATGACTATCAGTGGTAGGGAAGAGTTAAATAAAATGTGGCAAATTCAAAACATGAAACACTAGATAGCAGTTTAAAAAATAGACCTATATTATATACAGATTTACCAAGGATAAATCTCAAAAAAAAAAATGTTGAGTAATACTAGCAAGTTACAGAACAAAACTTAAATACTACCTATGAAAAAATAAAACACTTTTGTAAACAGATGCAAAATGTTTACAAAATATGTTTAAAAATGAACTGGAAGGGGGATCCCTGGGTGGCTCAGCGGTTTGGTGCCTGCCTTTGGCCCAGGGCACGACTCTGGAGTCCTGGGATCAAATCCCACATCAGGCTCCTGGCATGGAGCCTGCTTCTCCCTCTGCCTGTATCTCTGCCCCTCTCTCTCTCTCTATGTCTATCGTGAATAAATAAATAAAATCTTTAAAAAAAAATGAACTGGAAGGACATATGATGAATTCATGACTTTGCTGATTCTCAGAGCAAGTGTTAGCTGAAGGAAAAGTGAACTGAGAATGAGAAACAGAGAATTTGTACTTAAGATAGTTTATCTTGGAGCATCAGGTGGCTCTTTTGGTAAAGCATCTGCCTTCAACTCAGGTCATGATCCTAGAGTCCCAGGATCCAGCCCCGTATTGAGCTCCCTGCTCAGCAGGGAGTATGCTTCTCCCTCTGACCTACCCTTCCACCTCGTGCTCTCTCAAATAAATAAATAAAATCTTAAAAAAAAAAAAAAAAGATAGTTTATCTCTTTCATCAAAAAAATGAAAATATGTCAAAATATTCACCAATTCTGGGTGGTAGGCTTTGTTGTATTTGTTATATTATTCCCTTTACTTTCCTATATTTTTAACTTTGTCAATAAAAAAGAAAAAATATTCCTGAAATAAAAACTTGATTCTTCATCCTGAAAGAGAACACAGGTGCCAGGAAAAAGTGATCCAAAATGGTCAAGACTGAGACGTACTCAAATAAAATAATTTTAAAATTAAAGAACCTACTAGGACAAAATATAAAGCTTATTATACACATAAAGGAAAATACCAAATTGGCATCAGACTTTTTCATAACAATATTCAACATTAATATTATACTATAATAAACTTAGAGAAAGAATGGCCAGTTATGAACAAGGTAGAACTTGGGAGGACATTATTTGTGTGAACTCCTTGTGAGGAAACTGCCAGAAAACAAACCAGCCAATCAAGAAACGTCTACAGAAATTTCAGCAAAAGGACCTGTAGCAAACACTGAATGTTTAACTATAGAACTAAGATAAAATGAAATGAAAGGCTGGGATAAATGTGACAGAAGAGCATGTAAATATAATATGTCTTGACGATATAAAAAGCATACAACTAACAAAATTTGGGAAGAGAAGGTGGGAGGTAAAACAAGTGTACCTCTGACTCATCTGTAATAGGTAAAAAATCAAAGGCTAGTTTTTTTTAAGATTTATTTATTTATTTATTCATGAGAGATACAGAGAGGGAGGCAGAGACACAGGCAGAGATAGAGAAGCAGGCTCCATGCAGGGAGCCCGATGCGGGACTCGATCCCAGGTCTCCAGGATCATGCTCCTGGCCAAAGGCGGCACTAAACTGCTGAGCCATCCGAGCTGCCCAAACCTTCCTACTTACTTATTACAAAAACTATAGTATTAACTGACCAAAATAAAAGGCTAGGAAAACAGATAGTGAAAATCTTTTTTAAAAACTGTAAAGACCATGGAAGTCTGGGTGGTTCAGCAGTTTAATGCCTGCCTTCAGCTCAGGGCGTGATCCTGGAGTCAGAGGATTGAGTCCCACATCAGACTCCCTCCATGGAGCCTGCTTCTCGTGCTTGCTTCAGCAGCACATATACTAAAACATGGAGCCTGCTTCTCTGTGTGTGTGTGTGTGTGTGTGTGTGTGTGTGTGTCTCTCATGAATAAATAAATAAAATCTTTTAAAAAACCCTGTAAAAAAAAAAAAAAAAAAAAAAAAAAAAAAAAAAAAAAAAACCCTGTAAAACCCAGAAAACATCATATAAAACAAAATATAGAATTAAGCCCAAACATATAAAAAATGTAGACTTTCACCTATTAAATTGAAATGATATTCAGATTGTTTTACCTAGCAAAACTCAATTCTATACTGCATATAAATGCTACACTTAAAATAAAATGATTTTTTAAAATTGAAAATAAAAGGATGAGGAAAGGTCCTAAAAAAGCATAAAAAGGCAGGAAACAGATTCACCCCTAGGGCATTCACAAGTAAGGCAGGCTGCTAACATCTTGATTTTAGTCCTATAAGACCCATTTTTCAACTGTTGACTGCTATAAGATGATACATTTGTGTTGTTTTCAGCCACTAAATTTGTGGTAATTTGTTACAGCAGCAATAAAAACTTAATATAGAAAGTAGTCCGCTACAACCTTTCTGGAAGGGAATTAACAAAATTACATAGGCACTCACTCAGCAATCCCTCACCCAAGACTCGATCTTGAAAATACAGCCCTGGGACGCCTAGGTGGCCCAGTGGTTAAGCGTCTGCCTTAGGTTCAGGGCATGATCCTGGAGTCCCAGGATAGAGTTCCACATTGGGGTCCCTGCATGGAGCCAGCTTCTCCCTCTGTCAATATCTTTGCGCCCCTCTCTCTGTCTTTCTCTCTCTCTCTCTCTCACCCCCGCCCCGTGTCTCTCATGAATAAATAAATAAACTTAAAAAAAAAAAAGAAAGAAAATACAGCCTCAACAATGTGAAAATATATACATACAAGTTTATTTACTAAAGCACTGATTCTAATCATAAAATAGTGTAAACATCCTAAAAGTCCACACGTCAAAGAAAAATCCATTCTTCAAAGAAAATGTTACCATAACATTCACATAATGGAGTATTTTGCAGCTGTTAAAAAAATGAAGATCTCCATGACTAATATGGAGTGTATATATAGTTAAGTGAAAAAAGCAAAATGCAAAGAGTATCTATAAGAAGATACAAGAAACTACAGATATGTCAGCTCATTTGTGCAAAAGAAACATAAAAGGGACAAACCTGAAAATAAAGAGATTGGTAATCTACAAGAGGGTAAGAAAGGGGTAGGAAGACCTTAGGGGAGATCCCTGGGTGGCTCAGCGGTTTAGCGCCTGCCTTTGGCCCAGGGCGTGGTCCTGGAGTCCCGGGATCGATTCCCACATTGGGCTCCTGGCATGGAGTCTGCCTCCCTCTCTCTCTCTCTCTCTATGTCTCTCATGAATAAATAAATAAAATCTTAAAAAAAAAAAAAAAAAAGAAACGAAAAATCTTAGGGAACAGAAATCAGATAGTGGGGATGAAGAGAGACTAACACAATTCTTTTGTTTTAGACATATTTTTCTAAGCTCGATTCTTAAAAGCATTGTAATGTTTCAGAAAAATTAATAAATAAATAATTAAAATCAACCAGGATGTGGTAGGAACCCAAAACAGAATACAAGTAGTAACAAATGAACCTTAAAGAACTAACCTAACAACAACAACAAAAAAAACCAAACAAACAAACAAAAAAGAACTAACCTAAGTAACTTTGGAAAAGTACTTTGACTGAATACTGTAAGACTAAAGACAAAAAGACCCATATATAAATAATGTAATCCAGTTAATAAATTTGTTTCTCACAGAGGAACAGCTTGGAAATTCTGAGCAAATAAGTAAATACATTGTTTCTCATTGTCAGAAAAAGAAACTACTAAGTAAAGGAGAAAGGCTAAAAAAAAACCCTGTGAGTAGGACTAGAATCAAGATATTAAAATAAACTGATAGGGCAGCCCTGGTGGCTTAGTGGTTTAGCACCGCCTTCAGCCTGGGGCGTGATCCTGGGGACCTGGGATTGAGTCCCACGTCGGGCTCCCGGCATGGAGCCTGCTTCTCCCTCTCCTGTGTCTCTGCCTCTTTATCTCTCTGTGGCTCTCTCATGAATAAATAAATAAAATCTTTTAAAAACAAATAAAAAATAACTTTTGCAGACAAGACCCACTGGGCCAAAGGATCCTAAAATTAGTATGCAAAAGTTTCAGAAGAAATTAAAGTCTCAAAGCAAGATATTTATTAATTACAATAGAAAAATAGTAACTTTACAATGGAGAAACCAAAGAAATACCACCTTTACCAAGTGATCAAAGTTATCATCAATAATAAGACATATCAATATTATGAATCCTTTGGTATGCTGCAGTGAGCGGAACATAAGAGTATTCCCATGGTACTCCTTCCAAAAATGCATTACTTCAATTTAATCATGAGAAAACATCAGATAAACCCAAACTAGGTGTAAGCAGATGTAATGAGACATTAATTCACAGTGAAGCATATATGAAGACTCTGGGAGAGATTTCTCCAGGACAATAAAATCAATAGATTACCTAATGTGTCTGAATGTCTTAAGAGATTTAGACAATTAATGGGAGTTGGGAATTGAGTTATTAATATGTATATAGAAAACTAAGGAAAAAAACAGACAACCCCCCTCAAAACTATTAACTCCAGAAAAAATAAAAAATCATATAGAAAAAGTAATCTTGGCATATACATAGCACAGCTACAACTAGCACTTAATAGCCATAATTTGTAAACACTGAATAGTGTTTCAGGCAAAATTACAACATGAATGAGATGGGCAGATGGGAAGTGTGTGTGTGGGCACACAAGTGCATACATATTTGATTCAGGTTAAGTACTAAAGTCTTATTAAGAGATCCTAAATGAGGACTAAACCTGAAAAAACAATTATGAAATAGTAACATGAACATATTTGTTATAGAAATGAAGGAAACGTTAAAAAAAAAAGCTGCAAAAATAAAGAAAGATAATCCTTCTAAGGAGAGGGAAATTGGAGAGGAAGATAAGCGACTGCCTTTTTTTAAGAGAATAAGCCTTGTAAAACTACTTGACTCTTTAAACAATGTGGATGCAGAACTTTGATAATAACTTTGATAAAAATAAAAACTCTACATTGTAATCTGGAAATGTACACATTTCTGGCCCTAAAAGGAAAAGAAGAGCTGGAAAGGACTAAGATTCAGGTTATACACAGAAGAATCACAGAGTGTGTAATTTGATAGAAATAGGGAGAAACCCACCCCCACCAAGCCCAGGGCAGCCTCCTCATGGCCACCTGGCCTGGCACCTTATGACAGCCATCCTTGCCCAGTTGCCTGTCACTCACCATCTGACATCTCTTTCTCCACCATCCAGGGTTCCTTCCCTTGCTCCAACAAGGAGATCATGTTGGGCTTAGAAATGGAGAGTCCTGTTTACAGGAGAAGAAAAATGAGAGCAAGAAAAACAAACAGGGAGACAATCAACTTGCTTTCTAGGACTCAGTCCATCTCTTGGTTATTAGGCAAGAAGAGAAATTAGAGGAAAGGCCTGAGAATGGAATGAAGCTTTATGAAGGATGAAGATGAAACTTCTTCCATAGCACTGGTTCTCAAAATGCTAGAGCAGAAGCACCACCACCTAGGAACTTATTAAAAATGCAAATTCTGGGATCCCTGGGTGGCTCAGCAGTTAAGCATCTGCCTTTGGTTCAGGGCCTGATCCCGGGGTCCCAGGATTGAGTCCCACATCGGGCTTCCTGCATGGAGCCTGCTTCCCTCTGCCTGTGTCTCTGCCTCTCTCTCTGTGTCTCTCATGAATAAATAAATAAAATCTTTAAAAAAATGCAAATTCTTAGGCCCCAACAGAGACTTACTGAATCGGAAACCACAGTGGTTCTCAAACTTTAATAGGCGTCAGAATCATTTGGAGGGCTTCTTAAAACCCAGCCTACTGGGCCTATTCCCAGAGTTTCTGATTCTGTGGGTCTAGAGAATCAGAGGGTCTAGAGACCCCATAATTTGCAATTTAACAAATTCCTATGCTATGCTGATGCTGCTATTTCAAACCTCATTCTACAGCAATGGGAACACTGATTTCTAACTCCTTGAAGCTACTTCAAATTATTTCCTGGGAACTGGAAGTAAAAATTCAGCTAAGCACTTAACATGACCTAGATATTCCCAATGGAAGAAGCAAAAATATTCTGGAGGGAAGATTCTGAATTATGGGGGAGACATCCTTACCAAGCCATACCAAGTTCCTGTAGTTCTCCAACATGACGTCTCTGTATAAATCCTTCTGAGATGGATCCAGCCATTCCCATTCCTCTTGAGAAAAATCCAGAGCCACATCTCTGAAGGTGACCAAACCCTGAAATTAAAAAAAAAAAAAAAGTCTCATTTGCCAAGTACTCCCATATGGTCCTAGCAGAAAAGATGAAATTCTGCCAGAGTTCAAAGCTCTGTGTGGCTCAAGGGAAATAATTATTGGGGAGCAAGTACGTGCCTAGGTTTGTCAAATATTTTAAGAGAAAAAGAAATACTAGAAAGACTCATCCCTTGAAAATTTCACATTTTTGTGAATAAAAAAAGATATATAAACGGGAAAAAATTAGCTTACGGCATGAAACATGAGTTTATAACATGAAGGTACGTGAGCAAGGCTATTTTATATTACATATATTATGTATCAAGAAATTCTTATGGAGATGATTCCTTTATATTCCCCAAACTGGGATATCAGATGGGTCAGAAAAGTGAAGGAAGGCCTTGAATTGGCTTTAACAAAAGGTTATGGTCTGAAACTTAGACTCTATATGTAAGGAGAAACCTGCAAAAATGTGTCCTAAAGAAATAATGAAGTATATATAAAGATATTTAGAAAGAATTTTCATAGAAAGGTTATTTGAAAAATCTGGAAAAAACATTAATGTCAAGAAATAAGTTTAGGGGTGCCTGGGTGGGTCAGTAGGTTGAGCATCTGACTCTTGATTTTGGTTCAGGTCATGATCTCAGGGTCATGGGATCAAGCCCTGAATAGGGCTCTGCACTCAGTGGGAGTCTACTACTCTCCCTCTCATTCTCCCTCTTCTTCTCCCTGCTTGTGCGCTAGCTCACTTGCTCTCTCAAGTAGACAAAATAAAATCTTAAAATAAAATAAAATAAAATAACAGTTTGGCCCACACCACTGAACCATAAGCTGTATGAGGGGAAAGATAACTGTTTTATAAGCTTGTGAATATCAAGTGTCTAGCATAAAACCTGTCACATTGTAAAACAGTAAATATTTGCCACTCTGTGAAAAATGGCAAACTTTTCTGTAATATATCCATAGGAAGGAAGAGTACTCAATGCTTAAAATGGCAGAGTTCCATTTTGCAGAGTATGGTCTCATTTTTAATTAAAAATCATGAAATATCATGCAGAGAATGGATCTAGTGCCAAGATCTCAGATGCCAGCCAAAAATCAACCTGCAAATGGGTTCTAAACACAGCAGCTTCAGGCCTGCTATGTTAACTCTTTTTTGCTCATTGGTCTATTTAGTTTTCTACTTTTTGAGCTGGTTTTTATATTTTATTTTTACCTAGAAAACAATATTTTGCTTGTGCTTTCTTTCTTTTTTTTTTTTTTAAAGATTTTATTTATTTATTCATGAGAGAGACACAGAAAGAGAAAGAGGTAGAGACACAGGCAGAGGGAGAAGCAGGCTCCATGCAGGGAGCCCGACGTAGGACTCGATCCCGGGTCTCCAGGATCACACCCTGAGCCAAAGGCAGGCGCTAAACCGCTGAGCCACCCAGGGATCCCTGCTTGTGCTTTCAAATTAAATGTATACTGTTGTTCGTCAAATGGCAAAAAAAAAAAAAAAAAAAAAAAAAGACAAATATGGTTATTCTACATAGCAGAAATATGGATGAATGTGGCTAGAGAAAAAGATCACACAACTGCATACTGTTATGTAATTCCCTTGTGCCCCTCTATACTTCCCTGTGTCCTGGGAGGCTGACCTGTATTGGCTGCATTAATAGACTCCCTTACTTGACCCCATTTTCAATTGGTTCAGCCACATGCAAGAAATGAAAAGGAGGCAAGTAAAGGATATTTACTCCACTGGGACTCTCTTTGCAGCAAGACCCTGTGTCACCTCTGTCCTTCAATCCTGGTCACAATGCCTGTCAGAGGCCTTCTCTCCACTCAGATCTCTCTGTCTCTGGGTTCAGGACTAAGTTTTACTGCTATGAGTTCCAGGGTATAGCACTATCCTTTGTAGTTTCTCTATATGCCAATTTATAACTTGTAAACAATCCCCTTTTGATTTTCTTACTGGAACCCTGACTGATAAACATGTTGAACCAATGTACTTCTGGGATATGACCATAGATTCCACAAAAGCACCACACTTCCCCAATAAATTCACTTTCCCATTCCCCCATGATTATTTCATAGAGTCTGCCTCTCTCTCAAAACACCACCAACTCCTTTGAACTTCTTGCTCACCACATGTCCTTGCTGATTTGTATCCATACTCATATATTGTCTTCCTTCTGTTGCTACAGATAAAACTCCAGGCTCCTATCTATGACTATTCCCTCTACTTGTTTCACACAAGGACATTGTCACCTCTCTCCCTTGTAATTATCAGGGAGATATCAGATATAACTCCCTTTTGTTATCAGTATTTTCTCACTCTCCTAGATTATTTCTACCAGTATACAAACTGATGCAATATCTTTCATCTTTTAAACAGACAGATAAATTCTCTTCTATAATCTCACTGCAGTTATTGTCCTATTTCTCTACTCCTCAAAACAAAATTCTTTCAAAGAGTTGTTTAAATCAGCAATGTCCAGGAACACCTGGGTGGCTCAGCAGTTGAGGGTCTGTCTTCAGCTCAGGTCGTGATCCCGGGATCCTGGGATTGAGTCCCGTTATCCGGCTCCTGCAGGGAGCCTGCTTCTCCCTCCGCCTTTGTCTCTGCCTCTCTCCCTGTGTTTCTCATGAATAAATAAATAAAATCTTTTTTAAAAACTTGTAAAATCACAGTATTTGTGAAGCACAATAAAGCAAATGCAGTAGGGATGCCTTGGTGGCTCAGTGGTTGAGCATCTGCCTTGGGCTCAGGTCATGATCCCGGGGTCTTGAGACTGAGTTCCACATCGAGCTCCCTGAGGAGAGCCTGCTTCTCCCTCTACCCATGTTTCTGCCTCTCTGTGTCTCTCATGAACAAATAAAATATTTAAATATTATATTATTAAAAATAATATAATAAAAAATAAATAAATAAATAAATCAGCAATGTCCAATAGAAATACAATGTAAGCCACATATTAAAATTTTTCAGTAGCTACCTTTAAAAAATAGATTTAATGATTAAAACAAAATAAGAATAATTGCTCTATTTATTGACCAATTACTACATGCCAGACATCCTAATAAACATTTTACAGATATTATCTTAGAGCAAATGTCATGCTGAATCACTAGGTTATATTGCAAAAAGAAAAAAAAAAGTAAAGATCTATAATTAAATTTAGGAATATATTTAATATAACCCATTGTATATAAAATGTCATTTTAACATGTACCCAATATAAAAATTATTAATGAGATGCTTTAATTTTTTGTATCAAATCTTCAAAATCTGGTATATATTTTATACTTACAGCACATCTTCATTCAGAGCAGTCTTATGCATTACTGGACAGCGCAGGTCTAGACTCATCTCTCTCCCCATCTTTTAGGCCTACTATTCCCTCGTGAAACCACTGCAAGCTTTCATCCCAACTACTCTATGAAGTAGCTTTTGTCAAAGATATCAGTAGCTTCCATGTTACCAATTCTCAGTCTTAATCTTCTTCACTCTCTCTCAGAAGAATTTAATTCAGTTAATCATACCCTCCATGAAAGACTGCATACTCATGATTTCCAGGACCCATACTTCTGGCTTTCCTTCTACATCAGTCATGTGCAGTCTCTTTTGCTGGTTCCTCCTCTTCTGGTCAGCCTCTAGATATTGAATACCCAAAACGCAGTCCTTGGGCATCTTTCCTATCTACAATCACAATCCCACCCTCAAGATAATCCTATCCTGTCCTATGGTTTCAAATACACTAATGATTCTCAAATTCACACCTCCAATCCTGACTCCCGGTATATAATCAATATTGCACTTGGATTTCCAACAGGTTTCTCAGACTTAGTAGATCTAGAACTCAATTCTTGTTCCCATCTCATTCTGCCTTGTCTTTCCATCTCAGTAAATGCCAAGGCCATTTGTACAGTTGCCCAGGTCAAAAATCTTTGTAGTTATCCTTGACTTTATTTCTCTCACACTCCACAACCAGTCCCTGGCCAAATTCCATTATTTTCTATCTCCAACATATACCCCAAATCGCACCAGCAACAATGCCACCATCATGGCCCAACCAGCTATCATTTTCCTCCTAGATTACTGTAGAGTCTTCTGACTGATTTCCCTGCTCCGCCCTTACTTCCTTTCTATTTTCCTTTCAAAATATAAATCAGATTACATCACAAACACTCCAAAGACGATTCTTCACCCTTAGAATAAAACTCAAAGTTCTGGTCATGAGTTTCAAGGGCCCAGATAACTTGTTCCCCAGCTACTCCTGTGATCACATCATAGTGCTCATTTCCCTCTGAGGATACTGACTCAACAATATTGCTAGAACACATCAGACACATTCCCACCACAGTAACTTCATATTTGCTATTCCTTCTCCTCTTAAAGCTCTTCTCCAGATCTTCACAAAACCTCCTTCCTACTTTCACTGAGGCTTTTCTTTGCTTAAATGTCACTTCCTCAGAAGGGCCATCCTGGATCTCCTTATTTAAAAGGGCACTCAATAATCACACCTCTATCCTTTATTTCACTTGCACTGATCTCCAGCACAACATATCATGATCCATCTAAAAGAATAGTTCTTTTCTATCACATATTTGAGCATGGCACTGAGTAAAAAGGATAGTAAATCATTTGTAGAGAGATTATATGAAGTAGTTGAAAGAAATGGTGAGAGCCGCTCATTGGGCTACTTGTGACTCTCTGAGGTCCCAAAGTCCAAAAAAATAAGATGGAATTTCTGGAAACAAGATGAAAACAACAACTTACTTGAGACATGGCTTTACAAAGTCCAACAGCCATTCTTCCTTCCTTCTTCAATCTTCTCTTTAGGAGAAAAATGTCCTGAAAAGGGACAAATAAAGGGAAAAAAATAGCAGACCAGCCCTATGTTGCTGATCTGAGATTCACAAAGATAGAACTCTTATTCTATAAGGTCTCTACTGCCTCCTGACATGGGCCAGCCCTACCCACTTCCGAGATCTGACAAAAGGTCAAAGCTGAATTTTAGCCCTGAAGTCCTGACCTATATTAAGAACATGTAGCCTAAACTCAACAAAATCTAAATGGCCAACAAGGTGGTTGGTTTATGATCTGGTCCCTAGCTGTCTCTCATTCCCTACCCTTAATCTCCTTGCTCACCCTACTCCAGGAACACAGGCTTCCTTACAGTTCCTCAAACACTGTGCACTCCTTCTTCAAGGCTGTTGCCTTCACTCCCTCTCTTCATTCCTATTTCCTTCAAATTTTTTTAAGATTTTATTTATTTATTCATGAGAGACAGAGAGAGACACAGGCAGAGGGAGAAGCAGGCTCCATGCAGATAGCCCGACGTGGGACTCAATCCCAGGGTCTTCAGAACCACATCCTGGGCTGAAGGTGTCGCTAAACCGCTGAGCATAACCCAGGCTGCCCTAATTGTCCCCATCTTACCAAGTAAAACTAAGGTGCAAAAAACTTAAACAACTAACTCAAAGTCCTAAGAGTCAAAATGCAATGAGACTCAAAAACTGGTCCCCTTTCAAGAGCCTACAATGTCTGAATGGGAAATATTTAACATAACCTGAGGAACCAATGCCACATATTCACTAACGAAGCCTCTTCAGAGCTGGCAGATGTTACCTTTATTATCTCACAGAAATATAGCTTGAGGCAGGCATTGCTAAATTTTAATACAAACCAATAACAAATTGCTCCTTGTCCTCTCAGAGCCAACATTTCTTCATTCTGAAAATGAAGATTGTTGTGTTTGACCTAGAATTTAGGATCTACAACCCCCTAATTCTGGGCTACTCTGCACGAGCCAACTCAGTGTCTAAGAGTTATTTCATTAGTGCAATGCAGCTCGAAATTGTCCATAAAAGCCTTTGCAACCTGACAGAAGAATCGATGAAGTCTTTCTGCATCTGGAAGCCCTACATAGCATCTGCATAAAAGAAACGTCTTTTAAATTTCTGTTTGCAAAGCTGTGTATCACTTGAGCAATACCTTCCCAAGTTTAAGATGAACATCAGTCTCTGAAGAAAGTGATGTTAAAGACTTGAGTTTTATACAGCCCCCAGGCACATGCTGACTTTCCATTCCTTCAGTCATTGGCTACATGACCTAGAGCAAGTTACTCCATCTCTCAGAACCTCTCTTTCCTCACTGTCGAGACTGCATGAGTCAATTCCTGGCAGAGAGAAGTGCTACCTTTGTTCCCATTTACATTCTATACACACTTTTGGAAAGGAAGTGAGAGTATTTTTCTTTATTTTTTTTTTTTTAAATTATGTTTTTTTTTTTTTTAATTTTTTATTTATTTATGATAGTCACAGAGAGAGAGAGAGGCAGAGACACAGGCGGAGGGAGAAGCAGGCTCCATGCACTGGGAGCCTGATGTGGGATTCGATCCCGGGTCTCCAGGATTGCGCCCTGGGCCAAAGGCAGGCGCCAAACCGCTGCGCCACCCAGGGATCCCAGTATTTTTCTTTATTAACGGAGAAAGTCAGAACCAAAATTTAGCTCACTTGGTACGTGAGAAAAAAGAGCCATGGATCAGCCTTTCTTAGCACCAAACACGAAGAGTTTTAATAAAGACAAAGCTAAAACCTCAAACTCCTTGGGCTTTCAGATTAAGCTTTCCTCCAGAGGCAGTCAGTTTGAGGACAGTCTCACTAGAATGTCTTTAGCCTGGATCCTGTGACTCACTCACAAGGACAATGAAGGAAGAGGCCCATATCAAGATCCCTATCCTGGAGGCTCCTAGTCCAAGACCAGGGACAATTCTCTCCAAAACCCTTAGAACCCAGGGCCCCCACTTTTCACTCTCACACTATAGGAAAGATCAAGAAAGCTTAATAATTAAAAGCAAGGACTCTGGAGCCAAAACGCCTAGGTTCGAGACCCCATTCTATCACTAATTAACTGCCTGAACTTGGGCAAGTAATTTTAATCTTTCTATGCCCACAGTCACACACAATCAAGCCTGTGGTCTCATAAACACATAAAAGTTCTCACCCGGTCACACACATACATGGTATATGGTCCCACAAATTCACATGTAATGTCAAATACCTATGCAGTGGCAGTAACGCAAAGACAGAGATGATGACACACAATTACTCCAACAGGGAGATTGTTCCACACAATGTCACACAGAGTGTGAACCACACAAAGTCACACACCCTGTCATCATTACTCATACAAATGTATACCTGCTGAGATAAGATGGACACGGGTACACAAGCACACCTGCTGTCACACACATTCAAACACTGTACTATCTACAGAGACAAGTGGTCAAACGCAATCACCCACATTCAAACAGCGACACACACAATGTCACACCCGCAGTCTCTCTCAAACGCATACACAGTAACACAGTTGTACCTGCAGAGAAACACAGTTTTATACCCGAGACATATAGTCTCACATAAGCACACACGCGGTGACACACAAGATCACATTCTGTCACACGGCGGCCTCTCACGTAGCCCCAGAGGCACCCACCCTGGTCCCATCCCTGTCCCTGCCGGTGCCCCCGAAGCCCGGCCCTGACCTCTGGCGCCCGCGCGCAGCCAGGCCCAACTCACCTCCCGGCGCCCCGGGCTGTGGAAAGCCGCCCAGACACTCGAGACCCGCGACGTCCCCCTCCCCCAGAATCCCCCGCAGGGCGAAGCAGAGCAAGGACTGAGGCGCGCGGGACCCCGAGTTCTGCTGGGGAAACATCCAGCTGGACTGGAAGCTGCTCAGGTTTTCCTTCCGACCCCGGGAACCACGAGTCCCAGAGTGCTTTGCGCCGCCGCCTTCTTTGCTGAACTACATTTCCCAGAGGACCCTCAAGGCCCGCCTCGACTCCGCGCCTGCGCAGGCGGCCGCGACCGGGGCGTGTGAGTACCGAGCTGGCTGCTCTCGTAGTAGGTCTTGAGCGCTCAAGTGGCCGTGCGCGGCTGTGTGTGAGCAAACCGTGAGGCTCCGCGTGTCCGTGACTCTTATTGAATGCTCAGGTGTGACGATCTGTGTGTGACCGTCGCTGCACACGTTTGTGCCTGCGCACCACGGGGCAAAGATTTCTGTCCCGTGCAGTGAGCTTCTGTACTTAAGATCATGTCCCGTGATTCTGGGTCGTTGCGTGACGCCGAGGATGTGAGAGTGTTTGTGGGTTTGCGAGAGGTATTAGACTGACTTTGGGCAGCCATTGCTTTGTGTTCTTTCCCCAGAGGTCGAAGGATTTTACCTACGACACGTGGTGGGGCTGTATTTGTTTCTGGGCTTCCCCGCAGTGTGGAGCCGGTGGGAGAGGTTTCACCATCCCTCAGCCCCGGCAGTGGGCCGGGTCACTGTTACCTTCGCTTTTAGATCCCTTCTCTACTTGGACCCAGTGTAATATCGCGGAAGGGTAATTAGATTCCGTTTGTTGGGAAGACGCTCGTTTGCCCCCAAGCTCTTCATAATATTGATAATCTGCTGGAGCTCTGGGGGTTCTCTAGGTGTTGCTCCCACCTTTTCTCTATACAACTTCAGTTAGTGCCCAGCTTCAAGAAAACTACCCACCGTCAGGAGGACAGCCATGTGAGCCCCTGAATGATGTGAAAGAAAACCAGACCTGAACAGTAGTTAAAAGAGGTTGAAATATATATATATATATTTTATTCGGGAACAATTGCAATAGGGGAGAAGAAACTTCAGCAAAGAATTGGGTTCAGTTCCAAATGCAGCAAAAACTAGTAGGGTTTACATGCAAGGAACAAATCGGTGGGGGTGAGAGGGGTAGTCCATGGATAGAAAATTAAGTGTCAAGGGTAGGGGGAAATTCTTGCTAGACTGACCAACAGAATTCTTGCTGAGGGCAGTCCAAGGTGATCAGATATGGCCTGGATGCATAAGGGATTTAATTAGATATTGAGAGTGGTCAGCTATCAAGGGCTCTGGCTAAACTGAGTTGACAAAATTCTTGCTAAAACTGGGTAATGCAAAGACAGACACTGAAACCGCAAGAATATAGCGCCTAGTTGAGAAGAGGATGCAGAGAAGCCTAACTAAAATTTGATCAAGGAGAAGGTATTTGACAGTTAAAATTCTGAACAAAGCAATATTCTTCCCCATCCCCAGACCCTGGAAGATCTAAAAGGTGCCCTGAAAAAAATAAATAAAAATAAAAGGTGCCCTGAAGTCAGGATCTTGGTAGTGGTATGTGGATACAAGGGGGACGTTCTTGAAATGAAAACCAATCTTTGGAGAATAATCCCTCCAATCCCCTCCCCACAAAGAGATGTCTAATAGCTAAAGCCTGAGAGTCTTAGACAAATGGAGTCTGGCTAATAAGGCTGATGTGATTTGCTGTTTATTCTGTGAAATTGGGCATTGTTACTTTCAGAATAAGGCAAGCACTTTTTTTTAAGGCTCTACAAACATTTAAAGGTGGGGTCGCTTAATGGGGAAATGTACTAGGTAAGTGTTCTTTGGATGATAATTATGGTTTGCTTCTTGACATCAAACAGCCCTTCCCTGGATTTGATTATCAGTGAAGGTTAGAGATCGTCTTGGACATTTCATGGACTAAAAAGCTAGAAATTTAAGACAGTCCATTCTTAACTGGCATAGTACACTTTCAGCGAAACTTTGAATGTGTACGACTATCTCTTCACATGTCAGTAATTGATCATAGGAATATTTTTGTCCTTTGCTTATTCTTTTTCTCTCATGCCACCAAGTCCAACACTGTTTTGAGTCTAGTCATCTCTGGTAGAGTAGGACAGTAGTCCTCAAAGTATGCCAATTGGGTAAGTGGTTGTGCCGCTAAAACAAATTCTGGTAGGACTATATGTCCATCAGGATATAGTCAAAAAGGCAGAACTACACTGGCATTTTCAAACAGAATATTTAATTACAGGAAATTGTATAATGTTGAATGAATGAAAGAGCAAAAAGGGGACAGATTTGTAACTTCAAGAAACAGCTTACAGCACAGGACTTGAGGAAGAAAGGGGAAGGGATGGATTTACTAGAACTTAAGAGCTCTGAAAAGTAGTCTCAGCCTGGCTGTTAACTGGATTTAGTCATCTAGTGCTGGGAAAGCAAAAAGATTTTGCAGCCAAGCATAGCCCTCCTCTGCTGCTAGAGATAATGAAAGAACTGGAAAATAGAAAGTGAGTTCCTTTTCCATTTCTGCCTTCCATCCTCCCATTTATGCCTCCATTGGCAAACTATAAAAGAGGCAATGGAGACTGAGAAATGTCTTTGTCAGAGACCTAGCTCCAGTATCACAGAATAGAGAAAGGCATGTTTGAAACTGAAACAATGACAGGGAAATGATTGATATATGATCCTTTTTCAATTTGCTGGAAAGTAAGTTAATTCATATAATTTTCCAAGTTTATTTTTCTTCTCAGAAACTTTAACAATGTTAGCAATTCTTACAAGAGAATTCTATTATATGAGCAAAAAATGGTGCATATTTTATAACAAAGTATCTTAATAAAAAAAGCAATTCAAATTCTGAAATAGCTATCATCTAGTTTAATATGTAGTTATTTGGAGGAACTCATTTTTTACCTATCTTGTAACTTTGATAATAAATATAGATTTATACATTTTCTTTTTTTATTTTTAAGATTTTATTTATTTATTCATTAAGACACAGCTAGAGAGAGAGGCAGAGACACAGGCAGAGGGAGAAGCAGGCTCCATGCAGGGAGCCCCACATGGGACTCGATCCCGGGTCTCTAGGATCATGCCCTGGGCTGAAGGCGGCACTATACCGCTAAGCCACTCGGGCTGCCCAAATTTATACATTTTCTAACTTTGTGTTGTCTAATGCAAATATTTCATGGTGAATCACTAACTGTACCCATGACTTAACAGTTCTCATTATCTTAACAAGTGTAAGAATAAGAATCATGGTATGTGATTTTTTATTTATTTTTCTGGTATGTGATTTTTTAAAATAAATTATTAGGTATATTAATTATCTCTTTTTTTAAGATTTATTTACTTATTTATTTATGAGAGAGAGAGAGAGAGAGAGAGGGGCAGAGACACAGGAGGAGGGAGAAGCAGGCTCCATGCCGGGAGCCCAATGTGGGACTCCATGTGGGACTGGATCCCGGGACTCAATCCCGGGACTCCAGGATCACACCCTGGGCCAAAGGCAGGCGCTAAACCACTGATCCACCCAGGGATCCCCTAATTATCTCTTTTTTAAATTGAGATATAACTGACATATATTATTTTCAGGAGTACAACATAATGATTCAATACTTGTGATATATTGTGAAATGATCACCCCAATGAATCTAATTGACATCCATCACTATACATCATAAAAGTTCTTTCAGGACACCTGGGTGGCTCAGCCATTGAGCGTCTCTGCCTTTGGCCCATGGCGCGATCCCAGAATCCTACGATCAAGGTCCACATTGGGCTTCCTGCATGGAGCCTGCTTCTCCCTCTGCCTATGTATGTCTCTGCCTCTCTCTCTCTCTCTCTGTCTCTCATGAATAAATAAATAAAATCTTTTTTTAAAAGTTTTTTTTTCTTGTGATGAGAACTTTTAACTCTTACCAACTTTCAAATATGCAATATAGTATTATTAACTATAGTCACTATGCTTTACATTACATCTCCATGATTTATTTTTTTTAAGATTTTATTTATTTATTCATGAGAGACACAGAGAGAGAGAGAGAGGCAGAGACACAGACAGAGGAGAAGCAGGCTCCATGCAGGAAGCCCGATGCCGGACTCAATCCTGGGACCCCAGGATCATGCCCTGGGCCAAGGGCAGGCTCCAAACCGCTGAGCCACCCAGGGATCCTCCATGATTTATTTTATAATTGGAAGTTTGTACCTTTTGACCCTCTTCACCTATTTCACCTATACCCCCTATCCCACCTCTGGCAACCACCAATCTGTTCTGTATCTTTGATGTGGGATTTTTTTTAACTTTTAATTTTTAAGAAATTTTTTTCAAAGCCCAGTGTGGGGCTTGACTCACAGCCCCAAGAGTTCCATGCTGTACTAAATGAGCTAGCTAGGCGCCCCTCTTTTGGTGAGCTTTTTTAGTTTCTTATTTGAAGGCAGTCATTCTGAATTAAGAATAAAATAAAATTGAGGGGACATGTGGTTACCTCAGTCAGTTGAGTCTGGCTCTTGGTTTCAGCTCAGGTCATGATCTCAGGGTCCTGGGACCAAGCCCTGTGTCAGGCTCTGTGTCAGTGCAGAGTTAGCTTAAGGATTCTCTCCCGCTGCCCCTCTCCCCACTTCTGAGTGCATGTCTGCACACATGCTCTCTCTCTCTCTCTCTCTCTCTCTCTCTCTCTAAAATAAATAAATAAAATGTTTAAAAATAAATAAAATTGGGAATGAAGAAACCAAGAATGATTTCTTGTCTTAGTTATTTTGATTGGTCACCCATATTCTTTACAATAGAATGTTCTTTTATAACCTTACTAGGGAAGGATAAAGCACAATTTTACCAGGGCTTACTCAGGACTGCTTATTGAGGCATTTGGAAGGAGTCCATAACCCACTATTAATGCTAGTGAAGAACCTCCTCACACCATAATTCATGAATGTCAAATCCAGATAAATAAAAAACCCATGGCCAATTTGTGGGGAAGAGAATTTACATTTAATGGCTAACTTCTAAGAACTGTATATAATTTCCTTTCTGTATGTTATTTCATTTGTTCTTCACAATACTCTAAATAAATATTCCTATTTAATTTTATGGTTGGGGGACTCAGAAATGTGACAGTTTATAAAAGTTCAGGTAGCTGGTATGAGATAGGAGTCAAACTTACTTCTCTTTAGGATCACATGTCTGTGATGGTACACCTTGGTACATCATTTACTAAACCTAATCTTCTTTTATCTGAGCAATCTTCTTTTATCTTCAACAAATGGTGCTGGGAAACCTGGACAGCCACATGCAAAATAATGAAACTGGACCACCTTCTTTCACCATAAACAAAAATAAGCTAAAAATGAATTAAATACCTAAATGTGAGACTTGAAACCATAAAATTCCTTGAAGAGAGCATAGGCAGTAATCTCTCTGACACAGCAACATTTTTCTAGATATGTCTCCTGAGGCAAGGGAAAGAAAAGCAAAAATAAACTATTGGGACTACATCAAAATATAAAGTTTCTGCATAGCAAAGGAAATGATCAACAAAACTAAAAGGCAACCAACAGAATGGGAGATGATATTTGCAAATGACATATCTGACAAAGGGTTAGTATCCAAAACGTATAAAAACTTATAAAACTCAACACCCAAAAACCAAATAATCCAACTAACAAATGAGAAGTCATGCATAGACATTTTTCCAAAGAAGACATACATATCTGTCAGAACGGCTAAAATCAACAACACAAGAAGCAACAGATATTGGAAGTGGGGAAATAGGAACCCATATTTAAGCATCTCACTCTTGGTTTCCGCTCAGGCCATGATCTCAGGGTTGTGGAAATGAGCCCCACATTGGGCTCTATGTTCAGTGCAGAGTCTGCTTAAGGCTGTCCCCAGCAAAATAAATAAATCTAAAAAAAAAACCTATCAGCCCTGGAATTTGGGGATTATTACTAGCAAAGGAAATGATCAACAAAGTCATTAATAGATTTTAGTTAGTATTGCCATCAGGAGGTGAGTCCTCCAACCTTTTCTTTTTTTCAAAATTGTTTTGGTTACTAGAGGAGCCTTGGAATTCCATAAATATGGGGACAATTTTTCCATTTCTCCAAAAAAAAAAAAAAAAGCCACTCTTGATAGGAATTGAAGTTAATCTTAGATCTCTTTGGGTAGTATTGGTATATTTATTATTATGACTATTTGAGAGAGCACAAGCAGGAGGATTAGAGGAAGAGGGAGAAGCAGGCTGCCCACTGAGCAGGGAGCCCAATGTGGGGCTCAATTCCAGGACCTTGAGATCATGACCTGAGCTGAAGGTAGACACTTAACCTCAGTCACCCAGGCGCCCCGTAAGGTTTCTAATGCATGACCAAAGGATGTCTCTATATTTATTTATTTAGTTTCAAGTTTCATTCAAATTCCAGTTGGTTAACAGATAGTGTTTTATTAGTTTCAGGAGTAGAATTTAGTGATCCATCACCTAATATAACACCCAGTGCTCATCACAAGTGCCCTAAGGTCTTCTTAAATTTTGTGGGTTTAAAGGTTTATTTTTTTTAATTTTGTAGTTTTAAGTGTACAAGTCTTTTACCTCCTTCATTAAGTTTATTCTTAGGTATTTTATTCTCTTTAATGTTAATGACATGGTTTCCCTACTCTCCTTTTCAGATGGTTCATTGCTGTTGTATGAAAATACAACTGACTTTTGTTTGTTGATCTTGTACTCTATAACTTTGCTCAATTTATTAGTAGTTTCTTTGTGAGTTCACTTGGATTTTCCATATATAGAATGTCTGCAAATAGAGATGGTTTTACTTATTTCTTTCCAATTGAAGTGTCTTTTATTCCTCTTTATTATCTACTTCTTTTGACTGTGGTTTCCAGTACTTGAATAGGACACTATTCACAAAACAAGAATACCAAGATGAAATGAAACAGTGAGTAAAGCAAATACTACCAAATAAGGCAAGTGCAAACAGTATTAAAAACAGACTAATTAGAAGTGCTGAATGGGACCTGAGGTTGCTCCATGGTTTTAAAAAAGAAAATCCATCAAGAAGAAATGTTATTAATTTCTATAGACCTAAATAAGATAGATTTGAAAGCTAAGCTTGATGGAAATACATGGAGAAAAGTTTCTTAACATGATCATAAATTTATTTATTATAGAAATGGAAGTGCTAAGTTTTTAAAAATAATTAAGGCTTATTCTGCTGGGGTGAATACAATGGTGTTTGTTCTATTAATATTACTTATATCTACATTTACATTACAAATCTAATTTTACATGTGTTAAACATAATATCATTAATAAAAAAACAGGAGAATGATGAGGTAACTATATATATAAAAACATCAAAGTTTGCAACCTTTTAATTTTGGTATAATATTGTTAAAATATATATATACATATGTTAAACAATTGCTTTTTAAGGTAATGTGAAAATTCATAGAACTTCATTAGATTTAAAACTAAACCTTATGAAATAAAATGGAAGAAATCACAAAATATATTGACTATAATGCAATAAAATTTTAAAAACTAAACACCGGGGCACGTGGGTGGCTCAATGGTTGAGCATCTGCCTTCAGCTCAGGTCGTGATTCCAGGGTCCGGGGATGGGAGTCCCGCGTGGGGCTGTCTATGGGGAGGCTGCTTCTTCCTACTGCCTATGTCTCTGCCTCTCTGTGTCTCTCATGAATAAATAAATGAAATCTTAAAAAAAAACTAAACAGTAGGGGATGGTAAAAATGAATACATCAAACTGACTTGACTTTCAGAAGAAAAAAGGAAAAGGTTAAAAAGCCTTAAATAAGATTAAATAAGTTTTAAAGAGCAATAAATAAAAATAAGCTTCAAGAGATTAGTAAATAATAACAGAAATTAACAAAATATAAAAAGATACATTGAAAAGGTGATTAAAAGAATAAAGCTTTTTTGATTAAAAAATAGAAAAATAATTCTCAAGAATATTCAGAATATGTCTATAGACACAGAGGAGATTAAGTAATTATATAACTTAGTTCTAGCAATAAATATTCCCCAAGAGTTCTGTGTTTTGTCTAGATAGAGCAGAATACTTCAGATTGTAGGTTTACATCTGTCAGTGGATATTAACAAGCATTTTCTCTGCATTTGTTTTATGTGGTAATTTTCTTCTACACGTAGTTTAAATTTGTTTAGTTTAAATTTGTTTTTTCAGTCTCTACACCCAACATGGGGCCTGAACTCACAAGCCCAAGATCACATACTCCATGACTAAGCTAGCCAGGTGCCCCATACCTAGTTTAAATTATATAAAGCATAGATGTTAATAGTATGTTAGATATTATAATGTGTGACTTTTTTTTCCTGGTGTTTAAATGTATGTGAAGTATTGTTTGCTGTGAGATATAGACCATAAACATCTAAACAGTTTTTATTTATTTTTTTGTAAACAGGCTCTACATTAAACATGAGGCTTGAACTCACAAGCCTGAGATCAAGAGTCACATGTTGTATGGACTGAGCCAGCCAGGCATCCCTAAACTTTTTAAAAATTTAAATTTTTAAAAATGATTATTTGTTTGTTTGTAGAGCAGGGGAGGGACAGAGGGAGAAGGAGAGAGAATCCCAAGCAAACCCTGCACTGAGTGTGCGGAGCCCAATGTGCAGCTTGATTGGGGGGGGGGGGGGTGTTAATCCTATGGCTCTGAAATCATGACCTGAGCCAAAACCAAGAGGTAGACACTTAATCAACTGAGCCACCCAAGGACCCCTAAAGATTTTCTTTCTTTTTTTTTTTTAAGATTTTATTTATTTATTCATAAAAGACACACAAAGAGAGAGAGAGAGAGAGAGAGAGAGAGAGAGAGAGGCAGAGACACAGTCAGAGGGAGAAGCAGGCCCCATGCCAGAAGCCTGATACGGGACTCGATCCTGGGACTCCAGGATCACACCCTGAGCCAAAGGCAGGCGCCAAACCACTGAGCCACCCAGGGATCCCAAGATTTTCATTTTTAAGTAATCTCTACACACAAGATGGGGCTCCACCTTACACCCCCCAGATCAAGAGTTGCATGCTATATTGACTGAGCCAGCCAGGCATCCCAAGACCATAAACATCCAGAAATGATGCAGTTAAAATGAAAAGTAAAGTGTTTCACATTCACTTGAGTTTGAATATTTTCCACCAAAAAATAACTACATAAATCAGTGAGAAGAGTGGCATTATTTTATAGTTTTGAAAATCTCTTTCATCCTAAGTGTAACAGAATACAGCTGGTATTTTATATGTGCTCTTGCATTTATTTATTTATTTATTTATTTATTTATTTACTTACTTACTTACTTACTTACTTACTTACTTACTTATTTATGAGAGTGGGGAAAAGGGTAGAGGGAGAGAGAATCCCAAGCATACTCCACACACAGCTGGAGCCTAACTTGGGGCTTGATCTCACAACCCTGAGGTCATGACCTGAGCTGGAATCAAGAGTTGGACACTTAACCAACTGAGCCACCCAGGTGCCCCTATGTGCTCTTTTTTTTTTTTTTTCCCCTATGTGCTCTTGCATTTAATCTGCTGAGATAAATAAAGAAAACCTGGCCTCATACATGCACAATTTAAAAATGAAGAAGTATTTAATGGTCTTTTCAGATATTTGTCAATATTATTCTTTAATACCACACCAAAAATCAACAAGTGGTAATTTCTTAAAGGTTACTGTAATGTGGAATCTGGCCTTTATCTCTCTGTCCTTTTTTTTTTTTTAAGATTGGTATTAATTTTAATTTTTTGTATTTTTTTAAGTAACCTCTATCCACAAAGTGGTCTTGAACTCACAACTCCAAGATCAAGAGCCACATGCTCCACTGACTAAATAAGCCAGCCTATACCCCTAGCCTCAGTCTCTTAAGTTAAAATCCATTTGTCTATCTTCTACTTTATAATATTGCCACAGATGATTTTGCACCATCACACAGTAATCATTTGGAAAATATTGGTTCAATGAGTTAGGCAGATCTTCCAAATACTGACATATTTCATTAGATGGTATTACAAAATCACATTCATTAGTAACATCAGCAATCTCATTACAAAAGACTAAGTATTAGAAAACTGTCAAGTTCATGGTGATAGATGCTTGTTTTTCAATATGTTAATTTTTAAAAATATTTTATTATTCATGAGAGACATAGAGAGAGAGAGAGGCAGAGACACAGGCAGGGAAGAAGCAGGATCCATGCAGGGAGCCCGATGTGGGACTTGATCCTGGGACTTCAGGATCACGTCCTGGGCCGAAGGCAGGCGTCAAACTGTCAAGTCACCCAGGGATCCCCTCAATACGCTAATTTTTTGTTTGAAAGTCAAATTAACAAAAATTACTATTAGTTTTCTTTACTGTCAGTTTTTATAAATCACTTCATTCTTGACAAAATGTTTACCAAACATATAAGTCTTTATCTTCTTATCCAAAATGTGTCAGTTATTCTTTCAAATAAAATTGGTGTCCATAAAAAGGGGGCTAATTCAGCTCACCACTCAATCATAAAAGCGCATTTCCTGGAAACAACTTGATACTTCAGCATGAAGGAAAACTTTATGTGCATTTTAATATCCTGGTTGTAATATGATAGTTCTGCAAGACATTACCATTGGGATAAATTGAGCAAAGAGCTCATGGGGTCTCTCTACATAGTTGTTTTTACAAATGGATGAATCTAAAATTATCTCAAAATAAGGGGCGCCTGAGTGGCTCGGTGGTTGAGCGTCTGCCTTCGGCTCAGAGCATGATCCCAGGATCCGGGATCAAGTCCCACATCGGGCTCCTTGCAGGGAGCCTGCTTCTCCCTCTGCCTAGGTCTCTGCCTCTCTCTCTGTGTGGCTTTCATGAAAAAATAAATAAACTCTTTAAAAAATAAATAAATAAAATAAAATAATCTCAAAATAAAACTATAATTTAAAAATCTTGTACTCAGGGTCAAGTTAACAAAACTAATTTTACCTGTTTTATGAAGAACATTTGTAAGTGGGAACTGGCCTGTTTTTACAAGTGTGTGGTGGTAAAGGACACAAGAACAGTTTAATAACACTGTCCCAATTCAAGCTAAAGGCACAGCAGATTTACCCTCCATTGCCTTTGTACAATCAGTGCAAATTTCAGCACAACAGAAAAGAGCAAATTATGTCTTAGTGTTATAATGAAATTTTTTTGACCATGTGGATCACATGAAAGGGCTCCCAAACATCCTCTAACCACATTCAGAGAAACACTGATACATAATAAGTTAAAATAGAATAGTTATATTAAAACTTACTGCCACCTCTTTTCTTTTTTTTTTTTTTCTTAAGTAATCTCTACATCCAACGTGGGGCTCAAACTCATGATCCCGAATCAAGAGACCCATGCTTTACCTGACTGAGCCAGCCAGGTGCCCCTGCCACCCCCTTTGAAACAGATTTCAATGGTGACTATAACAGGCTTATGGACTTGACATGATATTGTCTCATGCTGTTCATCATCTTTTCAAAATTTTCTCCATGCAGTATATAGTCTATTACTTAAAGCATAAGAGTGGTAGGATGGGCAGTGGTTGAGCTTGGGCATTTTTTTCTGTTTGTTTTAAACATCTAAAGCTATTATCTCAGGATATGAAATATGGGGCAATGGTAGATAGCTAGTCCAGATAGAGCAGGAAAAAAATAATAAAACCACAAGATTTTGAAGATCCACATATATGAATACCATCTGGTGCTTGTCTCCTAATCAGCTTCTAGGATGCACAGAGGTTTTAATGCTAGGCCCACATGGACAACTCAGGTTACCTGTTCCAATTTCGTCTCTTCTGAGAAGTTCTAAGCAGAGGATCTCATGAGGTTTAAGAATCAGTATAGGTGGGAAGCCTGGGTGGTTCAGTGGTTGAGCATTGGCCTTCAGCTCAGGGTGTGGTCCCAGAGTCCCAGGATCGAGTTCCACGTTGAGCTCCCTGCAAGGAGCCTGCTTCTCCCTCTGCATGTGTCTCTGCCTCTCTATGTGTCTCTGATTAATAAATAAAGTCTTTTTAAAAAATATTTATTTATTTTTATTTATGAGAGACACGAGAGAGAGAGAGAGAGAGAGGCAGAGACACAGGAGGAGGGAGAAGCAGGCTCCATGCTGGGAGCCCGATGTGGGACTCGATCCCGGGACTCCAGGATCGCGCCCTGGGCCAAAGGCAGGAGCCAAACCGCCGAGCCACGCAGGGATCCCCTAAACAAAGTCTTTAAAAAAAAAGGAATCAGTATAGGTGGGGACCAGGGAGGGCCAAATATGGGGCATCTTTCTAGCATTTCCAGTCTCTGTTTGGTTGCTGTTCTATATAAATGTCTCCCCAGGTTTGAGTCTCTTTGAATCTATTTGTATCTTCAGATATGAGTAGTGCTCTATTTTTTTGTTGTTGAGAATTTTATATAATTTAAGGCAAAATCGTTTGGATTTATAGACCAATTACATTGAAACTGAAATATTTCTTCTTAAAGTTAAAAAAAAAAACAGTGAAAGATACATATTTTCTTTGGGAATCCTTATTTTTGTGACATCATTTTTATAGAAAAGAATAATTATATTCTAAGATGCAAAGAGATTAAAACTCTAAAAGTATTTTTCTATTGAGAAGGAGAAATAATAGCAGGCCAGGATTTAACATGGGAAGGAATGAGAAGGGGAAGCCATGCCAGCTGCTCCATCTAGGATAGTATTTCCTAATTTTTCACCAGGTTCTGCACACTCCACTCAAACTTAGATTTTGAACAAAAACTAAGACTCCCACACCTTGGGGTGCCTGAGTTAGGTGAGCATGTGACTCTTAATCTCAGGATCATAAGTTCAAGCCCCATGTTAGGCATGGAGCCTACTTAAAATTAAAAAATAAAGTAAAATTTTATAAAATGTATGCACCTCATATTATTTGAACTACTATATATTATTTGATTTCCTAACTCTAACTTTGGATATTGAGACTTTAGGACCTATGTTTCTTTTTCCCTAAGTTGAGAGCCAATCACCCAAACACTGAATATTGTGCTATTTTCATAATAACTTGAAATTATGCTTCATTAACAAACAAAAAAAAAAGAAAGAAAGAAATTGTGTTTCATCACTTTATAAATACTCATATACAAGTGAGGTTTTTCCTATTTTTATATGGTTCTACTCTAAATACCTGTCCACAGATAAAAAGACATGTTATTATACAGTTTCTCAAAATCTCAAAATTCTACTTTCCAAATAAAACTCAGAATCATTTTGTCAAGTTCCATGAAAAAAAAAATTGGGCCTTGACTCAGAATTATAAATGAATTTGTGGGACACTGCCATTCTCAAAAAAACAGTACTCCCAACCAGAAAAATCATATATTTTATAATGGTTGGGAAGATTTAAACCAAAGAATTACCTGTGGGATATATTATGGCAATTCAAAGAAGAATAGAAAGTAATTTCATTTTCTATTTCTGTATATGTAAGGGTGTTTTCTTCATGAAAGCATATAATACATTTCTACACCAGTAAATAAAAATATCTTCAGTATGGACTCAACCTGGAAACAAAAGAGGGCCCCAGGAAACAAGCAAAAATGGATACCCCTTCCCAAAACCTAGAGCTAGGATAGTCACAATCTTTCTCACCAGTCAACCCTTTCCATAATAAAACCTTCTTCTACCCATGCAACATCTCTGTTCACATGAATTCACCATCTCCCAAACTCTCCCTGATGCTGACTTTGCTAGGTCATCTCTGGGAAACTAAATCAGCCATGGTTTCTGTCAAGTCTCTTGTTCTAAAAATATAAGACAGACATTAAGAGATGCTCTCTAGTATTGCTGTTTCTCTAATATCAGGCTACTGTGTAAAGAGTGTTCAAGTGTTCTTGGAAGATGATAGAATGGTCTCCATTCCCTAATTTCAGCCTGCTTAGAAGTGCCCCCTCCAACAAGTTACCTGACAGATCTTCTCCCCAACAACCCATCATCCCCACTAGGAAAAGCCAGAGCTCCTGAAAATGAGCCAGCAGTTCTCCTTCACATGGATTGGAGATGTTGGCTTTTACTATTAGGCTCCTGAACACTCCTGTCACACATAAAATGTCTCTATTTTGGTGCCTGGCAATGGCTGACTTATTACTAAAGCCACAGCCCTAAGTGTGACTTTGGGCATCTCATGAAATAGGAGTCTTGGCTAAAGATTTCACTATACTTGTACATAGAAGATTCCTATCCTGGGTGTGTCCTCTGATGTCTGATGAGGTTTGATTTCCGACTAAAGCCTCGCTCACACTTCCTACAAATATAAGGCTTCTCTCCCGAATGTATCCTCTGATGTCGAATAAGGTGTGACTGCCGGCTGAAGCCTTGCCCACATTCCCTGCACACATGAGGCTTCCCCCCTGAGTGTGCCTTCTGGTGTGTGATGAGAGTTAACTTATCACAAAAGCCTTGCCCACACTCCCTGCACACAAAGGGTATACTACCTGAGTGTGCTCTCCTGTGCCTAAATAAGTTTGGTTTCTGGCTAAACCTTTTACCACACTCCCTGCATATGAAAGGCTTTTCCCCTGAATGTGTTCTCTGGTGTGCGATGAGGGTTGACTTATCATTAAAGCCTCGCCCACACTCCCTGCACACAAATGGCTTTTCCCCTGAATGTGTCCTCTGGTGTGTGATCAGGGTTGATTTCCGGGTAAAGCCTCGTCCACATTCCCTGCACACAAATGGCTTCTCCCCTGTGTGTGACCTCTGGTGTTTGTTGAGGTTTGACTTTAGGCTAAAGCGCTGCCCACACTCCAGGCATACATAAGGTTTAACCCCTGAGTGTGTTCTTTGATGTGTCTTGAGGTTTGATTTCCAGCTAAAATGGCGCCCACATTCTGTGCATATGTAAGGCTTCTCTCCTGTGTGGGTCCTTAAGTGTCTAATGAGGTGTGACTTCTGGCTAAAGCTCTGCTCACACTCCCTGCACACATAAGGTTTCTCTCCCGAATGTGTCCTCTTATGTCTGATGAGATGGGAATGCTGGCGAAAGCCATGCCCACACTCCCTGCAAACATAAGGCTTCTCCCCAGAGTGTGCCCTCTGGTGTGTGATAAGGTTTGACTTCAGGCTAAAGCTCTGCCCACATTCCTTGCACACATACGGCTTGACCCCTGAATGTGTCCTCTGATGTGTGAAGAGGTTTGATTTCCAAGTAAAGCCTCGTCCACACTCCTTGCACACATAAGGTTTCTCCCCTGAGTGTGTCCTCTGGTGTGTGATAAGGTTTGACTTCCAGGTAAAGCCTCGTCCACATTCCTTGCACACATAAGGGTTTTCCCCAGAGGGTATCCTCTGGTTTTTGATGAGGATTGACCTTTTGCTAAAGCTCTGTTTCCACTCAGTGTACATGTAAGGTGTCTCCCCCGCGTCCATCTTCTGGAGGCTGAGCAGTTTTGGCTCCTTCAAAAAGCCTAGCCCAAATTCCCCATTTTTGATTGCTCCAAATCCTGAGACTTCTACAACGTGCAACATTTTGTCTGTTTCCTCAAGGGCTGTCCTCTGGCCTAGGCTGGGCCCTAGGTCCATTACTGTGTTGTCTTGCTTGGACCTTACTGGCTGTCCTTGCAGTAGGCTGGAGAATACCTCTGAAGTGCTGCTTTTGCTTACACTTCTCCCCGACAAGAGCTTGGGGTCTTCTGCCTCTTGAATTTCTGTTTTGTCACTCAAGCAGGTCTGACCAAAGAGCTGCTTCGGCTGCTGTTTCTGATCTTCTGGATAGTGTTTCCCTGGATGGAGATGATTTCCTACATGTAAACTTGAGAAGAGCTGAGGCAGGTGACTGAACCACACATGCTGGCTGAGGCCTTGCTGACTAGTGAATGCCAGGGGGCAGTGGGGACAAAGCTGAAGGTTTAGCTTTGATCCTGCCGAAGAAACAATATTTTTAGTCAGACTAGCTATGGGTTGGGTTGCCTGTGCCATTTTGCTTTGCTCATTGGCTATTCACAATATATTTATATCACAACCTGTCTCCCACTCAGACATCCTTGCATCTATAAAAAGAACTATTTTTTAAAGATTTTATTTATTTATTCATGAGAGACACAGAGAGAGAGGCAGAGACATAGGCAGAGGGAGAAACAAGCTCCCTGAGGGGAGCCTGATGCAGGACCCAATCCCAAGACACTGGGATCACAACCCGAGCCAAAGGCAGACCCTCAACCACTGAGTCACTCAGGTGCCCCTAAAAAGAGCTATTTCTCATTTTACTTTATACACTATATTTTTAATTACAAGAATTAACAAACTTGTCAGGTAGGCCAAATTCAGCCCACAATCTGTTTGTTTTTTTTTTTTTTTTTTTTTTTATGGCCTACCAGGTAAACAACGGATTGTACCTTTCTAAGGAGTAAAGAAAGAAAGAGAAATAAATAAATATCCAATCAATGGGGCAATAGACTGCATGTGACCTGGAAAGCTTAAAATATTTACTGTGTGGCCCCTAATAGAAAAAGTTTTTGCAGCAGCACTTAAAATCTCCTGATCATATCAAAGGAAAGCAGGCTTACAAGGAGCAAATAAAAAGAGAGAGTGTCTTGACTGCTACGAGCATTTTAAATAATCCAATAGTGAAGGCGCGATACGAACATTTTGTTAAGGGTGAGAATCCTTTTGAAATTCAAGATCATTCTCAAGATCAACAAATAGAAGGAGATGAGGAAGAGGAAGAAAAAAATTGATGAACCTATTGAAGAAGAGGAGGAGGAGGAGGAAGAGGAGGAGGAAGTAGGGGAAGTAGAGGAAGCAGAAGAAGTGGAGGAAGCAGAGGAAGTGGGAGAAGGAGGAGGAGAAGAAGGAGTGGGAGACACAGAGGAAGCAGGGGACATAGAGGGAGTGGGGGAAGGAGAGGCAGTGGGGGAAGGAGAGGCAGTGGGGGAAGGAGAGGCAGTGGGGGAAGGAGAAGCAAAGGAAGAGCCTGTTAACTTCCCTGTTGACCAACCTGAAGAAAATTAAATATACGGTGTTAGTCAGATTTAAAAGAAGCTTTAAATTTCTCTAATATGGAAAAGGGTAAGAATTTTAATAGTTTAAAATATGAGAATTAACACCCATGTTGCATGCATTCCACACATTCAAATTTGTTTTATATAATTTCTAAATGTTTGCCATTTTGTTTAATAAAATGAAGGTAAGACTAAAAAAAAAAAAACTCTCAACACAACCTTGGCTGACTAGAAGACTGTTTTTGCAAAAGCAGGGGAGATGGATGGGAGCTGTGCACAAAACCCTGCCTGACACAGAGGCTATAACCAGATACAGAGTAAAAAACAGAGGGATCAGTGGACAGTAAAAAGCCAGACAAGACTTGGAAACTTATGTGAACTCTGAATGAGCTCCCTAACCCACATATTTATCCCCTGGCAGAGGTAGGAAGCCTGACTGGCTCAAAGTCTTTGAACACAACCTATTGTTAATTGTTGCAGATCACTAAGCTCTGCAGACACAAGGTTGAAATCAGGAAGCCAGGATTAAAAATACAAGAATAGAATAGCAAATCAAATGGAAACATCACCTTCCCAGAGAAAACATATTCCAGTATTTAGTCTAGAAAAGTTACTAAAAGTGGCAACAACAATATCTAGGCAGGAAACTTCATCAGCTACTAGAGGGCTACAACATAGTATCTAAAATATCCAGTTTCCAAAGAAACAGGAAAGCATGACCCATACTGAGAGAAAAAAAAAATGCAGACAATAGAAACTGTTGCTGGGTGGCCCAGATGTTGATTTACTGGGGGGGGGTTCAAAGCTGATATTATGAATATATTTAAAGAGCTAAAGGAAACATGTAAAAACTTAAAGTACAATAACTTAAATACAAAAATCTTGGGGATCCCTGGGTGGCGCAGCGGTTTGGCGCCTGCCTTTGACCCAGGGCGCGATCCTGGAGATCCGGGATCGAGTCCCACGTCAGGCTCCCGGTGCATGGAGCCTGCTTCTCCCTCTGCCTGTGTCTCTGCCTCTCTCTCTCTCTCTCTCTCTCTCTGTGACTATCATAAATAAATAAATAAATTTAAAAAAATCTCAATAGAAAGTAAAAACTATTAAAAGGAAACTCTGGAATTAAAAAGTAAAATAATCGAAATTACAAAATTACTAGGAAGATACAATAGCATATTTGAGTTTGCAACAGAACCAATGAAGTTGAAGATAAATCAATAGAAATTACCTAAACTGAAACACAGGTGAAGGTGAAACACAGCAAAGGTGCTTTTCTTTGCAAAGAAAAGCAAAGAGCCCCAGAAACCTGTGGAACACCATCATATAAACCAATCCATGCATAATGGGAATGCACAAAGGAAAAGACAAAGAGAGCAGAAAAAAATGTCTGAAGAAATAATAACTTAAAAGTCTGAAAACTGATATAAAACATTAGTCTGCAAATCAAAGAAGCTCAAAAAACTGCAAGAAAAACATAGAGAACCCCAGAGAAACACATCATGGTCAAGGTGTTGACAATCAGAAAAAAAGACAAAAGAGAAAAGTTTGAAAGCAGCAAAAGAAAAATGATTCAACATGCACAGGAGGAAACAATATGATTAGTGCTAACTTCTCATCAGAGACAATGGAGACAAAAAGGTGGTAGAATGATTTATTCAAAGGGCCGAAATAAAGGTGATAAAGCTACTAAGGAGGAATTCTATTCTCACGAAACTGTCCTTCAAAAATGAAATTGATACAGATATTCACAGATTAACGGGTACTCAGAGACTATCTGTTGCTAGCAAACATACCTTATAAGAAATATTAAATAAGTCTGTCGGGCTGAAGAGAAATGACACCAGACACTAACTCAAATTCACAGGAACAAATGAGGACCACCAAAACTGGGTAAAACTGGTAAGTATCTGGGTAAATATAACAGACTGCATATGTATATTTTTCTCCTTCCTTCTCTTAATTTCTCTGAAACGCATAAGATTATTAGAAAAGGATGTAACTATAACACCATATTACGGGCTTTATAATATATATTTTACTGAACTAAGTTAGTATTAATTAGATTATGCTACATTAGATGCATGTTTAATTCCTAGAGCTGAATTAAGAAAATAACTACAAAAATTATATATATGTGCCAAAAGGAAGGTAGGGGAATAAAAAACATGAAGCATATAGAGAACAAAGAGCAAAATGGCACTTAAATCATATCAATAACTATATTAAATATGAACAAACCAAATAGTCTAAACAAAAGACAAAAACTTCTTAGTTATACCATCCAAAAGCATGATCCATTCAAATTTTTGTTAAATTGAACATCACTGAAGTTTAAAACTTTTATGCTTGAAAAGACACCATGAAGACAATGAAAAGACAAGTCCCAGACTTGTGTTTTTTCTGAAACTTGATTTTATAGAGTTCAAAGTATGTGAAAACCATATATCTGATATAGGACTGTGTCTACAATATATGAAAAACTCTTACAACTCATAAAGAAGACAAAACAATCCAATTTAAAAATGGGCAAAAGAACTGAATAGCTATTCACTAAAGAGACATGTGAAGTGTTACTTGGCATATAAAAAGATCAATATGGGGCACTTAGGTGGCTCAGTGGGTCAAGCATCTGCCTTCGGCTCAGATCATGATCTCAGGGTCCTGGGATTGAGCCCCAAGTTAGGCTCCCAGCTCAGTAGGCGGTCTGCTTCTCCCTCTACTCCTCCCCCTTCTTGTGCTCTCCCTCTCTCTCAAATAAACAAAATCGTTTTTAAAAAATCATCATTAGTTATTAGGGAAATGCAAATTAAAACCACAATGAAATACCATACACCCACTAGAATATCTGTAATCAAAATTAAAGACAATTCCAAGTGCTGATAAGGATGTAAAGAAACACACTGCTAATAGAAAATATAAAAACAGAAAACAAAAATATAAAATAGAAATACTAATAGAAATGTAAAGCCGCTATGGAAAATAATTTTGCAGTTTCTTCAAAAGTTATATACAAATATATCACACAATCCAGAAATTTTACATCTACTGGTGTAAAATAGAGAGAACTCTATCCAAAAATAAAAATGTATGCCCACATTGAGACTGGTACATGATTGTTTTTAGCAGTGCTAGTCATAATAGCCAAAAAGTGGACACAACCCATATATTCATCAACCTGTGAATGGGTAAACAAAATGTGCTATGTCCATACAATGGAATTTTTAAAAAGATTTTATTTATTTATTCATAGAGACACACAGAGAGAGAGAGGGGGCAGAGGAACAGGCAGAGGGAGAAGCAGGCTCCATGCAGGGAGCCCGATGTGGGACTTGATCCAGGGTCCCCAGGATCACACCCCAGGCTGCAGGTGGTGCTAAACCACTGTGCCACCAGGGCTGCCCATACAATGGAATATTATATGGCAATAAAAATGAACAGATTACTGGGCCACCAGGGTGGCTCAGTTGGTTAAGCTTCTCACGCTTGACTTCAGCTCAGGTCATGATCTCAAGATCATGGGATCAGCCCTGCCTCCAGCTCTCTGCTGAGCATGGAGCCTGCTTGGGATTCTCCCTCTCTCTCTCTCTCTCCCCAGGCACACACATGAGCACTGTCTCTCAGAAAAGAAAAAAAGAAAAAAAGGAATGGATTACTGATACATGCCACAGCTTGGATGAACCTAAAAAATATTATGCCAGATACAAAAGACTATATATTTTATGATATCATGTATAGAATATGTCCAGCAACAGCAAATCTATAGAGACAGCATATCAAGGGGGTTCCCTAGAGCTCAGGTAGGAGGAGGGATAGATGCAAATGGGCATAACAGAGCTTTTGGGGATGACAGTATATTCAAAAGCTAAATGGAAGTAATGATCATACAACAAAAAACTTTTACCAAAAATAATGCAACTGTACACTTACAATAACTAGATTTTATGTATATAAGTTATATCTCAATGAAGTTGTTTAAAAACTGTAAGAATGCATATATTACATGTCAGTGTCCTAAAAGACAAAGAAAGATTATTGAAATGATCTATATTAAGGGAGATTAAATAGACATGACATATAAATGCACTACTGAAGCCCAGATTAGATCATTTTCTGGAGAGTAAAAAGACATTACTGCATCTGTTGACAAAATTATAATATGAGAAGTAGATATTAGATAAAATTACTGTATCAAAGTTAAATTGACTGAAGTTGATAACTTATGGCTAAATGAGAATACTGCCCTTCTTAGAAAACCTTTTAACAAACATGTACATATGAACCTACACACACACACACACACACACACACTTATACATAAGTATATACTATTTGGATATATATAACATATATATACATACATATTGAGAGGAGGGAAGGAAAAGGGAGAACATGCATATGATAACACATAAGCAAATATAAAATATTAATAGGTGATTTTATGATGCCATTTTATTTATTTTTTTAAGATTTTATTTTTATATAATCACTACACCCAACATGGGGCTCAAAATCACAACCCCAAGATCAAGACTTGCATGCTTTACTGAGCCAACCAGGTGCCCCTGATGCCATTTGATAATAACATATATGCCATATATATTTAGACATAAGTGTATTGTAGATGATATAAAGATGTTCTTTTTAAGATTTTATTTATTTATTCATGAGAGACATAGAGAGAGAGGCAGAGACATATACAGAGGGAGAAGCAGGCTCTATGCAAGGAGCCTGATGTGGGACTTGATCTCGGGACTCCAGGATCACACCCAGAGCCAAAGGCAGATGCTTAACCGCTGAGCCACCCAGGTGTCCCTAACGGTGTTCTTTGTACTATTTTTATTCTTGCAAATTTCCTGTAATTTTCAAGTAATTTCCAAATGTCAATTCAAAAACATATAAGATGAAACCTACTTCTGAAAATGGTAGCAGGTTGAATTGGTCACAGAATTTGTTTTCTGCAAAAAACCATGATAAAACTGGATACAATACAACAAATAATTACTTCAATTACTTCAAGTCACTGAAAACCTCCCAAAAGTAACCAGAAGTTGGTTGGAGTAGAGAGTTCACGCTAAAAAAAAAAAAAAAAAAAAAAAAAACCTGCAATAAAAAGTGGGGGGTAAGAATTTTTTTGTTGTTAAAAAGCACTCCCAACACTGTAACTACAGCAGTGGAGAAACAGTGGTAAATACCAGCCTTATGGGCTCAAGGTGCCACAAGTCAGGATTTAGAGGTGGAACAGAAGTTGCAAATATGTGTTAAGAATAGAAGGAAATGGGGAGCCTGGCTGACTCAGTCGGTGGAGGACATGACTCTTGGTCTTGAGGTTGTAAGTTCAAGCATCATGCTGGGTGTGGAGATTTCTTAAAAATAAAATCTTAAAAAAAAAGAAGAGAAGGAAATGTATAGTCTCAAATACTTATATTAGGAAAGAAGGAAGCCTAAAAAGTAATAATGGTAAGCATCCATCTCAAAAAATTGGAATAAGAATAGTAAAATAAGTCCAATGTAAGAATAGAAAGAAATATTAAATAGAAGTTCAGACATAATACATACAATAGATATGACCAACAAAGCAAAAAAGCAAAAAAAAAAAAAAAAAGGCAAAATAAACAGATGAAACAGTTGTCTATATGTAAAACTCCAAAGAATATACATAGGACAAATTATGGAATTAATTAAACCACTCATCAAGGTTGTGGTGTATATGATCATTATGATGAAATGAACTTTACTTACACATTTTAACAAAAAAAAATAGTTTTTAAAAACACAATTCTCAGGATGCCTGGGTGGCTCAGCAGTTGAGCGTCTGCCTTCAATTCAGGGCATGACCTCAGGGTCCGGGGATCAAGTCCCGCATCAGGCTCCCTGTGAGGACCCTGCCCCTCCCTCTGCCTCTGTCTCTGCCTCTCTCTGTGTGTCTCTCATGAATAAATAAATAAAATCTTTTAAAAAAATAAAAAATAGAAAAACCATAATTCTCAAGACAACAAAAAAAATAAGCCTATGTATAAATTTAAAGAAATATGTATATTTGCATTATAAATTATAAAACCTAGCAAGGAGTAGTATTAAAGATGTATTAATAAATAAGTGAAAGAAGACACCACACTAAGAGAAAGACCTAATATTGTGAAATATGTCAATTCTCTCCAAATTAATTATTAATACATATATATTAATGAATATATAAATTCAATGCAACTACAACAAAATCCTGACAAGATACTTTAAAATTTTATAAAATACTTTATAAAATGCTGATTGCAAAATCCCACTGGGCTAAAGCTACAAAGACAAGAATAAGACAGGAGGACTTACCCTACCAGACACTAAGACTTACTATAAATCTATAGGAAATTAGAACAGTCTGATATTGGTGCAAGATTAAGCAAATACAGCAATGGAACAAAACAGAGAGTTCAGACATTGATCCAGGCATGTAATGAAACCAAAATAGAAGAGGTGGCATTGTAAATTTGGGAAAGTGATGAATTATTCGGTGAATGGTGCCAAGTCTGATGGTGATACATTTAGAAATCTATAAAAATAGATCTGTATCTCTCAACACTCACAAAATCAATTCCAGACAGATTAAAGACCTAGGTGTGAAAAAAAAAAACAACAAACAAACAAACAAAAAAAGACCTAGGTGTGAAAAGCAAAAATATTTTCTAATTTAAAGAAGAAAATCTAAGTAATGTCTTCATGATCTTTCCAGAGAGAAGGACTTCTTAAATCAGACACACAGATACACACACACACACACACACACACACACACACACGTGACACAAGACAAGTTTGACAAATCCAAACACATTAAAATTTATGAAATTATTATGAAAGGTCATTAAAACTTTGGGTAAATTTCATAAGACTCTTGAAATGAAAGAGTACAGTGACGGGAAACAGATTAGTGGTGGCCAGGAGTTAAGGGGGAAAGGAGGATAACATGAAGGAGTTTCTTTGTAGTGGTGGAACATTCTGTATCCTTACAGTGGTGGCACTTATGTGAATCCATGTAAGTGAAAAAATTTCATGGTACTATACAACAACAACAATAAAAGAGTACATGTAAAAAATGATGAAATCTGAATCTAATTAAGGTCTGAAGCTGATGTAATAGTATTGTACCAATGTCAACTTCCTGGTTTTGAAATTGGAGAAAGCTTGGTAAAGAATAGATGGAAACTTTCCATATTATTTTTATAAACTGAGACTTCAAATTTTTAAAAAAGATTTTATTTATTTATTCATGAGACACACACAGAGAGAGAGAGAGAGAGAGGAACAGACATAGCCAGAGGGAGAAGCAGGCTCCATGCAGGGAGCCTGACGTGGGACTCAATCCTGAGTCTCCAGGATCACACCCTGGGCTGAAGGTAAACTGAGACTTCAATTATTTCAAAATTAAACAGCTTTTTATTTTATCTTTCTAAGATTTTACTAATCTATTTGAGAGACAGAGATAGCAAGAGAGAAAGTGTTAGCAGGTCTTTTTTTTTTTTTTTTTTTTTTTTTTTTTTTTTTTTTTTAGATCCCCCTTCTCCTGCATCTGAGAACGTGGGCACCTGTGGCAGATACTCAGCCCTGTTTTCCTCGCTTCCCTCTCTTCTCACATGGGCACAAAACCTGCACTCGAGCAAGAAAAAGCACCAGCTTCGACCATTTCGAAAGATAAGACGTAAGCCATGTTGGCTTGCAGGACGCTCGCTTGTAATACAAGGGACTGAAACGGAGTTTGCAATTATCTAAACTTACTTTTCTCCCTCCCGCAGTGAATATGGCCTTTAAAATATTCATGAAAGCTTGGGTGTTTTCCTGTTCTGTCTTTCCGCAGAAGTGATAACAGGAGATATTATGGGAGGACTCTGTAAATAATTGCAGATTACCCTGCTCATATGATGCAATTTCAGAGCTTTTTTGGTGCTGCAACAAGGAGGAAAGCACTTTATAGAAGTGAAACGTATGAAAATATATCTCATTCCCTCCCTTGGCATATAGCAGGTTCCCTACTGAGCAGAGAGCCCAACACAGGTCTAGATCGCAGGACCCTGGGATCATGACCCGACCCAAAGTCAGACATTTAACTGACTGAGCCACATAGGCACACTTAAGTAGCTTTTTAAAAAGCAGGTAGGCAGGGTATCCCTGGGTGGCTCAGTGGTTTAGCGCCTGCCTTTGGCCCAGGGAGCGATCCTGGAGTCCCGGGATCGAGTCTGAGTCCCACATGAGGCTCCTGGCATGAAGCCTGCTTCTCCCTCCTCCTGTGTCTCTGCCTCTCTCTCTCTATCATAAATAAATAAATAAATAAATAAATAAATAAATAAATAAATAAATAAATAAATCTTAAAAAAAAAAAAAAAAGGCAAGTAGGCAGCCCACAGACTGGAAGAAGATGGACACAATACATTGAGTGAACAGAGGAATAATTCCAGGATTTAAATACTTCTACAAATAAAGAAGAAAAAGAAAAGCAGGCAAAAGATCGGATCAGGCAATTCACAGAAGAGGAAACATCAAAACTAATCAACCTAAGAACATATAAAAAGACACTCAAACTCAATGCTAATCAAATTAAAACTAGTGTGAGAGGCCATTTCATACCCAAAGAATGGTCAGAAACATAAGCCTTTATTACAGCAGCTGTGCAAACCAATGAAACAACTGTTGAGAGCAATTTGGCATTGTCTAGGATGCTCTTTGACACAGCTACTCTACTCCTAGGCATGTATCTTAGAGAAACAAGTGCTTATATACCCAAGGATAGGTGTATTAGAATGTTTCTGGTTGCAATTTTTTAAAGATTTTATAAGAGAGAGAGAGAGCACACAAGCAGAAGGGGCAGAGGGAGAGAGAGAAGCAGGCTCCCCTCTGAACAGGGCTCAATCCCAGGACCCTGGGATCATGACCTGAGCCAAAGGTGGACAGAGGCATAACCGACTAAGCCACCTAGGTGCCCCTATAGTTGCATTCTTTATTTATTTATTTTTTAATTTTTATTTATTTATGATAGTCACAGAGAGAGAGAGAGAGAGGGGGGCAGAGACACAGGCAGAGGGAGAAGGCAGGCTCCATGCACCGGGAGCCTGATGTGGGATTCGATCCGGGGTCTCCAGGATCGCGCCCTGGGCCAAAGGCCGGCGCCAAACCGCTGCGCCACCCAGGGATCCCAGTTGCATTCTTTAATAGCCAAAATTGGTAAAAACACAGATGTCCAACAAAATAAAATATACAAATGAGGGATGCCAGGGTGGCTCAGCAATTGAGCATCTGCCTTCAGTTCAGGGAATGATCCTGGAGTCCTGGGATTGAGTCCCACACCGGGCTCCCTACATGGAACCTGCTTCTCCCTCTGCCTATGTCTCTGCCTCTCTCTCTCTTGGTGTCTCTCATGAATAAATAAACAAAATATTTTTTAAAAATAGATAAATGAATTGTATTACAATTATGCATATAATACAACAAATACTATATAGTATGAAAATGAATGAATCAGAACAACATATATCAATATGGGTTAATATTACAAACTCAGTGTCAGTGGAAAGAGCAAACTACAGGAGGATATACATAATACAACAATATTAATGAAAAGTTTAAAAATATGTCAAACAACACTATAGATGGTTGAGGGATTCTTACATATGAAGTAAAGCAAATGGCCATGCATAAGATTTATAAATCCCTAATTTTGAAAAAACAGTTCCGTTTGAGCAGGGGTGTGGGGAGGCAGGGGAAATAGAAACTTCAACTATTCAGGTAACATCTTATTTCTTAATCTGGGATGTTGGCTCCTGAGTACCTAGTTTTTTATTAATCATAGCTTCCTATAATCATAATTACTGAGTAATACATTTTTTAAACTATGGGAATTGGAAAGGTAGAAATAATCAATTATGTTTCACCTACAAGAAACTAGGAAGTATCTAAAGGGTGGCAGACTTAATGTCCAGAGGATAGATGTAGTTTTTAAGATCAAGAGAAGAGAAAGAAGCCCATGAATGAGGAAGGACTGAACATGATGAAGAAGGCAAGCCAAGTAAGAGGAAGGGAGGCTTCTTGGTGGAGGAAAGACACAAGGAAACCAAGAAAACCCCTCCCTCAATGGAAAATGATATTCTGGAAGGGAGGTCATGCCAGGCAGACTTATCAGTGACCTAGGAGGCCTGAGAAGAGTTTCTTTCCCATCATGAAAGATGCCCCCTCCTTCCCTATCTTCTAAGCTGTGGATGGTCCCACCTACCCTGTGTCACACTCACCTGGACAGAGGCCCAGTGGATGTTGTCTCTCCTCTATCCAAGGCTCTTCCCCTTGCTCCAGCTGAGAAATAAGTTTTGGTTTGGAAAACGGTATTTCTGCTCATGAGGAAAAAAAAAGGAGATTCTTGGTTATGGACTCAAGGGGCCATTTCATAACTCAGAGCCAAAATTCACAGGGAGACCCAAAGGGAGTACCAAAGGACCTATAACTGTGAACTCTCCACAGTAGAAGAGCTGAGTAAGTAAAGGTGACTCCAGTCAGATAAACAGCGTATTAATACTTGGTGAAGGAAAACCTAGGTTTCAAATAAAGCAAAAAGAGAGTCTAGGCCTTGAAAGAGGTTGGAAATGCAGTGTTATAGGCCACATGAGTAAATCTACCTGTTTTCAATTCTACTAAATTCAGATTTCCCCTATGAGAGAAGGTAAGTTATTGTTTCTAAGCCCAACCCTAGGACAAACCTGCTTCATGGGTAGCCCTTCCTTGTGATGTGTAGGAAATACACTGTGGGGCAGATTTTAAGGACCAAGGGAAGCCATCCTTACCTAGTGAGACCAGGTGGTTGTAGGTCTCCAGCATCACTTCCCTGTGCAGGGTCCTCTGAGCTGGGCTCAACAACCTCCACTCCTCCTGGGTGAAGTCCACAGCCACATCCCTGAATGCCACGAATGCCTTTAACACAAAATACAGCGCTGCTCATCCAGGAGTTTGCCTTGCTCACAGCTCAGGATGAGGAATCAAAAGGCTTCCCTGTGGGAGGTAGAGATAACTAAACCCTACTTTGGATCATGAATAAAAGGTAGCAGAAAATGCCACTCCAAATTATGCCATTTTGGCATTAGAATTATTTTGAGCTGACGGTATTGAGAAGAAGCAGACACAAGAAAAACTCTCTGTTCTTCCCCTATCTGCCTAAAAGCAGAACAAAAATTTGTGAAAGTATCTCCCCTCCCCTCTCTACCAGGAAGAAGAGAAGTTAATCCCTGGAAACAACTCTAGACCCTTATCAGCCAGGAGATGGCACCAAAGGAATCCACACAACAAACCTTACTAACTACCCCTCATCTTCCACCACAATTTGCTGCCCTCAAATCTCAAAATCCTTTTCCTTTGTCTTGTCACTTCTCTAAAAAGTTATTATTCTTTTGTTAAGATGCTATATGAGCCCAAGTTCTAACCACCCCCTTGAGTTACTCATCACTGAGTGCTTCCAGGGTGTATTTATGATGTAGGTATTAATAAACTTCTGTTTTTCTCTTGTTAATCTTTTGTTGGTCTAATTTACGGAGCCCTAGCCAATGAACCCAAAATAGTTAGAGGAAAAATGATTTTTTTTTCTTCCCCTACATGACATTAGAGCCAAGGGTTCAAAGACCACTATTCTTTCTCTATCCACCCAGCATTATTTATGCACCTATTACTGTGAACATCCTAGGCCAGCTGCTACAGAGGATGAAAGCAAAACACAAGTCCCTTCACACTGGGAGCTTTAAATCTAAGCAGAGAGAAGAGGAAGACATCACACACACAAAGTTAAACAGTAAAAACTAATCACTTTACTGAGCTTGAAGAATATTAGAGACTACCTGAAGGTCTAAGCATTTATGCCCCACATACTTGAAGCAGCTGAGTCTCTCGGGGGTGAGTACCCACCAATACGTATACTTCACAGCAGGATCCATTCCTCTCTTTTGCTTATACTTCCGGCCTAGTTGGGAAGGCTATGGACTCACATCACACTGTCCCCACCTAGAGTACCCTTCAGCAAATTAACTAACCTCTTGGCATTTCCATTTCTTCTGTGAACCAAGAAAAAAACAGTGCTTGTCAGCACAGGATTATGCTGAGGATCAAAGAAATTGCTAAATGTAAGGGCTTAAAGGGCTGTTGCACATGCTAAGTGCTCAGGGAGGACTTCCCTGGTCCTTCTGTAAAATTTCTTCTCAGAGGGAACCCTGGGTGGTGCAGCGGTTTAGCGCCTGCCTTTGGCCCAGGGCGCGATCCTGGAGACCTGGGATCGAATCCCACGTCGGGCTCCCAGTGCATGGAGCCTGCTTCTCCCTCTGCCTATGTCTCTGCATCTCTCTCTCTCTCTGTGTGTGACTATCATAAATAAATAAAAATTAAAAAAAATTCTTCTCAGGGTGCCTGGATGGCTCAGTGTTTGAGCATCTGCCTTTGGCTCAGGGCGTGATCCTGGGGGTCCTGGGATTGAGTCCCACATCAGGATCTCCACGAGGAGCCTGCTTCTCCCTCTGCCTATGTCTCTGCCTCCCTCTATCTCTCATGGATAAATAAGATCTTTTTTAAGTTTTTTAAAAAATAAATTAACAAAAGAGCATAATCTGGGACACCTGGGTGGCTCGATCAGTTGAGCATCTAACTCTTGGTTTTGGCTCAGGTCATGATCTCAGGATTGTGAGATCAAGCCTCACATCAGGCTGCATGCTCAGCAGGGATTCTCTCCCCCTCCCTCTGCCCTTTCCCCTGCTTGTGCACTTTTTCTTTTTCTCTCAAATGAATAAATAAATAATCTTTTTAATTTTTTATTATTTTTTAAAGATTTTATTTATTTATTCATAGGGACACAGAGAGAGAGGCAGAGATACAGGCAGAGGGAGAAGCAGGCTCCACGCAGAAAGCCCAACTCGGGACTCGATCCAGGGTCTCCAGGATCAGGCCCTGGGCTGCAGGCAGCGCTAAACCGCTGTGCCACCGGGGCTGCCCTCTTTTTAATTTTTTAAATTAAATTAAATTTATTTATTTGAGACAGAGAGATAGCAAGAGAGAGAGAGAGCATGATCTGGGGGGAGGGAGAAGCAGGCTCCCCAGTAAGCCAGGAGCCTAACGTGGGGTTCCAACCCAAGATCATGATCTTAATCGAAGGCAGGCCATTTAACTGACTGAGCCACCCAGGCACCGCAATAAATATTTTTTAGAAAAATATATTAAAACAGGATACAATCTGCAATTCACAGATAGGGTCAGTTTGAGCCATACGCAGCATTTTCTTTATATCATTTATATGTTGGATGATTTCACATGAAAATATCAACTTATGAGTCCTGTTGAAAAAAAAATCCATAAATCCGACCGATCACTCTGGGCTTTGCATTGCTGCAGGGGGCCACAGTTGGCTGAAGGTGACTTCACACTACGGGTCCATTAGCCCACGCATGTTATCAGCAGACTGCTGCAACTCCTACCTTACCTGTTTCATTTAGCTACCTACCTGGTCCCTTTGGTGATTTGATTTTGCATCCCTTCTCAGAACACCATCACTCCTTGAGTGATGATACTGTGTCTCGCAAAACTAATTCCATGCTGTGCCCTCTCAAGAGACCCTTCCCTAAATTTCCTATTCTCTATCAGCATAACTGTTCTACACTGGCTGTGGAATAGCCTTAAAACAGGACCTCACCTTGCCCCCCACCAATAGTAACTGCAATCCCAGAACCCGGCCCTCCATCAAAGTAATTAATTATAAACAAAGCACAGCCAGGATGAGTGAGAGCTATGGTTCTCACCCATCTCTAGCTGTAATTTAGAACTGGGGTGTTTTAAATTATGGATTTCTGGGTCTCACAACAAATCAATAAAATCAGACTCTCTGGAGATTCGGCTTTTAGGCTTTTAAAGGCCCCTAAGTCATGGTTTAAAATCACTAGGTCAGAGGAATATCAAGAGGGAGACATCATTGTAGGAGAGAGATCAAGAGGACCTGGGTGGCTCAGTTGGTTAAGCATCTGCCTTCAGCTCAGGTCATGATCTCAGGGTCTTGGGATAGAGCCCCAGGTCGGGCTCCCTGCTCAGCAGGGACTCTTTGATTCTCCCTCTCATTCTCCCTCTATGCTTTCCCTCTCTCAAAAAAATAAATAAAACCCCTTTAAAAGGGGGGTGGATAGAGAGATCAGAGCAAGTTTTATGAGAGAAAGGTATGATCTTGGTCTTGAAGGGCAGGAAGGATTTTGAAGGATCAAGGAGAAAAAACAGGGGTGGGCATTCCAGACAAAACATATGGCATGGTGGGATGTCTGGGTGGCTTAGCAGTTAAAGCATCTGCCTTCCACTCAGAGCGTGATCCTGGAGTCCCGGGATTGAGTCCCACATTGGGCTTCCTGCATGGAGTCTGCTTCTCCCTCTGCCTGTGTCTCTGCCTCTGTGTGTTTGTGTGTGTGTGTCTCATGAGTAAATGAATAAAATCTTAAAAAAAAAAAAAAAACTGCACCCTAATCAACTAGCTAATTACTCTCATGCATGGATGGTAATCCAGCCCCAAACTGCCAACTGACTGCAGCAACATGAGCAAGCCCAGGTGAAACCTACCAAATACCCATCTATGCCCAGCTCAAAATGCTTACCTATCAAAAATGTGCTAATAAATTACTTCTTTTTAAGTCAATAAGCTTTGGGGTGGTTTGTTGTGCAGCAAAGGCTAAGTGATATACTGATAAAGGAATGTTATGTTAGATGAAAAATACAACTAATATCATCCTTGAGGGCAGCCTGGGGGGCTCAGTGGTTTAGCACCGCCTTCAGCCCAGGGAGTGATCCTGGAAACCCAGGATCAAGTCCCACGTCGGGCTCCCTGCATGGAGCCTACTTCTCCCTCTGCCTGTGTCTCTGCCTGTGTCTCTCCTTCTCTTTCTCTCTTCTCTCTTTCTCTCTCTCTCTCTCTCCCTGACACAAATAAATAAAATCTTTAAAATAATAATAATAATAATATCATCCTGGAATTGCTATGATTGCTATGATGCTCACGCTGTCAGAAACTCCTTAGATTTGGCAAGCATTAGATTCAGTCCTCCCAGCTTTCTCTCACTCTGAGTATGAAGTCATTATATGGAAAAGAGTATAGATTGTCTTCCTTTCTCCAGCTGAGCTCCTAAAAAAATGAATCCATCTAAGTTAAAGGTGTATATGAAATGACATCACTGTGTTGGCAATAAATGCACTTTCAGAATTAATCATCAGAACATGGTATCAAGGGCAGCCTGGGTGGCTCAGCAGTTTAGCACTGCCTTCAGCCCAGGGTGTGATCCTGTAGACCTGGGATCGAGTCCCACATTGGGCTCTCTGCATGGAGCCTGTTTTTCCCTCTGCCTGCATCTGTGCCTCTCTCTCTCTTGTGTCTCTCATGAATAAATAAAAATCTTAAAAAAAAAAAAAAAAGAACATGGTATCAGAAACAAGTCAATACATTTGAAATGAGGAGTGTCTTGGGACACTTGGGTGGCTCAGTCGTTAAGCATCCAAATCTTGGTTTCCGCTCAGGTCATGATCTCAGGGTCACAAAATTGAGCCCTAAGTCAAGCTCCGTGCTAGGTGGGGAGTCTGCTTGAAAATATTCTCCCTCTGCCCCTCTCCCCCAAATAAATAAGTCTGAAATGAGGAGTGTCCTGAATATCTAAGACACTGTTATGAGCCACTGAAGGAGGGCTTCTGAGCACAAACGTGATGTTACTATAATGTTTGGAGAAAATGAGGAAGATAGAGACATGCAGTGGGTGGCCAAGGACCATGTCAACATGTGGAAATAAGCCAGGACTCTATTGCAAACATTCATGTGAGAAAAGAAAAAGATCTGTCCTGGCAGGTCTACCCTAACGATATAAAACTGCACAGTATAATGATAAAAACAAAATAAGAAAACTGTACAACATAAAGCAGACATCATGATGGAAGAAGAGGGCCTTGAAAATAGAAGAAACAATCAAAAGGATCAAATGTTTTAGAACAGGCAAAGTTCCAAAGCTCCAACTGGTGTGAATCCCTACTACTTCAAAATGGTCATTTCTACTCATCTTAGCATATTTTTGTTGTGCGGATACAGATCTATAAAAAACTTCATGCACAAAATTGATCATAGAAGCAAAATTTACAATAATTAAAATATTGGGAATAGTTAAATGTTCCTTCAAATTGGAAGGAACCCTCTTGTAATGTTGGTGGGAATGCAAGCTGGTGCAGCCACTGTGAAAGACAGTATGGAAGTTCCACAAAAAGTTAAAAATAGAACTACCCTATGATCCAGTAATCACACTACTGGGTATTTACCCAAAAAATACAAAAATATTCAAAGGGATACATACACCCCCATGTTTACAGCAGCATTATTTACAATAGCCAAATTATAGAAGCAGGCTAAGTGTTGATCAATAGATGAATGGAAAAAAAAAAAATAGATGAATGGATAAAGAAGATGTGATTTTATACATATAATGAAGTACTAGTCAATCATAAAAAAGAATGAAATATTGCCATTTGCAACAACATGGATGGAGCTAGAGTATAATACTAAGCAAAATAGAACCAAATACCATATGATTTCAGTCATATGTGGATTTTAAGATAAAACAAATAAGCAAAGGAGAAAAGAGAGAGAAACCAAGAAATAGAATCTGAACTATTGAGAAAAAACCCAGTGGTTACCAAGGGGAGGTGGGCAGTGGGATGGGTGAAATACATGGTGGAGATTAAGGCGTGTACTTGTGATGAGCACTAGGTGATATATGGAAGTGTTTAATCTGTATATTGGACACCTGAAACTAATATAACACTGTATGTTAACTATACTGAAATTAAAAAAATAAAAATAAAAATAACCCCCCAAATTGGGAAATAGTGGATGGGTTCATCCATTCAATGCACTATTATAGAACTCACTTCCAGTGGGTTAAGTGTGGCTGTTCCTCCACCTATAAAAAAAAAAAAAATAGGTCTGGGTAGAAATACTGACATTAGCTTTAATACACTGATTTTATCATTAAAGTCTGTCAAAATGTATATGTGTGTGTTTGTGTGTGTATATTAGTGTGTAAAATTAAACAAATCCCAATGGTAACAGAATCCCAAAATAAAATGGAAGACCCATAAGTGTGCAGGCTGTGCCTTTTCACATTAGTGAATGTCATCCATCAAGTATCCTGCACACAGCAGACATTCAGCAAGTTTGTTCAATGGAATCAGTGAAGAAATGCTAAGGATAGGAAACATCACGTGCCCCGCCAGCCCATCTCATTTGTTACAAATTCTAATTTATCCTCTCAGGCAAAAGTCTTTTTGCCAATGATACCTATATCCTACTGTATATTTGGGTTTTTTTTTTAAAGATTTTATTTATTTATTCATGAGAGACACAGTAAGAGAGGCAGAGACACAGGAAGAGGGAGGAGAAGCAGGCTCCACACAAGGAGCCGGATGGGGGACTCAATCCCGGGAATCCAGGATCATGCCCTGAGCCAAAGGAAGATGCTCAACTGCTGAGCCACCCAGGCGTCCTTGTATATTTGTTTAAATTGGTTTGTATAATTCAGATGTCATGCATATCAGAGTACATGGGTAGTTTACCCAACTCCCTGAGATACAGAGTTAATTATATGCACCAAATAACATATCAACACAAACAACAGAAACTCCTTTGTTACTTAGTTCCTTCAAATTTATTTAAGGCTGTCATTCCTCCACGCACTAAACATTTCATATGTGTCAGGTACACCTCTAGGCACAGAGGCTTCATCTTAAACAATTTATCCATTCAAATGCTTGTACCCTTTGACCAACTCTTCCATATTTGTTTTTAAGTTATTAGGGGCAGAAAAAAAAATCAGCTCACACAAATGTCTGGCTTTTCCCAGAAAATCCGAATGCCTTCCTAGTAACATAATGATCAGTGAAGAAAATACACTCAAAATATTCAATGTTGCCTTAGGAAATGTCCTGAATTAGGTTTATTATGCATTCTTGGTACTAACACTTTCAAATGGATGAAATACTAATGAGAAACAGAACTCTCAAAGATGTTCTGATAGTGTCCAGGAAATTGTAAATCTCTACCACCGAAGATCAGGATTAAGAATAAATCAGGTCTCAAAAAAAAAAAAAAAAAAAAAAAAAAAGAATAAATTGAGGTCTTATTTTGTTTAAATTTTCCTCTTTTTTTTTTTTTTTTTTTTTTTTTTTATAAGGACAGTCAAGGCAGATCTGAAATAACCAAATTGATGCATATCAGAAGTGATAGTAAACCAGCCTGGCAACTGTGTTGGTGCTCAATAAATGTTAATTACATTCAATTAAGTCAAGATCATCATAACCACCATTCACAGGGGTTAGAAAGTTTCCCCTTAAGTCCCTATACGTCCATGTCATTGATTTCCTTATGTTAAATTCCTTCTCAGCATCCTTCAAAACCTAGCTTATTCAAAAACAAAATCTACACTCCTCAGTCTGGCACTCAATCTAGCCACCCAGACTCGGAAGCGGAAAATGAAAATCCTTCAGGGGCCAGGTAGGTAACAAATGAGAGAGGCAGGCAAAATGTTAGCTGGTCAACGGTTCCAACCTCAGTTTGGAAGATACTGTGGCAAGTGCGGCAAATAAACTCAGCAGGACCGGTCCAAACGACGAAGGTACTGTTCGCTGCGAATTCCCTGACACCACAGTGCAGTTTATTTTCAGGCAATCCAGAATTTTTGGTGAAATCTCCCCATTGCCAGAAGCTGAAAATGCTCTCAATGTAAAATTCAGGTCAGACCATCAAGCTCCCCTCTGTTCCACGTGTCTGTATCTTCACCAGCACATATTTAAAAATCAACCTTAAGTAATTCCACTGGTGACTACAATCTTCCCACACTTGGCAAGGGCAGTGTGCCCAACCTCAGGCTAACCGTCCTTCCTGCTCTCCTCCCAGCCCTGCCAACTCTCCAACTTAACCAAATCCTCAGGGGCAGTTCAGACAGCCCTATTTCTTCTGGAAGCCCTCCCTAACGACTTCGGATCATAAGCATCCCTCCTGTCCCTGTCTTTCAATGCTTACCACTGGACAATCAAGCTTGGATGTTCCGGTATTTTTATTTCAACTGTCCCATGTGTGTTGTTTACAACTGACACTTTGAGGATGACTGAGGTATGGGTGGAGCAGAGAGGAATGCTAAAGGGGGGGTGGGGGGACTCCATGTGAGATGAACCACCACTCCTCCAGGAACAAGCGTGACCTTTGCTCAATACCAGCAAGGCAGGCTGCAGTGCAAGGAAAAGGATTGGATTCATCCTGTTGGCAGCCAACATGGAATGTGATGAAAATTCTCACCTCTTTTTTGGCTTTCAGAAGCCCCGTGGCCATTTTCCTGGTCTCCTGAATGCTCTCCCTGGAGAAGGGCAAAGTCTCAGAAGACAGATCTGGGGATCTGAAGAGAAAGAAGAGCGTGCCTAGATGGAAAAGCCCCTCCCCGGGAGTTAAGGCGGGGTCTGCTCCGGAGCCCCCCAACTGGGTGTTCGGTGTCACAGAAATCACGAGCACAACCCAATGCCCATCCAGAGCCCTGGTTCAGAGTGACCGAGCACCCTCAAGTCCAGCCCCAAGCCCTGGCCGGGAGCGGAGTCCATGTCCCCCACGGCAGAGGAGTAAGGGGCTGTCTCTAACTCTATGCTGGGATGAAAAGATAACGGCCTGGACGTGCCCACAGAAGAGCGCCCGAGTTCAGAGGCAGCCTGTGTCCCCACGAGTAAAACAGGGACAAGCAGAGGGACGTGCTGACTGGACGAGGCAATGACTCAAGGCACTCACGGAACGCGGGGCGCACGTTGCCAATCCTGAGGCTGAGGCTCGGGAATCAAGCGCAGAAGCGTGCAAGAGACTCGAAGAGGGAGGCCTAACCCGCCGCCAACCAGCGAGGGGGCGGGACCCACCGACCGGAAGTGCTCCTGCTGCGTAAACTCCACCGCCAGGAGAGCGCGTGGGACGGCGGAAGTGGCCGCGCGGGCCTCTGGGGAGTGTAGTCTTTGAGACGGAGAGGCGGTGGCTGAGGAGGCTTCGCCAACGGCAGGGTGACTCTGACATCTGCGCTCTCATACAACGAAGCTTAGGCGCTCGCTGTTAAGACGCCCAGACTGCAAAGTGCTCGTTTCTCCTCCGAGGGCCAGTGAGATCTCACGGATCAATGAGAGCGCAGGAGGAATGCCGGAGGATCCTAGGAAATGTGGTCCTGGCGCCCGGTCCCCCTCCCGGTGTCACGGAGGCGGGTCGTCCGTGCGCGCTGACCTTCAGAGAGTTGTGGTTGCGGGGGGGGGGGTGAAGGGTAAAGAGGAAAAATATTTTGACAGTTTTGTTCATCATGAATTTCTTAAGATTTCATTCATTTTTTTTTTAAAGATTTTATTTATTTATTCATGAGAGACAGAGAGAGGGGCAGAGACACAGGCAGAGGGAGAAGCAGGCTCCATGCACCGGGAGCCCGACGTGGGATTCGATCCCAGGTCTCCAGGATCGCGCCCTGGGCCAAAGGCAGGCGCCAAGCCGCTGCGCCACCCAGGGATCCCTGGCCTGCAATTTTGATAGAAGGTGAGGGCCTGGTTTCTGGGCATCAAGTAGCCAGAAAGAGGGCTTTGGGAGTTTACCCTGAATTGAATTGTGAGTTATCTTTTCTTTCCTAATTTCCTCAGTATCCACAATTCCCTGATAACAGAACCTCCCTAAGCCCCACCCACAAGGCACCTCCAAAACCTATCAAGGTGCAAATATTCAAAAACTACTCTTGAATCTTCATATCCCATTCCAAAATCTTGTCCAATATCCCTTTACCTGGAGAAGTAAAAAAACACAAAATTTGCATGTTAGTATCAGCCTCTCCCTTGTTTTTTTCTTTTTTTTTTAAGATTTTATTTATTTATTCATGAGAGACAGAGGCAGAGACACAGACAGAGGGAGAAGCAGTCTCCATGCAGGGACCCCGATGTGGGACTTGATCCCAGGACTCCAGGATCACGCCCTGAGCCAAAGGCAGACTCTTTCACCGCTGAGCCACCCAGGCATCCCTAGCCTCTCCCTTTGGATGGTGTTCAGGAAGGATCAGCCCAGTGCCCTATTCCAGTCCTGGTGATACAGCTCACCAAGGGTTTCATATGGACGAATGAGAGTGCTTGTTAACAGAACTCAGTAAGAACCAAAATCAGAGCACACATGAAATGGAGAGACTGAAAGCCTTAGAGAAGGAATTGGAGTACAGGGGGTGGAAAGTAGTTGGAGATGGGATCATGAGATAATCCAGATTCCTTTGTGTAGATGTGTGCACAGAGTCAGTGAAAAGATACTGAAGCTGACAGGCTACCTATAAGTCAAACATAATATAATGGCAGGTCAGGTGATGATGTGACTCGGTGGACCTACTTCCCTTTCTTCAGGGAAGGGAAAAGGGCTGAAGGCTGAATCAATCGCCAGTGGCCAATGACTTAATCAGTCATGCCTGTGTAACAAAGCCTCCATAGAAACACACACATACATACACACACACACACACACACACACACAACATGGAATTGGGCAGCCCGGGTGGCTCAGTGGTTTAGCGCTGCCTTCAGCCCAGGGCCTGATCCTGGAGACCTGGGATCAAGTCCCATGTCGGGCTCCCTGCATGGAGCCTGCTTCTCCCTCTGCCTGTGTCTCTGCCTCTCTCTGTGTGTCTCTCATGAATAAATAAATAAAATCTTAAAAACAAAACAAAACATAGAACTCAGAGAACTTCCAGGTTGGTGGAGATTCAGGGAGAGTGGTGCACTCAGAGTATGAAAGCTCTGTGACCCTACCCCATACCTGTTCCTGAGCTACATAATCTATAATAAGCTGGTAATCTAGTTAAGTAAAATATTTCTCTGAATTCTGTGAACCTTCTAGCAAATTAAATGAACCAGAAGAGGGGGTTTTTGGAGCCTCCAATCTATACTGAGTTGGTCAAGGCCCTGTTGACAACCTGGACTTGTGATTCACATCTTGAATAGTGTGGGAGGCAATCTTGTAGGACTGAGCCCTTAACCTATGGCACGTGATGTTATCTCCAGGAAGAGTTCAGAATTGCATTGAAATGTAGGACACCCGGCTGGTGTCTTAGAATTGCTTGGATGTGTGGGGGGAAAACCCAATTGGAATTGGCGTGTGGAACCCCTTTATCTTGGACCTGAGTTTGCTTAATAAATCTCAGAGCTTTGAGATGTCATCTCTGTGCTTTGAGGAGTTTTATTTCCCACACTCCTATCTGCACTCTGAGGCTCAGAGATATGAAAATCCGTTTAAATTATGAACACAGTGGAGAAATAAATCTAGTTATGCCCATCTAGAAGTATGTCTGGTTAAAATTAACATCAGATAAAAATCAAAGAGAAAAATTTGAAGACCTAGTCCTTGAAATTAAAAGCCAGCAAACTGCTGTGTTACTGATGAGTCGAAGAAGGCATTGACCTGCAATCTATAAAATCATTGGAAGAAACAATAGTGAAAATACTTCAGGTCTAAACCTGCAGAATGAGGTTACTCTGATACGCAGAGATATCTTTAAAAGATAAGGTCTGTACATATCTATAGAAGGAACTTCTGGGGCATCTCAGGGTTAAGCATCTGCCTTTGGCTCAGGTCATGATCTCAGGGTCCTGGGATCAAGCCCCATGTTGGGCTCCCTGCTCAGTGGGGAGCCTGCTTCTTCCTCTCCCCCTGTCTTTCCCCCCTCTCCACACTTGGGCTCTCTTTCTCTCTTTCACATGTTCCCTCCCTCTCTAATAAATAAAATTTAAAACTCCAGAAGTTTAAATAAAAATGATCACAAAAAGGGAAGGACAAAACTGCATAATAGGGGCAGCAGGGGTTTGTCTAAATCACCAATGAGTCAAATCATCAAAAGTTAATTTCCAATGAATGATGATAAATAAAAATGGCAGTGAGAGGGAAACTTTTAGGCTGAAAGTAATCTGTGACTTAGAAATTAAGGCAGATGGGGACACCTGAGTGGCTCAGTGGTTGAGCATCTGCCTTTGGCTCAGGGTGTGATCCCAGGATCCTGGGATCAAGTCCTACATCGAGCTCCCCACAGGGAGCCTGCTTCTCCCTCTACCTATGTCTCTGCCTTTCTCCCTGTGTCTCTCATAAATAAATAAATAAAATCTTTTAAAAAGAAATTAAGGCAGAAAATGAAGGATCTAGACTTTCAGGTCAGAAAACTAACAGGAAAGTAGGATGTGAGAGAGGGAAGAAATAATCAGATGAGGAGTTGGGGCACTTATGGGGCTGCAGGAGGGAGGAAGAAGTGAGGTTTGTACATAAAATCATTACAGAGAGGCAGTCCTTTAGGAGGTGTGTACACAAAGATCATGGCTAGATGGGAAGGAAGATGACAGACATCTTTGGAAAGTATATTCAGGGATTGACAGTGAATAAAAAACACAAGACAGAGTCCAGGGTAGAACCTTTCCCATCCTATGCACAATCACAAACGCCTATGAGATTTATGTCATGGATGACATTAGCAAGTTATAGGCATACGGGGTGTAAATAAGCAAGGCAAACAGCCCCTCAAGAGGGAGATGAGGAAAATGAGCATAATCCTATCCTTAGAAAGAGACAGCAATTAAATCTACTTTTGTGGAAACTCAGGTTCATACCTGCCCATACTTCTGCTATGTCACCTGCAGCCACAGGGTGGCGGGCAACACCTTCTGTTCCAAAAGAGTTGGCCAGACAAGGCAGAGCCGGAGAGATTAGGAAGAAGTTAATGCCTCCCAAAGGGCCGGGACACCTACTGGTCCCACATTGAAGCTCCAGCAGGGAGGAGGCTCCACAGTGAGAGAAAAAAACACAAACATAATATTTGTATATTATTATAATAACATATTTAATATACATTCAAGTAGAGATGGGTACAGTGACAGAAAATAAGGTAGAGGAATCAGCTAGACACCACAGAGATGTGATGGATCAATAAATGAAAGGTAAGGGGAGTTTATCCACGTGTTATATGTTCACATAAATAACATACTTATGCATCACTCAGTAGAGATTTTTTTAAGATTATTTATTTATTTATTTATTCATAGAGACACAGCTAGAAAGAGAGAGGAAGAGACACAGGCAGAGGGAGAAGCAAGCACCATGCAGGGAACCTGATGTGGGACTCGATCCCGGGTCTCCAGGATCACACCCTAGGCTGCAGGCGGTGCTAAACCGCTGCACCACCGGGGTTGCCCAGTAGAGATGTTTTACACAAAATGTGCTCACATTGTGAAGTCAACAGGAGATGAAGTAAAAACAAAACAGTTACAGGGTATCAGTCTATTTTGTGAGACACACACATCATCTCCCTTCTGAACACCACTACTGCCCGTAGCAGTAGATCGCAATCCCAGCCCAGGCCACTTCTCCCACAGTATTACAGACATGGATATATATACCACAGAACTCACTAGAAGCAAAAGCCAGGGAATGCAGAGGCTGTGGAGAGCAGACTTCAAATAGGGAATAGAAAGTCCAGGAGATGGGGCTGGCTCAGTGGGTTAAGTGTTGGGCTCCCTGCTCAGTAAGGACTCTGCTGCTTCCTCTGTCCCTCCCACAGGTCGTGTTCCTTCTCACTCGCTCTCTCAAATAAATAAATAAAATCTTTATTTAAAAATAAAGAACAGAAAGTAAGTCCAGGAGAGGGCACTGGGGAGTGAGGATTCCAGAGGATCTAGATGCCTGTGCAGAGGCCAGGCAGTGAGCAGACATGTGTCTGTGACTAAGTTAGCATGAACTCAAACATCATCTGATACAATGCTTCTCAAAAGTTGGTGCAACAAACCCACCTGGAAGACTTGTTAAACACAGATTGCTGGGCCTCACCCCAAGTTCCTAATTCACTGTCTGTGTGGGGCCTGAGAATCTGCATTTCTCACATGTTTCCAGGTAACAGGGATGCTGCTGGTGCAAGGACCACACTGTGATCTAACACCAGGTCAGGGGGAGGTACTTAAGAGCAAAGCAGCAGCAGAAGGGACTTGGAGCCTGCATGTAGGGGCTTCTCTGTACAAACTCCTCAAGTGTAAAAACTTCCAAGATGCTGAAAGAACATTGACAGCATCATGTCTACAAATAAAAGATATGGCTGAGGAAGTGCTCAGTCAGGTCATGACAGACTCAACCAGTGTACCCTGTAAACCTTCCAGGAAACCTGTGACCCTAGCACTCATGACAGGCCCAACCAGTGTACCCTTGTAAACCTTCCAGAAAACCTGTGATCCTGGCATTCAGAACACCTACTTTCTACCCTCCCTCACTGAGATCTGACACCCTGTTCCCTGATGACATTCCATTATAGCACAGGAAAGAACATCATTGATATGCCCATTTTTAGAGCCTTCCTAATCCCTAGGTTGCCATGGATCCAGGATAGTCAGAGGCAATGATATAAGGAAAGACTCAGAGTCTCAAAGAATTTTAATCTGGGGGGCAGGGGGACTGTGACTCAGACTGATGCCAAGGCTTTGTCTCCGCCAGTTCTTATTAAGAAAGCTAGCAGACTGGCTATAGGAATGATTAACTTTGGGAAGCAGAGAAAAACATGTTTACTTCAAAAGGTAAGAGAATAAGCTATTGACTCAAGGAGAGGACAATGAAGGAGCTGTATCTGAAGAACAATGTGGTCAAGAGTCAGTGTGCCGACTCAGGACCTCCTGTATCCCCAGTGTGCCCAGGACTACAAGATTCGGTTCTCAGATAAGCTCTGTAGCTGGTTCCCCACACTAGGTAAAAATAACCACTTGAGCAGAAATTTTTAAAAATTTTTATTTTTCATATAAAAGAACACAAAATTTTATATCAGTTTAACGGAAAGCTAAAATACATAGAAAAGATATAAAAATAATTATAAAAAATATTCAATGAGGCAAAGCAACACTAAAGAGTGAGATCTTATATCCTCAAATATATATAACTATATATGCTATGTTAAAAATTGAGGGAGAAGGGGCACCTGGGTGGCTCAGTGGTTGAGCATCTGCCTTTGGCTCAGGTCGTGATCCCAGGGTCCTGGGATCAAGTCCCGCATCAGGCTCCCCCCAAAGAGCCTGCTTCTCCCTCTGCCTATGTCTCTGCCTCTCTCTATGTCTCTCACGAATAAATAAATAAAATCATTTATTTTATCAATAAATGATTTAAAATATCAAGGCAGAAACATAAGCAGTGCTATATACCTCTAAATTTATGCATTCCAGTTTAACTCTAAAATTAATCTGGAGGGACACCTGGGTGGCTCAGCGGTTGAAGCCCTGCCTTTGGCCCAGGGTGTTATCCTGGAGTCCCAGGATTGAGTCCCACATCAGGCTCCCTGCATGGAGCCTGCTTCTCCCTCTGCCTATGTCTCTGTGTGTCTCATGAATAAATAAATGGAATTTGTTAAAAAATGAAATAAATTTGGAAATCTGTCAAGAAAGATACATAAAAAAAATGAGGAAAGTGTCTAATTCAACTGTTGTGACAAATAATCATTAGTAAGTAACTGCAAATAAATGCCCAACCAAGACAAAAAAAAGCATGTCACCTCTTACAGTTAAAGGCTGAAATAGGGGTTAGAGGAAAAAACTGTGACCCTCAAAGGAAAGTAAGACAGAAGAAATGAGTCCAGAAGGTTAAGGAACTGGAAATGAGTCTTTATATCAGAAAAGGAACACAGCAAACGGAAAGGGGGGGAAAAGGCAGGCAACAGTCACAGACTCCAGGGGTTTGGAGGTCCATGAGAATAAAGGACGCAGGAAGAGAGATGGAGCATGTACATAAAATCACTTCCTGGGGCTCTGCCATCCAATGATGTAGCCACTCATCATATGTGGCTACTGAACACTAGAAACATGGCTAGTCCGAATTGAGAAACGGTGTAGGTATAAAACGCACTCCGGATTTTGAAGACATAAGTATGCCAATTAAGGGGCACCTAACTGGCTCAGTTCATGGAGTATGCAACTTTTGATCTTGGGGTTGTGAGTTCAAGCCCCATGTTGGGTGTGGAGATCACATAAAAATAAAATCTTAAAAAAAAAGAATGCCAATTAACACAATAACAAGTTTTATATTGGTTAAATGTTGAAATCATTATATTTTGGAAATACTGGGTTATTCGAATGTTAAAATTAATTCCACCTGTTCCTTTTTAACTTTTCAAAAGTAGCTACTAGAAAATTTAAAAATACATATGCAGCTTGCATTATATTTCTATTGAAAAGCAATAGAGAGAGAAATGGTTCTGGAGAGAAACGGAATCTAGCAGGTTAGGAACACAAGGACATAGAAAAGGTGGATGGAGGAAAGTGATAGACACCCCTGGTGAGTACCTTCACTTGGTAGCACTGGGGGCATTGGAGATTCAGGTGTGGACATACCCCATTTATACATAGCAGCAGGTTTAACAGGGGTGACACTAGTAAGTGCTGAGCTGACATAAAAACTACTTAGTTTAAAACAAAAACAAAAACAAAAAAAACCTACTTAGTTTTACAAAACTTTTTCAAAGATACTTGTTAAAACACTGACAGTTCACAGAACAAATTAGAACAGAAACAGGAACATACTCAGGAACAAATGATACATAAACACCGAGCATCAAAACCGGCTGGTTAAAAAGAGAGTCCCACCTCTCCACCAATTCCCTTCACCCCGATTCCATTAAAGTACAAACTGTAAGAGATTGAACCTCCAAGTAAATAAGCTGAGATGGTGAGAATGCTTCTTTACAGAGCAAGAACCTCATTTCCACAATGGAGTTGAAGGTACCCTGTACTGTCACTCTGTGCTGTGCCCTATGATTAAGCTACTTCTAATGTTCATTTAGAAATCAGGAACAGGGGGGTGCCTGGATGGCTTAGTTGGCTAAGCGTCTACCTTTTAGCTCAGGTCATGATCTCAGGGTCCTGGGACCGAGCCCTGTGTTAGGCTCCTCGCTAAGCAGACTCCCCTGCTTCTCCCTTTCCCTCTGTCTGCCACTCTGCTAACTTGTGCTCTCTCTATATCAAATAAATAAAATCTTAAGGAAAAAAATGCCTAGGTGGCTCAGTCAGTTAAGCATTTAACTTCAGCTAAGTCATCATCCCATGGTCCTGGGACTGAGCCCAGTGTCAGGCTCCCTGTTCAGTGGGGAGCCTGCTTCTCCCTCTCCCTCTGCCTGCACCTCCCCCTGCTTGTGCGCGCTCTCTCTCTCTCTCAAATAAATAAGGAACAACCTAATTGGGATGTTTAAGAAAACAAAGTTCAAAATTCTCTAAGGAGAATGAATCTTGGGGATCCCTTGGTGGCTAAGTGGTTTAGCACCTGCCTCTGGCCCAGGGCGTGATCCTGGGGTCCTGGGATGGAGTCCCGCGTCGGACTCCCTGCTTGGAGCCTGCTTCTCCCTCTGCCTGTCTCTGCCTCTTTCTCTCTTTCTCTCTCACTCTCTCTCTGTCTCTCATGAATAAATAAAATCTTTTAAAAAAAAGGAGAATGAATCTTCATGGGAAATATGAAATACTTTTTCATGAACGTTCAAGAGAAATCTAACAACTAGAACTTTTGGAAATGGGTAATCCAAAAGAGATTTTAATCCCCTTGAAGGAACTTTAATTTTCCATCAATAGCACTTTACAGCTAGGGGTGGAAAATTATCTTTATAACTTGTCACAAAGGACTGAAACAAAAATATCCAAGATCAGGTCTTCCTCCCCAATACAATTGCTCCTGGGAACAGAAGAGGTGTATAGGATCTGGAAACTACTCAGGGAATCTGGACTATTCCCTCAGGGGGTACCTGCAATCAAAACCTGGCAATAAAAACAAAACAAAACAAAACAAAACAAAATCAGGCAACTCTTGTGATATGGTTAGAATCTTCAGCTGGATTTTCTTTTTTTTTTGGGGGGGGGGGCATTTTCTATCCTGGAGTCTAAACAAGTCAATCATAACCCCTTAACATGATGTGAACAAAAATCAAAGAATAAATTGCGAGAGAAAGATAGAGGAGAGGTTTAAAGGAATACTTGCTTTTTTATTTTAACATTCAGGGCTCCTCACTGATGGGAGGTCCAGTCTAGCTGTGGACCAAAAAATGGGAGGATTTTAAAGTGATTAGTGGTTTCTCTATTATCTATAGTTATAAAAACATTCTCAATAGTTTATGTAAAAGATAACCAAACTATCACAAGTAACTAAGACTAATACATACACTATAATACTATCTCACAATCACATACCTGCAAGCTGAAGAATTTTAAACTGTTAAGGGTTGTTTCGATTATCACCATGACATGAGATCAAAACCAAATCAGCAAGTGCCATATAGACTGCATGTCTCAACTGAAATAAATATATACTGTGCTTAGACAAGCACTGAACTTATCCAGTGGGGCAGCATGCCAGGAGGTGCCACACAGGTATCTGGGTGTGCATTTGAATGGAGTGAAGAAATTTTCGTCCCTACAGCGCTGCTGTCCTTCACCTGCACTGCACTGCACTCCTGTGGAGGTAGGAGGGGAATCCACATCTTGCTGATACCATGGGGAAAGAGACTTTGGGATTTTGCCTTGATTTCTGAGGGGTGTTTTCTCTTCTCCATCTGGGTTATATTTTCTTGCTGCCCACCTGTCTACCACTTTGCCACCCCAACTTATCTCCTGGGCCTTTCTCAGTGTGAATGTTGAAAGGTTAGTCTTACCGCTTCAATCTCTGCAAGATTTGCCCCAAATTCAGACCTAAAAGAATAAAAACAAGATTTGCCCAAGAAGGTTCAGCCTCCCCCTTCTCAAAAGAACATCAGCACAGTGTCTCCCCAACTCTGCTAAACAACCTGTGACCCCTCCTTTAGGAGCGAAGGCAAATTCTTACATAGGCCCACCTGCCTCCATGAACTGTAACACAGCACAGACACACAGAGAACAATTAACTTAAAATAGTTTAACATAAACAAAGTCAGGAAGGGACGCCCATCATGAAATATTTAAGCAATACAGCTGCAGTGACAGGGAAGGAGGGGCAATTGTACAAGACTCTAGGGATGGGGTGAGAGCGAGTCCTGAGAAACCACATGCTGGCAGAGGCAGCGGGCAGGCAATCAGACTTTGAAGAGAAAGGTAAGCCATAATTTTATCCATGCAAACACACACAATTAAGATCACACCAGATAGAGTCAGGTGGGTTAGGAATGGCAGAAAGCAGAGGAAGCAACTGAAAATGTGAAGGGGTGTCTCCGTAAACTGTTAGAAGAGTAAATGCCAGACACACCTCCAGGATGTCTTCATAGCAGTATTTCTCCAATTAATAAGGCAAAGGTGGGAGCAGCAAGGAGAGAAGGAGGCCAGGCACTTTCCTTGGATCATCAGTGTGGACCTGGCAGCAAGCCACCCTGGATGCTACCATTTTCCCCATGATGAATCAAAGCCACAGAAAGGCTCACTGGTGGGTTCAAGGTTAGACAGCTAATAAAGGCTGGATCTGGGATCTGAATGAGGCTGTGTCAGCTTGTCAGGCCTGTGCCTAATGTTCAATGACTAAAAATCAATCCCACTTAGTGATAAGTGAAAGCATCTCTCCAAATACCTCAAGTTATTTTTTTCTGTTAGTATTTGTTCTGTGAGCTAGGCATGTGTGGCAGAAGAAAAGGGAGAAAATGAAAACTCAGGAAAGTAAACACACTTCTAAACTGATGCATGGTCAAAGAAGAAAATGCAACATACCCAAAGATAAAATTTCATTTGGCATAGGGACCTAAGCCTGTATGAGGTGTCTCATCCAAGGCTATGAAATAAATCCTAAAAAATGAGAGATCCATTGAGTACTATTTTAAAGGATTTGGGAAGGTAGTGCTATTATCTATTACTAAATGAGTCAAAGCAGGGTTATATTTTTTAAACAAAACAAAAATCCCTAAACGTCCTTAACTGACTGTTCCTTTCGCAAAAACTGTGTACGTCTGAAAAAAAAAAAAAAAAAGATATTAAAGAAATTGGGAGGGAATCCCTGGGTGGCTCAGCGGTTTGGCGCCTGCCTTCAGCCCAGGGTGTGATCCTAGGGCCCCCGGATCGAGTCCCGCCTCAGGGTCCCTGCATGGAGCCTGCTTCTCCCTCTGCCTGTGTCTCTGCCTCTCTGTGTCTCCCATGAATAAACAAATAAAATCTTTTTTAAAAAGGAAGAAAAGCAGAAAGAGCTGGAGTGGGGAAGGCAGGAGGGCTTTGGATTTGATTCATATAATTTGTCAGTAAAGCCCTAGGGTTTGCCTCCGTTCTGGGTGCAGGGCTTCTCTTACGGGCAACCGCGACCAACGCCTTTAATCTCCGCAAACTGCTCTTTTGGTGGGTATCTGGAACATTTAAAATGTTCTATTTCGAAGGGATCCAGGGCCCGCCTGCGGTTTATTGTTTTCCCCTGGTGTCCCCTGGAACTCGCGGGCCCCTCGACTCCAAACTCCACCCAAAAGGTTTCAGAGCCCCCGTTCTTCCACTCCGCGATCGTCTTCCAAACAGAGGGAACCGTATCACGCAGACTGGCTCTCTGGCCCTTTTTTTTTTTTTTTTTTATGATAGTCACACAGAGAGAGAGAGAGAGGCAGAGACATAGGCAGAGGGAGAAGCAGGCTCCATGCCGGGAGCCCGATGCAGGATTCCATCCCGGGACCCTAGGATCACACCCTGAGCAGAAGGCAAACGTTCAACCACTGAGCCACCCAGGCGTCTCAACTTCTTTATTTTCTTCTAATTCTATAATAGTTTCTGATTTTTAAATTTCCTGGACGCCTGGGGTTAAACGTCTGCCTTCAGCCCAGGGTGTAATCCTAGGGTCCCTGGATCGAGTCCCACCCACGTCGGGCTCCCTGCATGGAGCCTGCTTCTCCCTCTGCCTGTGTCTCTGCCTCTCTCTCTGTGTGTCTCTCATGAATAAATAAATAAAATATTTTTTAAAAAATGTCCTTCAGAGTTGATTTTGCGGGTATGGTGTGAGGTAGAGACAAATTTACATGTCATCCTTGTGCAGGGGCCATGCTAATCTTCTCTGTATCATTCCAATCTTAGTATATGTGCTGCCAAAGGGAGCATTGCATGAAGAAGAGATGTGACCAGATGGATAACAACTGTCCACACACCATTTGCAAAACAACCCTTCTTTCCATCTCTGATGTTTGTGTTACTTTCCCAACACCATACTGAAGAAGCCTTATGGAATACTTTACTCTTGATAAGGTAGGTCCTGCCATTATGTAATTATCTTCCAAAACTTTTCTGGCTCTTCTGGCTCATTTTGTTTTCCAACTGAGAATTAGAATAAGCTAGTCAATTCTATTTTTAAAAATTGATGCTGGGGGATCCCTGGGTGGTGCAGCGGTTTAGCGCCTGCCTTTGGCCCAGGGTGCGATCCTGGAGACCCGGGATCGAATCCCACGTCGGGCTCCCGGTGCATGGAGCTTGCTTCTCCCTCTGCCTGTGTCTCTGCCTCTCTCTCTCTCTCTCTGTGTGTGTGACTATCATAAATAAATAAAAATTTAAAAAATTGATGCTGGTATTCTGATTGAGATGGCCTACAATTTAAAGATTATTTTAGAAAGAAGTGGCATTTTGGGTCACCTGGCTGGCTTAATTATAAGAACATGGGACTCTTGATCTTGGGGTTGTGAGTTGAAGCCCCATGTTGGGTATAGAGATTACTTAAATAAACAAACATACAAACTTAAAAAAATATATATATATATATATACATATACAGAGAGAGAGAAGTACAATTATTCATATTTTTTAAATGCAGAAAATAAGATCAGAAAAGGCATTAGAAGGCTTTGCCCAGTGTAACACAGCAAATAGAAAGCATGAATTTGTACTCACAAAGACAGCTTCTGAGTCCACAAGCTTAGTCACTATGATACATTGCTACTTTTGAATATCTTTTTAAATTTTTTTGCTGTATTTTTCCTTCTACCTTCAGGCATTTTTCGAAGATTTTATTTATTTATTCATGAGAGACAGAGAGAGAGGCAGAGACAGGCAGAGGAAGAAGCAGGCTCCCCACAGGGAGCCCAATGAGGAATTCAATCCCAGGAACCTGGGATTATGCCCTGAGCCAAAGGCAGATGCTCAACCCCTGAGCCACCAACATGTCCCTCTCCCTTCAGGCATTTTAAATGTTTTCTTCATCTATCTAATTGTACAGGGAAAAATCAGTATTCTCCCTCCACATCATCCTCTAACCCAGTTCCAATGTTAAAACAAGATGATGAACATCTTTCCATAATGTCCTCCAAGATTCATATATGTATTTGCAAACATACAAAAGTATATATAGTTGCATGTTTTCATTATTTTATCATAAAGCATTTTACTTTTCTCATATGATAATTTATGATAGATATCACTTCAGAACAATAAATAAACAGCAAACTCATTGCTTATAAGAGTTAAAGTATATTCCATTATATGATAGGATATAATAGAATAATAATAATTTAAGGTGTTGAAATACTTTTATCACCAAAACTAAAGCTTCAATAAATTACTTTTACCTTTATGAGTTGTTACTAGAGAAGGCCCTAAGATTCACCTCTGATTTACTTTCGGCTCTGTCCAACCAGGAAGTGAAAGTTAAGGCATAGTTGCAAAATGCCTAAGTATTCAAAGTGTGTAACAACACACACACACACACACACACACACACACACACACACCCATCTGCAAAGACTAGGATATTGCTTTCTGTTCCAGATAAAGAAAATTTCTATTGATCACTAGTTCCCCACAAACCAATAGAACAGAGACTTCCATGACCACATATGAAAAAGGATTTAGACTTTGCAAAATTAGTTCAGTAAAGCCACTAAACAAATGGATATCAACAACTATAATATGTAGCCAAAGTAGACCCTGGGGAAGGGGACAAAAATGATCTCCAGAATTGCCATACTATAATATTCAGGAGTTCTGGTTTTCAACAAAAAAAAAAAAAAAGGAGAGAGTCTTTCAGACTGAAATGAAATATCACTAGACAATAACTCAATCCAAATGAAAAAATAGAGAATACCAGTTAAGATAACTATATAAGTAGATATAAAAGTCAATGTTCATAGATTTTTGGTCTATAAATTTTCTTAATTCCTATATGAATTAAAAGACAACTATGAAGCAATAATTATCAACTATGTTGATGGCACACAGGTATGAAGATGTTATTTGTGACAATAACAACAAAAAGAGGGGAGAAGAACTATAAAGGAAAAAGAGTTGGGGATGCCCGGGTGGCTCAGCAGTTGAGCATCTGCCTTTTGCTCAGGGTGTGGTCCTGGAATTCTGGGATAGAGTCCCACATGGGGCTCCCTGCATGGAGCCTGCTTCTCTCTCTGCCTATGTCTCTCTCTCTCTCTCTCTCTGTGTGTGTGTGTGTGTGTGTCTCTCATGAATAAATAAATAAAATCTTTAAAAATAAAAAAAGTAGGAGAGTTTTTTTATACTACTAAGGCAAATAAAAAAAGTAGGAGAGTTTTTTTATACTACTAAGTATTAATTCAAGCAAGATTATTATAAATTTAAGGTGTCATTTCTAACGGAAAATCAACAAGGAAACAATGGCTTTCAAAGAAACACTGGACTGACCAGATGGATTTAACAGATACATTCAGAGCATCTATCTAAAACAGCAGAATACACATTCTTTTTAAGTGCACACAGAACATCCTCCAGTGCAGATTGTATATTAGGCCACAAAACAAGCCTCAACAAATTCAGAAAGACAGAAGTCATACCATGCATCTTTTCTGAAGACAATGCTATGAAACTAGAAGTCAGCCCCAAAAAGAATTGGGAAAGAGCACAAATATATGCAGGTTAAATAACATGCTACTAAACAATAAATGAGTAAACCAGGTAATCAAAGAAGAAATTTAAAACTACATAAAAGCAAATGAAAATGAAAATACAACAGTCCAAAACCTTGGGGATGTAGCAAAAGCATCATCTAAGTTCTAAGACAGAAGTTTATACCAATACAGGTCTATCTCAAGAAGCAAGAAAAATCTCAAACAAACCTAACCTTATACCTGAAGGTGTTAAAAAGAGAACAAAAAACAAAACCTAAAATCAGCAGATAAAAGGAAATCATAAAGATCAGAGCAGAAACAAATGACATAGAACAAAAAGAAAAAGAACATCTGGGTGGCTCAGAGATTGAGTGTCTGCCTTTGACTCCGGTATTGATCCAGGGTCCTGGGATTGAGTCCCACATCAGCTTCTTGCATCAGGCTCCCCTGAGCCTGCTTCTCCCTCTGCCTATGTCACTGCTTCTCTCTGTGTGTGTGTCTCTCATGAATAAATAAATAAAATCTAAAAACTAAAGGGACTCCTGGTTGGTTCAGTGGTTGAGTATCTGCCTTCAGTTCAGAGCATGATTCCAAGGTCCCAGGATCAAGTCCCACATCAGCCTCCCTGCATGGAGCCTGCTTCTACCTTTGCCTATGTCTCTTTCTCTCTGTGGGTGTGTGTCTCTCATGAATAAATAAATAAAATCTATTTAAAAAATCTAAAAACAAAAATAAACGAAAGAAACTAAAAGAACAATAGAATATATCAGTGAAACCAGAAGCTGATCCATTGAAAAAAAAAACCAACAAAATTAGTAAATTTCTGGCCAGAATTATCAAGAAAAAAAGAGAATGGACTTAAATAAATAAAATCACAAGTGATAGAGGAGAAATATACATGAACACCACAGAAATACACACAAATATTATTTAAAATTATATGCCAAGAAATTGGACAATGTAGAAGAAATGGATAAATTCCTAGAAACTTATCTGACCAAGACTGAGGTACAGAGAAATAAAAAATTTGAACTGACCAATAACCGGCAAAGAAACTGAATCAGTAATCAAAAAAATCCCAACAAACAAAAGTCCAGGACTAATTGGTTTTACAAGTGAGTTCTAACAAATCTAACATTTAAAGAAAAGCTAATACCTATTCTTCTCAAACTATTCCAAACAATAGAAAAAGAAGGAAAACTTCTAAAGTAATCCTATGAGTGGAGCATTACCCTGATACCAAAACCAGATAAAGACATCACACACAAAAAGAGAATTATAGGCCAATATCCCTGATGAACAATCGATGCAAAAATCCTCAACAAAATACTAGCAAACCAATCAACATCATATTTTAAAAAATAATTCATCACAATTTAGTGGGATTTATTCCTGGAAGGGTGTTTCAATATTGACAAATCAATCAACATTAACACATTAATAAAACACATTAATAAAAGAAAGAGTAAGAACCATATATTCATTTCAATAGATGCAGAAAATGCATTTGACAAAGCAAAACATCCATGATAAAAACCCTCAACAAAGTAGTAGGCTTATAGGGAACATACATCAACATAATAAAAGCCATACCTGAAAAACTCACAGCTAATATCATCCTAATGGGAAAAAACTGATAGCTTTTCCCCTAGTGTAAGGAACAAGAAAAAGGATTTTCACTCTCACCACTTTTCTTCAACATAGTGCTAGAAGTCCTCGTCACAGCAATCAGACAACAAAAAGAAATAAAAGACATCTAAATCAGTAAGGAAGAAATAAAATATTCACTATCTGCAGATGACATGATACTATATATATAAAACCCAAAGACTCCACCAAAAAAATTTGCTAGAACTGATAAATTCAGTAAAATCACATGATACAAAATCGATTTGCAGAAATCTGTTGCATAGACACCCATACTGAAGCAGCAGAAAGAGAAATTAAGAAAACAATCCCATTTACAATTGCACCAAAAATAATAATATACCTAGGAATAAACCTAACCAATGAAATGAAAGACCTGTACATTAAAAACTATAAAAACACTGATGAAAGAAATTGAAGATGATATAAAAAATGGAAAGACATTCCATCCTCGTGCATTGGAAGAACAAATATTGTTAAAATATCTATACTACTCAAAGCAATATACATTTAATATCATCCCTATGAAAATACCAACAGCAAAAAAAAAAAAAAATACCAACAGCAACTTTCATAGAACTAAAAAAAGAAATCCTAAAATTTGTATGGAACCATAAAAAAAACCCAAATAGCCAAAGTCATCTTGGAAAAGAAAAGCCAGAGGCATCACAATTCCAGACATCAAGTTATATTACAAAGCTGTAGTAATCAAACAGTGTGGTACTGGCACAAAAATAGACACATGGATCAATGGAATAGAATAGAAAATCCAGAAATAAACCCACAATTGTATGGGTGATTAATCTTTGATAAAGTAGGAAAGACTATCAAATGGGGGAAAAGACAGTCTCTTCAACAAATGGTGCTGGGAAAACTGGACAGCAACATGCAAAAGAATGAAACTGGACCACTTTTTACACCACTCACATAGATAAATTCAAAGTGGGTTAAAGACCTAAATGTGAGACTTGAAACCATCAAAACCCTAGAAGAGAGCACAGGCAGGAATTTCTCTGACATTAGCTGTAGCAACATTTTTTCTAGATAGATCCCCTGAGGGAGGGGAAACAAAAGCTAAAATAAACTATTGAGAGTCCATCAAAAGAAAAAAAAAACTGAGCAGTGAAGAAACCAATTAACAAAACTAAAAGTCAACCTACTGGGGATGCCTGGGTGGCTCAGTGGTTGAGCGTTGATCTGTCGATCCTCTGCCTTTGGCTCCCGGTGTGATCCCGGAGTACTGGATTGAGTCCCACATTGGGCTCCCTGCATGAAGCCTGCTTCTCCCTCTGCCTGTGTCTCTGCCTCTGTGTGTGTGTGTGTGTGTGTGCGTCTCATGAATAAATAAATAAATAAATATATTTTTTAAAAAATAAAAGGCAACCTACTGAATGGGAGAAGATATTTGCAAAGAGCATATCAAATAAAGGGTTAATATCCAAACGATATAAAGAACTTCTACAACTCAACAGCCAAAAAATAAATAATCCAATTAAAAAATGGGCAGAAGACATGAACAGACATTCTTCCAAGGAAGACATACAGATGGCCAACAGGCATATGAAAAGATGCTCAATATCACTGATCATCAGGGAAATACAAATCAAAACCATAATGAGATACTGCCTCCCACCTGTCAGAATAGCTAAAATCAACAACACAAGAAACAACAGGTGTTGGCGAGGATGTGGAGAAGGAACCCTTGTGCACTGTTGGTGGGAATCCAAATTGTTTGCAGCCACTGTGAAAAACAGTATGAAGTTTCCTCAAAAAATTAAAAATAGAACTACCTTATGTTACAGCAATCACACTCTTGGGTATTTCCCCAAAGAATACAAAAACACTAAATCAAAGGGATAAATGCATCCTTTTTTGTATAGTAGCATTATTTACAATTTATTGCCAAGATATGGAAGCAGCCCAAATGCCATTGATTGATGAATGGATAAAGAAGTTGGGGTGTGTATATACAATAGAATATTATTCATCCCTAAAAAGGAATTAAATCTTGCCATAGGCAACAACATATGGAGATGAGCTAGAGTATAATGCTAAGCAAAATAGGTCAGTCAAAGAAAAACAAATACTATATGATTTTACTCATATGTGGAATTTAAGAAAAAAAATGAGTAAAGAGGAAAGTATGAAAGGGAGGGAGGGAGAGAAAGAGAGAAATCAAGAAACAGACTCTTAATTATAGGGAACAAACTAATGGTCACCAGAGGGGAGAGGGTAGGAGGATGGGTCAAATTGGTGATGGGGATTAAGGATTGCACTTGTTGTGATGAGCACTAGGTGATATATGGAAGTGTAGAATCACTATACTCTACACTTGAAAATAATATAACACAGTATGCTAACTAACTGGAATTAAAATAAAAACTTAAGGGGTGCCTGGGTGGCTCAGTCAGTTAAGTGCCTTCAGCTCAGGTCATGATCTCAGAGTCCTGGGACTAAGTCCAACATCCAGGTCCCTGCCCACTGGGGAGCCTGCTTCTCCCTCTTTCTCTGCCACTCCTCCTTCTTAGGCTCTCTCACACTCTCTCTCTGTCAAATAAATAAATAAATAAATACAATCTAAAAAAATAAAAATAAATTAAAAATACACAGAAAAAGAAATAAAGAAGGAATCACAATGGTACACTACAAAAAATCAAAATAAAAGGCAGTAATAAATTTGAAAACAAAATATGTAAAACATAAAAAGCAAATAACAAAGTGGAAGAAATCCCTACTTATCAGTGATTATTTAAATTTATTTATATATTTTTAAGATTTATTTATTTATTTGAGAGAGAGAGAGCATGAGTGAGAGGGGCAGAAGAAGAGGGAGAGAGAATCTCAAGCTGACTCTACACTGAGCACAGAGGCAATGCAGAGCTCAATCCCAGGACTCTGAGATTATGACCTAAGTTGAAACCAAGAGTCAGATGCCTAACTCACTGTACCACCCAGGTACCCTAGTAATTTTTTTATATTTATTTTTTTAAGATTACTTATTTATTTATTTGAGAGAGAGAGAGAGAGAGAGAGAGAGAGAGCATGAGAAGGGGGGAAAGACAGAGGGAGAGGGAGAAACAGGCTTCCTGCTGAGCAGGGCATAATGTGGGGCTTGATCCCAGGATCCCAGGATTATGACTTGAGCCAAAGGCAGATGCTTAAACAACTGAGTCACCCAGGTGCCCCTATTTCTTTTTTTAAGGAGGCTCCACACCCATTGCAGAGCCCAAAGCAGGGCTGAACTCATGGCTGTGAGATTAATACCTGAGAGTGTCAAGAGTCAGACACTCAACAGACTGAGCTACCCAGGCATCCCAGTAATCATTTAAATGTAAGTGGATTAAACTTTCCAATTAAAAATCAGATATTGGGAGAATGGATATTAAAGACGATTTAACTACATGTCATCTATAAAAAACTCACTTTAGACCCAAAGACACATATAATTTCAAAGTGAAATGACAGAAAATTACATTTAGGCAATTGGTAACTCAAAGAGATCTGAAGAGGCTATAATAGCATTTAAAAAGTAGACTTTGAGAAAAGGTTAGGGGAGACAATGAATTATATATTAATTAAAATGTCAGTCTTTAGAAGATATAACAATTATAAACATATATGCAGCTAACAATAGAGCCCTATAATATATAAAGCAAAAACTGATTGGATTGAAGGGAGAAATAGACCATTCAATAATAATAGCTGGAGACTTCAATACCCATATTCATTAATAGACACAAAACTACATAGATCAATAAGGAAATAAAGGATTTGAACAACTCTGTAAACCAACTAGACCTAACAGACATATATAAAACACTTCATCTAACGTCAAAATAAACATTATTTTAAATTGTACACGGAACACTGTTTAGGGCAGACCATACATTAGGCCACCCACACACAGAAACTCAATAAATTTATAAGCATTGAAACCATATAATGTACTTTCTCTAACCAAATGGAATATTAGAAATCAGTAAAGAAGGAAATCTACTCACAACTATGTGAAAATTAAACACAGTTTGAAACAACCATGGATCAATTTTAAAAATCACAACAGAATTTAGACAATACTTTGAGATGAATGAAAACATAAACACATCAAAACTTTAAAGCTGCAGCTAACACAGTACTCAGGAGGAAATTCATAGCTATAAATGGCTACATTAAAAACAAAGATCTCAAATCAATAACCTAACCTTCCATCTTAAGCAACCAGAAAAAGAAGAGCACATAAACATAAAGTAAGTAGAAGGAAGGAAATGATAAATATTAGAAAATATAAACAAAATAGAAAAACAACAGAGAATCAACAAAATAAAAAACTGGTTCCTTGAAAAGATAAACAAAACTGATAAACCTTTAGCTAGACTAAGAAACATAAAAGATTCAAGTTACTGATACCTGGAATAAAAGTGGGGACATTACTATTGGCCTTACAGAAATTTTAAAAATTATGAGAGAATATAATGAACAATTATTTTATTTTAAATATTTTATCTATTCATTCATGAAAGACACACACACACACACACACACACACACACACACACACACAAAGAGAGGCAGAGACCCAGGCAGAGGGAGAAGCAGGCTCCATGCAGGGAGCCCGATGCGGAAGCGATCCTGGGACTCCAAGATCATGCCCTGGGCCAAAGGCAGGCGCTAAACCACTGAGCCACCCATGGATCCCTGAACAATTATTTTAAACAACTCTTAATTTTTTATTTTATTTTTTTAGATTTTATTTATTCATGAGAGAAAGAGAGAGAGAGAGACTGGCAGAGACAAAAGCAGAGGGAGAAGCAGGCTCCTCGCAGGGAGCCTGATGTGGAACACAACCCAGATCCTGGGATCACGCCCTGAGCCAAAGGCAGACGTTCAACCCCTGAGCCACCCAGGCGTCCCTATTGTGAACAGTTTTATGAACAAATCAGATGACTCAGATGAAATGGACAAGTTCCTAGAAACACACAAACTACAATAACCTATTCAAGAGGAGTATGTAACAGTCTTTCTGTGACAATTAAGGAGGTTGAATCAGAAAGCAAGTAAGTTCTGGGATGCCTGGTGGCTCAGCGGTTGAGCACCTGTTTTTGGCTCAGGACATGATCCCGCGGTACTAGGATCGAGTCCTCCATCCGGCTCCCTGCATGGAGTCTGCTTCTCCCTCTGCCTACATCTAAGCCTCTCTCTGTCTCTCATGAAGAAATAAATAAAATCTTTTTCTTTAAAGAAATTAAATAAGATGATTCCTGCAAATACTGAGTGAATGAAGTCCTACATAAAAGACTACATTTTGTATAATTCCACTTACATGATATTCTAGAACTTGCAATACTAATATATGGTTTTAGAAGTCGAGATACTGATTTCCTCTGTAGGTGGTGAGTAGAAGGGAGCATGCAGAGGTAGGAAGAGCTGGAAAGTTCTGTTTCTCCATCCAAGTGCTGGACACAGATGTGTTCACTTTGTAAAAATCTACCAACCTGCATATACTTATGATCTTTTCCATATAAACAATAATAAATGCCATATCCTGTTAAGCCTGATCCATGCCATGCATCTCAGCACTCATGCCCTGGCATCCTCGCTGGCTTCTGAAAGTGTCTCCCTACAATGTAACTTCTGATGCATCTACAGGTGGATTCTCTGACTGAACCCCTGTGTGCGCCCTCTGGTGTCTCTTGAGGGCTGAATGGTGTCTGAAGCCCCACACACCCCACACCTGTAGGGCTGCTCTCCTGTGTGGACCCTCTGGTGGATGCCCAGGTCCTTGCTCCAGCTGAATTGCTTCCCACAGGTCTCATACCGGAATGGTCTCCCTTCAGTGTGGACACATTGCTGCAGGTAGAGTTTGGCTCTCTGACTGAAACCTCAGACACATGTGTCACATACACATAGGCCTTGTCTCCTGCGTGGTCCTGCTGGTGTCGTGTCAGCACAGAGTGTGAAGTGAAGCTCCGGTCACATACCTTACAAGCATGGGGCTTCCTTCCCCTGTGGATCTGCAGAGCTGCCTGCAGTGGAAGTCCTTGCCACAATCACAGCACCTGAAGGGCTTCTCATCTGTGTGGACTTGCTGGTGGATGGCCAGGTTGGAGCTGTGGCTAAAGTCCTTGCCACATTCCTCACAGGTGTGAGGTTTTTTCCCTCTGTGGTCCTTCCTGCGCCTTCTCAGAGGAGATCCTAAGCTGAAGACTCTGGTTCATTCCATACATTGGTAGGGCTTTTCTCTGGGAAGGAGCATGGGAAGGTTAAAGTCGGCTGTCCTTACGCTGAAGGCTTTTCCACACCTGTCATTTGAAGAGGGCTTCTCTCCTGTATGGGTTTGCTGGTGAACTAGACGTTTCCTGAGCTGTCTGAAGTGTTGGCCACACTGCAGACAGCTATAGGGTTTTTCTCCTGAGGTATTTGCCAAGGGAGAATCCCATCATTCTCAGCCCTGACACCTGGGACAAAAAAAATGAGACGATGAAAGTGAGCAGGGGTTTTGTCCAAGGCTGCATGGTACACCTGGACACCCTCTCAGGCAGTACTTCACAAAGTAAGGCAAAGAAGCTTCACAAGGTAGGGAAGTGTTGGGGCACTGGTCTTCATCCTCTTGGCCTTAGGTTTTTCATTTTTGCTTCAGGGATAAAGAGAACATACTGAGGACCCTTTCCTTCGTGAGGAAATTAAATGTTACTAAGACACTTGATTAAAATCTACGAACTACAAATGTGTAAGTGTGGTTAAAGCATGATTTTTTAAAAAAGATTTTATTTACTTATTCATGAGACACAGAGAGAGAGAGAGAGAGAGAGAGAGGCAGAGACACAGGCAGAGGGAGAAGCAGGCTCCATGCAGGAAGCCCGATGTGGGACTGGATCTCGGGTCTCCAGGATCAGGCCCTGGGCTGAAGGTGGCGCTAAACCGCTGAGCCACCTGGACTACCTTAAGCATGATTATCAAAAGGCTAAAAACATAACTTTCACATAAATATGAAGTGAACAGGGGTACCTAGCTGGCTCAGTTAGGGGAGTATGTGACTCTTGATCTCAGGGTTGTGAGTTCAGGCATTGTGAGTTGGGTGTAGAGCTTACTTACACACACACACACACACACACACATACACATACACACTTATGTGGATACATGCACACATGCACCAAATATGGAGTGAACATCTGTCAAGGGTTGTTACAAATTACTGGTATTGCAGTCACCATCACTTGTATTTGGCAGAGCTCAAAGGCAGGCAGGAGAGTAGGAAAACTTTATCCCCCAAACTTTATGCACCCCAATGTTTATAGCAGCATTATCTACAATATCAGCGGGTCCTGAGGACACCGAAGATTTCAGGAATATGCTGATTGGAGATTATTGGCATAGAGAAGCTGGAAGTGAGCTAAAGAGAAGCAATGCATATTATATGACTGGTTTGGGGATTGAATTTGTCTTTCTATGGAAGCAGAGCCCCCCCCCCAAAAAAAAGGAAGCTGGCAGTCATTGTCCAAAGCTTAAATATTGTGGGCTGATTGCTGCCAAAGTTGTAGTTTGGTTACTACAGAGTTTGTAGGTCAGAATTCTGTTGGCAGGGGCACCTGGGTGGCCCAGTTGGTTAAATGTCTGCCTTCTGCTCAGGTCAGGATTCCAGCGTCCTGAAATGAAGCTTCGCCTTTGGGCTCCTGGCTCAACAGAGTCTGCTTCTTCCTCTCCCCCTCCCCCACTCATGCTTGCGTGTGCTCTCTCTCTTTGAAACAAATACAGAAATACATACACACATACATACAATCTTTAAAAGAATTCTATTGTCATATAGGATCTGTCATTGTCTATAGATCCAGTCTGTCAAGTTTAATGGTTTCAAACAACAGCAATCATTTATTATCTTTCATGGCTTCTCTGGGTCAGGAATTCTAGAATAATGTGGCTGAACAGTTTTGGCTCAAAATTTTCATGATAGCTGAACAGTGCAGCATTCCAGGAGCCACTGGGAGCTGGTGAGACATCTCTCTTATTTCATATAATCTCAGGGTTTCTCCATGTGGTGGTCTCTCTGTGCAGGCTAGTTTGGGCTTCTTAACAGCATGGTAGCCTAGACATCTTACATAGCAGTTCAAGGTTCTGAAGACAAGAATCCGAAGAAAGATCTGGATGGAAGCTATATCACTTTTTATGCCTACCTCAGAATCACATAACATCATTTCCGCTGTACTCACAATTTAAAAGGCCCAAGCAGATTCGGTGGAAAGGAGAAATTGTCTCCACTTCCTGATGGGGAAGTGTCAAGGTTCTGGAAGACCATGGGAGACCAAAAATATAGTTGCACACATTTTTGGAAAATACAATTTGCCATAAACTGCAAACAAATGGAAACAGAGGAAGAAGTCTTAATTTTCATTCAATCATGAAGACTGGACATTTATACTACTGAGCTGAAACCATTTGTAGTAGGTAGGAGTTATAAAAAAAAAATGATCATGATCTCTAAATAAATTTTCAACAGGGTCAGAGAAGATCTAGCTCCACTGAGCATATTTAAAGTAACAATGAGAGACAAAAATGAAGCTGTTTTCTGTTTACTCTCCTTGAATATTGCTTGATCAAGGTAATGATTACATAAAAATAGATCCACCGATAGACAAGAGATGGAAAAAGAAATAAACAGCCTATAAAACTATAATCAAAGTACTGCCACGTGTTTTTTTTTTTTTTCTCTCTCTCTCTCTTTTGCCTAAGCTTGCACCTTAGGGCTCTGAGCTGGGCGTGGAGCTTGCTTGTGATTTTCTTACCCTCTCTCTTTGCTCCTCCCCGCCCTACTCTCGCATGCCTGTGCTCTCTCTATAAAAGATAAAAGATAAATTAAAAATAATGCTGAGCAAGTGGTAAAGGGATATGTTTTGTTATGAATTCTGACAAAATTTACATTGAAGGCTAATATTACAAAGTGGTGAAGCAAGAATTTGAACCCAGGCAGATCGGATTCTGGTATCTATGCTATTTTTTATCCTCACAACTTTATTGAGATAGAATAGACATGCAACATTGTGTAAGCTTAAAGTACAAATTTTGAGGATTAGATACATGTATATACTGTGAAACAATTACCACAATAAGGTTATTTAATATGTTCATCACATAATTATCATGTGTGTGTGTGTGTGTGTGTGGTATGAACATTTAGATCTATTCTCTTTGCAACTGTCAAATCGATAACACAGAATTTTTAACTATAGTCACCATGCTGTACCTCAGAGCCCCAGAATTTATCCCTCTTATAAGCAGAAGTTTTTACCCTTTGACCAACATCTCCCTGATTCCCACACCCTTCCAGGGTCCATGTTCTTAATCTCTAGAATACCTTGCCTATGAGTCAATTAAGAAAAATTTCCAGGCAGCCCGGGTGGCTCAGCGGTTTAGCGTCACCTTCAGCTCAGGGTGTGATCCTGGAGACCTGGGATCAAGTCCCATGTCTGGCTCCCTGTATGGAGCCTGCTTCTCTACCTGTGTCGGTGCCTTTCTCTCTGTGTCGGTGCCTTTCTGTGTCTCTCATGAATAAATAAATAAAACCTAAAAAAGAAAGCTTTCCTATTTCAAATATGATAACCTGGAATGGGTAGGCCTTGGGTTTCTTTTAACTCAAAGGAGGATTTTTTTTTTTTTTTTTAATAAAAAGCAGAGGGAGAGTCCTAGAAATTTACCCCAGATGGTTGCAGTTCATATTCTCCCAACAGTTCTGAGGATGCCTTGGGACCGCTTCTATTCCCCTGGCTTTTTCTACTGGGGAGTAGCATGGAGCAGCAGGGGTTCCATGCTGCCAACCGAGGGCCCACGCCTGGCAGGTATTTTTATGTGCTGCCTGCTGGATTCACCAGCCTTCCTGGAGGGGATTTGTGGCTGTTGTGGCTGTTTGTCAGGACCGACTTTGGGCCTGACTTTAAGCCATGGTGCTAAGCCCTGGGGCAGCCAAGACTGTATGTCTCTTGAGGCCAACGTAGCAGAATCCTATGGCCCCCTGGAGGCTGGGATTGATGCCTAAAACTCCCTGGACTGGAATTAAAAGGACTATAAGTCCTTTTTTTAAGTACACTTAAAAGTGTACTTAAGTACACTATATGAGTACACTTTATGAGTATCTCATTCTGTAGTTTCCCAGGAGTTCCACAGTTCATTTTTGGGTCTTTCATCCTTCATGCCAAGGGTTTCTTATCTCATCACCTCCCTCAAGAAGAACTTAAAATGACTTCACAATAATAGAAGCACCATCTCTCAAAACATAATTTTGTTCGTTTCCATAACTTTTTTCAACATCTAAGTGTTCAAACGTCTGACACTAATCAGGATTCCTCTAGAGAATTTTGGAATCACTACGTCCAGGCACTTTTCAAGCCTATCTGAGTAGACGTCATACAGACAACGCCCACCCAGCCCAGTCGGAGCACTGCGCGTGCGCTCAGGCTGACCACCGGTTGGGCAAATCACTGGGTCCATTGTGAAGCCTGCTCTGAAGCTGCCACATACTGAGGCCTGCAAGGAGATCCTGACCGGACCATCCAGAGAGGAGGCTGTGCACATGGCAACTATCCTGACAGTCTTCATATCTCTGGTGATGGCTGTGCTTGTCTGGGAGCAGGAGCCCAGCCACCTCACCCCAGGCACCCTGGTGGGGATGGAAAGGCTGAGGTCAGAGCTGCCCTGCCAAGGTTGAAAGCTAAGTGTAAAAGGTATTTGTACAAGAACATGAACAGAGAGAGACTATCTTCCCTTTAATGGATTATAACCCTTGGGTTTTTTTTTTAAGATTTTATTATTTTTTTATTATTTATTCATGAGAGACACACAGAGAGAGGCAGAGACACAGGCAGAGGGAGAAGCAGGCTCCATGAAGCCTAATGTGGGACTCCATCCCTGGACTCCAGGATCACGCCCTGGGCCGAAGGCAGGTGCCAAACCACTGAGCCACCCAGGGATCCCCTAATCTTTGGTTTCGTTTGATTTTGCTTTGCTTTGTTTTGTTTGCATAAGGATGCCACCTTAGGCCTACATATTTGAAGACAGCATTACTTTGCCTCTAATACCAGCAGTTATTTTAAAAAAGATTTTATTTATTTGAGAGAGAGAGAAAAAGCACAAGCAGGGAGAGAGGCAGAGGGAGAGGGACAAGCAGGCTCTCTGCTGAGCAAGGGATGCTGAGATCATGACTTGAGCTGAAGGCAGTCACTTAACTGACTGAGCCACCCAGGTGCCCCCAATACCAGCAGTTTATGATCACAGGGCTGTAATCAGTGTAATACATGACAAAAATTTTTTAAAATAAGACTTTTAGATTTGTCTGGGTTGCATTCAATTAGGAGATTAAAAGGAGCTCCAAAGAGCCATACAAAGCAAGCTATTTTATAGTCAAAAGCAAGCAGGAACAAGGACATTGTACTCGGTGGGAAAAAAAAAATCAGATTAGTTATTGCAATGCAAGGTTATTTTCCTTTAGGGGATAGCAGGAGTGCATTAACATTACCTAATTAATGCTGATCAGGCAATTCCTGAATGGCTGGTTTAAGAATCCATTTCTAGCAGAGCTACACACCTATCAGAATGGCTAAAATGTGACAACAGCAAATGGTGGTGAGGATGTGGAGAACTAGATCACTCACACATTGCAGTGAATATAATACACTAATACAGCACATCCACTCTTAAAAAATAATTTGGCAGTTTCTTATAAAACTCACAATGTACTTACAGTATAATTCAGCAGTGGAACTCTTATGCATTTATCCCAGATAATTAAAAACTATGTTCACGCAAATCTGTACACAAATGTTCATACTAGCTTTATTATAGCCAAAATTTGGAAATAATTCAAATATCCTTAAGTGGAGGAATAGCTTTTTTAAAAATTGTGGCACACTAAAAAAACAGGGGTGCCTGGGTGGCTGAGTCAGTTAAGCAGCTGACTTCTACTCGGGTTGTGATCCTGGGGTCCTGAAATCAAGCACTGCATCAGGCTCCCTGCTCAGTGGGGAGCCTGCTTCTCCCCAGCTTGTGCTCTCTCTCTCAAATAAATAAATAAAATCTTTCTTAAAGATAAAAAACAAAAACAAAGAAATTGTGGTATATTCACATCATGTAATACTACTCAACAATAAAAAGGAACAAACCATTGGTACTTGTAACAACTTGGATGGATTTTAAGGCAATTAAGCTGAGAAAAAAGAAAAAAAGCCACTCAAAATAGGTTAAATGTTCTATGACTCCATTTATATAGTATTCTTGAAATTTAAAAAAATTATTGAACTGGTAAAAATATTTTTTAAATTTTTTTTTAAATTTTTTATTTATTTATGATAGTCACAGAGAGAGAGAGAGAGAGAGGCAGAGACACAGGCGGAGGGAGAAGCAGGCTCCATGCACCAGGAGCCTGATGTGGGATTCGATCCCGGGTCTCCAGGATCGCGCCCTGGGCCAAAGGCAGGCGCCAAACCGCTGCGCCACCCAGGGATCCCTGAACTGGTAAAAATATTAATAATTGCTAGGGCTTAAGGATGTGGGGAGGGGTGGGCATAGCTATAAGGTAGTAGCATAAGGTAGCCTTGTGGTGATTAAACGGTTTTGTGTATTGTGGTGGTGGTGGCTACATGAAACTTACACAAATGATTAAAATTATATAGAACTGTTACACACAGAAATAAGTGCTTATAAAACTGGTAAAATATAAAAAAAACTGGTAAAATCTTTTTTTAATATTGTACTATAGTTATGAAAAATATTAGCATTGAGGGTAACTGAGTGCCACAAACATGGCATCTCCATTTTAGATCTTGTCACAGTTCTTTCGGCAACATTTGTAGTTTTCCATATAAAGGAAACTTATTACACTATTCCTAAGTATTTTATATTCTTTGATATTATTATAAATTGTATTTTTGTTTCATTTCATTGCTCATATAAAGTGTTGCTTTATTTATGGTCAATTGATTTTCGATAAAAGTGCCAAAGCACCTCAGCGGAGATGAAAATCTTTTTTTTTTTTTTTAAGATTTTATTATTTATTAAGCATCTGCCTTTAGCAAAGGTCATGATCCTAGGGTCCTGTAATCAAGTTCCACATAGGGCTCCCTGCTTAGTGAGGAGTTTGCTTCTCCCTCTTCCTCTGCCTGCCACTCCCCCTGCTTGTGCTCTCTATCAAATAAATTAATTAAATCTTTAAAAAGATTTTATTGAGAGAGAGCACATGAACAAGGCAGGTGGGTAAAGGGAGGGGGGAGACACTGACTTCCCACCGAGCAGGGAGCTCCACGCAGGACTCAATCCCAGGATCCTGGGATCCTTATCTGAGCCAAAGGCTTAACTGTTTGAGCCACCCAGGCACCCTTAAAGTTCTGGAACAACTGCGTGTCTATGTGAGGAAAAAAGAAGTGAACTTTAATCTGTACTTTATCCCATACACAAATACTAATTCTAGGTGAAGCATAATACCTAAAAATTAAAAGCTAAGACTATCAAGCATCTGGAAGAAAACAGGACTTTCTAGCTAATCTTTAATCATTGAGCTGCATTTAGTTCTATATTAAAGAACATAATCCGTATGGTTAGTCTCTTGATAGTTGTTGAATCTTGTTTACAACCCAACATGTGGTCTATCATAGTGTTTCCTATATAATTGAAAAGCAAGCATGTTCTGTGGTAGAGAGTGTATAGAGATTATCATTAAATAAATATCAATTAGGTAAAGTTCGTTGATAGTATTGTTTAAATCTGTTGCATTGGGACACCTGGGTGGCTCAGAGATTGAGTGTCTCCCCACAGGGAGCCTGCTTCTTCCTCTGTCTCTCATGAATAAATAAATAAAATCTTTAAAAATAAATAAATAAATAAATCTTTTGCATTCAGGGCTTTTCCAGATTTTAATCCATCCAGAAAGGCCTAAGTATCATTGTAGCTCTCATTTCTCTTTACCTCCACAGTCTCTTCAATCTGTCCTCCTTCATCTCTGTCCCCATAAAATGCACTGAATTTAGCTATGGAGAGTCACACAGCAATCTGTTCACCTAAAAGAGGGCTTATTTATATCAGAAATTCAGTTCAATGCTATCTCCACCACTCTCGGCCCCATATAAAAGCATGATTTTTATCTTGTCAAGATTGTTGTTGCTGTCATGGAAGTGAAGGCTTTTCATATTCTTCTACACTCTAATTGCAATGAAAATTGAAATCCTGTGTTTAATAAGCTCCTTCTCACTTCCCACTACATCCTCATACTAATATGCATGGCAGTAATTGTATTCATTGGGTGTATTTTGAAGATTTGTCAAGCGAGAAGTAGACAGGGTATAAATGGATGAATGCAGTGGTTTTGTAGCAGGTACATCTAGAAGGTATGGTGCTTGATAGTATATTTTCCCTTATAGTGCTTAAGTTATTTTAACTCTAGAAATTCCATGTCAATTACCTCATGTTGTACTCCAAGAATTCCTTGCTGTCCCAGTCCATTTGGGTCCTGACTTTCCAATACTAAGGGATACTATATTAACTAAATTAATCTGATTTTCAAGTTTCAGAAAGCAAACAGCAAGTTTGGATAAGAGCTTGTCAGAAACATTTTTTTCCTAAATTCAAATTGTGACATATTTATTTTTTCAATAGATTACTAGCTTTTAAAAAAATTATTTTATTTATTTATTCATGAGATACAGAGAGAGAGAGAAGCAGACACACAGGCAGAGGGAGAAGCAGGCTCCACGCAGGGAGCTCAACGCGGGACTCAATCCCGGGACTCTAGGACCAGGCGACAGGCCAAAGGCAGGCGCCAAACCGCTTAGCCACCCAGGGATCCCCAGATTACTAGATTTTTTAAAAATGATTTTATTTATTTATGAGAGACACACAGAAAGAAGCAGAGAGAGAAGCAAAGAGAGAAGCAGGCCCCCTGCAGGAGCCTGATGCAGGACTCAATCTCCTGACCGGGATCATGCCTTGAGTGGAAGGCAGACGCTAAGCCACTAAGCCATCCAGGCGTCCCTCAATAGATTACTAGATTTGATTTGTGCATTTATAACATTGCATATTTTCATAACCAATTCTGGGCATATTATCCTTTTGTGTTTCTTTAGCAAGTTTTGACATTAGGATTATAAATTTATAGAAATAGATAACTCAGTCTGTGTCCTCAAAGAGTTCCTAAAACATTTCATAGATTTCATCCATTTTATATATATATATATTTTTTGGTATCTTCCTTAGTATAGCTGTGTGACATTTAAAGTAATTTTGGTCTAATTTTAAAATGTTCGTTTTGGAGGGGAATCTATTAAGTCAATTCTGATGTCAATTCAGTTTCTTTATAAAAATCACATGCTTTGTCGAGATTATCAGATATGGTATAAAAATATCTATAGTACTTTTACATTTTTAAATTAAGATAAAATCCATATGCTATTATATATTCATTCATTTTTTTTAAAGATTTTATTTATTAATGAGAGACACAGAGAGGGAGAGAGGCAGAAACACAGGCAGAGGGAGAAGCAGGCTCCATGCAGGGAGCCTGACGTGGGACTCGATCCGGGGTCTCCAGGATCAGGCCCTGGGCTGAAGGCAGCGCTAAACCGCAAAGCCACCTGGGCTGCCCTTCATTCTTTTAAAGTACATTGTTCAGTGGCTTTTAGTATATTCGCAAAGTTGTGGAACCTACACCACAAATCTCAGAACACTGTCATTACCTGAAAAAATAAACGCCTTTTAAAATTAAATATGTAGTCAGGGCGCCTGGGTGGCTCAGCAGTTGAGTGATTGCCTTTGACTCAGGGAGCGATGCTGGAGTCCTAGGATCGAGTTCCACATCGGGCTTCCTGCATGGAGCCTGCTTCTCCCTCTGCCTGTGTCTCTGTCTCTGTCTCTCATGAATAAATAAATATGAATAAAAAAATAAAATATTTTAAAAATAATAAAATTAAATTAAATATGTAGTCATTTCAATTTCACAGTGCTGTTTATCTATCATACATACTTCCCTACATAATGGCTAAAGTTTGTCTATTTTTTTTCTGTCAATCAGATTTTCTATGTTTGTACTTTTCTCATCTGTTTCTGCATAATAATGTCTTTCTCTACTCATATTTTAGACTTATTTTTGCTTATTTAAATTCCTTGAGTTCTATACTGAGTTTATTAATGATCTCTCTAGTATTTTAATATATACATGCATATTGGTTTCTAAAACTTCCAATACAACCAACACAACCAACTTCCAGTACAATTTGCAGATCTTTCAATTTTGTTCACTTCCATTCACATTTAAATAATATATATATGGGACGCCTGGGTGGCTCAGTAGTGAAGCATCTGCCTTTGGCTCAGGGAGTGATCCTGGTGTCTTGGGATTGAGTCCCCTATCGGGCTCCCTGCCTCTGCCTATGTCTCTGCCTCTTTCTGTGTTTCTCTAATAATAAATCGTAAAAAAAAATAAATATATATAAATATGTATATATATATTTACACACACACACACAACACACACACTAAAGGTCTTAGTTCCCTAACCCATGTTATCCAAGGGAGCCCTTATTATAATTCATATATTAGGATGCTTTGGGTGCTCAGTGGTTGACATCTACGTTGGCTCAGGGATGATCCCCGGGTCCTGGGAATCAAGTCTCACATCAGGCTTCCGAAGTTGTGAGCTCTGAGTAAAAGCTTTGCCACATTCCTTACATTCATAGGGTTTCTCTTCATTGTTAATTATCTGATGCAAAGTAAAGAATGTCTGTTGAATAAATTGTGCATTCTGACTAAAGACCTTTCCACATTTCTTACATTCATAGGGTTTCTCTTCATTGTTAATTATCTGATGCAAAGTAAAGAATGTCTGTTGAATAAATTGTGCATTCTGACTAAAGACCTTTCCACATTTCTTACATTCATAGGGTTTCTCTTCATTGTTAATTATCTGATGCAAAGTAAAGAATGTCTGTTGAATAAATTGTGCATTCTGACTAAAGACCTTTCCACATTTCTTACATTCATAGGGTTTCTCTTCATTGTTAATTATCTGATGCAAAGTAAAGAATGTCTGTTGAATAAATTGTGCATTCTGACTAAAGACCTTTCCACATTTCTTACATTCATAGGGTTTCTCTTCATTGTTAATTATCTGATGCAAAGTAAAGAATGTCTGTTGAATAAATTGTGCATTCTGACTAAAGACCTTTCCACATTTCTTACATTCATAGGGTTTCTTACCAGTATGAATTCTCTGATGTTGACGAAGTTGTGAGCTCTGAGTAAAAGCTTTGCCACATTCCTTACATTCAAAGGGTTTCTCACCAGCATGGATTCTCTGATGTTGACGAAGTTGTGAGCTCTGAGTAAAAGCTTTGCCACATTCTTACATTCATAGGGTTTCTCTTCATTGTTAATTATCTGATGCAAAGTAAAGAATGTCTGTTGAATAAATTGTGCATTCTGACTAAAGACCTTTCCACATTTCTTACATTCATAGGGTTTCTTACCAGTATGAATTCTCTGATGTTGACGAAGTTGTGAGCTCTGAGTAAAAGCTTTGCCACATTCCTTACATTCATAGGGTTTCTTACCAGTATGAATTCTCTGATGTTGACGAAGTTGTGAGCTCTGAGTAAAAGCTTTGCCACATTCCTTACATTCATAGGGTTTCTCACCTGTATGAATTCTCTGATGTTGACGAAGTTGTGAGCTCTGAGTAAAAGCTTTGCCACATTCCTTACATTCATAGGGTTTCTCTTCATTGTTAATTATCTGATGCAAAGTAAAGAATGTCTGTTGAATAAATTGTGCATTCTGACTAAAGACCTTTCCACATTTCTTACATTCATAGGGTTTCTCTTCATTGTTAATTATCTGATGCAAAGTAAAGAATGTCTGTTGAATAAATTGTGCATTCTGACTAAAGACCTTTCCACATTTCTTACATTCATAGGGTTTCTCTTCATTGTTAATTATCTGATGCAAAGTAAAGAATGTCTGTTGAATAAATTGTGCATTCTGACTAAAGACCTTTCCACATTTCTTACATTCATAGGGTTTCTTACCAGTATGAATTCTCTGATGTTGACGAAGTTGTGAGCTCTGAGTAAAAGCTTTGCCACATTCCTTACATTCATAGGGTTTCTCTTCATTGTTAATTATCTGATGCAAAGTAAAGAATGTCTGTTGAATAAATTGTGCATTCTGACTAAAGACCTTTCCACATTTCTTACATTCATAGGGTTTCTCTTCATTGTTAATTATCTGATGCAAAGTAAAGAATGTCTGTTGAATAAATTGTGCATTCTGACTAAAGACCTTTCCACATTTCTTACATTCATAGGGTTTCTCACCTGTATGAATTCTCTGATGTTGACGAAGTTGTGAGCTCTGAGTAAAAGCTTTGCCACATTCCTTACATTCATAGGGTTTCTCTTCATTGTTAATTATCTGATGCAAAGTAAAGAATGTCTGTTGAATAAATTGTGCATTCTGACTAAAGACCTTTCCACATTTCTTACATTCATAGGGTTTCTCACCTGTATGAATTCTCTGATGTTGACGAAGTTGTGAGCTCTGAGTAAAAGCTTTGCCACATTCCTTACATTCATAGGGTTTCTTACCAGTATGAATTCTCTGATGTTGACGAAGTTGTGAGCTCTGAGTAAAAGCTTTGCCACATTCCTTACATTCATAGGGTTTCTCTTCATTGTTAATTATCTGATGCAAAGTAAAGAATGTCTGTTGAATAAATTGTGCATTCTGACTAAAGACCTTTCCACATTTCTTACATTCATAGGGTTTCTCTTCATTGTTAATTATCTGATGCAAAGTAAAGAATGTCTGTTGAATAAATTGTGCATTCTGACTAAAGACCTTTCCACATTTCTTACATTCATAGGGTTTCTTACCAGTATGAATTCTCTGATGTTGACGAAGTTGTGAGCTCTGAGTAAAAGCTTTGCCACATTCCTTACATTCATAGGGTTTCTCACCTGTATGAATTCTCTGATGTTGACGAAGTTGTGAGCTCTGAGTAAAAGCTTTCCACATTCCTTACATTCATAGGGTTTCTCTTCATTGTTAATTATCTGATGCAAAGTAAAGAATGTCTGTTGAATAAATTGTGCATTCTGACTAAAGACCTTTCCACATTTCTTACATTCATAGGGTTTCTCTTCATTGTTAATTATCTGATGCAAAGTAAAGAATGTCTGTTGAATAAATTGTGCATTCTGACTAAAGACCTTTCCACATTTCTTACATTCATAGGGTTTCTCTTCATTGTTAATTATCTGATGCAAAGTAAAGAATGTCTGTTGAATAAATTGTGCATTCTGACTAAAGACCTTTCCACATTTCTTACATTCATAGGGTTTCTCTTCATTGTTAATTATCTGATGCAAAGTAAAGAATGTCTGTTGAATAAATTGTGCATTCTGACTAAAGACCTTTCCACATTTCTTACATTCATAGGGTTTCTCTTCATTGTTAATTATCTGATGCAAAGTAAAGAATGTCTGTTGAATAAATTGTGCATTCTGACTAAAGACCTTTCCACATTTCTTACATTCATAGGGTTTCTCACCTGTATGAATTCTCTGATGTTGACGAAGTTGTGAGCTCTGAGTAAAAGCTTTGCCACATTCCTTACATTCATAGGGTTTCTCTTCATTGTTAATTATCTGATGCAAAGTAAAGAATGTCTGTTGAATAAATTGTGCATTCTGACTAAAGACCTTTCCACATTTCTTACATTCATAGGGTTTCTCTTCATTGTTAATTATCTGATGCAAAGTAAAGAATGTCTGTTGAATAAATTGTGCATTCTGACTAAAGACCTTTCCACATTTCTTACATTCATAGGGTTTCTTACCAGTATGAATTCTCTGATGTTGACGAAGTTGTGAGCTCTGAGTAAAAGCTTTGCCACATTCCTTACATTCATAGGGTTTCTCTTCATTGTTAATTATCTGATGCAAAGTAAAGAATGTCTGTTGAATAAATTGTGCATTCTGACTAAAGACCTTTCCACATTTCTTACATTCATAGGGTTTCTCTTCATTGTTAATTATCTGATGCAAAGTAAAGAATGTCTGTTGAATAAATTGTGCATTCTGACTAAAGACCTTTCCACATTTCTTACATTCATAGGGTTTCTCTTCATTGTTAATTATCTGATGCAAAGTAAAGAATGTCTGTTGAATAAATTGTGCATTCTGACTAAAGACCTTTCCACATTTCTTACATTCATAGGGTTTCTCTTCATTGTTAATTATCTGATGCAAAGTAAAGAATGTCTGTTGAATAAATTGTGCATTCTGACTAAAGACCTTTCCACATTTCTTACATTCATAGGGTTTCTCTTCATTGTTAATTATCTGATGCAAAGTAAAGAATGTCTGTTGAATAAATTGTGCATTCTGACTAAAGACCTTTCCACATTTCTTACATTCATAGGGTTTCTTACCAGTATGAATTCTCTGATGTTGACGAAGTTGTGAGCTCTGAGTAAAAGCTTTGCCACATTCCTTACATTCATAGGGTTTCTCTTCATTGTTAATTATCTGATGCAAAGTAAAGAATGTCTGTTGAATAAATTGTGCATTCTGACTAAAGACCTTTCCACATTTCTTACATTCATAGGGTTTCTCTTCATTGTTAATTATCTGATGCAAAGTAAAGAATGTCTGTTGAATAAATTGTGCATTCTGACTAAAGACCTTTCCACATTTCTTACATTCATAGGGTTTCTCTTCATTGTTAATTATCTGATGCAAAGTAAAGAATGTCTGTTGAATAAATTGTGCATTCTGACTAAAGACCTTTCCACATTTCTTACATTCATAGGGTTTCTCTTCATTGTTAATTATCTGATGCAAAGTAAAGAATGTCTGTTGAATAAATTGTGCATTCTGACTAAAGACCTTTCCACATTTCTTACATTCATAGGGTTTCTTACCAGTATGAATTCTCTGATGTTGACGAAGTTGTGAGCTCTGAGTAAAAGCTTTGCCACATTCCTTACATTCATAGGGTTTCTTACCAGTATGAATTCTCTGATGTTGACGAAGTTGTGAGCTCTGAGTAAAAGCTTTCCACATTCCTTACAGTTATACGGTTTCTCACCAGTATGAATTCTCAGATGTCGTGTAAGGTTTGAGCATTTATTAAAGGCCTTTCCACATTCATTACATTCATATGGTTTTTCATCTGTATGAATTCTCTGATGTTGAAAAAAGTTGTGAGTTCTGGGTAATGGCCTTCCCACATTCAAGACATTCAAAGGGTTTCTCACCAGCATGGATTCTCTGATGTTGACGAAGTTGTGAGCTCTGAGTAAAAGCTTTCCACATTCCTTACAATCATAGGGCTTCTCCCCAGTGTGAATTCTTTGATGATTAGTAAGTGCTGAGCCACTACTAAAAGCTTTGCCACATTCCTTACATTCATAGGGTTTCTCACCTGTATGAATTCTCTGATGTTGACGAAGTTGTGAGCTCTGAGTAAAAGCTTTGCCACATTCCTTACATTCATAGGGTTTCTCACCTGTATGAATTCTCACATGTTGAAAAAGTTGTGAGCTCTTAGTAAAGGCTTTTCCACATACTTTACATTCATAAGGTTTTTCACCAGTGTGAATTCTCTGATGGTCAATAAGATTTGAGCAATAACTAAAGCTTTCCACATTCCTTACATTCATAGGGTTTCTTACCAGTATGAATTCTCTGATGTTGAGAAAGGTAGAACTTACAACTGAAGGCTTTGCCACATTCCTTACATTCAAAGGGTTTTTCACCAGTGTGAATTTTCAGATGTCGAGTAACATGGGAGCCACAACTAAAGAATTTCCCACACTCCTTACATTCATAAGATTTTTCACCAATATGAATTCTCTGATGTTGAATAAATTGTGCATTCTGACTAAAGACCTTTCCACATTTCTTACATTCATAGGGTTTCTCTTCATTGTTAATTATCTGATGCAAAGTAAAGAATGTCTGTTGAATAAATTGTGGGCATGTATTCATGAGAGAATATTTCTTGGTTGAAATGCCCACTTTGATATCCCAGTTGTTTTTCAAAGTGGTTTCTATATTCCAAAATGTCTCTAAACTGGAGTACTCAAGGCCATGCTTTGTAAGTCCCATTATCTCCCTCTGGCATCCTGGGTCTCCCAGAGCCTGCTGCGCTAAACCGCAAGCCCCTGGGCAGCCCTTCATTCTTTTAAAGTACATTGTTCAGTGGCTTTAGTATATTCGCAAAGTTGTGGAAACCTACACCACAAATCTCAGAACACAGTCATTACCTGAAAAATTAACAGCCTTTTAACATTAATATGTAGTCAGGGCGCCTGGGTGGCTCAGCAAGTTGAGTGATTGCCTTTGACTCAGGGAGCGATGCTGGAGTCCTAGGATCGAGTTCCACATCGGGCTTCTGCATGGAGCCTGCTTCTCCCTCTGCCTGTGTCTCTGTCTCTGTCTCTCATGAATAAATAAATATGAATAAAAAAATAAAATATTTTAAAAATAATAAAATTAAATTAAATATGTAGTCATTTCAATTTCACAGTGCTATTTATCTATCATACATACTTCCCTACATAATGGCTAAAGTTTGTCTATTTTTTTTCTGTCAATCAGATTTTCTATGTTTGTACTTTTCTCATCTGTTTCTGCATAATAATGTCTTTCTCTACTCATATTTTAGACTTATTTTTGCTTATTTAAATTCCTTGAGTTCTATACTGAGTTTATTAATGATCTCTCTAGTATTTTAATATATACATGCATATTGGTTTCTAAAACTTCCAATACAACCAACACAACCAACTTCCAGTACAATTTGCAGATCTTTCAATTTTGTTCACTTCCATTCACATTTAAATAATATATATATGGGACGCCTGGGTGGCTCAGTAGTTAAGCATCTGCCTTTGGCTCAGGGAGTGATCCTGGTGTCTTGGGATTGAGTCCCCTATCGGGCTCCCTGCCTCTGCCTATGTCTCTGCCTCTTTCTGTGTTTCTCATGAATAATAAAATCGTAAAAAAATATATATATATATGTATATATATATTTACACACACACACACACACACACACACACACACACACACACACACACTAAAGGTCTTAGTTCCCTAACCCATGTTAACCAAAGGGAGCACTTAGTTAAAATTCATATATTTAGGGATGCTTGGGTGGCTCAGTGGTTGAGCATCTACCTTTGGCTCAGGGAGTGATCCCGGGGTCCTGGGATCAAGTCTCACATCAGGCTTCCCACAGGGAGCCTGCTTCCCCCTCTGCCTGTATCTCCATTCTCTGCGTCTCTCATGAATAAATAAAGTCTTTAAAAATAATAAAATAAAATTCAGATATTTGATGGCTATACTATTATTACTGTTTTATCCATTCTGGTCAAATAATGTGGCCTATAGGTTTTCTGCTTGCGGGGGGGAGACGACTAAATATTAGGAAAAATATTCTTACCTCTTCTTGTTTGATAGCTGTGCTTTCAACTACTCATCATTATATCCACAGGGTTTCTGACTGGCATTAACTTTTGTACAAGCATAGAAGATGATGTCTGAAGGAAGACTATCCACAAATTCTTCTTTTTTTCTTTTTAAAATTCCATGCTGAATAATGAGGGATGAGAAAAGCTTTCCTATACTAATTACATTCATTTCTCTTTTTTTCATTATGAATTCTTCGATTTAGACAAAGATAAGCAACATGGTTAAAATCCCTTCCGCAAACAGGGGCACTTGGCTGGCTCAGTCAGAAGACTGTGTGACTCTTGATCTCACAGTCATGAGTTCAAGCCTCACACTGGGTATAGAGATTACTTAAATAAACTTTAAAAAAAAATCCTTTCCACAAATAATAATAAAGGTAACTATGAAAAGGAATGTATCAATAATATAGTAGACAAGTTTTACTAAACATTTACTATGTAATAGGAATAGTTCTAAGCACTTTACATTTATTAATTCATTGAATCCTCACAACAAACCAATACATACAGCATGATTATCTTTAATAATACATAGGAAATAAAAATGCCACTAACATATATAAGTAAAAAGTAAAAACAAAACAAACAAAACTGGAAAGATAAACAACACTTGGATAACAGCAGTTAATTACCTATCTAGTAGGAGACTGAGGTGGATGAAAATGAACAAAACAGTTTACAGAGAGAAAAGGTGCATAATTTCAGCAATTAAAATAGATCTTTTAAAAGACACAAACAAACATCCAAACATAAATTTTGGGTCATAGTAATCAGGGCAGATTTAATAACTGCAAATGCTTAGATGCAAACAAAACACAAGTAATAAAGTCATTTAAAAAAGCCATTAAGTATATAGAAGTCATTTAAAAAAATCTGTATTTACTGAAATGGCAACCATATATTTTGGCACGATCAAAACAGGCAAAGGGATAACGTGCATACTATGACTTTGAAAACAAAGTCTGGTAGGATTTGCTCTACTAACTTAAGAGTAATCATTGATAGTTGCTATGATTACTGATAATCTTGGCTTTTTAGTTTCTGGTTTCCTGATTTTCTGAAAACACAAATCTGTGAAATGAAACAAAAAATTATTACTGACTTCAAAAACAAGGTTATAATTCTACAATTAAAAAAATACAAGGTCACACAATTTTAAACAGTGCAATATTGATGTATGCACAAATATATAGATCAGAGAAGAAAAATACAAGCAAATATAAACAATAATATAATGTCTCACCCAAAAAGGTAAAACAAACGAATGGGGAAGAAAAGAATTATTGAACAACTGCCCAAGACTGGGGAACAGGGGGTGGGCAAATGTCAACTTAGAATCTTAATTCATAACTTAGAGTGAAATACATTTGAATTAAAAAGAAATGTAAAATAAAATTTAAAAAGAAAAAATAGTGAAAGAGTAACTATCAAACGAATTATTATTTTTTTGTTTAAAGGTGACAAAAGCTTTAACTTTTATTATTCATCAGTATGAATTCCCTGATGACGAATGAGATCTGAGCCACTACTAAATGCCTTCCCACATTCCTTACAGTTATACGGTTTCTCACCAGTATGAATTCTCAGATGTCGTGTAAGGTTTGAGCATTTATTAAAGGCCTTTCCACATTCATTACATTCATATGGTTTTTCATCTGTATGAATTCTCTGATGTTGAAAAAGTTGTGAGTTCTGGGTAAAGGCCTTCCCACATTCAAGACATTCAAAGGGTTTCTCACCAGCATGGATTCTCTGATGTTGACGAAGTTGTGAGCTCTGAGTAAAAGCTTTCCCACATTCCTTACAATCATAGGGCTTCTCCCCAGTGTGAATTCTTTGATGATTAGTAAGTGCTGAGCCACTACTAAAAGCTTTGCCACATTCCTTGCACTCATAGGGTTTTTCACCGGTATGAATTCTCTGATGCTGAACAAGCTTTGAGCTCTGAGTAAAAGCTTTGCCACATTCTTTACATTCATAGGGTTTCTCACCTGTATGAATTCTCACATGTTGAAAAAGTTGTGAGCTCTTAGTAAAGGCTTTTCCACATACTTTACATTCATAAGGTTTTTCACCAGTGTGAATTCTCTGATGGTCAATAAGATTTGAGCAATAACTAAAGGCTTTCCCACATTCCTTACATTCATAGGGTTTCTTACCAGTATGAATTCTCTGATGTTGAGAAAGGTATGAACTACAACTGAAGGCTTTGCCACATTCCTTACATTCAAAGGGTTTTTCACCAGTGTGAATTTTCAGATGTCGAGTAACATGGGAGCCACAACTAAAGAATTTCCCACACTCCTTACATTCATAAGATTTTTCACCAATATGAATTCTCTGATGTTGAATAAATTGTGCATTCTGACTAAAGACCTTTCCACATTTCTTACATTCATAGGGTTTCTCTTCATTGTTAATTATCTGATGCAAAGTAAAGAATGTCTGTTGAATAAATGTGGGCATATATTCATGAGAGAATATTTCTTGGTTGAAATGCCCACTTTGATATCCCAGTTGTTTTTCAAAGTGGTTTCTATATTCCAAAATGTCTCTAAAACTGGAGTACTCAAGGCCATGCTTTGTAAGTCCCATTATCTCCCTCTGGCATGATTCTATTTCATAAACTTCCTTCTTCAGAGACAGTAACTTGGTTTCACACATTGATTCCAGATCTGAAAGAAAATAAAATGGTAAATATATTTTTTAAACATTTTATTTATTTATACATGAGAGACACAGAGAGGGTAAGACAGAGGCAGCGACACAGGCAGAGGGAGAAGGAGGCTCCATGCAGGGAGCCTGATGTGGGACTCAATCCTGGGTCTCCAGGATCATGCCCTGGACTGAAGGCTGTGCTAAACCACTGAGCCACCAAGGATGCCCAAAATGGTAAATATTCTTCACCCCTCCACTCCCACCACCATTTATGAAAAATTAAACTTTAATATGAGAAATGGAAAAATTAAAGTGAAAATAATATCTGGTAGTAAATAACATATAGTTCTCAAGTATATCTGTTTAATCTGAAAATGGACCCAAAAATGCACTGAAATTAATGAGATATAATGCAGAATGCAGAGGGAGGAGACTATAGAAAAAGGAAACCACAGTGATTCTCAAATACTGATGTGGATCAGAATCATAAGGAAAGGACAGTAAATATATAATACTTGGGCATATGAAAAGATTACAAGTTGTATATACATCTGTATAAGCATGCATGTGTGTACATGTAAGAAACCAAAGTGGACCATCATACCATATGTATTACAAAAAGTATTAAAGACCTTTAATAGAGGTCAGAAAATTATTCCACTCCCTGAGAGGAATAAATGCACACAGGGGAAGATTCTTGGGCTCTATAGTATAATAAAAAATAAATTTGGTCTTTGTCCCTTGTTTCTAACACAGAGCTTCAAAAACCCTTGGAATTTCCTGATAGGAGTGTTTTTTGCTATGAGGTGACTCATGGCAGATCCCTAGATAGCTACAGGATGGGGTTCACCAGAAAGATCTAGCATGTTGTTAGGAGATTGGGACTTTCGGCTACTGGACCTCTGGGGAAGAGAGAGAAGCCAGAGATTGAACAACCAATGACACTCACTCAATCATGCCAATGTGATTAAATCTCAATAAAAATTCTGGACACCAAAGCTCAATGGAGCTTTCTGGTTGGTGAACACACTTGATGTGCCAGGAAAGTGACACACTTTCAAGGAGAGGACGTGGAACCTCTACATCCGTAAACCTACTAGATGTTCCTTAAAATATATCCTTCAAAGTAAAATTGCAATTTTAAGTATATAACTTTCTGGAGTTCTGTGAATCACTCTAGCAAATAATTAAACTTGCAGAAGCTGTGAAAATCCCCAAATTTATGGCCAGTAGCTCAGACATGCAGGTGTCTAAGAACCCTGAGACTTGAAGCTGGCATCTACAGTGAGGGCAGTCTTGGGGCACCTGGATGGCTCAGTCAGTTAAGCGTCTGGCTTCAGGACACCTGGGTTGACTCGGTGGTTGAGCTTCTGCCTTCGGCTCAGGGTGTGATCCTAGAATCCCAGGATCGAGTCCTGTGGGATTGAGTCCCACACTGGGCTTCCTGCATGCATTCTGCTTCTCCCTCTCCCTGTGTCTTTGCCTCTTTCTGTCTGTCATGAATAAATAGATAAAATCTTAAAAAAGAAAAAAAGTGTCTGTCTTCAGTTCAGGTCATGTTCCTAGGTTCTTGGAATACCAGGCCCACATTGGGCTCCCTACTCAGTGAGGAGTCTGCTTCTCCCTCTTCTTTTCCCTCTGCCCCTTCTTCCATTCATGCTCATGCATGCACGCTCTCTCGTGCAAATAAGATCATTAAAAGAGTAAAATAAAATAAAGTGAGGGCAGCCTTGTGCAAACTCTGTTAACCTGTGGGGTCTAGGTTAACTCTGGACAGTTAGTGTCAGAACTGCAGCACTCCCAGATGCAGTGGAAAATGAACAGAATCCAAAATAAGGATCTATTGGCCGAAATTTGAAAGAGATTACAGAAGGCTAGCCAAAAGGGGGGCAGAGCCTGAAATAAATATAAGGTATTTAACTAAGTTTTTAAAAAAGATTTTATTTATTTATAAGAGAGAGAGAGAGAGAGAGAGAGAGAGAAAGGCAGAGACACAGGCAGAAGGAGAAGCAGGCTCCATGCAGGAAACCTGATGTGGGACTCAATCCCAGGTCTCCAGGATCACACCCTGGGCTGAAGGCAGGCGCTAAACCACTGAGCCACCCAGGGATCCCCAGTACTGAACTAAATTGATGTGACTAGCAGATACGGAAGACTCAGAGTATGTTATGTTTTGATGGTTCAGTAAAAATACCATTTGCTTTGGAATTTTGTGGTGCTGATCTTGGGAGAAGAGAGAGACTTGCTTATGTACTACTGCAGGGGCTGAGAGAGGAGGCAGCTAAAGTTTAAGGCAGACAGAAAGAAAATAAGACACAGTGTAAAATACTGTCATGGAAAGATAATAGAAAGTGAAAACAAGCTGACTAGCGAGGAATTCCAACTCTGATTCTTCTACCAGACTTTTACATTATTTGTTCCCTCACTTCCTGCAGGTCTTGGTTTAATATCACCTCATCAAAGAGGACTTCTCTAACTTCTCTTCATATCACATACCACCACCTGACATTATAACATATCTATTTTTCTTAAGGATTTTATTTGAGAGAGAAGGAGAGAGCACAAGCAAGGAGAGAGGCAGAAGGAGAGGGAGAAACAGGCTCTCCACTGAGCAGGGAGCCTGATGCGGGGCTCCATCTCAGGACCCTGGGATCATGACCTCAGCTCCAGGCAGACCCTTAACCAACTGAGCCACGCAGCTGCCCTCAAAATGTACCTATTTTTTCTCTCTCACCCTCTAGAACACAGGCTCCAGAAGAGCAAAATTTTGTTCAATGATATAATCCCAGCAGTGGGACCAATATTTACTATACAGTTATGCTATTCTGGAGCATTTTTTTTTTTAATTTATTTATGATAGTCAGAGAGAGAGAGAGAGAGAGATGCAGAGACATAGGCAGAGGGAGAAGCAGGTTCCATGCACCAGGAGCCCGATGTGGGATTCGATCCTGGGTCTCCAGGATCGCGCCCTGGGCCAAAGGCAGGCGCCAAACCGCTGCGCCACCCAGGGATCCCCTTCTGGAGCATTTTGGATAAGGTAACACTTTATCCTAAATCTCCCCTTCTTGACACCTCTTCCTTCCTATTACAGCCTTTTTGGTTTTCCCAACATTGTCATCATGGAAGATAACTACAATCACCTGCAAAACTCCAAACTATTATTTCAGTATGGATTTTCCACTTCTGCATATTTAGCCTCTGACTTTCTGTTATGCTCCCTGATTCTCTTTACTAGAGTCTACTTTGTGGAAATTCTTTATGGATATATTCTAGCACTACTTTTTGATGCCCAAGTTCTTAATAGCTGACACAATTAGCAAACTATAGCACCTGGCAGACTCCCTTGCACAAATCAGTAAATGAAAAACACTGGGTAAAGGAAAAATGTGCAACAAACTGATGAGTCACTGGCAAGTAATATCCATGAAGACATGGTGCACACACACATTATTTTGGGGGTGGTAACCAAGAAAAACATTTAGACAAGTCTAAGAGGAAGAAAAGTTAGTAAGGATCTAAATCTAAAATATGGTCAAAAGCGTTTTATTGGAGGGGAAGTGAAGGGCACTTCCTACTTGAAATTATGAGGTGTGTTGGAGAAGAAAAGCAGGAGTAGTAAGTGAGAGAAGGAATGAAACAGCTCATTTGTAAACTCCTGCTAAGAGGATTTGGTTATCCTCACAAGCCTAGATAATATCTCAAGGTGTTGAGTTTACCTGTAGTGCCTTGCTCCTGCCCAATCATTTCTCACTCACCTGAACACAGGCCTCTTGTCAGCTCTCTGCCAACCATCCAGGGCTCTTTTCCTTGTTCCAGTAAGGAGATAACTTGAGGCTTAGGAATGTAAAGTCCTGCTCACAAGAAAAGATATGGGACATGGTTATGCTGTGGGTAAACCAGATCTGGAAATCAGATCCAGTCCCTTGATGACCAAAGAGGAGATGTCACTACAGGAACAGCCAAAGAAAGAGGATGAAGCTTCTGCCACAGTCACTGGAGTTGCCCATTTCCAACTCTTCCTTTTCACTGCAGCTCAAACCACTTATTTGGGGATAGGGAGCAGAAATTCAGCCGGTAACTCGAAAAGCAGCTGGGAAATTCACTGTGGAAGGAACATTCCAGAGGACAACTCTAAACTACTGGTATAGAAGCCCTTACCCATTGACAGCAGATTGCTATAGTTCTCCAACATCACATCTCTGTACAAGTCTCTCTGACCAGGGTCCAGGCACTCCCACTCCTCCTGTGAGAAGTCTATAGACACATCACTGAACATCACTGATCCCTGAAACAATAAACATATATATTATTTGTGTAATAAAAGTAATTCAGACATTACTGCACTTGTACCATGGGTTAAAGTAAATGAGTGACTGTATTGTTATCACTCAGAACTAGTATCTTTGGGGATCCCTGGGTGGCGCAGCGGTTTGACGCCTGCCTTTGGCCCAGGGCGTGATCCTGGAGACCCGGGATCGAATCCCATGTCAGGCTCCCAGTGCATGGAGCCTGCTTCTCCCTCTGCCTGTGTCTCTGCCTCTCTCTCTCTCTCTGTATGACTATCATAAATAAAATAAAAAAATAAAAAAAAAAGAACTAGTATCTTTGGATCTTAAAAACAGATGCAAGAGTAATTAGTTTATTTTATAATAAGATATCTAGAGGATACATGGCTAGCTCAGTTGATAAAGCATGTTGACTCTTGATCTTGGGGTTTTAAGTTCAAGGCTCATATTTGGTGTAGAGAGTACTTAAAAAAATAAATCTCTGGACAGCCCGGGTGGCTCAGCGGTTTAGTGCTGCCTTCAGCTCATGGCCTGATCCTGGAGACCTGGGATTGAGTCCCACGTTGGGCTCCCTGCATGGAGCCTGCTTCTCTCTCTCTCTCTCTCTCTCTCTCTCTGTGTCTCTCATGAATAAATAAATAAAATCTTTAAAAAAATAAATAAAAATAAGTCTTTAAAAAAATCTATGAATAAACTTTTTTTCTATGAATAAACTTAACCAAAAATGTGAAAGATTCATGCTCTGAAAACTATAAAATACTGATGAAAGAAGTTAAAGACAACAAAAACAAAAGGAGACATTCTGTACTCATGGACTATAAGAACAAATACTATTAAAATGTCGATAATACCCAAAGGCAATCTACAGATTTAATGCAATCCCTATCAGGGATGCCTATACCTAGGTGGCTCAGCAGTTGAGCATCTCCCTTCGGCTCAGGGTGCGATCCTGGGGTGCCAGGATCAAGTTCACATCAGGCTCCCTGCATGGAGCCTGCTTCTCCCTCTGCCTGTGTTTCTGCCTCTTTCTTACTGTGTCTCTCATGAATAAATAAATAAAATCTTTAAAAAAATACAATAAAATAAAAATAATAATGCAATCCCTATCAAAATATCAACAGTATTTTTCACAGAAATAGAACAAACACTCCTAATGCTTGTATGGAACCACAAAAGACCCGAATAGCCAAAGCAATCTTGAAAAGGAAAAAAAAAATGGAGGTACCACAATTCCAGGCTTCAAGTTAAGTTTTAAAGCTGTAGTAATCAAAATAATAATAAAAATAAAATTAAATTAAAAAATAAAGCTGTAGTAATCAAAACAGTATGGTACTGGCACAAAAATAGGCACATAAACCAAATGGAACAGAACACAAAGCCCAGAAATGAACCCAAAATTATATGATCAATTCATCTTTGACAAGAGGAAAGAATATACATTGGGAAAAAGACAGTCTCTTCAACAAATGGTGTTGGGAAAACTCAACAGTTACATGCAAAAGAATGAAACTGGACCACATTCTTACACCGTACATAAAAACAAACTCAAAATCAATTAAAAACCGAAGTGTAAGACCTGAAACCGGGATCCCTGGGTGGCGCAGCAGTTTGGCGCCTGCCTTTGCCCCAGGGCGTGATCCTGAAGATCCGGGATCAAATCCCACGTCAGGCTCCCAGTGCATGGAGCCTGCTTCTCCCTCTGCCTGTGTCTCTGCCTCTCTCTGTGACTACCATAAATAAATAAAAATTAAAAAAAAAAAAGAAAAAAGAAAAAAGACCTGAAACCATAAAAGTCCTATGAGAGACTACAGGGAGTAATTTCTCTGACATCAGCTGTAACATCTTTCTAGATATGTCTCCTGAGATAAGAGAAATAAAAGCAATTAAAAAAAATATTTTATTTATTCATTCATGGGAGACACAGAGAGAGAGAGACAGAGACATAGGCAGAGGGAGGAGAAGCAGACTCCATGCAAGGAGCCCGATGCAAGACTCGATCCTGGGACTCTGGGATCATGCCCTGGGCCGAAGGCAAACACTCAACCACTGAGCCACCCAGGCATCCCAATAAAAGTGAAATTAAACTATTGGGACTACATCAGAATAAAAAGTTTCTCCAAAGCAAAGGAAACAATCAACAAAACTAAAAGACAACCTACTAAATAGGAAAAGATATTTGCAAACATATTTGATAAAGGGTTAGTATCCAAAATACATACAGAACTAATAAACCTCAATACTCAAAAAACAAATAATCCAATTTAAAAATGGGCAAAGGCCCTGAGCAAATATTCCTCTAAGGAAGACAGACGGTCAACAGACACATGAAAAGATGCTCAATATCACTCATTATCAGGGAAATACAAATCAAAATCACAATGAGATATTGCCTCACACCTGTCAGAATAGCTAAAATCAACAACACAAGAAACAACAGGTGTTGGCGAGGATGTGGAGAACAGGAATCCTCTTCTACTGTTGGTGGGAATGCAAACTGGTGCAGCCACTTTGACAGTATGGAAGTTCCTCAAAAAAAATTAAAAATAGAACTATCTTATAATCCAGTAATTGCATTCTGGTATTTACTCAAAGAATACAAAAACACTAATACGGGATGCCTGGGTGGCTCAGCGGTTTGGTGCCTGCCTTTGGCCCAGGTTGTGATCCTGGAGACCCAGGATCGAGTCCCGTGTCAGGCTCCCTGCATGGAGCCTGCTTCTCCCTCTGCCTGTGTCTCTGCCTCTCTCTGTGTGTCTCTCATGAATAAATAAATAAAAGCTTAAAAAAAAAAAAACACGAATTCAAAGGGAGACATGCACCCCTATGTTTATAGCAGCATTATTTATAATAGCCAAATTATGGAAGCAACCTAAGTGTCCACTGATAGATGAATGGATAAAGATGTGACACTAATATACAATGGAATATTATTTAGCCATAAAAAGAATGAAATCTTGCCATTGCAATAACATGGATGGATCTAGAGAATATAATGCTAAGTAAAAAAGCCAGTCAGAGAAAGAAAAATGCCATATAATTTCACTCATACGTCAAATTTAAGAAATAAAATAAACCACCAAAGGGAAAAAAAACAACAACTCTTAACTATAGAGAAAAAGCAAATGGTTACCAGAGTAGAGGTGGGCAGGGGGATAGGTGAAATAAATGAAGGGGATTAGGAGTACACTTATTTTGATGAGCACTAATATATGGAAATATTGAATCACTATATTGTACACCTGAAACAAACATAACATTGTATGTTAACTAAAAATGGGGGGTTTAATCAGTTTATTTTATTTTATTTTATTTTTAAATATTTTATTTATTTATCATGAGAGACACAGAGACAGAGACATAGGCAGAGGAAGAAGCAGGCTCCATGCAGGAAGCCCGATGTGGGACTTGAACCCAGAAATCCAGGATCACGCTCTGAGCCAAAGGCAGGCATTCAACCTCTGAGCCACTCAGGCGTCCCTAATCAGTTTATTTTATATTAAAAACAAACAAGTTCCTGACTCTATTTGAAAAGGCCTACAAATAATAATTAATCTAGTAGGAATAAGCACCTCTGGTATCGAGATTATAGTCCTTAAGCATCATATTCAAATAAAAGATGACTTCAGGATTGAGTCAGAAATGCACAGGATGAATCTGAATATTCTCTTAAATCAGAAAGCGAATTAAAAAAAAAAAAGCGCGAGCTACCAAAAATTATTAGAATCACGTTACAAAGACTTAGACACCAACTTGAGGAGTCTCTCAATGGCCAAAAATGGTATCATTTGAGGATCAAGTATAATGTACTGATACATAAAAAAATGTTTAAATCGGGATCCCTGGGTGGCGCAGCGGTTTGGCGCCTGCCTTTGGCCCAGGGCACGATCCTGGAGACCCGGGATCGAATCCCACATCGGGCTCCCGGTGCATGGAGCCTGCTTCTCTCTCTGCCTCTCTCTCTCTCTCTCTCTCTGTGACTATCATAAATAAATAAAAATTTAAAAAAAAAAATGTTTAAATCATGAACTCATAATAGTGAATAAAAAACTACTGGTCACCTTTTTAGGAATCTAAGAAACCAAAATCATTGTTCAAATATTCTTTCCTAGACAGACTATCCTTCAGGGTAACCAAGCGGTTGATGAGAAGTTTGCTTTATAAAGAGTATTTTACCTAATCTATGAAGAATGAAAGAATTAAAATATCATTCTGCAACCTCTAACTTAGACAGTAATCATCAACAGTATATAACATTACAAAAAGAAAGAGAACCGATATAATGAGCCTCCTGATGGAATCACATATCACCACCTATAACATATTCATGACAAAAAAAAAAAAATCCCAACTGAATCTGATCAATCATCTAGATTTAACTACCAATTTTCAGGAAACATTTAAACGATGCCACAGAGATGCAATCAGCAAAATTCAAATAGTGGACAAATGAGCCATTCCTTTTTGAAAACAGAAGGGGTACCTACAAAGTAAGAGACTCAAAAGACATCAATCAACTGCAGTGCACAGTCCTTATTTGGATTCTAACCCAAATAAGTGATTAAAAAATTCAACAATTATGAAAATTTGAACACTTGCTGGATATTGATGATACTAACAAATTATTCCTAACTTTTATAGATGCAATAATGGCATAATGGTTGTTTTCACAAATAATCCTTATCTTTCAGAAATACATACCAATTTGTATTTGTTTCAAAATAATCCTGTGTGTAGAAGAGAGGGTACGGTAGTGTGCAAGGTATCAGTACAAATGAAACAAAACTGACTTGGAGTTGAAGCTGAATGGTGAGTATATGGTATTTTGTAACTCTTCTAAATTTCCAATGTCTGAAATTTATTATTATCAAGTTTTTCAAAGGTTGTTGATAGAGAATAGAATATCTGTAAGGCTCTAATTATATGTATAGCATTGATTTAAACAAAATTGTGATATAACTGTTGTGGGAAAAGGAAACAGAGTGATATGGCACATGTAAATCTACACATACCTTGTAAAAAAAAAACCCTGCAAAATGTCTAAAAATTTAATCAAGAAATAGCAATATAGGAATATTAATTAAAATATGGATATACTCTATTGGAATCAGCTAAAAAAGATGCAGGTATCTCCCTTTAGGGAGTATTTTTATTTCTGAGATAAAGAAAACTGGCGATTCATATAGAAGTTCCTCATGACCCACACTTCCTGTCCAACTTCAAATTGAACTTGTCTCCTTGGATGCCCTAATAGTCACAGAGATATATCAGGACCAGCTACCAACCCCACAATCTTCCAAGCTGCATAAACTGGGAGATCTTGCAACAGTTTAACATTTGGAGCTACCACCATCACTTCCTATCCTATCTCACTGGTAAATACCAATTTGCATTTACAAATTGATTATTATTTAAAAGATTATCTGGTTAGACTGAGGGGAAAAAGAAACCTAGGATTCTGAAGGGGAAACCTGATAGCCAGAAATGTCAGGAGTAGGAAAACAGATACTTGTATGATAATTTTTAAAAAATAATTCTTTTTAAAATCTGAAACTGTCAGGAAGGTTAAGTGTTGGGGCCTGGCGGGAAGGGAAACTCCTCAAGATGGCGGATACCCCAAAATGGCTGAGGTTCCTGTCACCACCTCCACTTGGGACGCCAATGGACCAATGACCTGCTGACAGCTTGACACAGACCCTTACACCTCTCCTTTAGACTTCCCCAACGGAACCCATTGCCCTTCAAACCCCAGAGGACTGGCGATCCTTCCTTTGGATAGTGAGGGTCACTCTGACTGGCTGGATTGCAATCCTTCCTTTGCATATGAGCCAACCAATAGGAAACCGTTCTGCCTTACAACGTTAGTTATGTAAACCCCCTACCACCTTGTCTTGGCGCGACTTCCCCGACTCACTCCCCCCCCCCACCTTAAGTCGTGGAAACTCGCCCGAGGGTGCCTGCAATAAAACCTGTTCTTGGACCCTCGCTTGCCTTGGCGGTCTCATTTCCATTTAGTTACTAAAAAACCTAACAGTAAGAAAAAGCATCAACTCACCTGGGCCATGGTTTTCAGTATTGCAGGAAATGATCAGTCCTCCTTGGGGCTGTTTTCCTGAGAAAGGAGAGTATTTTGAGAAAGCAGGACTGGGTAAGCAAGAAATGCTCTAGAAACCACACTGGCTTTACAGTATTCATTTGACCACTCTGGGTCTTATGATGTAACTGTGGTCAGTGGGAGTATGGGATAAATCCTACCTCTTCAACCCCAAAAGCCCCAGGCTAGCTGTAGTAAAACGGATTCTGACTAGCGGATTCAAAGGAATAGACTCCGATTCCCTCTCCTTTTTCGGATTAACCCAGGTTCTTGCCTCAGCCAAAGAATTCAGGCCAGACCTTGTCTCACTTCAGTGATGTTGTTCTGAACCCAAGGCAGAGCTGCTATGACCTACCTGAGCAGATTCCTCCTCTGCAGCCCTCACTCAAGTCCTCACGCAGATTCACCCAAATGGTACTCTTTGGCCAGGAACGGAGTATGCTCTGATCAGGACTAAGACTTTCCTAATGAAGTCTTCTCACTTCCCAAGCCCAAGCCAGTGGGTCAACTCCCAACCCCCAGAACCCCCACTGCGGCATACATAGAGGCACTCCTCATTCTTATGCTATAGGTCTGTTTTAAAACAAAATTAATTTTGCTTATAGGTTTTTGCCATGCAAAACAAAAGTGTCAACTTTTATAGCTTTTGGGTAAGAAGACTTTTCTTATGTATATTTATATAAATTTCTCTGTTTAATGCTTTGTCATACTTAAGACTTTAATCAATTATTATTTTATTTTGGTATAGTATTTAATAAAGATGACAGTATAAGATTATAAATTATAACTTTATTTCAGTATAATTTATGACTTAGGAATCCTACTTAATTTCTCTCACAGGAGGCCGACTACCCAAGTGTACCAAGGTCACATGTGAATAATATATCTTACTTAAAATGCACTATTATTTTATATGCCACTAAGAAAGATAAAAAGTGTATTAGATATTACCTGACTTCAGATACATTGAAATGAGGGGGGCAGTGAGTCTTCAGCAGAGGACTACAGCATTGATTTAAATGCTATACCATTATCACAGATGGTACATGTTTGGATTTACTGTGGTTCTATTTTGGTTCAGTGTTTCATCTTTATTCTCTGGCCAGCATCACACTCACTGCTTCCATTACATACCTATTAGAATGCCCAAATTCAGAATACTGACAACACCAAAGGCTGGCAAAGAGCAACAGGATCTCTCATTCATTGCTGGTGGAAATGCAAAATGATACAGCCATTTTGGAAGACAGTTTGACAGTTTCTAACAAAATAAAACATACTCTTGGGATGCTTGGGTGGCTCAGCCATTAAGCATCTGCCTTCGGCTCAGGGCATGATCCTGGAGTCCTGGAATAGAGTCCCACATCGGGCTCCCTGCATAGAGCCTGCTTTCTCCCTCTGCCTGTGTCTCTGCCTCTCTCTCTCTCTCTCTATCTCTCTCATGAATAAATAAATAAAATCTTAAAAAAAAATTAAACATACTCTTGGGGCACCTGGGTTGCTCAGTGGTTGAGCATCTGTCTTTGACTCAGTTTGTGATCTCGGGGTCCTGGGATCAAGTCCCACATGGGGCTCCCCTCAGGGAGCCTGCTTCTCCCTCTGCCTGTGTCTCTGCCTCTCTCTCTGTTTCTCTCACGAATAAACAAATAAAATCTTTAAAAAATAATAAAATAGACATACTCTTATATGATCCAGGAACAACACTTCTTAGCATTTACCCAAAGGAGCTGAAAAATTATGTCCACACCAAGACTTGCACAGCAGCTTTATTCCTAATTCCAGACTTGGAACCTTTAGTAGGTTTGTGGTTAAATAAACTGGGGTACATCCAGAAAACAGAATGTCATTCAGGATAAAAAGTGAGCTATGGAGCCATAAAAAGATATAAAAGAAGCTTAGATACGTATTACTGTAAAAAAAAAAAAAAAGCCAATATATACTATATGACTCAAACTATATAATACTCTGGAAAAGTAAAACTCTGAAGACAGTAATAAGATCAGTGGCTACCAGGGGCTTGGGAAAGGGGGGGGATGAATAAGTAGAACATAGAGGATTTTGGAGGCACTAAAACTACTCTGTATGATATACTATAATGATGGATACGTGTCATTATACACTTGTCTTAACCTACAGAATGAACAAGAATGAACTACAATCTAAACTATGAACTTTGGATGATCATGAAGTGTCAATATAGGTTCATTGGTGTACCAAATGGGGGCACCTGGGTGGCTCAGTTGGTTAAGTGTCTGCCTTCAGGTCAGGTCATGATCCTGGGGTCCTCCCTGCTCAGTGGAGAGTCTGCTTCCCCCATCTCTCTGCCCTTCCCCCCACCACTCGTGCTCCTTCTCTCTCAAATAAATAAGATCTTTTTTAAAAATAGAAAAAAGGAAAAAAAAAAATAGAAAAAAGGGATACCTGGGTGGCTCAGCAATTGAGTGTCTGCCTTGGCTCAGGGCGTGATCCTGGAGTTCCGGGATCGGGGTCCTATATCGGGGTCCTATATCGGGCTCCCCGCAAGGAGCCTGCTTCTCCCTCTGCCTATGTCTCTGCCCCTCTCTCTCTTTGTGTCTCTCATGAATAAATAAATAAAATCTTTTAAAAAATAAAATAAAATAAAAAATAGAGAAAAAATTAAAAGCCTTTTATAAAGAAAGTGTACCAAATGTACCTGGTGGGGAATATTGATAATGAACGGAGAGGCTATGGGTATATGTGGGAAATCTCTGTACCTTCCCCTTGATTTTGCTATAAAACAACGTCTTAAAAAAAAGTTCTGGCTCTGAAGCCAGACTGTCTAGATTAAAAATAATAATAACCCCACACTACTCATCTTTTTCAAGTTTCCTGATATTCTGATTTCCCATATGAGCATAAATTGTTTAAAAAATATATTAGTATTTTTCTTGAGGCTGCATAAAATGAATATGTTAACTTAAGGAGTTCTGACACCTTTATGATATTGAGATACTCTCCCGGAACATATATCTTTCTATTTATTCAAGTCAATGTTTGTGTCCTTCAGCATACTGAAAAGTTTTCCTCAAGTGTAACATGCTCATTTCTTTTTCATATTATTCCCGTATCTTATAATAGTTTTGTGCCTATTATTCATTATATTTATAAATAATACATAATTATATAATTATAAAAATTAATAAACATAATTATAAGTATATACTTATTATATATAAATGTATTATATATTATTTACTTATAAATCTTATTATACTTTTCCCAGTGTATCTTCTATTTTGTTTTAAATATACAAAATTCTGGATATTGGCTGTGTACCTTTTTGAATTCTACTTTATTTGTAATAGTTTTCAGTCTATAACAGGATGTTAAACTTTGCCTCTCCCATTCTTGATTTAGAAGTCCTGAAGAAGAGCAAGTCAATAGGAGCCACAAAACTCTGCATTCCACAGTGAGAACCCTGGCCATTGTTTTTGTTTTGTTTTGGTTTTTTGGTTTTTTTTTTAAGATTTATTTGAGAGAGTACAAGTGGAGAGGAGGGGCAGATGGAGAGAGAGAAGCAGACTCCCAGCTGAGCAGGAAGCCTGATGTGGGGCTCATCCCAGGACTTTGGAATCATGACAGATGATTTGGCAGATGCTTAACCAAATGAGCCACCCAGGTGCCCCAAGAACCCTGGCCATCTTCTGTATCGTGCAAAAGAAACTGGCTGCAAATTGATTTTGTGCCCTCAGTTCAATTCGACATCTAAAGGTGTTTCAAAGATTGGAGAGTGCATAGGAGGAGGCTGTCTTTGAGATAAAAATCTGTTTTTGGAAAGCACCGGTGTGCTCTGTATTCCTCCTACCTTACAGAGACAGAAAAGAGGGACCTCAGTGCCGCAAGACTTTCAAGTGGAATGTGACAGTTCTTGGGAAATTTTTCCTTGTGTTCAAGTTTAGAGGGCACAAAAGACTGGGACCTCATTTTCTCTTGGAACTAGATATGGGCCCCACAGGAGGACCCGGCCTGCGTCTGGGTTTATTCTAGGCCTACCAAAAGGATTTCCAGCTCTACAGATGAGCTCCATGGAGGACAGATGCCCAAAGCCTGAATGAATGTAGGAACTGTAAGCAGCCAGATGGACTAGAGCCACTGCACTCTCCTGAGAAAGAGTTGCAAACATGCCCCAAGGCTATAGAGAACTAGGGTCCCTAAAATTAAGATTTTTCTTTCCCTCTCTTTTCACTGCTCCCCACTTCAAGGAATTGTCTAGCCAAACAGAGAAGTTTAGGAAAAGGAAAAAGAGGGACGCCTGGGTGGCTCAGTGGTTGAGCATCTGCCTTAGGCTCAGGTCTGCCTTAGGCTCAGGTTGTGATCCCGGATCTGGGGATAAAATCCTCCCAGCAGGGAGGGAGCCTACTTCTCCAGCTGCCTATGTCTCTCCCTCTCTCTCTGTATCTCTCATGAATAAATAAATAAAATCTTAAAAAAAAAAAAAAAAAAAAAAGAAAGGATAAGGAAAAAGAGAAGCAATCATCAAGCTTTCTCACTGGAAGAATCTAGCTCAAGGAACCAGGAGGTTAAATTTTTTTTTTTAAGATTTCATTTATTTATTCATGAAAGACACAGAAAGAGAGAGGCAGAGACACAGGCAGAGGGAGAAGCAGGCTCCTTGCAGGGGGCCTGATGTGGGACTGATCCCGGAATTCTGGGATCACACCCTGAGCCAAAGGCAGGCGCCCAACCACTGAGCCACCCAGGCATCCTGGAGGTTAAACTTTTAAAAAGAAAGTTTAAAAAAATAAATAAATAAAAAATAAAAAAATAAATAAAAAGAAAGTTTATGGCATCAATTAGTAAAGTGAAACAGACATTCTAATTACTGAAATGAGTCTGGTTTTGTGACTAAAAGAAACTAGAGGATTATTTTCTGTGACTGAAACATTTATCCACAGGCAGGAAATCAACTGGCCCAGAGAAGCTTGACAGAAGTTACCGGGGGGGGGGGGAAAATAAAGCAGTTGTTTTCTAGTTGTTTCCTATGGAGTGATGGTTTTCTAATGGACTTAGGGGGAAAAAAAAACAAAAAAGGTTCAATAATACTGCTGATGGTGCTTTCTCCCTAATTTTACTATGAATGCTTCTGGTATTTCTCAGTTAGGCATTAGGTTAGTTTTCTTTCTTTTTTTTTTTTTTAAACCTTTTAATACTGAAATCCCCCCACACACACAAAAGTAGAGTTTAAATAGTATGAAAATCCTCCATGTACCATTAACTACTAGCTTCAATAATTATCAGGTCATGGCCAATATGGTTTTATCTAGACTCTTCTCCACTATTTTTAGGTGGCTTTGATTTTTGTTTAAATAGCTTTATTGAGATATACTTAATATATTATATAAACCAGTCTTTAAAATATATAAATATAATAATAAAATATATAAATAATAAAATACAATAATAAATAAATAAATTAAATAAATTAAATAAATAAATAAAATAAATAAATAAATAAAATAAAATAATAAAATATATAAATTCTACATTTTTAGTATACCATGATCTAATTTTAGAACATTTTCATTTCCCCAAAAGCCCATTAACAATCTCCTTTTTTCCCTCCTCCCTTAGCTTCAGCCCTAAGCAGACACAAATCTACTTGCTGCCTCTATGGACTTGTCTAACATTGCATATCAATGCATATAAATGGAATCCTATGGTATGTGGCCTTTCGTGACTAGGTGTTTTCCATTTATCATGTTTTCAAGGTATATCCATATTGTGGCATGTTATCAGAACTTCATTCCCTTTTACTGCTGAATAATATTCCATTGGAATGGATCACATTTTGTTTATCTCTTCATCAGTTGGTAGACATCTAGATTATTTCTACTTTTGGCTACTGTGAATAATGCCGCTATGAACATTCATGGACAAGTTTTTGTGTGAATATTTGTTTTCAGTTCTCTCTCTCTCTCTCTCTCTTTTTTTTTTTTTTTTGTTTGGTTTGTTCTTGTTTTGTTTTTAGTTCTCTTGAATACATACCTAGAAATGGGACTCCTAAGTCAAATGGCAATATTTTGAAGAACTGCCAAACCGTTTTCTAAAGAGTTGAACCATGCTGCATCTCACCAGTAATTTATCAAAATATTTATCTTGTTACTATCTTTTTTTATCACAAGCATCCTACAAGATGGAAGTGGTATCTCATTATGGTTTTAGGTTTAACTTACATTTTCCTTAAGACTAATGATGCTGAAACTAACTTTTAAGAACCCAATTCTTGGGATGCCTGGGTGGCTCAGTGGTTGAGCATCTGCCTTTGGCTCAGGTCGAGATCCCAGGGTCCAGGGATCGAGTTCTGCATTGGACTCCCTGCATGAAGCCTGGTTCTCCCTCTGCCTATGTCTCTGCCTCTCTCTCTCTCTCTCTCTCTCTGCCTCTCATGAATAAATAAATAAAATCTTTAAAAAAGAAAAAAAAAGAACCCTAGTCTTTAGAATTCTTTTAAAGATTTTATTTATTTGAGGGACGCCTGAGAGGCTCAGTGGTTGGGTGCCTGCCTTCGGCTCCAGGTGAGATCCCGGAGTTCTGGGATCAAGTCCCACATCCGGCTTCCTGCATGGAGCCCTCTTCTCCCTCTGCCTGTGTCTCTGCCTCTCTCTCTATCATGAATGAATAAATAAAATCCTAAAAAAAAAAAAAATTGCTTTAAAAAATATTTAAAAATAAAATAAAATAAAAAAAATAAAAAATAAAAAAATAAAAAATATTTTATTTGAAAGTGAGCGCGCACGTGCGCACACACACACAGACATGCATGAGCAAGCAGAGGGGCAGAGGGAGATGCAGACTCCCCATTGAGCAGGGAGCTGGATCCTGGGACTCCTGTGTCTCTGGGATCATGACCTGAGGCCAAGGCAGACCCTTAACCAACTGAGCCACCCATGAGCTCCTTTAGAATTCTCTCCTAATGTAATTTCTACTACAGTCCATTACTTTTCTGAGAACATTCCCATTCCTGTAGGAAGAGGCAATAACTCTTACTTCCTATTAAGGATAAGGAAATTGAAAGTGGGGTGAACGTTCTGAATGGCTAATGGGAGAGGGAAACCAGTACATCTTTGCATGGTTTTGGCCAGAAGAAAGGATGGTGGAGGTAATTAAGACAGAAAGAGTTTAGGCCCAATAAAAGTGGGGAGACTAATGCTCATCTTGATTCTCTTCAGGAAACTCCAGGATTTCAGTTTACTTTTTCATCCACACCACCCCAATTATTTTAATCTGGGGTGCTTTGGTGGCTCAGTCGGTTAAGCATCTGCCTTTGGTTGAGGTTATGATCCTGGAGTCTGAGCATCAAGTAATGTGGGGGTCCCTATTCAGCAGAGAGCCTGCTTCTCACTCTCCCTCTGCCCTTCCCCACCCCACTGCTCATGCTTTTTCTCTCTCAAATAAATAAACTTTCTTAAAAAAACTACTTTAATATAGAATAAACCTGCTCAAAACACTGAGTGCTAATCTTGATAAAATACTATATGTATTCTAACTCTCCTACTCTTGTGCTTGCTGTTTTTTAGATAAATAGAGTCATAAGCAAATAGCCTTATGAAGTCAGAGTCACCATGGGAGTGTTCAGTCACTGCATAATGAAGCTAATATTTAACAGCTGCATGTACCTGTCACTGCTCCCAACCACTTTCCTGAGGAAGAAGGTGCCTATCTGCATATATAATTTAAGTCTTGTTTGATCATTAAAAAAAGCAAATTTTGCTCATTGTTCCATAATAGACATCTATTGCGGAAACATCTCAGATTTAATTACTCCCTCAATTAATTGCTAACTCCTCCCCTCAATAATCTATCCAAGTATGAGAAAATTTTGAAGGTTGAAAAAAATGACTTATAAGAAAACCAAAAAAGAAAGAAGACAAGAAGATATGAACACTAAATCTTAAAAAGAAAACTTTTGAGCTGTGGCACCACTTAAAATAGTCCGACAATAGCAGCACATTTGTTCAACAGAAACTCTCAGGTATAACATAGTCATCTATATTTGGTCTTTTATTCAATTCCAAGAAGGAAAGAAGAGAAGCGAGGAACAGATAAAAGAAAAGAGAGTTCCTAAATAATAGCTAACTTCACACCTTAGAACAGAAAATAATTTGCAACATTTTGCTGCTGTTGCCAAAAGATGATACTCTCAAAAGTATCAGAAGCTGTGCTGAAAAGATTCCTTGTAAGAATCTCCTAAGGGTTGCCTGGCTGGCTCAGTCATAGAGCACTTGACTCTTGACCTCAGGATGAGGAATATGAGCCCCACATTGGGTATAGAGATTACTTAATGTTTTTTTAAAAAGTCTCCTAATAGGGGCCCTCACTAGCAGTATAGTGAAACATTATTCAACAATATACTATGAATATTTCCCCTGCCACTCCTCCTTGTACTATGATGGAGTCCATAACAACCATCAGTTAATTAAAACATTGAAAAAATGCTTTAAATCCATAATACCATGTGAGAGAAAAATAAAAAGTGCACAAAAAAAGGTGAATAAAAATACCTTTTTTTTTTTACTGGCTATAATTAGTGAGTGATTATATGTGTGGTTTTTTTCTTGTCTTACTAGTTATATTTCTAGTATAAGTGTTTGTTTCTACTTGTATAATCTGAAAAGTATAAACTCAAGGAACTTCGAGCTCCACATGGGGCTCTCTGCTCAGCAGCAAGTCTACTTCTCCCTCTCCCTCTGCTGCCCCTGACTTATGCTCGCTCGCTCTCTCTGTGTCAAATAAATAAAAAAAAAAAAAATCAAAATCTTTAAAAAGAGAGGAAGGAAGGAAGGAAGCAAGGAAGCAAGGAAGAAAGGAAGGAAAAAACTGTACCAAAACCAGGTAGGACCCATCACACATGTGGCCTCACATATAACCCTAGATAGAAAGGGTATTCCACAGTTAGTTGGCACAAGTGAGCACACACAAATCCAAGTAGAAATAGGGTACAATGAAATAATAAGCAAGCTGAATGTTCCAAATGAGAGCTCACTGCATACTCAATCCATTATCATCTAGGAAATTAACATTTTATTAACAAAATTAAATCCTTAATAATTAAATAGCGATATTAGGAAAATCTACGTTTCTTAAAAACTGCCTAGCCTAGCTCAGTATGACAGGATGATGAGTTGTGATGACATTGCAGACCATGCAAAGCTTTAAGCACATACCACATCCAATAAAGAAAACTGAGTTACAAAAATAAAAATCTATATTAAAACCCAGAAATTTACATGTCTGATGACATATAAAAAGGGACTCAGCATAATGATCACAAGGCTCAGGTTCTTTTTTTTTTTTTTTTTTTTTTAGGATTTTACTTATTTATTCATGAGAGACACAGGCAGAGGGAGAAGTAGGCTCCCTCTGGGGAGCACCATGCGGGACTCAATCCCAGGACCCTGGAATCACCACCTAAGCCAAAGGCAGATGCTCAACCACTGAGTCACCCAGATACCCCTTAGTATACTTTGTCTTAACATCCTGAGATGGGTGTGTGGGTGGCTCAGTCAGTAAACATCCGACTCTTGGTTTTAGCTCAGGTCATGGTCTCAGAGTCGTGGGATTGAGCCTCGCCTCAGGTTCCATGCTCAGTCCCTCTCCTTCTGCTGCTACTCCTGCTCTTAGCTCTCTTGAATAAATAAAAAAGGGTCTTAAAAAATCTTGAGATGGGGATGCCCGGGGGGCTCAGCAGTTGGGCGGTTGCCTCTGACTTGGGTTGTGATCCCGGGTCCGGGATCGAGTCCCGCATCAGGCTCGTGCGAAGAGCCTGCTTCTCCCTCTGCCTGTGTCTCTGCCTCTGTGTGTGTGTGTGTGTGTCTCGTGAATAAGTAAATAAACCTTAAAAAAAAAATTCTGAGATGAATACAGAGGTCATTAATTTTTCAACATTCTTCTTTACTAGTTTATGCATTTATAGCTATATTATTTCCCTCAGGTTCAACTTTAGCAACACCACACATTTTGATATGTACATCTGAAGATAATATACATTGTAGTTGGAAAGCACACTGTTCCACATATGTCAATTAGGTTAAGTTTGTCAATTATACTGTTTTGGTATTATACAGCTTTACTGGGTATATACTGTTTGTTCTAACAGTGAAAAGTGAGAAAAATGCTAAAATCCCCTACTTTGATTATGATTTGTCCACTCCATCTTTTATTTCTGTCAAATATATTTGAAACATTTTACAAAGGTAACTATTTAGGACTATAATATTTATTGGTAGACTTTCATTATAAACTATTGTTCTTTCTGGCAATGCTTCTAATGTCTTTTCTGACACAATGAAGTAGGATCTTAAATTGATAAAATCATTTAGGAAAACCATGATTGTATATTAAAGCTGAATATATGCATAACCCACAACACAAATATTTTATTCCTAGGGATATACCCAACAGAATGCATTCATATGTGCACCAAAAGACATGAAGAATATTCAGGGTAGCTTTTTTCATAATGGCCCCAATTTAAAATCTTGAAAATTGAAATGCCAATCAATTATGGAATTGATAAATAAATTGTGTTATATTCATGCAATGGCATTTTAAACAGCAATAATAATGAATGACCCACAACAACATGGAACATGGATGAATCCTGTATATTCATGCTACATAATATTATTACATATTACATTCATTCATATTACCTGTGAAGTATAATGTTAAACAAAAAGAGCCAAGCACAAATTGTGTGATACTATTTACATAAAATTCCAGAACAGATAAAATTACTCTATGGCTGTAGAAGACAGAGTGATGGTTATCTTTGGGAGAGGTGAGTAGTGTAATGGATGGGTCAAGAACTGGGCTTCTAAAATGCTGGTAATGTTCTATTTCCTAATCTGATTTGAGATCTGGCTAAATGAATATGCTTACTTTAAAAAATTCATCAAGTCATATGCTTTGATTTCTGTATTTTTGGAATGTATGTCATACTTCATAAACAATGTATCTTTGTATTAGCAAATAAAAAAATTAAAATACCAAGTGACCAAGTATTAGAGAGAATACAGATGACTATGCTGATAAACTGCTGGTAAGAATTTAACTGATACAGGGACACCTGGGTGGCTCAGTGATTGAGCACCTGTCTTTGGCTCAGGGCATGATCCCAGGGTCCTGGGATCAAGTCCCACATCAGTCTCCCCACTGGAAGCGTGCTTCTCCCTCTGCCTGTCTCTGCCTCTCATGAATAAATAAATAAAATCTTTTAAAAAATCTAACTGGTCAACCATATTGAAAACCAGTTCAGCATTATCTAGGAAATTTGAAGATACACATAAATCCTACGGCCTGGCAATTCCATTTGCATGTTTATACCCTAGGAAAGCATACCTATGTGTAGCAGAGTACTTATAAAAACATCTTTACAGCAGCCCTTTCAAATAAGTCAAAAACAGAAAACAACCAATGTTCAAATATATAGCCTTAGTTTATGACCAAAAGGATAATAAGCCTAAGAAATAAAATATTGTTTAAAAAAGACAAGACTCAAAACAACATTACCCAGCACAATTTCATTTCTATAAAGATAAAAAGACAAAACCTAACTATATTACTCAGGAATGTGTAGATATATGATAAATGGGGTTTTTTTTTTTTTTTTTAACATCGAGAAAATACATTATCACCAAAGTCAGAATAAGGATTACCTAAAGAGGTGAAGAGAATTAAGTTTATTCTGGGGGCAGGAAGAAGAGAGGCTTTTGGAGGGCTGACACAAGTTTTTGTTATATAGAAGTTCAGCTATATAATTCTTAAATTGTATGTCTATATCTTAAGCACTTTTGTGGATGCATGCAATATTCAGTAATTTCTAACCAAGGAAAATTAATTAATAATAGCTATAAATTTTAGTGAAAACAAAAAAATGTGAGATGATAAATACTACGAGATTTTGATCTTGAACATAATGTATCTTGTATGTACACAGGAAATGTGTTGGAAGGAAATCAATTAAAATATTGACGATGGTTATATCTGGGTGGTAGGACTTTACTTTTGTTCTAACTTCTTATTTTCCAAATTCTTTAAAATAATCGTGTGTGTGTGTGTGTGTGTTTAAAAAGCAAAAACTTAATACATTGGAGAAATTGAGATGTTTTCTCAATATGTGAACACTATGTAGAAGGAAATGATGGGAAATGCTGGGATCTGTGGGCCTACCCCTAGGGCTTCCCATTCTTTCCTTTTTTTTTTTTTTTTAAGATTTTATTTATTCTTGAGAGACAGAGACACAGGCAGTAGGAGAAGCAGGCTCCAGGCAGGGAGCCCGATGTGGGACTCAATCCCGGGACTCCAGGATCACACCCTGGGCCAAAGGCAGGTGCTAAACCGCTGAGCCACCCAGGCTGCCCCCATTCTTTCCTTCAATGGAGATTTTTCCAGCTCACATAGATGATTCTGAGTTAAACAAGGCCATCCAGAAGAAGAAAAGCTTAAAAAGGAAACCCCTTCTATTTGGCTTCTTAAACAGCCATTCCTCCTCCTTCCTTTGGGGACCTATCTGAGAAAAGCAGAGCTGAGGAAGGAGAAAGGAATCATGAGATGCCAGACCCTTCTTGCGGCGAAGACTGACCAGGGAGGTAGCAGCTCTGGACTCACACCTACCAACCCCAGAGAGAGGTCGGAGTCTAGGCTGTACGGGGCATTTCTGTCTGAGTATGTCAGAAGGGGAGAGGTCTCTGCTATTCAAGACCAAAATCTTGTCCTGACCTCACACAACTAGTGGGACAACACATACTGCCACCCTGGCAACAGTTACAGACACCCTCCTACTGCACACACGGTGCCACAAAAAGTTACATGATCGCACTCCCACGTCCTCACAAAGTCACAGACATCCAGGAGGCTCAGTGTTGCTAACATTCAACCCAACCACACACGCTCCTCAGATAACTCATGGCCGCACAATCACGGATTCTACACAAAATGTCACACAAAAGGAAAGCACATACGAACAGACCCACGGTGGGGACAGTCACACCTACACCCATTGAGCTGCACAGTCAGAACCACAAACCTACAACAGGGATACCCAGCTACACCTGCAAACAGAGGTCCGCGCATGGTCAGTCGCAATGACACACCCACCACAGGGGCCGACAATCACACCCCCACACGGAGCGCCGCAGAGTCACCTAAGGTCACAGTCGCACACATGGAGTCCTGTTCCTCTGGTCCGTTCCCCCAATCCGACCAACTCAAAGGCGCCGGAGACTCCAGATTCGCCCAGAAAGCCCCTTTAGGCTGCCCCTCCCCAACCCAGAGACGCATCTGAACAGCCTGGTCGAGCCCCCAAGACTTAGGCCTCTCACCTTGCAATTCCCCTTGCTGGGAGGCCGAGAGTCAAGCAGGCGAGTGAAGGAACGGCCCTGCTCCCCCGGGGGCCTCTGGGAAATGTAGTCAGGAAGCAGGTCGGCCCAGACAATATGGCGCCTGGCGCTTCGATTTCCTGCTGGCGTATAAACCTAAGCTGAGCCGATATCCCTGCTCCCTTCTCCAGATCGCTGCAGAGGGTCTTCTAGATCCAAGAGCAGTCTCCGAGTCAGGTTCCCACAGGAGACATCCCACACTCCCTGGAGATAAGCTTCCTCCATGGGCCCTGCCAGCCCCCGGGAGCCTCATGTTTCCTAAGAAATAGAAAAATGTTGCTGAGTTCCCACGGAAGTTGATTGAAGCCGCAAGAACTTCTGGGAAATGTAGTCTAGAGGTGGAAAGGGTAAGGCTACCTCCCGTGTGGATTGTTTCAGAGCAATGCACTGAGCTTGCCCACAGTGAAGAGTGGAGCTTCACCCAAGACTCTTTTAGGACTTGTATCTGTTAACCTTAAAAATAAAACTTTCATGGATGCCTGGGTGGCTCAGCGGTTGAGTCCGTCTGCCTTCGGCTTAGGGTATGATCCTGGAGTTCTGGAATCGAGTCCCACATGGGGCTCCCTGCATGGAACCTGCTTCTCCCTCTGCCTGTGTCTCTGCCTCTCTCTCTGTCTCTCATGACTGAATAAATAAAAATCTTAAAAAAAAAAAAAAACTGTCAGTCATTTTACCACCAAAATGAGTTTGTTGGGAATAACAGAATTGCAATTTAGGAGGAAAAAGCTCTGCCAGAATACAAGTAACAGCAAACAAAGAAGAGCTCTTTCATGGAAAAGAAGGCGGGAGTTGGGAAGTTCTTTTGAAGGAAAATCCAGTGGAGAAACCTAGGGTGATGTTGGTTTATCATTGGCTGAACTGCAGGGGTAGTCAATTGATTGTAGGTGATGCTCTGTACATCCTTTACCTTTGGGGCCAGTAATTTACATTCTTTCCTATTGAGAGTCCTTAATTGACTACTCTTCCTGTAACTGACAGTCCCTCTTCTAGCCTCCCAACTCTACGTTAGTGACATTTCCCCTTATTAATTTTCACATAACCCACTGAGACTACCCGGGACTGACTGACTAAATTGCCATTTTTGCCTTCCTCAATGAATGAGTTTGAAGCAGGATCTGGATGCTGCTCAGGGAATAGAGACCTGGGAGTCTCAGACCCAAATCCCACAAGAGAAACCAAAGACAAGTAACCCAAAAGCCTGGAAAGGGGCTGATGGCAGGTTGTCTGGAGTGTCAGGCTATGTGTGTTGAAGATGATAGTGGTGACTCTGAGGATTGCCCCAATGTGTAAGGCAATATGTGAAATTGGAGGAGTTACCTCATTTTCTTCATCTGGAAACTAAGGATAGCTGGAGTGCATGTTCTGGTGCCATCAATTTTACTTGACTTTTGGAGAATCAAAAAACAAACCAATTGGTCTGACATATAATTTCAAATATTATATATATATAATCATATTTTGTTCCTTGAATATGGCTGTGGATCCCACACCCTCCCATGATTTTAGGGATCTTGTTTTCATGTGTAGAAATTCAGTCTCCTACAGCATTTGTCTTCGATGGTTTGATCCCTGACACCCCTAATTAGGGGCGGAAAAGGACTTATTAGTATGATCAATACAACAGCTTAGATATGAATGCTACCCCTTTAACCCCTTAGAAACAAAAGTTACAAAAGGGTACCAAAACAGAAAAATCCAGTTTCAGTGAGGTTCAAAGAAAAGCCAATGAGGGCACCTGGTTGGCTAAGTCAGTTGGGTGTGTCCACCTCTTGATTTCTGCCTAGGTCCTGAGGCTGGGCCCCACGCTCAGCCCCCTCAGCTTGGGATTCTTTCTCTCACTCTTTCTCTGTCCCTGCCTACCTCCCCAAACTCGCTCTCTGTGTGTGTGTCACAAAACCCCAAAACCCAAAACAAAAACAAAAAACAAAGAAAATCCCATGAACTCCAAAATACATGTGAGTACTTCTCAATACAGTTGACATTAGGTAGAA